>NC_140776.1:87675791-88889161 GCF_044657685.1 Stegodyphus dumicola | reverse complement strand
CTTCCTTTCGATCAAAATGTAAGAGCGAATTGTGAAATTTCTGACATTTTCTGCATGTATTAGAACTTTTACAGTTCTTGATTGTGTGGACCGAAGATAAACAATTGAAACATAGTTTTTTTGTCTTTACAAATTCAAATCGTTTCTTGACTGTTAGATTTAAGAATTGCGCACATTTCAACAATAAATGACCAGCTTTACAATAAGGACAATTTTTTGAATTTTCCGAAAGTGATGTAAGAGCTTTGGTATTAAATGAACGTTTCGATCCCCCATGCGGAGGTTTGTAATGTGATAGGGTGCGAGCGTGTTCCTTCAAAAAACATGTCAGTTGTTTAACCGTTCCTATCTCGTCTTTTTTAAGTGATCTTTCCCACCAACACCGAGTATTTCTATCCAACTTTTCAACTAATAAATAAACAATTAATGTGTCTGAAAATTCTTCCACCTTTTGCTCCAATGTTTCCAAGGATCGTAAACATTCATGCACCTTATCGATAAATTTTAAAAGCGACGAAGTAGAATCACTCGTTTGAGGTATAGAAATTAATTTCTTAATGATAGAATTGATCAAATCTTTTTTGTTGCAATAGCGCTCAACCAACAGATTCCATGCTATGTCATAATTAGAATCTGAAATTGGAATGGACTGAATAATATTTAAAGCGTCTGCCTTACACGAACTCTTTAAATATTGCAATTTTTGCGCATTAGTTAATTTGCTATTTTTATGCACAGCTGCGGAAAATAAATTCTCAAATTCAATCCATTCTTCGATTTTCCCACTAAATATTGGAAGAGACAATTTAGATAATTTTATATCCGAAACAATTATGTCTTTACTCGAACCGTTTTCATTTGAACAGCTATTCCTTTGAGAACTGATCTCAGAAATTTTTCTTTTAATTTTCAAATGAATTTCATCAAGATTATCTATTACATTTTTCTTTTCCTCAATGAATTCGTCAGTGTCCTTTTCCTCACAATGGGCAAATAAAGAATTGAAAATGTTACTTAATTCCTTTTTAAATTCTAATATTTTTGATTCGTATAACTCCAATAAGGAAATATCTGCTTCATCCATTGTAGAATTTACCTTATTTTCAAACTTTCTGATAGTGCATTTTAAACTCTTTTTGTTAGCTTTAATCGCTTTCAATTCACCCATCACGAACAAATAAATAATTTATCACTTACCGTGATTGCAGATTTCTCGACAGCAACACCGGAAATGAACGATGACACAGTATCCAATCTTAATTGCGTAATCCACACGAAAACGAAAGCATTCCAAACACTCTATGTAAAGTTATGCGTAATACAACCAAACGAAAGTATTCCAAATGTTCTAAAATGTTAATTTTAACAACGATATCTTTTACCTGGGGCTCGGCGGGCCATAAAGTGTTCATGCGATGCGTGCGTTGTTATACAACAATTTCAAATTAACTAGAAGTGGACTGTACTAAATATTTTTTTCGACAAATTTAATCAAATGCGTGCTATCTTTCAAGCGATGACTTACTACTAACAACAACAGCAATAAAAATAAAACTGAGTAAGCGTTTACAGGGTTGCTGTAATGAACATCTGCGCCATGCAAGGCGCCAAGAAGAGAAAAAATGACGTAATCTTACAGTTAAATAGTCCTAATTACTTAACATTCCTAATATTCCTAATCTGGATGTTCTCCCAGAACTTTCGTCTGACCATCTCCCTATAGTCTTCAACTTCTATGGATTTTATCCCCCTCTCCCTAAAGCTCATACAAAAGTTAATTGGTGTATGGTTACCGAACAGCTAAATTCTGTAAACAGCAGAGCCACGCTTCGTTATGACTGCGATATTGAGCTGGAAATCACCAGGTTAAACTACAAAATTCAAAACGCTATCAATAATGATATTTATACAGTCAAGAAAAAAAATCCCTATGGCATCCCAGAAGAAATTAAATCCCTTATACAAGAAAGAAATAGAAAAAGATAGCATATTACTCGCAATCCTACTGAAAAACGTCATATTAATTATTTAAACAGAAAAATAAAAGAAGACATCGCCACCCATCGATCAAATTCGTGGGATAATTTCCTAGAAAACATGGATCTTTACCCAAACTCTGTTTGGAAAAGAGCTAAATCACTCAGAAATCTTTCACCCAATCAAATCCACCCCCTGTATCACATGGGCAAATTTCACCACTCCGAAGACTCCATTGCTGAAATTCATGCAAAAAAATTAGAAAATATTTTTAAACAACATGAAAATAACAATTCTGATCACGAAAAAGATATTAATTACTCTGTTAATAGCATACTCAACAGTCCCAGCATTAATTTTTTTACGCCTGCATCTCCAAACGAAGTTCAGCAAATTATTAAAAAATGAAAGAAGCGCAAAGCTAAAGGATAAGACATGATTTCCAATGAAGCGTTGCAATAAAGCGTTCCTAGAAGATGCATAGTCTTAATTACAAATATTTTTAATGCTTGTATTAGACTCAGCTACTTTCCATCGCAGTGGAAACACTCGATCATTGTTACCATCCCGAAACTAGGAAAAGATCCAAAGCTAGCAAAAAATTACAGACCCATCAGTCTTCTGCCAGCGTGTGGTGAAGCAATCTCTTCAAAAAAAAAAAAAAAAAAAAAAAAAGTGATTTACAGTGGAGTAGCTCAAGGCAGTGTTTTAGGACCGAAGTTTTTACAATATTCATAAATGATATGCCTCTAACTTTTCATTCTAATATACTCAAATATGCCGACGACACAGTCATCCTCACCAGTTCACGAAGTCCAAATAATGCTTTAGAGAAACTTCAGCTCCAAGTCAACATTATTAACAAATTTTGTCAAGACTGGAAAATCAAACTAAATACTGATAAATGCTGCGTAGTTCTCTTCCGCAGATACAGAAAAAATATATCAGTGAATATAAATATCCGACTCAATAACTAAGATATTCCTGTTGCCAACTCCTATAAATACTTAGGTGTCTATATTGACAAAAACCTAAATTTCAAAGATCATATTCAATATGTTACAAATAAGGCTAACGCTGCTTTCATTGCTCTCTACTCATTAATTGGAAGAAACTCTAAGTTAAACCTCTGTACCAAGAAAAATATCTACATCTCATTTATTCGCCCAATAATCCTCTATGCAGTTCCAGCCTGGGCTACTGCCCGAAAAATAGACAAACAAAAATTAAATGTTCTTCAAAACAAAATCTTTCGTAGCATAGTGAACGCACCCTGGTTCGTGCGAAATTCTCAAATTCACAAAGACCTGGATATTTTCCCTATGAAGCTATTAAATGGCTTACAGACTATGACCCTACTATTGAGCACGTAGTGAAAAGACCTCGAACGATCCACCACAAATCTAAGTGGTGGTAGTGTATATAATGTAAAAAAAAAAAAAAGATTACTATTCCTTTGCAGTTACTATTCAAGAAAGATAAACTTTGCAAAGTTAGGACTTTATTTTTCATCGATGAATTCTTCGTTTTACTACTTATTTAACCAAGATTTTTACTTTTACTTTTTATTTTTACTATTTCGTATCGTGTGTTTTAAAACCAAAGTTCGTGGTAACACCAAGTGCTTACTCTCACTCATTAGCCCTAGTGAGCTACATGACCTCATTTTCGCCTTTTACAATTTCCTATTCATTTAATGATTATATCGCAAGTTTAGAAGATTTTCAAGTGTTTCAAAAGACATAGGACTCTTAAATTTACAAATAGATGTTGCTTTTACTATGTTCGAACTTTATTTATTTCCAAAAACTACAAAAAACTTCATTTTTCGAACTCTGATTCCTCGACCAATCTAAATGCCGGACGCTGATCACGTGTTTCTGCTCTTCTTGACTCACCCAGAAGCTTAGACTTTCATTTCGCCTCTCGCCACCATTTATATAATCACCCATGCTATGCCATGATATCCAATTTAGCAAAATTTATTTTATGAGTTCTCTCATTTATTGATCTCGATTTCGGGCGCGGTGTATTTTTAAATACACCTCTTAAATTTTTAACTTTATGGCCTATGGTTAAATGATAATATACTGGTAAGAGCTCCTAGTAACTAAAGCCAGCAGTAAAGATATGATTGAAGATCTAAGATCCATGTAAATATATTTCGATACTTTTCCATTTTGCCAGCGCAAGCGATAAAGTCGAGAAAAATGGTACAATCGATGCGAAACGGAATATCCCCGCTGGTAACCTTTTACGCCTCATTTTCAAAACAAGTCGAGCGGTTTCTTATTAGATCTATTGTTTCTTTCTAGTTTTGAAAGTTTTGCATAAAATTACATACAATTTTTACCATATAGTTCAATTTTATGTCTTAAGGCCCTTCGCGGTAATTAAGTCAATTAGTGTGAAATCACACCGCTCACCCGAAGACGAAAATATAGAAAAGGCAAAGTCAAGGTTTAAATTTATCAATTCTAATGAGAATGCACTAGCGAAGTAAAGCACTGCGGTTTTACATAATTTCTGAGTAAGCTATTCGTACGAATTGAAATAATTCGTGCACTTAAACTTGTATTCCAAATGAAGATATAACTTGAAATTAATGTATATAATTACTGAGAGAATTAGATTTTTGTAGCGTAGTTTACGCGAGATGAGATCACTTAGGGTTACGTGATATGAAACGGCGAATCAGGATGTTGTACCATGAAAGCATAATAAATTTTTAAATTTATGTCTTTTTACAAATTTATTGTCTTTATTTATAGTGTTTTTGCAAATTTATAAATGATATTAAAATGCTTATGCCTTCTAAATAAAAATTTCTTAACATTTGTTAATATTTTTTATGTGTACACTGTGTGTTGTCGCCAATAAAGTCTGCTTGGCGAGATTTGCGCCGGCGAAACGGAAAAGTACCAATATTTCTAGCGTAGATAATTATTTGTTACAACTGTATGTAGAGTTAATATTATTTTGTGGCATTAAGTTGGATATTTGAAGCTTTTGCTTTGAAAACTATTTAAAACCTTAAAAACAATGTTGGGGTTGCTTAAGAAAACTATGTGTTTAGTATTAAAATGTTTGGGTTTAGTATAAGTGTAACCATACAACTAGTAATGATATATAACTTAGACTCTTTATGCTGTGTTAAAGCATTAAAAATAAAATTATGGTTACATGCCAAAGTCATGTGAATCTTTTCAAATTACGTGTCTAACATTCAAACACGATCAAAAACCTTCCAGTCGCCTTTCAAGAATTCTGTTAAACTGCAAACTTGCCTTACATAAGGGATACACGTCAAGAA
Source organism: Stegodyphus dumicola (assembly GCF_044657685.1). Lineage (NCBI taxonomy): Eukaryota > Metazoa > Arthropoda > Arachnida > Araneae > Eresidae > Stegodyphus > Stegodyphus dumicola. Next base: position 88,883,871 of record NC_140776.1, on the reverse strand, counting down.
TTGTCCAAAATTGAACATGAGCTCTATAAGCTTCATATGAACTCGCTAATTCATATCCAAAATTCACTGCCATTGAACAAAAGTCTTGGTCTAGAACGGAGAAGGCAGTTAACCGTCATAAAAACACCCTTGCAGTTAAATTCGAAAAACTTCGTTTACAGTCTTCCAGTTCAAGTAGTTCAAAAAATCTTCCCATTCTAAACATTAAGCCAATAGTTAATATTTCTAATGTTAGTTTGTAGGGTTTATATTTATTTTAACTAACATTTATTTTATGTTTAAGCTATCTTTCCTGTCAAGCCTTTATTTTCCCCTGGAATTGCCAATGCCAGAGAATAAAAATTTTAGTAGAACGCGCAGAGTATTCAAATTTTTAGTAGAAGTAATTGAGTTTAAATAGAAGGGAAGCGAGATTGTAAGTGTGCTTCTTGAATCACGAGCGTGAAGGTTGCTTGGTAGAAAGTTTAAGAACCGTGCGTTTCGTCCTGTATGCCTATTTCGACAGTTCGTTCAATCTTTCAAATTCTTAATTGAAAGTTTGCTGAATCTCAGCTGTATTTTAGAACGCGGTTAAGATAGTTACGTTTATAGAGCCTCGTAGATAGTGACTTCGTTAGTTATTCATCCTGTCATTTATTTTTAGTTGTACTTTTCTATTTTTGTTTAACCGCCGGGTCGGCGTAGTTTGTGAGCGTCAAGCGAACGCAAATGTGATTTCTAAAGTGAAATAAAAAGGGAGTTAAACCCTTCTTAAGAGTCTGTGTAATTTCCAGTTCATAGCAGTCACTACTACTATTGCTGACAAGTTGGGGCCTCCCAACATCATATTGGCGCCCGAACACTTTACGAACTGAAATGGCCGAAAACTGGATGGAAGCTCCTGTACAATTCCAACAACAAGAAATGGCGAACCAATTAGAAGGATCTGGATACCTGGTCCAGACGATGAGAGCATCGATCAAGCCAAACGTCAATTTCGACGGAAAAAATTCGGTGGCGATATTTTTAGAAGGCAGGCCTAGAAAATCATTTTCAGCTATACCCTGTGCCTGAAAGACAAAAAGTTGCTATTGCTACGTCTGCACTAAGAGGACAGGCCTCACTGTGGTGGAAGAATATAGGGAAATTTTCATTAGGGGAATTCGGAGGCCAAACATATACCTTTGAAAATTTAAAAATATCATTATTAAAGGCCTTTCCCGTAGTGAAAGACCGAGCAAAGCTAGAAGCCGAACTGTATAGTTTTTATCAACGTAATATAGAAGATTTGACGGACTTCATTCTGCGTAAAGTTAAGCTGATAAACATGCTGTATGGAAAGAAACCCGACGTAGAGATTATTGAAATAATCTTACCAAGATTACTACCTGCTGTCCAAGATTACTTAGAAATCCGAAACCTAAGCACCTTGCAGGAACTCTTCGAGTTGGCGGTCAAGTTCCAAAATCGCAGAATAGCGGAAAAAGCTAGAGGGGCATCGTATTCTCAAGGTCTCCGAAGGCAATCCTTAAATCAACAGACCGGAAACACAAATCGCTCTTATGGGGGAAAGAGCTATCAAGCTAACTCATCGAAGCTCGAAGGTCAAGGCCCAAAAAGGAAATTTGAAAAGTTCCAAAATCGCAGAATAGCGGAAAAAGCTAGAGGGGCATCGTATTCTCAAGGTCTCCGAAGGCAATCCTTAAATCAACAGACCGGAAACACAAATCGCTCATATGGGGGAAGGAGCTATCAAGCTAACTCATCGAAGCTCGAAGGTCAAGGCCCAAAAAGGAAATGTGAAAACAATCGTCCGCGTACCCAGAAGACAGAAGTTGAAAGGAAAGCTTTAAACGAGTAGAGGGGCCTGTAAAAGCGAGTGTCCAGACCCCGAAAGTTTTGAAAAAACCCTAAAGAAGATACCTAAATACGGTCGTGGTAAAGAACTCACACTTACCAATTATACAAGTCCTGGTTGGCGATGTACCAGTAGAAGACCTCATCGATACAGTGGCAGAAGGTAATTTTATGAGTGATACATTTTTTAAGAAGAATTTTAATAGGTTACGATTATTTAAAAATAAAAACACAGAAATTATAGTGGCGCAGGGAAAAACCTGTCAATGCATTGGGAAATTATCAGAACCAGATAATAACGCCCATAAATAATGAGTACGCGAGTCCAGTCGTACTATGTAGGAAAACGAATGATTTCCCTCCTTCGGATAAAAGGGCTTGGAGGTTTGCTATCGATTACAGAAAGCTTAATAGTGTTACTAAGTTCCCAGTTTACCCTTTGCCGGTTATAGAGGAAATTATTAGAAAGATTAAGTCTACGAGATACATGACTACGTTGGATTTAACGTCTGAGCTACTATCAAATAGCTATGAGACCCGAAGACATACATAAAACCGCGTTTATCACAAAATCGGGCACTTATGCATTTTTACGCATGCCCTTTGGGTTGTGTGGGGCCCCGTCAACATTCCAGAGAGCTATGGACATTGTTCTAAAGCTTGTCCTAGGAAAATCGACTTTAATATATCTAGATGATATAATTATAACGAGTAGTACGTTGGAACAACATATTAAAGATTTAGAAGAGGTTTTTAAATTATTAAAAGAGGTCGGTCTTACAATTAACGCATCAAAATGCAAGTTCGCGACTAAAGAACTTAAATATCTGGGTTATAAAATTTCGCAAAAGGGTATAGAAATTCAGGATTAAAAAATAAAAGCCATCAAGAATTGCCCACCTCCCAACACCGCCAAGAAACTTTCTTCTTTCCTTGGGTTATGTTCTTATTATCGGTCGTTCATAAAAGATTTTGCGAACATTGTTGAACCGTTGTTAGTAATTGAAAGAAAGAAAAGTAAGTTTACGTGGACAGCAGAGGCAAACACTGCATTTGAAAGGTTAAAAGAAGCACTCATCAATGCCCCTGTTTTGAAATTCCCGGAAGGGGACGAAAACTTGGAAATTGCAGCAGATGCGTCGGACTATGCCGTAGGTGCGGTTCTGATGCAAAATAGCCATCCTTTGGCATTTTTTAGTAAAACTTTAAACTCTACGCAAAGGAATTATACAGCTACAGAGAGAGAAACATTAGCCTTATTAATGGCTGTACACAAATTTCGAGTTTATTTCAGCAAAGCGCCAGTAACAGTCTTTTCGGATCATGCGGCTGTTGGTAGACTTTACTCGGGGAAAAACCTAACGCCCAGGTTAATAAGATAGGCTTTAAAACTTCAAGAGTATAACCTAATAATTAAATATAAACCGGGTAAGGAAAACAATGTTGCTGACGCACTTTCTCGTATAAAACTGGACGATGAAGGTAATGAACTTAAATGCGCTGTGTTGACTTCACTAATTTTAGATTCTAGAGATACAATTATCGTTGAACTGAAAGCTGATCCTGAATTTAGAAGTATCTATGCGTATTTGAAAGACCCCGAAAGCTTTGAACACACAGATATCGATGCGATAAGAAGTAGAGCAGAAAACTATGAAATAATAGATAATTTATTGTTTTATACGAAAGCAACAAACGAAAATTTCGAATATAAACCAGTCATCCCAGCCTCGATTCGATTAAGCATTTTGAAGGAATTACACGACGCGAACACAGCAGGTCATTTAGGTGTCAGAAAGACTTTAAAAAGGTTACGCGAGGCGGTATATTTCTCGCAATTATACAAAATAGTAACTGCGTATGTCAGGTCCTGCAATCAATATCAATTAATAAATGATATTAATTACAGCCCGGCCGGGTACTTAACTAGCATTCGCGCCACATTTCCGAATGAAATTTTAGGCATAGATCTTCTTGGTCTTTTCCCCCAGAGTGAGTTAAATAAAAATCTTTAGTAATTGTAGATCATTTTTCAAAATGGACAGAAATTGTTCCACTTAAACGCGCGTCAGCCAAAACAGTCGCAGATGCATTCTTACAGAGATACATTTTAAAATACGGTGCACCGATAAAAGTCATTAGCGATAACGGTAAACAATTCGTTAGCCAAATTTTTGAAAACATTTGCACTGGACTTGGCATACGCCATATCAAAATGGTTCCGTATAGACCACAGGCAAACATCGCAAAAAGAGTTAATGAAAATATTGTAAAAATAATTCGAAGTTACGTTAGCACACATCACAAGCGCTGGGATGGCTACATAAATGAGTTAGCTTATGCTTTAAGAACAGCAAATCATGATACTACGGGAAAAACTCCAGCAGAATTATTTTTAGGACGGAAGTTAATTACACCACTAGATAAATTATTCTTTGTGCAACAAAGGAAGAATTCAAACAAAAAGGATATACAGAAACTTATTGATCAGGCGGTTAAAAGTTCGGATACGGCAAGAAATAGACAGAAACTTTACTATGATAGAAAACGCTGTGAAGCAGATTTTAAAGTAGGGGATAAAGTGTTAAAGCGGAAATTTTCTTTATCAAGTGCCCCAGATAATTTCACTGCAAAATTGGCTTAAAAATTTGAAAGCCCCTATGGTAATACAGGAAATCAAGGGAGTTGTATTGTACCTTAAGAACGAGAGAGGGGAAATCTGTAAAGCAAGTCCCGATCAGGTGAAGAAATATTATAATCAAAATGATTTTGAAATCCTTAAAAGTTTCTTGCAGGACTCAAGCGCAAAAGAAGTGGAAATTTCAGAACTAACGCCACCGGCTCCACCACCCAAGAAGCAGAGAACAGAAGAGGAACCCAGACCTTCTACAAGTCATTCTAGGGTCCCGAAAAGAAGGAAGGAAAATGGTCAGACTCCAGCATTTAAGAAGTGCAGGAAGTCAACGCCGCCGCGTAACGAATCTTTGGTAAATAGGAAAAGACCAGATACAACTTTCCACAGTAGAAATTCTGCGTCGAGTAAATCACTTCCAGGGCTCGATAGTCAGGAGCAAACAAGGCCGCCGTTCACGAGAAGAAAAAGGCAGAAAAAGGAACGAAAAGATTGGCACCAACAGAAAAAATTCAAGCAAGAATCCAGACCGGAGGCCGCAAAGACCAGCCGTCCAGGGGCCAAACGGAAAAAATTGCGCTGAAAAACTCTGGTCTTATAATTCAGAATTCTGTATTTGGCTATACTATCAGCGGTAAAATTGATAGCATTACGAAACAAGATTCAGCATATTGTGGGTTAATCCAAGAATTGGACGATTTGAATCAAAGTATAAAGAATTTTGGGGAAATTGAAAGGATAGATGAAGATAAATCTGTGAAGAGTCCGGAAGAATTATTATGCGAAAATAATTTCTTAAGCACATATTCTAGAGATGAAAATGGAAGGTATGTGGTCCAGATGCCTATGAAGAGCGAAGAACATTTACGTCTAGGAAATTCTAAAGATACCGCGTTAAAGAGCTTAAATTCGTTATGGAGCAAGCTGCTGAAGGAACCAAAATTACTATCCTTATATCAAGATTTTCTCAAGGAATACGAAGCTTTAGGCCATATGGAAGAAGTACACGAAGATGTAAACTTGGAACCATCATATTATATTCCGCATCATGGAATATACTGTCCAGACAAGAGTTCGACAAAACTGAGAGTGGTATTTGACGCTTCTGCGAAGACATCAACTAGTACATCTTTAAATGAGCAGTTACTGAATGGAGGCATAGTATAGGAAGATTTGTTTTCCATCATGATAAGATTCAGGAAACATACTTTCGCATTTATTGCTGATATAGAGAAAATGTATCGTCAAATTTTAATAGATCCAGAGAGGAAATTTCAACGAATTCTTTGGAGGAAAAATTCCCAAGAAGAATTCAAGACATATCAGCTGAATACCGTTACATATGGCACTACTAGTGCCCCTTTCCTTGCTACTAGAGTCCTACGACAATTAGCTGAAGATGAAGGAAAGGAATTCCCTTTAGCTGTTTCAGTCACACTTCAAGATTTTTATATGGATGATGTTCTATCAGGAGCAGAAGATTTAGAAAAAACTAAAGAACTGCAAAATCAGTTAGTGAATCTCTTAAGTCGAGGAGGCATGAAGCTTCATAAATGGTTCGCTAATCACAGGGAATTACTGATTAATGTTAATACTAAGGCTGAAGATTATTCGTTTTCCAATGAAATGCAAAATGAAACGAAGGTGTTAGGTATTTTATGGAATCCAGATTCAGATGCTTTCACATTCAACATAACTACAAATTTGCATGATTACTATACTAAGAGACATATTTTATCAGCTATTGCTCGAAGATTTGATCCACTTGGTTTAATTGGACCAGTTATTACGAAAGCCAAAATTTTTATGCAGAAGCTTTGGCTTCTAAAAATCGTCTGGAATGATGTGCTTCCCGAAACGGAATCTCGCGAGTGGAAGAATGTCATCACGTCGATGCCTAAAATTAATGGCCTAAAATTAATTGAAACATTTTATCTAGCAACGCTGTTAAAATTGAATTGCATGGATTTTCTGATGCTTCAGAATTAGCTTATGGAGCATGCGTTTATGTCAAATGTATATTGCAGTCGGGTTCCAGTTTAGTGGTTCTTTTATGCAGTAAATCAGTTTTTATCTCAAGACGTGAACGCTGTGGTGCAGTGTTACTATTGCAGTTAATGAACAAGGTGCGAAAGGCACTTAAATTAAACTTAGATAAGATATATATGTGGTGTGACTCATCTATTGTTCTTGCATGGATTCGAAATTCTTCACATGTGTTAAAGACTCTGCTGACTTGATTTCCAGAGGTGTTAGCCCAGATCAAATTAAACATCTTAAACTTTGGTGGAATGGACCTTCATTCTTAAGAACAGAAGTAGTTGATTTGTCCCTAACTGTGTCTCAATTAGATTTAGATGAGATTTATCGCAAGGAACTAAAGCAGCTATCCAATCAAACTACTTCAGTGAATAATGACTCTAAAATTGACTTCAATTCAACTCATTTGCAAAACTTTCTAGTCGAACCATTAACTAATGATCTGTTTTATAATATTCTAAATATTACAAGTAACTATGCTAAATTATTGCATATTGTAAGTTATATTTTCAGGTTCATTTATAACTGTGGGAACCAAGAAAAAAGAAGGGGAATTTTATCAGTAGAGGAAGTCAATGGGACAGAGTTGTATCTGAGTCAGGTAACTCAGTGAAATATTTTTGGAGGATATTAAAAGCCTGAAAGGGACATCTCAGGTTACAGGTAAAAGCTGTTTGAAATCATTGAATCCATTTTTTGATGAAAATCAGTTGCTAAGAGTAGGGGGACGTTTGAAAAATGCTAATTTAAATTTCACAAAGAGCATCCCATTGTTCTACCAGCTAATCATCAGTTACTAAACTAGTAATGGAACATTACCATAAGAAATATCTGCATATAGGTCCGCAAGCATTGTTCAATTGTGTCAGACAAAAGTTTTGGCCTCTTAGAGGTCGGAAACTGGCACGACAAATTGTGCATAATTGTGTAGTTAGTATAAGGGCTAGTTGAGCAAATAATGGGACATCTTCCTCAGGAGAATAAGGGCACCTTTTAATTGCACAGGGATCGATTTTTGTGGCCCATTTTATATAAAGTATAAACATCAAAGAAAGGGACAATTTCAAAAGATATATGTTGCTATTTTTCTTTGTTTTGTCACTAAGGCAGTACATTTCGAATTAGTATCAGATTTGTCATCTGATGCCTTCATTGCTGCATTAAAAAGATTCTTCTCTCGTAGGGGTAGAAGCTCGATTATATTTTCTGACAATGCAACAAATTTTGTTGGTGCTAGTAGAGAACTGACTAAATTGTATAATCATGTTAAAAACCCAGATGAATCTTTAGGAAATTACTTGACTTCTGAAGAAGTAAAATGGAACTTTTTGCCTCCTAGCGCTCCCAATTTTGGAGGACTTTGCGAGGCTGGAGTCAGATAATTTAAATATCACCTTAAACGTATCATAGGAGAAACAGAATTTACGTATGAAGAATTTCTGACAGTGAATCTTCAAATAGAAGGTATATTAAATTCTAGGCCCATCACTCCATTACCGGCAGATGACGATTGTATTGAAGCTCTAACTCCAGGTCATTTTTTAATTTTTAGACCTATTACAGCGATTCCAGAACCAGAACTTCGAGAGAAGCCTGAGAACAGATTAAGCCGCTGGCAAAAAATTACCAAAATTATCCAGGGGTTTTGGAAAAAGTGGAGTAATGACTACTTAAATCACCTCCAACAAAGAAATAAGAGGCAGTTTCAAAAACATAATGTTCAAATTAATTCTGTAGTTTTGATAAAGGAGGATCACTTGCCCGTTAATAAATGGTCCCTTGGTCGTATTGTAGAGGTTTTCCCTGGAACTGATGGCAATATAAGAGTAGTCACTGTTCGAACTTCAAATGGTCTGTTGAAACGACCAGTAACAAAATTTTCTATTTTAATGTAAACAGCTGAATTCTTGTGAACTTAGAAACAGTGAAAGACCTTGATATTTTTGTATTATTTAGCATATATTTAGTATATTAAGTTGATTGTAATGTCATTATCATACATGTTTATTGCTGTGTTTTACAACCAAAACAGAATGTTATGTATTTTTTAAAGCAAGTATTTGTTGTTATAACTAAATTGATATTTTCTTGTATTATTTGTTGAATGAAATCATTCAACGGAGGGCAGAATGTTGCTGCCTTTAACTGTAATTTCGCCAAAACTTGGCGATCTTACAATTCAAACTGAATGCCGCCAACTAGGCGGGAAAATAGTCAGTTCGTTCGTCGGCAGACACCAAGTCGCATCGGTGTCCATTGTCGAGAACTTCGGTTCTAAGTAATGTATCACTTATATTATTGTTGAGTTTTAATAAAACTACTAAAAGACATTATCGCCTCATACAGTCCACATTTCAACACAAACATCGTCGAAAACGAGATATAGTTCTCTTAAAAGATTATGTGATAGGTGGTAATGCCCAGCAGACAGAAAAAATGCCGTCCGAAATGGTTTAGTGGAATACAAAGTAGTTTTTTTTCCTTTTCTGAAGATGGATTACAAAATCCTTTATTCAAGCTGAAGCAAAATACAATGAGAAAAGATAAGGAAATTAGAGTTTTCTCTGATGACTATTATTTGGGGGAAAATATCGATAAGACTGAATGCATGAATCGAAATCATATAAAAGCCTAATCTCAATTTAACGATATGTTTAAGTTTTCTATGAAGCTTGTGGCAATATATGCACGATCGAATAAGTAAATGCAGCGAAACTGAAAATGACGAATTAGCAATATCCGACATCAAATTACACTGCTTAAGAAAGAGAAGGTTTTGATTTGATAGATTATAGTAAAGCATATTAGGCTATCTACCTAAGGTGATGATGCCTTCGTGGAGGACTTTCTAAGGGAACTGGACAGAAGAAAGAGAAAGAAAACGGAAAAGATTTTTCACGAAAACCATAGAGATGAAGATATCAATTTAATTAATGAAATAGAAAATGTGACGTGTGACAAAATATACAACAAAATCGATACGAAATATAAAAAAATATCAAGAAATTAACAAAATATTTCAAGTAATTTTTTTTAAAGAATTTGAGGCTTTAAATAATGCAACGGATCAATCAAGTAAATTAAAAAAGTTTATTTCAATGGCACTGACGTTAACTAGTCGATGACGTGATACAATTTATTTTAGACAGGAAAAGCAAATTCCGAATCCTATACACCAACTATTCATAAAAAGTATATAAAATATTTTCTTCCTCCTTTTCGCGTGCCTCCGTACTCGCCATATATTCGAGAGGTTCAGGGTTCGCGTCTCTGCGACGGAAATGCACATTTTTTACATCTCCTGCTTAAAGCAACAACAAAAGCCCTAATAACTCTGCGAGTAACAATGTTACATTTTGTACTACTCGTACCAAAATGCTGTTAAGAATTTTTTAAATTATGCCTGTAAATAATGTAACTGGATAGAGATTTTTCTCTGTTTAAAAAATGAGTTAAAATTATTAAAAATTCAATAGGATAGGAGAGGCTATTCTTATCAATGCTTGCTGCAGAAAAATATATTTTCGAACTGCTGGATTGTAAAGATATCATTGATAAGTTTTCTAAATTGAAATTATCAAAACGAAAAATTAAAATTTTTCAAAAGCTGATCAGTGTCTTAATTGCGTATATTTGTAAATATTTTCCATTATATAAGATGTTCTTCTATTACACAGTTATTATTGTATAAGTGTTTATATTCACTATAACTAATGAAAATATTAAGTGACATTATTTAAAATTTCATTCAAAGCAATTTATATAAATGGGTCTCCAATTTACATTTTGCCTAGGCCAAGCTAGAAACTTCATCCAACATTGGACTAGATCTACATCGTATGACAAAAGGTTCTCACATAAGAGAATATGCGATGTATGACAAGAAATTTCAAGAGTTTAGTTTGATGCATCGCAGCTAAATAGGCGGTACTTAAACTATTAAACATAATCATTTTTAAATTATGATTTCTTTGAATTATCCTGAATATTTTTCAATTAAAATGTCTGGCTTATCATCATGCTTAAAATTTGTATTATCAAACATTGCTAGTTGCTACAAACACTACTATTTATACAACACTACTAGTGTGGACTGAAAATACCGTAACAATATTTATTATATTTGTAATGTTTTATTTTAATTAGCCAGTTAGTTACCTTATTAGTTTGGACTTTTCTATACGTTTTATATTTCTTTCCACCAGAATGCAAATTAATTTAAAGTACAAATATACTTAAGTTCAAAGTTTATAAGACAGACATGGTAGCATTAGTCTAGCCGTTACTCCGCTTTAGATTTCTTGCTGTTGCAATTAGCTTGTCGGCAAAGTTTTCTTTATCTCGATTTCTTCGGTAGCTCTTGTCGAGAAAATTAATTTAGATTACGTATTTCAGATGCCTTTTTTTCAGTCCACTTACACGGCTGATCTTTACATTCCGTTTCGAGAGAAATTCGCGAACTTGCAAAACTCAAAGGTCGTATACATTCTCTACATCGCGTGTCCCCCCAGCCATCAGGTTGGCGAATTAAAAATTTCCTCAAACACACCACGGTGGGTATGGAGCCTATAGAACGAAAAAGACTATTCGTCAAAATTTGCTAGGGAGAGCTTTAACACCAACTTGCCCATGTCGCCCCCGTTTCACCGAGGCTGCAGTCCTTATCACAAAACTCCATAGTTTACAGGAACTTGGATTTTTGTGGCCGTAGAGCCGAGATTGTCAGAGTACACACCTCAGTGAGTTCTTACATTTAGGTCAGGCTTTGCTAATATCGCTTATTACCTTCGATTTAACTTTAAACCTTGTTGAAAGCTGTTTGTCTATCCGCAAGTTACGGAAGTTCTGTTTTTGTTAATTTTCAGTTTGCTGAACGATCAAATCTATGTGTTGACAAATATTTTTATTTCACATTTAACCTTGAAACCGTTTAACCTTCTAATTCATCGTTTGGGAGAAGAACTAGTCATTTGACAGTCTTCTGGTGTTACTAAGATTTAAGTTAGTACTTTAAGAGCAATAGCGTACTTTATATATTCTCCTGATTCAATGAATACTGTATCCTAAATTCATACTGACAATATCCTAAATTCGAATGTTTTAATATATAATGCCCTAAATCCATAATAAGAATATTCTAAGTTCAGACGTTTTCTGATGCAAAGCTATAATGAGCCAAAATTTTCGAAATGTAATTACTTAGCAAGAAATAAGTAGAGGTAGTGAGAAACGGAAATAACGAAAGGATGTGAAACTTGTGGACCATCTCAGGAGACTGGCGTAAGACGATACATAACATAGCAGACAGACGATACATATGACAATTTCACACAGAATATTTTAAATCTCAATAGTTAGTAAAAGCATTTGCTGAGCGAAGTTTAAACAAAAAATAAAAAGTATTCGCTTTGTAACCCGTTGGCCATAGGCAAGAGTTTGTTTATTTGAAACTAATGGTCATTCGATGAGTTAATTAAAAATTAAATGTATAGTTAAATTAATTAATAGACTAAATTAATTAAATAGAGGTAAAATTATAGGGATCATAATTATTAGATATTAAAGTACTAATTTAAATTAAATATAACTACTGTATTGGCTGGAATATATTTATTATAAACCAACCTCACATACAAGATGTTCCTTAACTTCTGAAAGTTTTCAAATGGGCTCTTGTATATGACAGAATGAAGTGTACTAATCTGACATGTTTAAAGGGCTTTACAAGAAAGACAAAATGGTCTAAACAGTATAACTGTGTCAAAAATAAATAATAATCTTGATATATATTTTAAATGTTTGGCTGCACATATGTACGGATGTACTTTAGAGAAGAGCATTTGGGGGGGGGGGAGAAAAACATTAGGGCCAACACAAGTTGAAGGCATGGTGGATTAAACTTTCTTCAGAGTAATTCTGAATTTTGCTTATGTAAAAATGAGAATATTTTCTTTAAATAGCCGGATGAGTTGAAATGTTTTTAATAAACTTACTTGCTATTAAAGTGAATTTGCAGAACATGGTAGCTGCAATATATTGATAACAAAATAAATTTCATGTTTAAATTTCATTATTAAGATTACTGCAGAAGTTAGATATGTTAGAATATTGTAGCAGATTTTGATTTAGTTGGAATTAAGTAATCAAAATCAATTCAGACACTTGATCTACAAAGAATGATTTGAGTTCCTCAGAAAATCATTCTTTGCAGTAATTTGTTATTTCTTATCCGTTTGGGATAAGCAAGCTAAGTACAAGAAGGGACTCGATGATCCCCTGCTCATCCACCAGCTGCCTTTCACAGGCACCCATGCATTTAATAATATGCTCGGAATGAGGACAAGCTAAATAGGACCTCATACCATCGGTGAAAGGCAAACTTTTAACATGCTGTATACGTTTTGTTTTGGTTTATATAATTATAACAAAATACGCTAGGGAAGCCTAAAGGGACCTAGGGGAAACCTTCATAATCTGCCTAATGAATACCCTTATGGAGGATTTTATAAAGAGAACTGACTAGTATCTATGTTACGAGGAAAAGCACGATAACGCCCATCCAACCAACCCGCGCGTTTGGAATCGGACCGAGGTCGAGGTATAAACGTTTAGTGATTTTATCACTCGGCTGTTTTTGGGCAACGTAAATTGTGAATAAAACTCGAAAATTGCATTTTTGCTGAATTTTAAATTTTATGTCGGCATGCTTCTCTTCCAGTGTAGTGTAACAAACTTTTTTATAGAGAGAAATCTTTGACCACAGAAGTTGAAAGCATGTTAATAAATGTAATAAAGTTTTTAAGGTCTTCGTTTGAATGATCAAACAACAAAACATTCATAAAAATAATTAAAATTTCTCATTTGCGTGCGTTTTCTTTGATAAGAATACATACAGACTCAAAGCAGGTTGCCGACCAATGGTATTGCGGAGGATCCGAAAGTTTGCAGTGAATAAGCAATGTGGCAGTTTATAAGTAATGAAATCACTAAAAGGGTATATTTCTTATATTGTCTATGTGATACATGAGATAGACCACTACATCTGCTGTGCAGGATACCTTAGACTGTTTATATGACCAATATATTTCATTTATGTCCATCTACCGCTGGATTATGAAGTGTCCATCAGAGTTTAATGACAAATTTTGATTTCCAAGTTGACTACATTTTCCCGTCTTTTACAACTTTGACATTATGGAAATTTTCTGAAAACCCAGTTCCTAGATCCAGGAGAGTGGTGATATGGATATTATATAAAAGAGCTGTTCAGCTAACGGACTGAAGAATGCTCTAACAGTGCAGCTTAGTGTGGTGCAAATAACAGTCTGCAAGAAACTATTAGTCAGCTGTAAGTTAGCCTGCTTAAATTATCCTGTTATTTAGTATAATTACTAAAAGATTCTTAACTTTTGCTATTTTGCGAACAATTTTGTTATATACTATATTCTTCTTGTGTTAAGTAAGGAACAAAGGTTATATCTATCAGTACCGCTAAAGCTATTACTATCTATTTTTGTTCAAGTAAATAAAAGATTACTCTCATTTAGAAGAACTGCAACAAAGTTTTCATCTTCATTTGGTCTGCTTATTTATGTCTTTGTGAATCATTAACATGTAGTATTATTTACTGTTATTTTATTAAAATAAGCAAACAGAATGTAACATTACTTGTACAGTGTATAGAAATGCACACTAGGAAGCTTGTGTTCGGGCATTTACATGTTGATAACCTTCCGAATTAAGCTGAGTAAACCTAGCAAAAGGAGTCATGAGATTCTTCATTCTCTACAAACAAAGCAGCTGTCGCTTGCAGAGAATTTACATCTTACGTCTCACACACTATATTTTCTCCCTCCTTTTAGCATGCCTTCGTGATTAGCCCAATCGGCTCGTGTTCGAGAGGTCCAGGTTCGAGTCCCTGCGAGGGCATTGCACATTTGTCCTATCTTCTGTTTAAAAATAACCTAATGACTCTACAGTGTAGCCCGAACTAAAAGGTGGTGGATGATGATTCTTCCCCATCAGGATTTGGCAACTGGATTCCCTAATCACCAGTCTCCCTTTAAAAGGGGAGTATATAAGGTATTTTCTCCCTCTTTCTAGCTTGCCATCGTGGTGCAAAGATTAGCACACTCGGCGGGTATTCGAGAGGTTCAGGTTCGAATCCCGGCGAGGGCATTGCACATTTTCTCCATCTCCTGCTAAAAAATAACCTAATGACTCCACAACACGATCTCCTCAATAAATTTGTTTAAAAGTTGCAAAATGCTTTAAAATTGACAGTTTTATGCTTCGATTTTACATGTGATCAGACATGTTTATCCTAAAGTGAAGGTGATCTGATTTTACTGAAACCAGTTCAAGAAAATAAAATCTGGCAACTTAAAAAAAAAAAAAAAAACCTTCTTTGAAACATAATAATATTATTTTAAATAATTAGCATAAGAAACCTTCTTCTATGAAAATTTTATTGCATAAAATAATAAAACAATCTGAAGCTCAAAAATCATCTTAACGCTAAAAGATGATACCTAGTACCTATTTCAAGAATTCCTAGTTTTTTTTGGTCAGTTAGTTGAATTCGTTGTACTATTCAGCAAGATAGTATTTTGTTATTCCGCGTACATTACATGTTTTGCTACTCTAAAGATTTGAAAGAAGCATAATTATTCTAAGCATGGGTGGAGGCATAGTCTGTCTAGTCTCAGTTTCAGTTTTATATTGGATAACTGTTTAATTTTCTGCTGAAAGATGTTGTTCTAAATGACATATTTCATTGAATAATTTGTTGTCAGATAACTTGTAAGTTTTATAAACTCTATTTGGCTAATTTTAAACACCACTCTAACATTCTTAGACTTCTAACGAATTATCTCCTCCTCTTTACATTCGGAATTAATGTCAAAGTGAAATCTGTTATCTTCTTTTCAACCCAAAGTAACAAAGCGTTAACGAAACTAACCATCGCTTCTTGTGGGCTAGATATATATTCAAATGATTCTAGATTCAAATGATTTACAAGCTTCAACTAAAAGCATAACAACTTGACTCTGCTACCTTTCGACCACTAATGTCGTTGTAATTATAGTTGTAATAATGTAATTATAGTAACTATTGCAATTATAGTTGTACCACTAATGTAATTATAGTTGTAGAGTCATTAGATTACTTTAAAGCAGAAGAAATGAAAAATGAGCAATGCTTTCGCTAAGACTCGCACCTGGATCTCTCGAATACGTTGCAAGTGTGATACCGCTATACCACGAAAGCATGCTGGAAGGAGGGAGAAATACCTTATATATAATTTCAAATTCCTACAAACTTATTAGCACACAGCACAGTTAGCAGGGCCTGGTCCAGAGCCGATGCAAACGGTGCGGCCGTACCGGGCGGCAGAATTTTGGGGTGGCAAAATTTTTAGAATTCAGGTAATGTACTAAGCAGCAGAATTTAAGCGTTTTGCAATTTTAGAATTAAGAGAAACATATGGCAGCATAATTTAGGACTTACAGAGAGGAGTCTCTGTACTTACAGAAGTCTCTGGACTTACAGAAGGAGTCTCTGTACAGTGGGGCTGAAATCGTCAACAGTCTGTTTTAAATATAAAATTGTTAGCTATTTAGACTCTATTCATTTATAATTGTTGGTTAAGTAGACGAAACAATAAAAGTGCAAGTAAAATTCAACATAAGAAATAACACGGTAAACTCTCCTATGTCAACATACTTTCTTACAAGAATTAAGTTTTCTTGTGTGTTCTGAAAAATGATTCTTTTAGAACTCAGTAGATTATTTAACTTAATTATCCAAATTGCTGCCCTTTAAGTAAATGGCATCTTTATGCAAGTTAAATTTCAGCTGCTTCTTTCAGTAGTCGGAGACTGTATACTGCTCTTGAGATATTTTCTGAGACTTTTGGCTAAGTTAAAAAGAAAAAAATATACATAAAAGTTTGAGAGCTTTAAGATTTTACATAACGCCCGTTGAGGCGTCTTTTTTAACGTTTTGTGTGTCACCTTTATTTATTAAATATCATGTTCTTCACACTTAAACCATAAAATCAAGTTCAAAAGTAATATCGCAAGATAATTTTAAAATGAGCATAGCTTTAGAATTTTCGATACACAGTCTCGCGAGCTGGAGATTAAAAAAAAAAAAAATTCCCGCGTACAGTGTTGCCTTCGTTCGCTTCGAAAGCGTTAAATTTGTTAATAAAAAATTCGTTAAAGTTTTAATTCGTTAAAATATGAAATAGATAATAAAAAAGTTCCAAATTCGGGCTTCCAGATGCCAATATTCGTGTGGAAACGTACGTTATTTAAAATTTTATGGCTCTAGGTACCTTTGTTTTATCACAATGCGAAAAACACACATACCTTTAAGCAGATTCTTTATGATTTAATTTCTTTAAATATAATACAGGGATCTAATATTTGGTGGCACCAATCTGAAAAGTCAGCTGACATTTCAGCGCAAAATTCCAAAACGAAATTAATAGGCCTTCTAGACAAATTGCCCCTTTGGACTAAAAAAACCTTATTATTTACTCAGTTTCCTATTTGTGTATATTTTCATATTTATAGATATCTTAAGAACCTTCATTCAAGAATTATTTCAGACTGATGCCATGAGTCAGAGTAAATATTGTAACATATTATTTTTGACAGTCTCTCGTTCCGCAATAATCTCTTAAAACTTTCTAAAAGTCTTTATTAAAAAATGCTTCTTTATTTCTGATTAAATTAGCTCTACAAATGATAAGTACTGATGTAACAAGTGAATGAGTGTATGATGTAACAAGTATGAAGTATTCAAATTTTGAAAGTAAAGATGTCGAAAGTGATATCTGAAGAAGGTTCTCAATAAAGTAGGTAATTTATTATATATTTATAGAACTTGTTTAAGTAAATAAAAATGCTTCTTGTTTTTCGAAACTAATTATAAAATTATTTACTTTTTTAAACCATAAGCGGCTTTTTGGTCTCGAAATGGGATTTTGCGTAGTTCACTATAACCGGATAGTCACTTTTCAAATTTCTGCCGCCAAATATTATCGCCCTGTATTATTTTTAAAGAAATTATGCATTAACGAATCTGCATGTATTTATGTCTCTTTCATTGTGAAAAATCGATGGGAACTAGAGCCATCAAATTTTGAATAACGTAAATCTCTACCCTAACATGTGCATCTAGAAGCCTGGAATTTGAATTTAGAAATTTATATTTCATATTTTGTGAAAATTTAATGAATTTTTGATTAGAAAACTATATATAACGTATATATACATATATACATATACAGATTCTTCATTATTAAATTCTTTAAAAATAACACAGGGACTAATATTTAATCTCAACAATTTGAAGAGTGATAAAGCCGTTTATAGCGTACGACACAAAATCCAGTTTCCTGACTAACGCCCTTTTTGGCTAATAAAAAGGCAAAGAAAACTTATTAGACTTTTTACTAAGAAACCTGAATATTGATAATAATGAACTAAGAAATGACTGAAAAAAATATTTAGAAAATCTGATGTGTGCACCACATGACTTCTTTGTACGGAATATTAAATTACACGCTTTTTTTATTGCATTTAAATTAAACTTTTTTCATTTAAGTCTACTTCGTCGATAGCGCATAAACCTCAATAGAATAAATGCACTCTTTAAAATTCACCATATTTTTTTTTACCATAACGACACTCTGGCACTGTTCACTTAACAGCGTTATGTCTAATCTATTTTGTAACTCAGAATGCGTAAATATTATACCATCTGAAGAATTATCTAATTGTTGCCACATGTTCTATTCAAAAACTATATTAAATCAAAAAAAAAAAAAAAAAAAAAAAAAAAAAAAAAAAAAAAAGAAAAAAAAAAAAAAAAAGAAACAGTTTTTCCACAGACGATTCAGTAGTTCTTATTCACTTAATTCAATTCTCACTTTACGACAAGTCAAAAATACATAAAAACTCAAAATATCTCTATTAAAAATTACGAAGTAAATCTTAAACACTTGTTTCCTCGAATAAATTACAGAATGGATCAAGCATTATTTAATTCGCAATAATAAAAGAAGGTCATATCTTTGTTTTTGCAAAGCTTATTTTCTCTAGATTGGCAACAAATCCACTATTCTGCTAAGTTTAAAATGTAAACAAATATGGCTGCTATGGTATAAGTAACTAGGCTTAGTCGCACTTGAACAACTTTTAAATTGTTGATAATTCTACACAAATATTGCATGCCGATTTACTAAAGGCATAAAAACTTTAACCGGAAGATAAGAACAACATAATTTTAAAGCAAAGAATGCGCAATTTACCAATATATAAGAATAAAAAATAGAGCTCACTGAACCGAGTAACAGATTGAATAAATATATATATATTTATATACTTTTGGTGCTGCCGATTGCAACCAAAAAGGGCGGCGCACATGTACATGTTATAGCAGTCCTTTATACAAAATTTCAACGTTCTGAGGCTACTTGTTTTTCAGTTATGCGAGATACATACATACATACATACGTACGTACGTTCTGGCACCATCAAAAAAAAAATCTCTCCTGAATTCATTTTAAATCAGTTTTATAATTTGTTTGGTGAAAAAGAGTCCTTTATTCAGTCCTTACGCACAGATGGCAAGTAAAAACATCGTTCAATTGTATTCGACAGCGGTCAAAATGGATATTTTCGTTGAAATGTGATAGCGTAAATTTTTTGCGATTACAGTACTTCCTTTTCACTTCGTACAAGGAAGTAATATTTGCCAACACTCATTGTCTGAGACCTAATCTTATTACTTCAAACAAATAATATTCTTATTTGAGTAATTTTAAATGTTTTTCAAGTGCTCATATTTACAGTGAAACCACAAGAAATAAACGATACAGTTTTATATGATTTATATCTTCTGTAAAGGTTGGATTATTTTATTACTTCAAAACACATTTGAACTAAGCGTCTAGGGAAATGGATGTTTTCCTGGAGAACATTGTAAAGGAAACTGGCTCGTGTTCACGCTATGCGTGTAGAAAAAAACCCACCAAAATGCTCAGGTATTCAATCGTTCAGCGGGATTTTAACTCAGGATCGAATTACCATTGTCTAGCAGTTTTATTTTCTCCGTCAGTAGGCTAAAAATCTGGGTTATTTGCGATGTTCGATACCAATACCTATTTATATTTCCAGAAAAACTGCCAGCTTTTAGAGGAGGTTGTCATGAGAGGCTTTGCTGTCATTGTTATCGGAATGTACGCTCAGTAAGCGAAATTCAGTTATTAATATTACAGATTTGAAAGAAACATGAGGGTTTCAATTATGGCATAAATATGACTCCTATTCATTTTTTAGTTTTATTCTCGGATTGTTTTTCAGAACTTTATATCTTTCTAAACACAGTATTTAATTGAAAAATTTGCCATCAGATAATTATTCGTCATCAAAATATTTCCTTTCAGAAATTAAGTTTTTATCCACCGTGTTTGTATTCTATAACACTTCCATAGATCGTTTTAAAATTTTTCGCAGGATTTGGTTGTCAGGTGTGTAAAGCAGTATTTTTGCCGTGGACCTCGCCAGCTTTCTAAAACCTATATATAGAATGCGCGGATTCTCTAAAACGTATATCTAGTGATTAATTGATTATTGAATATATATCCGATCTCCAAAAAAATATCTTCATGACCATGGGCAATGGCTCTATGAAATTTCATATGAACTGTATTTTCTAAAATTCTAGTATATTTACGGAAGTGGGATATTTTCCGGAACATATCCTGAAGAATGACACTGTATTGAAATGCAGAACTATAGCCATATATATGTAGCATATATGCAGCCATATATGTCTATCTGATCACTTTATGCTAAGCTAATCTGAATGCAGGTGGAAACTTACAAAATGCATACAGCAATCAAGGAAATACATTCTTTCAAAAAGTATTTTAGCAGAAGATCTTTAATTACCAGAAACTCTTTAAATAAAATATTAAAAAAGATAAAAAAATCAATAAATTTATCATTAAAGTTTATATCATTTCATTATTCGATAATTTATTTTCATTAATGTCATGACTTTCGCCCGCAGAAAAATAAAATACAGTATGTTCTTATGCATATATACGATTATTTAAGTTAGGTTACAAAAATAAAATGGAATTTATTTACTCCTACTAGCTATTTTCATTATTATTTTCTAATAAAAACTGATATTACTATTTTTAACAGTATTTATATAGAGCTAATTTCCCCAAAACGCATCATAAGCTTTAAAACGAAGTATAAGTTTTTGCTTGAAATGTCGTCAATTTTTATCATAAATTTGTTCATAAATTGTTATCATTATTCATAAATGATAACAATTTATGAATGCAAATACGCACTCATAAATTGTTTTTATTCTTGACCTTTTTTAGCGTTTCATTTATAAATTTGGGGATTTAAAATTCTGCGTTCACTTTAGTAAAATTTGCATGCAGAGAGATGCTTACCTCCGCATTTCGGAATCTCATACGAGCTGCGCATGCTCATTATTTAATTAAGTAAATAATAAAGAGTTCCTTGTGCCATAGCTCTTAGTCTGTGCTTACTTGGTGGTGGAAGTTTATCCATAGGAATGAGTCCGTCAGTTGTTTTAATTTGCGTGCTTTCGTTTTCTTGTATCGGAAAATTGACTGGTAAGTTTTCTTTTGTTTTTCGTGTCTGTAATTATATATTTTCGAAACTTTTTTTCTCCTAGAGGTTTTTTCGAAATTTAGTTAATTTTAATTACAATTTCCAACAATTCAAATTATGCTGCTTCTAAATTAAAGACTTCAGTTTATACTTAAGAATGAGCACTTCATTTCCAGCAAACTAGTAACTGTATGCTATTGTTTGCAGTTGGTTATAAAATTAAAAACAGCTTTTTTATAATTAACGGGGTGTACAAGTAATAAAAACAAAAAAATGGGGAAAGTGCAGAATCGCCCACAGCTTGGCGCGTTTTTGAGAATTGCACTAACTCTGCAGAGCCGTTGCTAGGGTTTTCAGCGCCCAGGGACCACTGAAGATTTCGCGCCCCCTACTGCTTGCCAAGGATGGAAAACATTTAATTCTAAAATGTCGTAACATCAGTTTGGCGTCCCTTGGATTCTGCGCCCGAGGACAGATGCCCCCCTTGCCCCCCTCTAGCTACGCCCCTGTAACTCTGTATCTATGTATACATCGAGATATTTCCACTTAAAAAAATCCCAGAATTCCATAAAACTAACATTGCGCTCTCCATTCACTTTATACACATCGACCTATTTTCACTTAAAAGTCAAAGAAAATTGACAAAAATCCAATTCTTCTTACTCTTGTAAAAAGCGCCAAACAAATAAGTGGGCGATTCTGCACTTCACCCCGTGAAATTACTGTTTGTTTTACGAGATACTGATTTTGAGGTTATTGCTTAAAACATATATTTAGGAGTTTCTTACATGTGTGTATGTATAATTTGTGATAAGAAGTATTAACTTGTAACAGTTGTGAAGCTCATTTGTATTCAAAATTAATTTCCCGTATTTTATATGAACTACAGTTTAAATACTTTATTTCCTTATTATAGCCCACTGAGAGAACTTTATAGAATTCATTATTTATGTTCCCCGAAATTCGAATTTTGAAATTTTTCTCGCTGTCGTTTGTTATGGAGGCATTCAAACTTTATATTTAAATTATTCAGTTACGTTAAACTTTCGTTACACCTCTAAACTATTTTCTAAGCTGTATTTTTTTGTAAAATGACATGGTAGTTTTTAATCCGCATGTCATGCAAAACAATAGTCCCAGAAATTTAGTGCTTTAGAATACCTTCGATATAACGTACTAAACTTGGCAATGAGTGTAATATAATATTTAGTAGAATTTGAGTTTTAATGAACTTATCAATTCCTCTGACGGTACAGATTTCACTCTAAGTCCATATATAAAAGTGTCCTTGTTTGCAAACTTTCTTAATTGCTTGAAGAGCGGTGGTGGTTGAGTAAACCATTGTTTTCAGATAAACAACTTAATTCATATTAACTGACTAAAACTAAATGGTTAAATAAGATGTTAATATTTAAAATTTGATACGCTAAGACGTAATAAATGTTAATTTAATGCTCAACGTAACAATTAATGTTGCACATTATTTGTTACAGGAAATTATATTTTTAAGCGAATGGATATTTAATATTCCATTGGACACAGAAAGCAGATACTCTTTCACACACAAGAAAATCTTTCTAAAAGCACGTTTGCTTTGACTGTAGAAATCCAGTACAACCGTTGAAAGTAATGTTAATCTCTCTAAATACTTGTTGCATGATTCAAATACTTTAACATTCGCCCTAAAATGAGACTAGAAATAACTTATAAAGATAATGTTAATATGAAATTTCCAGTAAATGGCTTGTTACTTTATATTCTTAGTTTCATAGTAACTGAACTAGTTTAATTTTTCGTTTATCACAAGCTAAAATTATTTCTTTCCTTTAAAATGCTCGCAAGATTCACTAAGATACAATAAACAAGGTTCTTTTGCATTTTGTAGGACTGGAAAGGAGAAACCCACTTGCCTTAGTACAGTTAGTTTTTTTTCAGAGTAGTTTGCGTTCTTGTTAACAGTTTAATACACAATAGCTTTTCGTGGACGAAACTACAAAATTCCTTACAGTTAAGGGGCATCTTGTTCATGTCTATTTTTGAATAGATATTTCGGTTCATTTAGAGGTTAATAGAAATCGCTGTGTGCAGTGATGCATGAAAGCCATTTTATCTCTAAGCTATTCAGTTGAAGTGCCAGAAATTGAGGGTACTGAATTTCACTGCTGATTTATACTTGCTTTTTGTTCAGTATTGCATGCCATAGCGATAAGTATAAATTTAAATCTAAACTAAAATTTAGAGTTCAGCAGTTGAAACATTGAAAGGGGGGCTATCTATCCCAAGCACTTCAATTTTCTTCAAATTTGTTATAGACATTTGTTTTACGAATTAAATCATCTCGCTCAAATTCAGAATTATCTGCTGAGGAAGAGTTGCTTTTTCTAAATTTTTTTTCACAGGATCGCTGACTGGTTGAGACACCTGGCTTTGTTTCGAGCCCAGCCGAACGGGCTGACTGAATAGTTTTAGTAGTTTTCCCCATGTGTAAGCCAGCTTTCCAAGAAAGTATCTGTTGGGTAAATGGCCCTCTTGGCTTTCCCATATTCAATAACCTAACCTCAATAAGTAGGTTGTTCTCATGTATTAGAAACCGAAGTCTATAGATCTTAGACATGGCATGCTTATTTTTAAAATCTGATTGATACGGCAGCAAATGTCTCGAAAAATTAACGTTTGTAAATATTGTAGAGGGGAACCGAATGTAAAAATTAATTTTACTGAGTATTATAGTACGTGAAATTTATTGAGTTACAAAAATGTTTTTATACTTGAAGGCGAATCGTGAAATTTGGCCGTAGTTATCTCGAAATGGAGAAATGAGCTTTATCTAAACTGACGGCGATACTTTGTTATGGTATGTCTTAAAATTTCTCATTCATGGTTCTTGGAGTTAACAATTGTCATCCTGAATATTTGCAGGCTATAAGTTACTTGTTATAAAGCACCGAAATGTACAATGAAATAAATACAAATTAAGATGCATTTCACTGATAATGATTAGTGGGTGCAGGTTTAGACTTGTGCTTTGTCTATCAAGTATAAACCGAACACAAAAGGTGACTTTTATAACTCGAATTTCCGAAATGTACTGCAAGCGAAAGCTTTTGTTTTATTTCGTTCTGCGCGTTTTGTTAATAAGTGTTGGTTACTACAAAATGAACTCCATAGAAATATTTTGATCCCAAAGTAGGAAAGCTTCGGGGAACTGGAAACTTGTTATGCTGACTTCTAGGAAATTGAAACACTCGTACTAATAACTTTTAAGCCATTTCCCGAGCTATTCCTCCTTGATATTAAATTTAGTTTACTGAAATTATTTCACAAAGGCAACGTTAAGAGTCGAGGATTAAAACTGTCTTAAATTAGTACTTATACACAAGTGAGCAGTCTCGCACAAAGATTCTGTAAATAAAAAATTTTGTTCTTGGAATCCAAATTCAAACAGCTACTTGGTAATAAATGTAATTCTTTACTGAATAGTTCTTTGAACATTTTCCTTGCTATTGCTTCTGGACTCTTGAATAAGAAATCGAATCCGCTTAAATGTTAGAAGGTTGATCCCTGAAAAAAGTGCCCCGTGAATGAAATGCAACTCGTAAAGCTAGGATTTTGATCTCAAAGCTCAAAAGAAACTTTTGGAAGTAGGTTAACAAAATTGTACTGCCAGTTCATGATCTAGCAACGCCCCCCCCCAACCAATGGCCGAGTGATTACTACCGCTAAATGCAGGCAGCTTGTCCTGGCTTATAATCTAGGCAAAAGGACTATCTGCATAGTGGGTTTTTCTTAATGGGTAAAGTGAATACGAGCCAGTTTCCTTTAGAAAGTCTTCCACGAAGGCACCGTTACTGTTAGAGTAATGGCCCTCGAGAGTTGACATCTACATGTAATGCTATGATTATGCTGCTTATAGGTATTAACATTTTCTGAGAACTTCTTACCTCATGGTTTCATTCGTTAAAATACGCAGGCTCTGGTTGGCGGGAATTAACATAAATGACTAAATGTATAACTGGAAAATGTAAACCAAAATTTCAGGACGAGTCTTGAAAATACTGTTGGTATTTTGAATAAATACCATCTTTGTATTTAAAGCAGCATGGATCCGAAAGTTAATTTGATGGATTTGACAAAGCCCGTGCAGGCTATCTGCCGAAGGAAAAACCTTCGTGGAGGGTTTTCTAAGAGAAAATGGATCATATTCACGTTATACATGGAGAACACTCGTGTAGCAAGCCTTCCTGGGTTTCGAATCTGACGAAATCACTAGTAGACTAGAACTAGAAGAGAAACACGCTAATGTGACAATCAAAATCGTAAAAAACCTTATATTTAGTGTAGGTATAATGAAACACTCAATCGATTTCGAGGGCAGCTAAAGGTCCCTCCTCATCAGGAGAAAGAAATACATAGAAAGAAGAAAATAGGAATCACAGAAACACGTGGTGCTTATCAGCACTGCACGTGGTTATAACTAGATTTTTAATCAGAGTTGCACTGGCCGCCTACTTTTACTGAGCCAGGCTGTCTGATCAAGCATAAAGAAATATTAGCGAAGTTAAAATAGGGAGCGAGGGGCAAATGCACATTACGCTCAAAATCTGAACTTCAAATAAATTCGCTAAATATAAGGTTGTTTTTTACGATTTTGAAATCACTAGTACTTATCAATGGTTAGATGGGATTTTTCTAATTTATGGCAGGGCAGGCGCTTCTATTAATAATGAAGCATATTGAATGTTGCAGTACTTGCTGGAAAGGTGAACTTAATCTTCGTACACCTTTTGATACTCAAGTAAAATTGTTATTTTTCTTAAATATTGCATGTGATTTTGTAGTTCCTCATATAATCTTCACTAACTATTGCGATTCTTGTCTAACTTAAAGATCTAAGTAATTAGTCGCCTTCTTTATCCATGTATATTATAGCAAAATTGTTATATTTACGGAATTAAACATCATCGCTCTGAGGATGATTCAGTTCTCATTTATCTTTGACATTCTCATTTTTACTGTTCTATCTGCATTCATTTATGCATTTAATTTTCAGCTCTTCATGACGTAGAACCATGTTCTCCTGACCATCTGTTGCCATGCGATAACGGTAAATGTGTGAATGTATTTCAATGGTGCGATAATTATACTGATTGTGAAGATGGTTCTGATGAAGCATATTGCCGTGATGGTGAGTACTTTAACACTTCAGATGTTTATTTAAGTTGGGAGTAACTGCAGAATATGTAAATTCCCCAAATTGGAATATTTAAAGGGACCTATATCATAATAGAATTTAAGTGTAAAGCTACATAATAACATGAGCTCGATACTACAAATTTCCAAATGTTGCTTTTATTTTGCTTGTGCTTTAAATGTAATGCAACTGATATTAATTCAAATAAAAACGCTACTTTACATTCTTCTAACGATAACGCTGAAAAAAGATGGTTTCCCTTAATTTTGAGACATGGGGGTTTTCTGTCGTAGCAATCCTTTTCTAGAAATGCTTCCAGGTAATGCGTTTAGCAAGTTCCTTCACCCTTTTTAAAGGAAAAAATCCACAATTCGTTTTCGAAGAAAATGTGATATTTTTTAGATTTTATATTGATCAGAAGCTTTCATATTTCCTTACAGCTCGAATGCAACCATTTTGGTACTTGTAAGTTCTCGGGTACGTGACAAATCTTGCACCTTTTGGCGATTTTCCGATCCACCTTTCCGATTCTTGGTTTCCTCTGGATGTTGTCATTCGAATTCAAAATAACAAGTTAGTTGCTACCTCCATTTGAACTTCTTGAAACACAAGTGATGACAAACTTGAAGGCATCCCGCATTTTTCAGTGTCCATTTCATAAACTTAACAATAAGTGTTTGCATTTTAAATACTATAGAACAATTTGAAGGCCTCGTTAAAAATGAAAATTCGAGCCACATGCTCTTTACCTTTGAGGAATTCTGGTAGTGGAGTACCCGACTAACATTGTACTATCTACTTACTTGGTAGGTTTGAGTTTAAAGAGACCCAAGTTTTTAAATCATTTTTATCGGTCTGTTCAATGTCTGATTGCTTAAACAAAAATTTGTTTAAACTAACTAGAGTCGAAGCCAGATGAATTTTCCGTGTTTGCTGTTTCGTCTTGTTTCGAACTTGTGGTTCAAATGAAGTTACTTTCAGTTCTTAAACTATAAAGCTATTGGTAGCCTTGCAGTTTTTAAATATTACTAATATTATGTTGGGATAATACATCTCAAGTTTCCCATTCCTTCTCAATTTAATTTTTTCAAATATTGTGCTATCAAAAGCTATCCGTCACAGAATTCTGAGAAATCTTCATTAATTGGTTAAAGTATTAGTGCCTTCGAATTTGTTTTGCCAACTTTCAATTAAATGAGCAGATTTCTTTTCGAAACTCAAATTCCGTTCCTACTATGTTGCTTAGTGATGTTACCCGATTAAATAATACTTGAAACTCGAAATAGTCTTCGGAAACTTTTCCAATGTTTCTTTGTTATTTGTTCTAAATGAAAAATTGATACTTGGCTATTGTTAAAATCTCTTAATTTTGCTGCATTGTGAATTCTTAAAAAAAGTCAATATCAATCTATCGGGTTTTAGTGTGACACGAATTTACTTTAATATTACAAAAGTTCTGTTTTCTCCAATTATTTGAAAAATTGAAAATCAATGAGATTTTAATTTTATTTCGAAATTGTGGGATCCCAGTGCTCGGAACATTTCAAGTGCAAAGATGGGACCTGTATTCCATTGGTAGCTCGATGTGATACTTTCAAAAATTGTCCTGATGGAAGTGATGAAATTTGTGGTAAGTGTTTTGTTATTGTTTCATATAGTTTGCAGAAAGAGACCTGAATGTTCTTCACAGCTGTTATTACTTATGCAAAATCAAGTATGTAACAATTACTTGTCTTGGTCAGCGTTGGATCTTGTATTCAAGACTGCAGTATGAATTGCGTTAAATGATTTGTTTCCTACTTGAATTTCATTTTAATATCCAGTTAAACCTGCATATGTAAAGCAAACACATTCGTAATAAGTGGAATACGAAAATTTTAAAGGTGTTATTAGTTTAAATTTTGCCTCAGAGATGGAGTTGTAAATTATCGGATGGTATTGATTTTTCCATAAAAATTGCTTTTTAATCTCAAAAGTGAATTTGTGTGTACATCATATCATAAAATAGGACAACCTCATACTTTGTGGTATTCCCAATTTGACAAAGCTGACTTTGTACTCGCAATGAAATTTGCTTGCCTTACACGATTTTTCACTTTTTTCGTGTTAGCATTCAAATTAACAAACTAAAAATGTTCAGATTTCAGTCGCTGCATGCAATATCTAAGCTGCAGAGTTTGATAACATTATTTAACAGGTGTTAGTAGGCCTGATGTACAA
The DNA here is from genome assembly GCF_044657685.1 of Stegodyphus dumicola. Classification (NCBI taxonomy): domain Eukaryota; kingdom Metazoa; phylum Arthropoda; class Arachnida; order Araneae; family Eresidae; genus Stegodyphus; species Stegodyphus dumicola. The sequence continues at coordinate 88,855,274 of NC_140776.1, read as the reverse complement.
ATTTTGAACTACTTTTGTGATGCTTGTGAATCGCAAGTTGTATGTAATATATACTTTAAGTTTTGATAACATTGTTATTCTTCCCCAAATAAGGTAATTGAATCTTTCTCCTACTACATAAGGGCCAACCGGGGCCGGGTGGTCAAGTCTCAGGACATCGGTAATTCGATCCGGGTTCGAATCCCGGGGAAAAGACTAGTTTCAATGGTGTTTTCACGATTTCTCCATGTGTGACATAGATACAAGTCAGTTTCCGTTAGAAAATCCCTCACGAAGGTATCTTTTCTTCAGCAGATAATTCTTGAGTGCTTTGCCATTATTAAATAAATCTAACGTACTACATAACACTTCTAGCTTTTCCATTACTAGCTGCTAATGCACTAAATTCCTCAATGTTCGAAAATTGAGTAACTTTTAAACAATAAAGCTCCATCTGTTTTGTGTATATGTAACCATCACCGCTACGGTTCAAAAAGTAATTAGGTTTGCCAACCGAGAAAAGTTTCGGTTTAGTTACTTTCAAATTATCTACGACGATAATATTTGGTTAAGGATGGATGCATAGATTCTTAACTTCTAAATCTTTAAGCAAGAATAAGATATTTGGTTATGAAAACTTACACATTTCATGTAGAACTTAAGTTTTATGCATACTTTAATATTTCTGTAGGTCAACTGGTAATAAAAATGGTGAAATACTAAAATTTTTTTAAACACGGGGAATTTCAGTAAAGTTAAAAAATAAATATAATAAGAAAATGGGTTTTTGACATGATTTGAAGCTTTTGTAGGATCTTGGAACTAATCTGATCCTGAGTGTGATACGTAATGACATATTCAAGAGCATTTGGGATGAACAAATTATAAGTTCATAATGTAATTTCGAACAATGTTGTCATTGACATATTTAGCTCAGTAATACAGTTTGTGATTAAAAGCACACATTTCTTGTTTCTCTGGCTATGCCTGCTAAACGTTTCTTAGACATGCCATTGATTATTTAAATTAACATATGGAAAAATTAGGTTCATGCTTTAATAAACACTCTAAAATCGGTTATACTTAATTCTTCATAAGTGTGACTTGTGATAAACGTATGTAGTATTTTCTCTTTCAGAGTCTGTTTTAATGTTCCGTGGTAAGACTAAGAGTCTGTTTTAATGTTCCGTGAGGTTCACGTTTAAAGCAAGCAGCAGTGTCTGATTTCCAAGATTTACTGTTACGTATTTTAACTTAAGATTTTTCTTGGAGCACGACATTATTTTACTTTTATGTCGCGATGTTCGCGTGCATGTAGTTTAAATTTAGATTGAAACGTCATTTGAAAGGTTCAGGACTTTAAAAACAAACGGCTGAAAAAAAGCAAAATATGCTAGAATTAAAAGTGCACGTAATGGAATTTCAATTCCTGTGTAGTTCTACTGCTGAAATTAAGGACTGTTTTCAGGCCGTGAGTCTGATAATACTCGAATGTTGGCTGGCAGGAGCCTCAAGCAAACGAGTTTAAAGAATACGATGCCGTATATAGTACTTATTTCCTATGTCTCTACTTTATTTCTCAAATTTGAATGTTAAACTTTGAATTTTATTGCGGATATTGATAGTTTCGTATACTATTCTGTCATTTTTATACAATATATGTAAATGAAGAAACCATAAACGGGACAATTTTATGGGAGCATTAGAGAAGTTGAATGTTTAAAATTTAGCTCTAAATTATTATAACAAATAAAAACTGAAGTATTTGCGTTAAGTATGCACAAACTAGTTAAGACTTCCAGTTGGGCAGTGGATCTCATTTATTAGTAACAAATTGAACAAATGAAATTTTCGAGTTGCTCTTCAAATATAAATTTTAAATGAACCCTGAACTCTTCACCATTGTGGCCGTAATTTTAGAAATTTTGAAAACCTTGAATTGTACGTTTGCTATGTATGAAGACGAGTTCTTAAATTGTTGTAAACAAATGACTTTCAGTGGCTAATATCGTCAGAATTGAAATTTTAGTTCCTTCCTAAAGCTGCTGCTTTCAAAATGAAATCTAAAATTTATCTTAACTTTATTTGAAAAATTGTAAAGCTTATTAGTCCAAAGGGATTTGAATCCCGAAGGACTATTAGTTGCGTTTTGGCATTTTGCGTCGGACGGATAAATGTCGGTTCACTTTTCAAACTGTTGCCATAAAATGTTAGTCCTGCATTATATTTGAAGAAATTAAATAATGAAAATCTGCGTGAATGTATTTCTCATTGTCATAAAATAACGGTACATAGTCATCGAATTTTGAATAACGTAATCCTCCAACGAATATGAGCATGTGGAAGACCAAATTTGAAATTTGAAATTTGTTTTATGATCGATTTCCTATTTTTTAAAACTTTGACGAATTTTTGATTAACAAACTGAAGGATTTCAAAGCGAGCAATGGCAACGTTGTGCAGAAAAAACATTTTTATCTCCAGCGCGTGAGTGTCTGTATCGGAAATTCTAAAGATATGCTCGTTTTAAAACTATTTTGCGATATTGCTGTTGCACTGGATCTTATGGTTTAAGTGCGAGGAACATGATATTTAATAAAGAAAGGCAACACACAAAATGTTAAAAAACGGCCCTTTGGACGTAATTTAAAATCTGAAACATTTCAGATTTTTTTCTGGTGATTATTTTTTTGCTTTTAGTTTAAAAACTCTTGGTTTACTCCATTGAAATTTCTTAATTTTGCGAACATTTTACCTTTCACACGGTTAGCTGTATTAGTTTTCTCTAAATGCTTAGAAGCTGTATTCAAAAAGTTGATGTTGTCATATTCAGTACATTTCAGTTTTGTTTCTACATATTATACAATTAATGCCTTTCAACTGACTTGGCCCTCGCCCTGAAAATCGGTAGCAATTTTCAGCTTTCATGTACTTTTGTATTGCACTTATCAAATCCTTAGTATTATAACACAAGGTCTTAAGAAGCGATTTTAATTTACTGTTATCATTGTTATCGCAAAAATCTAAGTGCAGGTGGAATTTCAACATTGAAGATGTTTTATCTGTATAAATCAATTTAGTTGTAAAGTAAATAGAATTAACTTCCGAAGCTCCTCTTATGTGCATAAACTTTAAGGAAATAAAAATTTTAAAATCGTTCACGTTACAGTACGTGCTACAAAAGTTTTCAGATAAAAAGAGCATTTTTAACAGCTTTTGCTAAAATGTCTCTCCATATATAGAATTTAGACAAGCTAGATCTAATACGCTAAGTAATACCTTTAATTCAGTATAGGTTCGTGAGACTTTCCACAAATTTGTTCTCATTTGATCTTAATGATTAGACTTGGCCTGTAAAACTCGCTTTAGTACTAAATCTGCAGTATATTAACTTATTTTGTGCATGCATAAAGCTGCTCCTTAAGTACTAGCTATAACTACTCCGTCCTTTGTTTCGGTAACGAAAGCGCCTGAAGCTGAAGACTTTAAACAAAAATATCCATTCTTGTGCAAAAATCTGACTATACTTTAGAATACTTTGCTGTTCCTGACATTCTGTTAAACGAGCTTCTTTATAGTCTCGTTGAACCTCTCGGCTTCTTGTAATATTTCTTAACTGTTTCGTTAAATTTTCAGAAACTGAAGCTGGTGCCTCGGAGTTAAGCCTCAGACCAACGGTACTAGTTGTTCGTCCTCATGTTGACCTTCTTCCTGAAATTCAAAGAGCTGTTCGGGCTGCTGTGAATTGGCTGTTAAGACAACGTAAGCAGGACTTCAGCTGGGGATCTTCCACCTCCCGCGCGATTGTGGCTCTCAGTCTAGCGGATGAAGTGATACAGGTCGAGCCACAGGAATTGCAATTAATGAAGAAACAGCTAAATATTTTACTTAGTATAGAGCTTATGAAGTAAGTACGTAAGATACTTATAAAAAGACTAATAATCCATAAAGACTTAAATAGGGATAAATTGTTTTTGGTGAACGTTTTCTAAGGGCAATTTTTAGCGTTTGCCTTTAAAATCATCTCGTGCCTCAATTTCTTTTGCAAGCTTTAAATTAATACTTCCAAATAGTAGGCCTTCGAAACAATTTCATGCAATCCGCAAATACGTTTTAATTGTTAATTTGTTGCAAATACGGTGTATCCGATTTCAATGATTCAATGAAAATCATACAAACTAACAATGAAGGTTAATAACAAACGTGAAAAACGCACCCAAAAATCTGAATGGAGCTTATTTATAATAATCTTGCTCAAAGATTAGAAGATGCAGATTTTAACTTTCGCCCGCCAGCGTCCAAGCGGTAAAATAGCTGGAAATTAGCAGGCTGGCTGCATGGGCGTTCTCGTAGTTTTCCCATGTATAACTGTGTATACGAACCAGTTTCCTTTGGAATGTCTTCAACGAAAGCATCCCTTTCCCTAGGCAGATAACCTTCGTGTGCTTTGCCGTAATTAAATAAAACTTGATTTAACTTTTCAAAAATAGGCTAAGTTTTGCCCTCAATCACTTGATGAATACATTTATTTGAACAGCTTTTTCCACTGTTCAAAACTAAAAAAACAAACCCGTGTAACCGATGAGCATCTACAATCCATGGAGAGATTAGATATTAACATTAAGGCTACAAACTTTGAGAATAGAAAGGCCATCAAGTGTTAAGCTGCAGTAAGAAATAAGTTTATACGAAATTATGCAATATGTATCCTTCGAAGAAAAAATCTAAGAAATAGAAGCTACTCTTCTGTTATGGGGATCGGATTCAGGAATGTATATATTATCCACGTACGTTTGTGTATACATTTCAGAATCCGGTTTTTCATAACAAAGAGTACCAAACGGACTGTTTTTCTGTATTAAGTTTTGTTCCACTTTTAAAATATTCTCTCAAAATTTAGAAAGTCTTGATAATTTTACGAAATGCTTAAATATGTTAAATTACTTGAAATAAATTTAAATAAGATTTGGTTGTCGTTTATGGTCTGCAACTAACAAACTTCTAGCAGGTACCAAATTTTAGATTTTGGATATGAAATCCATGTAAATCGGTTTTCTTTATGATATTTATGTAATAAATATTTAGTAAGCACTGATAAATATTTACCAAGAACTTCATAATTTACATAAAATAGTTTTTTGATTTAAATTTTTTGTTAAAATTTCTGGTCAGTCGGCTGTTTTCAGATCGTGCATTTGGGCCGCATGCGGTTTCATTTTGAGACCATTTATCTCAAGCAATAGTCGAACTGCTCATCTTGAAGTGAGGCAATAATTTAATCACTGCAGTGACTCTTTAAACGAAGGATAATTATGTCAAAATGGTTTTATTTGCTCTAACAGCCCATTACAAATGAAATATTGCGATTTTTTTAAAATTTCCCTTCAGTAATAGTTCTGCCAAAGGAAATGTTCGTATTGTTTAAAAATGCGAATGAGAAGTGCGAGTTCATAATGAAATCTATAGTTTTAAATAGAATGTAAAATGGGAAAAAATTTCTCGACAGATTAAAGTTGAGAATTTGTCGCTTAGCAGGTACATCATATGTTAACGGCAAAAATATGCATTTTCTCCTAGCTTATGTTCAACATTTATTCTGTTTTCATCATTTAGAGAAACTTTGAGGAACTAAGGGCATGGAGTGCAATTTCTCGCTAATTTCTACTGAATGGGGCACTGCATGTGGGATCAGGTTCTATTGTAGTACGCGTTTAGATTCTATCAAATTAATGTGTAATGAACATTTGAATGATATTGGGTTTTAACGCGTAAGAAAAGGTGAAATTACTTGATATCCTCGGTGCTGAAATTACTTGAATTCTTGGTGCTTTAATTATGGAATTTTTACTTGTTTAAAGTAATGCTATTAGTTATCCTGGAAATCTTGCAAACTGCCCGAATTCAAGCGATTTTTCACTTCGCGAGTAAAACTAAGGGATTCGCAAGGATTTATATGAAGTGAATATGATAGCAGAGTTCATTAAGGAAACTAATATATTAACGATGATTTGATAAATGCAGAATTTGCCAAAGGAATAGATCTTCTCTGGATAATGGAAACCATTTAAATGCATTCCAGTGAAACATTTCGCTATATTTTAGGCCTTTTATTCAAGTTTCACTTTAAAGAACTTAAAATTGTCTTATTGAAATATTAATCGGAACCGAAGTAACCTTAATACAATTAAATTCCAGAGGTTCAGTTCTAATCGATAAGGCAACCTATCAGGTATTCGAAGAATCTAGATAACTGGATTTTCCTGTAAATAGATTTTTACTTATTGCAATCCAAATAGCTGTAATTCAAGTGCTTTTCAGCGAAGATATGGCACGCTACTGCCTGAATAGATGACTCAATCCGAATTCGAATCTTCATTAGCGGATTGGCTGTAAATGAGTTTCTACGACTCGTACCTGTACCCAATTTAAATTGCAAGACAGTTTTCCAAGTTCACGAAGCCGTTCCTCCTCTGACAGAGTTCGGGTACTTCAGCCAGCAAAACAATATAGTTCACCAATTTCCGCAAAGCAGATTATATGTATTTAGATGGAAAAATTATTTCCTTAAGCATACAACCCATTTCTTTTAATTAAAATAAAACTGTTTATTTATTCGTTATGAAACAAATATTCCTCACATTAAAATTCCTTGCAGAAAATTCTTCTAGGTAATAATTGAATTGACAAATTTTGATTTTTAAACTATCAAATGTTGCATGCTTATAATTTTAATGGAAGGAAAGGATTGTCTTCGTGAATTCAAATAACTTCACGTATATATGTAATAAGTATATATGCAATATGTATCTTCATATATATATCAAATAATCTTATTACCTGGCAAGACTGCGAAATCTGAAGTTTAATTGCAGAAATATTAAACTTCGATTAAATTCACTTTCGTGAACCTGAAACCCCAAGAAAATATTTCGAAAGTTTAAGTACAAATTAAGAAAATCTTGGAAACAAAACATAAAAGCATTACCAGTTCAAGCTAAAACTAAAGGCCTGGTGTTAAATCACTTGCGAAGCTCTGTTATTATCATTATACTACTAAAAATAACATTTGCTGATTCCAAAACCCATTGCTTATTGGAAACTGGATGAAGTTTTATCAACAGGGATTGAAATATTGAAAGCGGCACTTATTTGCAAGAATTGCGAGGTATTCGTACATTAAAAGTCAAATTATAAATTAAATATTTTAATAATTGGAAACTCTTTTTAAAATATGGCATTCCCCATAATTCTGCGTCACTTAATTTTCAGGTTGCTGAAAATCTCCAGTAAATCTTCAGTTATGAGTGGTGTACAATTTTCACATTGTATAGTTAATATTTACAACTCAAGTCTTAAAGTTCAGCAACATTTTTTATATCTTAACTGAACTGCTGTTATTTGAAGCGGCCCGTTCTGATGTAAGTCAATATCTGAAGTAATTCGAATTTTTTGTGGAATGTAACCGGCTTTGAAAAATATAGTGACATGCTGAAGTTTGACGTATTAAGCACGCCTTTGTTCTTGGCTTGATCAAGCAGATTAATTATGCATGCTTTGTAATTGTATGACTCCGATTGTATCAGTACTTCATCATGAGGTAGTTTAATCTTAAAGGCCATCTTGGGCTTTCGCGGATAACCTAATTACGTAATTTCCAAATGTAAGACAATCTGTGGGCGTATATAAGCGGTTAAAGAATGGAATTGCCAGGAATCTGTAATAAAAATTGGTGAGAACTTGGCATGAAATCTGATACCAGTTCATAGCTGATAAAGATGCCAGTTAACTCTTTACCACATGACTTTGCCATTGATCAGCAAATCTCATCGGTGTCATAGCATCGGGTATTACATTTCACTTACGCCAAGCATTACCACTGAACTAAAGTAATTTGCCGTCGTTTACTTGTGACTGACAAAACGCATATCCAGCATTGTTGAGCAAAAAGTTGTATTGGTATATGGAGATCTAATAATCTTTCATTAAAAAGGTGCTGATCAAGTTTGTAATATCAATTAGAGTAGTGTTTTGATGGAATATACAGAGCGTCTTGCTTTAAGTTTCTTTCTACAGAAACGATGTGCATAGAGATCTTAAGTTTTCTTCCTCTAGTGATGGTTTCTACCAGCATAATACGAGCTCCCAGTAATCAGGGATGGAGAATGAATAATTGTTTCTCAACATTACAGGGCATTATGCAGAACTTGATAAATAAGTTCGATACCAAGCCAGAGTCCTTTAACACTAGCATTAGTTTTCCATATACTTATAACTACGATCAGCGATTTTGACAGCTTGCTCCCGAATAGATGGAAAAGGCTCGCCTTTTGCTCATATTATGTAAAGCTAATACTTGTGAAAATGCATCTTGCTTGTTTAATGAGTAAATAAAGTAAACTGAGTAAATACATATAACCAAAATATAATTTAATGTGACAGAGCAAAATAGAGTAAATGTATTAATCGATGGATAATGTAATGTAACAGAGCTGGAAGAAAAAACCCTTGTTAAATAAACTTATTAAATAAATTCACTGAAAAAATTTTAATATGAAAAGTATATTGAAGATTACACGTTAGTACTTGCATTACTCGGTTTTGAAGTGCATACAGATTACTAATTTTTTAAATTTACCTTCATTTGGCATTGTTTAAGCTTACGGGAAGGGTTGTGAATTTTGGATGAAATATACATCTTTCGAAGCTCTTCAGTCGTATTCAATATAAAATCACGATGGCAGATGTTCTTGTACTCGGTTGTTTCCTTGTAAATTATCCATGTCTCTATTGTGCCCAAACCAAGGTTAAATCTTTAATTGTCCAAAGTCTGGATGAGGACTTCACAGAGTATTTTCTGGTCATCTGGTCCATATTTCAGAGTTGTGAATTTTTACAATTTCCGGTGTCTGTTTTCATCAGATGCGATTTTCAATGGTAGGTGCGCGGTACTCTTGATAAGGACGTTATTGCTTTTTCTTAAGATTCAAGCTTTGTATTGCATGCTTAGCAGTCTTGTTAGAAGAGCTCATCCCTCGTATTTTTGAAAGAATAAGGTACTTCTCTTTTTGACCGATTTATTGTGCCAACGCAGATTATCCCTGAACTCCTCATTTCTTTCACTATTTCTTTCACTCATTTCTTCTCATTTCTTTCACTCATTTCTTTCACAGTGGAGTAAAAGTCCGTTGTCAGCACTACTTGTATCCACTACTTGAGTTAACATAAATTATTTTTCTCGTTGCATATGAAGTGGGCCCAATTACTTAGTCAGACATTTTGCTGAAGACGTCTCCCTGTAATTACTTGTTGAAATATTTCAAATTTTCCAAACTGAACAATCATTCGCTTTTTCTATCTCGTTTTGAATTTCCTTACTTTGGATACCATTTTCCTCGTTCTTGAGTTTTTTTGCCTTTCACTACTTTCTCCAGCTGGACTCCGTTGATTTAATTTCCAGAAACCATACTAGAAGGCAACGTAATATTTTCTTGGTATAAATTTTTACTTTCCTTGGATTCACTTCTTTCAGTAGGGACAATACAGTCCTCGTAGAATAAATTGAATATAGTTTCGGTATAAAATTCTCCCATCAGGTTCAGTTTCTGAAGCGGAATTATCAAAGGCTTTTAAAAACGTTTAGCATTTCTTCCTTCGTTATCGTTAGATATTTTCTATCAACGCTTCTACGCGACATGGTAAACAGGTCAGAACAACAAACCTATCTAAATGAATTAAAGTACATTTGCGTCTAATGAAATATCTAACACGAGGGAAACTGGCAGACACGTGGAGCGCAGAAATTCCAAGCAATTGTTTCTATTCTCCTTCTCAATGAAATACTCAATATTCTATACCAAAAATACACTTGTTTATTTATCAGCAAACTGTAAAAAGTTAGTCTTAAATAAGAAAAAATGTGTAATTTTCTGGGTACGGTCAAAATGAGCCTTAATTCTAGATATAAACAATATTGGCGAAAATTATTTCAAATCGACAAAAATGCACGTTTTTAGAAAGTCTAAAATATTAGATATAAATAAATTAAAGTTATGTCCAATTAAAATGGAGGTGCGGTTAAAATGACCGCTGCCGTAATTCTATTGTTAAAAGATCAACATGCTTTATACTGGCAAGGACGTGAACGTAGGTCGAAACCACAATGAGCACCCTCGAGTTCGACTTCTTTTGGAATTAGGTGTGAGCGTTTTACTAGTTCATTTTAAGTAGTTCTTCCGGATTGAATTTCGGTTCACTCAAGTCTTACCAACATCAATATAAAATTCTATTTTAACGAATAGAGAAAGCCTATGATACCACCTGGAGATACGGTATCCTTCGTGACCTATATAGCAATGGTTTACGAGGAAACATGCTGATATTCATCAAACATTTCCTACAGGATCGGAAGTTTCATGTGAAGATAGGCGATACACTTTCTGACATGTTCCATCAAGAACAGGGCGTTCCGCAAGGAAGTATATTAAGTGTTACATTATTTAGTATAAAAATTAACTCTATTTTAAAACAACTGCCTCCAGAAGTCCAGGGTATGCTCTACGTCGATGACCTGCAAGTCAGTTGCCAGGAAGAAGACCTGAAAGACATTGAGTGTAAACTGCAGACATCTCTCAATAGAATTGTTAAATGGTCGCAGGAAAATGGTTTTAGATTCTCTACTCAAAAGTCTGTGTACATTTCTGTGGAAAGAAAATTCCTTACCCTGACCCCGAACTTTATCTGCAAGATGTGCTGATTCCTTTAGAAAAGGAAATAAAATTCCTAGGAATGATATTTGACCATAAGCTTACGTTCCTTCCCCATATTACCTATCTAAAAAAAGAAATGTTTAAAAACTGAATATTATGAAAGTACTGTCAAATACTTATTGGGGTGCTGATCGAGGCTCAATGCTTCTTATATATAGAGCTCTCATTCGTTCGAAAATAGATTATGGTTCAATCATTTATTGGTCGGCAAGGCCTTCAGTATTAGCCAAACTTGATCCGATACATCACCAAACACTTCGGATATGCACTGGCGCCTTTAGAACTTCTCCAGTGAAAAGCTTATATGTAGAAAATAAAGAGACCTCCCTGCGGTTAAGACGTGAAAATCTGTTTTAAGCATTATTTCAAAGTCTTATCACAAACCGAAAATTCTACGCGGTCAAAACTGCTTAATAACCAATACTCCCGTTTATATCGGGCACGACGATCATGTGTCCCATCTTTCGGCTTGCGGATGAGTGCTTTGGTGGAGGAGTACAATTTTTCTAATATAGACATACAGGTGGAGGATTGGAGAATCAATTCTCTGGATACTTTTCGACACTGGAGTAAATCACAAACTAATGAAATCATCTACAAGCAGATTTTTTGAACATAGAAACAAATATAGGAAATATATCCCTCTATATACAGACGGATCAAAATCCAAGGATCATGTTGGTGCCGCTTTCGTCACAGAGAAAACAGTAGGGGTTCGATTACGTACAGTTTGCTCTGTGCTTGCTTTTGAGCTTACTGCAATCCATCTGGCTTTGACTTACCTTTCAAAACAAAAGGTACATAAAGTTTATTATCTACAGATTCCATGAGTGACTTAATGTCATTGGAAAATCACGCTCAATGTCCTCACCAGTTGCAACCACAATCCTGAAGTTGAATCATTCTTTAAAAATTCGGAAATACCAGATTCGTTATTCGTGGATCCCTGGACACGTTGCCATTAAGGGGAATGAATTGGCGGATATTGCAGCTGAAACTGCTACCACAATGTACAATCTTCAGATTCCACTAGCAAACATCAAAGGGTTTGTCAAAAGCAAAATTCTCAGCAAATGGCAGAAGCAATGGGATGACAAAGTATATAACAAGCTGAGAAATGTAAAACCCACCATTGGATACTGGCCATATATGGCTAATAGAAGGGAGGATGTCTTCTTGACTCGACTGAGAATTGGCCATTGTGGCCTGACCCATGAGTATCTTTTGAAGGGAGAAGAGAATCTCAGCTACCCAAACTGCAATGCAGATCTGACAGTCCATCATATCTTGGTGGAATGCTAGAGTTTAATTATGTTCGCCAAAAACAATTTTAATTGTTCAGAACTGGACTTGGGGAAATTTAATTGGAAAAACACATCGTGATTTGCTTGTTTTTAAAAGATATTGGCTTTTAGAAATTAGATTGGCTAAAGATATTGACTTTAACCTGTTTTTTAAAAGATATCAGCTTTTATCAGATTGTAATCTGTCGCTTTTTACCTAAGCTGAAGTCTTTACAAATGACTAATTGCATTGTTACCATTTGTCTGGCGCAGATAACCTTGACAGGTTTTGTGCCAAATTACAATGATTTTAACGAAGTTTCTAATTTATTTTTAGTACTAAAAACATATTTTGTTGCTTCAAATTAAGCATGTGGCCTCGCTGAAATTTGTTGATCAATAGTGTATTGCGTGAAATTTCTTAATGTAAAAACTATACAACATCCATCTTGTTTACTTATTAGAAATGAGAAAAACAGGAAATTGAGCCTTGGACGTCTTGCACAGTATATAAATGCTTTGTACGCAACATGCCAAGATCCTCGTTATTTTCAAGGTATAAATTTGATTAAGAAACTGCGATCCGATACTAGGCTTGCAAGAGCAAAGAACGATTTCAGTTTACCTATTGTTTTTCTTACTCTCTGCCTTGCTGAGGAATGTGAAGAAAAAGATCTGGACTCTCTAGTCGGCATTTTGAAGATGAATGGGGATAAATTAGGTAAGTCGCTTAGAATTATGTTTCAAAACTGAACGTTAGCTAATATTTCTCAGCTTCATAAATAATTTTTCGTAATAGCGAAGTATTGAGATCATTCGAAATTAAGTACGTATTAAATAACTTACCCCCTTCAGACATGAATGAATTAAAAAATTTTGTAGTTTTTATTCAATAAACTGCATTGGGGTTTTCTTTAAACATAATTAAGAAATATGTGCATAATAAAAATTGTTAGCGAATACTCATAAAATTCCAACCAATTTCTCGTTAAAGATTCTACGGAAAATAGTGCAAAACTCAGTTTTTCACTTTTTGCATTTTCTGTAAGTGGGTTGTAAGACGTATCGTGATATTCTAACCCTGCAAAATATTTCTTACATTTTCAGCAAGTTATTTAAATTGTCGACTTTACGCTCAAGTATCTTACTGCATGTGACGATATTAAAAGGGCCTAATTTTCCAATATTTCTATTCTCTTTTCTCCTAAGAAAAATATCAATTTTTAAGGCGTTAAAAGATGAATTTATGCAGAATGCTAATGACTCTCGTACTGGAAACCATGTAACTCAACTCAGCTGTTTGCTTTTGAGTTAATTTTTTGAAGCTTCATGGCCAACTCCATACATGTTTCATGGTATTAAGTTTTCCATAATCAACTTCCGGGCAAGTCTCGTGCAACTTTTTTATAATTAAGCAGTCCAATCAACGATCGTTTGGAATATCTTAAGAAACCTCTTAAGACCGTCTTCGAATATTGAGAACCTGCCTGCCTTCATCTGCAACATTTATTATATAGACTGAAAGCGCGAAACAATGTGTCGGAGACTCTCTACTTACCAAGTTCATGCAGTTGCGAGATATCCGATGTTGCACACTTTTTGAAATAAAAACCTAGCGAGCACTGCTGTTTACCTGCAACAGATATTTCGATTAACGCGGTTTTAATAGTAAATGAGTGTGAAAAAGGGTTTTATGAAATCCAAAATAAAGGAAATGAATTAATAGTTTTGAAATTCACAAAACACCTGTAATTCCAGTCAATAGTTGAACAATAATTTGTTACCAAATATAGTTGGTTAATGCGAGCTTTTGACACTAGAAGAAATGAAATAGCTATCTGAACTGGAATACATGAGCCAGCATCTATCTGTAAACCTTTTTATCGCGGTATCTTTCGTAGCGCCATTTCGATGTTCTTGTAATTCTAAATTGTTCGTTTTAATCGAAAGCGTACTAAATGCTTCTCTTTAGTTTTGATTCCCTTGTGTAAAAGTATTTATCTTCCTTGGAATTAAAAAATCTACTTTCTTTCGAAAACTGGACAGACCCAGAATTTGATCTTAACAACTGTAGCTCGTTTTTGCATTAAATTTGCACATTGATTCAAATAAGTGCTTTCATGTTGTGAAATATAACCTTAAATTAATTCTTCTAATTTGTTTCAGATTTAAAATCCATCTCTTTGATGGCCATGTCGTGCATAACAGAACTGCATGGCTTTAGACATCGTAGATCCGAATTCCTTCATTACTTAAGGGATTTCCAATATAAACTGGAAGCTATTGCTGTAAATGATATCTACACAAGAGCTCTCATTCTCCAGGTATGTAAATTCTCTTGCCCAAACACTTGTGAATTTAAAACTAGTTATGCTCATCAGCGCCCGAGTTTATGAACATTGGTAGTTCCACTTGGTATCGATTCCAGGCGAACGAGCAGGCTGTTTGGGCGTTTTGGTAGTTTTCCCCTAGTATAACAAAGATACGACCCAGTTTCTCTTGTAAAGCCCTCCAAGAAGGATCTCGTTCTTTGAGCAAGAGAGCCTTAGCATGCTTTGCTGCAATCAAATAAACCAAAACTTATCTGTCCAATGCTAATATTTCTATTATAAGATAACGTGCCTTTCAAATTTCTGTAACAAGATGCTACGCTAACTCGATACCTCGACAAAAGACAATACCATGCTCAGCTCATATCGACTGTGACATTTTTTCTAAATATCTTAAGATTAGTTCTATGAATAAATGAACGAAATAAAACGACTCGCTTTAAAGATTTTCTGCTCACACTGCTTTGAAAATGAATTAACATATTGTTGCGTGCGTACGGGTTCGTTATGAAATGAATGCACAAGTCCGATGAAAAATGAACAAAAATTTATTATCACAAAAATGCTTAAATTTTCTCAAATTATCATGCAGTATTACAATATCTCACAGTAGTTATCTTTTAACTACTCAAATGTCCAATAGAACGTAATTCAAAACAGCTAAAGAACGCTAATCCGCGAATTCGCTACAATCGACGAGAGCAGTTTTCTAAACAACAAACTAAGCAACTACTACAAACTGAGATGTTTTCCTCCTTTTATAAGCTTTTAAAATCACGCGCTAGAATTTTCCAGTACTTTCTCGAAAGCAAAAAGAGATATTTATTTAATGCACGCGCTCTTGTATTTTCAATTTTCCGGCTTAGCTTTCTTTTAATATTCGTCACGCGCTGCACTGCGCGAGAAATAAAACCATTTAATTTATAATTGAACTAACATTAGCTTTTTAAATACCAAATTCGTAACAATATTTAATAAGGGAAGATGGGCACTTTTAGCTAATATTTTTCTGTAGAAAATTGTTTAACTCTTTATATAATGGAAGACATCGAATGTTGCTTCGCACAACTATTAGGTAAAGCATATCCAGATATTTCTAGTCTACTATTAAGATTCTCATTGCTGAGAATCTGTAATTCCTGCTCCGGTTTTAAGTTTCTTAGTATTTTAAAGAACTCGAAGCATGATATTAAAAGCAATCTAACCCTGAGTGCGCAATATTTGACAGCTGTATCAGGTAGTCCATGACTTCTGTCATTTGCTTAGGTCTTGGGCACTTATCGACAATACGCATTTGCCCAGCTACATCCCACTTTTGAAGAAGTCTTTGTGAGACGAATACAGGTCTCGCCTCCCTCCACCCTTTAAACTTGGGAAGATTTATGCCTAGTTGACAGTACTAAAAGTATTGCCATAATGCAAATGCTTTCTTCACTTACAAAAGTCCATGCCTTCTGGATTTGAAAAGTGCCCAAGACTATGCAGCCATCTTCCCTATCATCATGCAACAAGGCAGGTTGTAGCTATAATTTACGTTAAGCTATCAAAGGCAAGTCCTAATCAAAAATTTATTTCAAACCCATGAAATTGAAATTCCTGTATTGGGAATTTAATTGTAGAGAATTTTTGCATCTGATTAATAGTTTCTTAGTCTTCAGTTTCAGATTTGTAACGTTGATCATTTTTCTGTTAACTTGTGGAAAGAACAAGTTGTAAACATTCGCATATTATGCAAATTTCGATGCGTCCGTCACTACATCTAAAATAATAAACCTAATTTTAAAGAAAGTTACCTCGCTTTGTTTCGGAGGTAAATGGAACATAAAATTCAAGTAGTCGTGCGATTCATTTCAAGCCCACATTCTGAATGACAATGATTAAACCTTTTCAAACCTAATGTAAGATTGAAGGCAATTTTGTGTTTATGTGCAATTTTAACTTAAGTACGCAAATGCATGATATTTTGTTAAAATCGTTTGCAGTCGAGACTTTAGTTCTCAATTATGGGGCTTTTAATTTCTGGCGACATTTAAACTTCAAAATAAAACTAAATATTTCTATATTCCACTTAACATCTTAGCGATCGAAAAATCATTGTTTCTACATTTGTCACTGCATCGGGTTTTCTGTGTTAAGTTCTTTCGTTCATTCATATAGCATGAAATTTCGCAATTATTGCTTGAAAATGCCGTCAGTTCTTTATGTAAAGAGACTTGGTGATAAATCATGAAGTCTCCCATCGTGTATTGGTATTCAAACATGCACCGAAAAATTTGACTAAAATGTTTAAACTGAAAAGTAAGTTTAACATGTAATGAAAGGTTTTTGGCACTCTTAATTTCATAAATCTTTCAGAAATCTGAAGTCAGAACTTGTCAATTTATTTTTCAATAAGATAACGAGACGCCTTGGAACATCGTACGTATATAATAATCAAACTGTACTCCTTTGTTCTTGTCTTAAATTGGATAAAAGAGCTAAAGTTCAACCTTGGCTTTTGAAAGTCTGACTATCTTTTTATCCTATGTTTCATGCTGAATCATTTCTAAACAATGAATGTCATTTTCGTTGAATTTGGCTTTAACGTAAATTGTATTGAAAGCCCTATTTTTAAATTAATGTTTCAATTTCCAGGCATTACTTTCTGGCGACAAAAATAGTTACGATTCTTCCATTATAAATTCAACTTCTCTCTTAAGACTGCAACGGGAAGATGGTTCTTTTGGAGACATATTGGCTACTTACTATGTAATTCCTGCTTTATTGAATGAAAATTTGCAGTCATTAAAACACAGGAAATGTGAGCATGAGGATGTAGTTGGAGGTAAGTAAAATGTTAATACGTTGAAACCTTAGTTTAAGAACATTTTTACTGAAAATTTCTCCTTAGGATTAATGTAAAATGAATTAATCTGTTCTGCGATCCCAAATGATTCTTTAGAAAAGAATACTTTGTAGCTTTCATACTTGGTAAGTTTGCAAATACTATGCAAAACAATGGAATTTATAAAATCTAAAACTTGCACAATCTGCTTTAAAATCTTCATAAAGGAAGAGGTCATTGCAAAGATTTTGTTGACGGCTCATCTGTTCGTATTTCGAGACATCGTTCGTCATCAATGTTTCGTTTAAAATATTTATTCGTGAAGAGAGATTCGGCTGTATTCCATTCTTAATTTAAAATTTGTATCATAAGGGCAGTTACAGCAAGAATGATGCAACTAGTACGTTTTCTAAAAACTGACCATCCATCTAAAAGATGAACGGAACAACCTGCTAACCGCGAGAGTGATAGGTTATAAGCAAAGGTGCCAATTTTCAGAAGACTAGCTAAACTGTTCTTAACAGCAGAAGTTAATGTATACTTAACTATTAGTTCTGTTTAGATGGAGTTCCAATATGAGTTTCAAAAGATCTATCCCAGATAGTTTTATTCGTGTCATCAAAATTTATCCTTTGACTACAGATCTTTATACCTGTATTTCATAGTTTTCATATCCTGGTTTTTCATAAAACAATTTTATGTGCTTCATCTTAATACTTGCCATTTTATAGCTATATTTAACTTTGTCTTAAGTTTCCACTACTGAATATGCACTGAATGGTGCATGTGTTTTTACCTTACTATCTTGGGTTTTTAAAACTTCTGTTTGGCCCAGCATAACCTCCATGGGTTTTGTGCCCAAAACTCCAACTTGTATGGAGTTCCAACTTTAATGCTGGAAGTCTGGCGGGTTGGATTCGAACTGGGGTTACTTGTTAAGATTACGGTCTCACTCACGTAGAGAAGAATCTGTGCGACTAGAGTAAATCCTGTCACTACATTGAACAGACCGAAAGTTGGACCAGTTTTAATACTTTAGAAGTAGGAGCTTCTTTGTAGCCATTAGCTCCAGAAATGGTAGCTTTCCAAATAGTTTAAGGAACCATTACTGACTGGATGAACTATTCAAGTATTAATTTTAATACAATGTGTACTTTTAAAGATGAGTTAGTATACAATAAAAGTGAGCATGACTACGAACTGCATACAGCTTGAATCCGGCAAGGTCAGCGTACATATTGTTCAGCGGGGAACCTGTCTTATGAGGCCCCATTTGTTTGGTTTTAAAAGTATCCAGTTTCGTTTTTCGTTCAACAGCAGTTTATGGTTTCAGCATCGGGAAATCGGAACATTTATCAGGTTGTCTGGTAGCGATTCATAGCGGAGATTCCTACACGCTATTGCTAGTTATGGGAACATGGACTTTCAAGTTGCCTAGTTTCGCTTGGGCGTAGCAAGTGCCGACACCTAGTTTTACGAGTGTAATATGTCCTAATTTTATGAAAATAATTCTTTAAAATTACTGGAAAGTGTTCAACATGACGTCATGGATAAGGCATCAGGTAAACATTAAAGTATTGCACAAGTTAGCGTAGGAGTACATAATTTTCAGGTCGAATCGTATGAAATAAAATTTGACTTGATCTTAATCTGTAAATGAAATACTTTTCAACTTCTGAGGCATAAGTTATCTTGTGATTACGTATTTGTGTGGCATTAAGTTTCCTGAAGCGTCGCTATATACAGACATTAAAGTGAATTTTAATGAAAGACTAACTAGGGAAATGAACGATTATGTAATTAAAACCAACCAAAATCTGAATAAAATTGGAATGCCATTTAAAAGGCACTTTTCCTTGATATGAAAGCAATTTAATTCATTCGCTTGCATTACAAAACAGCTTCTCTTTAAACACGGTTCTAGAATTTCTTCCTTTTCGGTAATTAAATTTAGAAATTTATGATCTTTTTCTTGCAGATGATTTCCTAGGAAGCTATGCAGAGGACTCTGGACCTGTTATTAAAATAACCTATTCACTATGGATCGAAAACGGGAATGATGTAGATGTTCATTCAATGGAAATCGAATTTAAAGGAAATAAAAGCTTTTATGACATAATGAAGATGGCAAAGAAAAGGAATCACCTCTACAGGTAAACATTTCGCTATATATCCATAAGCCGAAAATGCGTTAAAGCTATCAATTGAAAGGACTGATCTATCTGTTTAAAATTAAGTATGTTAATTGCTTTACTGTCAACTTAATGTTCGGTAACTATATTAAACAAAATTAAATAAAATCTATTTGATTCCTGGAGCAGAATACATAAAAAGCAGCTTTCAAATATATGAAAATGTGATAATTTACATTTTGCTGCTTTGATTAATGTGCCGGGTTACTAAACCTTGTCACTGAAGGGTATAGCTATCAGCACATGTCAAAGTTAAGCAGATGTGCACTATTCCAGAGGGTAGCTTTAATAGTAACATTTCATTTAATTATGCTGCCAGAAAGTTTCAGGGTTCCTTTTTCGGAAGCAAATTAAATTTAACAATGTTATCTAATAAAAATTTCTATTTTATAATCACGCTGAAATAAACTTAAAGAGCATTAGTTACAGCGTTTCTTACCCACCCAAATTTTTCGACAGTGCCAAACTTTTATTTAACAGAAGTTTAGTTCAGTTTAGAAAGCTAGGCGTTTATGTGGAGGGTTTATCTAAAATTTTCTCTTTGAATAAAAATTGAAATTAAAAATGCTCTAATGTATTTCTTACTAGTTTAATAAATTCTTTTCATTTAGCCCACTTTCAATTTTGATATTCTCACTTTCCTTAAATGAATTATGTTCTACGAATATAAACACCAAATGAGAACATTAAGTTATCTTATAGTTGGTAGCAAAATGTTAAATTATATAGAGAAATGAAGTGCAATGATTATTTAAAGTTTACTCGCCCTAGCCACTATTTGTGCTCGCAAAATGTATAATCCACTTTCAGTAACTTGTAAAAAAAAATATTTTTCATTGGTAGTATGTTATCTCCTTTAATGCAGAACTAAATTTAGTTGCGTTTTCGAAAATCCAGTTTTTATTGGCGTAATATTACTAAAGTAATTAAAACGGTGTTGAAAGCAATTTTTATGCAGAAAAACCTTACTTCTAGGATGGGAAGATGTGCTTTTGTGTTTAGAAATGTTTCATCCTTCTAATTCTAAAATCTAAATTTCAGATTTCTTTTCTACGAAAGTGATGATACTAAAGCTGTTTACAGCATTGCCGGAATTCCTGATGATCCTGAAAAAGGAAAGTATTGGGTGCTATACGTTAGCAACGCAAGTGTGATAACTAAGAATAAGAAACATCTTCAAAAAATTACCAAAGGTAAAAAATATCATTGCTTCAGACTTTGTATATAGTGTTACCTCGGTTTTGAGTTCATTTTAAATCATCTGCTGTTTTATTTCCCATATACGTGAAAATTTTTAAGTTTTATTCTAGTAAGTTTATGTAGTATTTAATCTTGTAGTCCATATTAAGAATATTAGCCTGGATTTTGATCATGAACTAATTTAAATGCTTGATTTATTTTAGATTTTCCATTTCTTATAGCATGTAATGCAAAAAATAAAATTCCATGCTTTCCTATCGTAATTCTGCAAATGCCATAGGAAATTTTTTGCTCCGAACAGCTTGTGCTAAAAAGTACTATAGGTCTACTTTTCGCTATGACCTTTCTAAGTCCACATGCAATATTGCAAAAATCACTTGCATTTAGCAATTAGTGTAACAGTTAACTTTGCTATTTTTGTTGACCTTTATCTTTTAGCCAAGAAGTTATTGTATGGTTTTCCACTTCAATCTTTGTACAAATGTCTTGCATTTAACTTCGATGCAATATGAACTTGCATATTGATCAGCTGAGACATTAGATCGACTACTGCTGGTTCAAAAACTTTTGATAATCAACTTTTTTCCTGCCACTTTAAAGTAAATCGTTAAGTTTCTAATTAGCAAATGAAATGTCTTAAAATTAAGCGATACATAAATGTCCGCATACAGAATAAATTAATGGAATTAGTCTTAAGTCTGGTGTCTTGCCTTTAGCAATATGCATACGGGCTCGGGTACTTTGACTAAGGAGACCTTGCACCGGGTAGAAACTCTCTTGTAGGATTTTCTACCTAGTTTCAAAAGTATTTAAATTCTTATTCATTTGCGTTAAATATCAGTTGCTCAGTGTTTAAGAGTAATCTGCTAGTATTCAGCACTTGAACTCCAATTACATTTGACAAACTTTTGTTTAAGGTCACTAGGCTCTATAATATTTGAGCATTGAAGTATTTCATAATTTTAAATTCTAAAAATCCTGCTTTCCACTAATAACTTAAAATCGGTAAAATATTCGACCTTTCGCTATCCTAAATTTTACTTGCGTGTTGTATTTATATACGACTTAAAATAAGTTTCGAACTCGATGACCACTTCCAGAAATTAGTCTGGAATACAAAATTCTTTAATTTTTAAATTTCAGTAGATGCACTTCATATCTGCAGACGCAACTATAGTTTCATAGTGCAAATGTTGCTGTTAATTTTCAAGTCTTATTTACAAAAGCTATAATAATTTTTTCAGCTGATAAGCTATGTGAAGGAGCATTCAAAATCCTGCCTGCTCAAGGTGCAAGCCTATTTATCCTATTGTACATATTTCCTTTCTCTACTAGTTGAAAAATTTCAATGTAGTAATTAATGCATGTTTTGACTAGTAGGTTTAATTTTAATTAGAATTTTAACAGCATCTAAATATTTAAGAAAAAATTGCTTACTGCTGATTTTTGAAACTGAATTTAATAAATTGGCCTTGCTTTGCCTTGTAAGTGAAAAGTGTAAATTTTTGAGCTAATATTTGAAATGTGACAGCTGCCGTTAGAGTATCCTAAAAATTTGCTCTACTAATGCCTTTGAAGCTTCAGTCATTCAGCCAAGAATTTTCTAGTAATTTATAGGTTTCGAGAACAAATTTATGTATAACGTTTTGCTGCTTTCCAGAAATTGTCAAACACTTAATGATTTAAGATGTTTTCCTAAACTTGCAAAAATTTTCGCACTAAAATAATATAAGTGTTTTTTTGTTTCAGGAATAGATAAGACATTTCCTTCCAACAATAATCATTTTGTGTTCTGGTGGAAGTCAGCACAACCATGAAAATTAATTTTTAAAGAAATGGACTCAAGAACGTTCCCTTACTGTTGATTTTTTATTTGCGCAGAATAAATTGTTGATTCTATTTTTATTTTAAAAATTAGGACAGGCTTCCTATGTATATAAATAAAATTCAATGTTGAAATTGTTTGATTGTATTTCATTAGCTCAAATCAACAGTTAAAACACCTACGTCAAATTTTGTGAAATTGTTTCACTGAAGTTGCGCAATTACTTTCATCCAAAGCTTTCAGACATCGAAAAATTCAATAAGGGTTTCCCCAACTACTTTATGTTGCATTTTAGTACTTGCATTATCTGGTGGATAGTTTTCAAATTGAAGTTAAGAATATTTAACAAGAGGAAAGGAAGGCTTTATAAACATAATTAAAAAATTATGTTTTTGGTAAACTGACTTGCACCCTAAGTATATTTTCTAGTCTTTCCGTCTGGTAGATTCAATAAACTTCTAAGTTCATATAATTTTTACACAAGTTCATAACTAGTAATTCAATGAGGAACTTCTCGCATTTTTCAGCTCTTTTGTTTTTGTTAAAAGCCAGCGTTCCAAAGCTTTAGATTATGAAGTGATTGCCATAATATACACAATTCTGATAGAGACAGACTTCAGTTATGAATATTCTGTGAATTTCTAGTCGAGACATATTCCATTTCAAATTTAGTACTCTTAATTCTGATTCATATGACACTTGTCAAGGGTGAGCGGTACAATAGTATCAAAAGGAAGAGCGAAATTCCAAATACTTTTTACAACTTCTGCACGATTATTTTTCCTAATGCCTGGATACTTGCCGAAAGAAATTGCAAAAATACTAAGCACGAAACTGAAAATCTGGATTAATATCGTGAGGTGTCTTCTGTAAAGCAAAGTATTTATAATGTTGGAGCTTCTCGAATTTCAAAGAAAAACTAAGCGATGTATAGAAAAGTGCATAATCCCCTGCACCGATCTCGAGCCTTTGTAAAAGTTACCTCAGAGAACCTATTGCACATTCCAAAAGGAGGATGACTACACCTATCAGATCCTTACCCGGAATTTGAACATGCACGCAGAAATTCTGAGACTATAGACTCGGGTCTGTAAGTACTTTCCTCGAGAACAATTTCAACAAATGACGTGGAATACTCGGCAACATCTTAGATGCAGACTACCACTTGGAAGACTCGTAGTTATGTGCTAATTATACAGCAATTAGCCCTTTAGATGAATTAAAAAAATTAGAATTAAAAAATCTTAAGAATTTTAAAGAAAGCACCTGGCCCGAATTGTATAAATTACGCAATTGTCGAAATTAAGTTCCTAGAATTCTTAATATTCTTAGTCTCTGCATGCCGGCCTCTTTCCGACTGATTTCAAAATATTCTTTCTCAAACCAAACAATGACTCTTATAGCTCTGATTCCTACTGACCAATCCCTGCTTTGAGGAATATTAAAAAGTGAAAAATTTCTAATGAGCGGCCACATATTTGCGAAAAACTTCGTCATTCAAAGGACGGTTTTTACTGTAGTTCACGATTTTCACGCTTTCTTCGAGAACTTTCTGTAGATCAGCGGCCATCTCGAGTATTGCCAAAGCCTCTGTATGCAAAAATGTGTGGATATGACATTTGGCAACATTTTGAATTCCTGCAACAAGTCCTTTATTAATTCCTAGCATATTTTTTGCTCGATCTGTGCTTATTCCAACGCATCTATTCCAATCGGTTTTCTTTCATAAATTTATTCATAACGTTAAAGGTCTCTTCTGTAGCAACCTAATAAAGGCTGGAAAAATAAAGTCGTCATGAATTTCTTGATTTTTTTTCGTATCTAGCAAACTCCATAAGGATTTGCAAAATTCGCAGTATTTGTAGACTCGTCGACTTTCAATACATAACAACCTTGAGAAATATCGGGTAATAACATCTGTTTCACATTATTAGACATATCAATAATTCGTCGATGAACTGCATTTGAGAAAAAACCTGAAGTACTATTGTTTCTGTTTTGCGATTTTACGTCAATTCTCTACAAACTGAATCACTTTTCAAACTTTCGCTCAATCTCCTATCAGTACTTCTGCAGTTATCTTGGCTGCAGATTTGATTAAAATTCGCCAATGGTTTCCTCTGCACTATATTTCGCATCAAAAGCGACAGGCGATACGAAGTTTCTAGTTAATTTTTTGATTTTCACGTGTCAAAACCCGCATTTCTTTTAGAGGCTGATTTAAATCCCTAAGTTTATTTTCAAAAAAATCTCCCGGTTTATCTTTGTACTGATTATGTTTTCTCTCAAAATGGCGCTTTAAGTTGGATGCTTTCATGCTTTAGTTTGTTCGATTTTCAAAACAAATGACGCAAAGTAGAATAGGCTTATTTTAAGCTCTAGTTAATGAGAATCCAAACTTAAGATATTCTTTGTCTTACTTGGCTAGTTTTCCTTGCCCTTTTCCTTAACAGGTTCTTTCAGAATTGGAGTTGATTCGTTAATTTTACTATTTTATGCTGGTTAATTGCTACTGTAATAATTACTTTCTTTCGATATAGGATTTTCAGATTTCAACCAGCGATCCATAACCTATGTTAAGGATAAGAATCATATTGTACAAAAATAATCAATCATTGAGACATGCTAAAACTCATGAGAACGGAGGGTTATGGGTAGCTAATCACGGTGCAGTTCATATACCCACCTAACTCTTCCCGTACCCGACTTTGGCAAATGCTGATGTAAGTAACGAAACTCCTATATGTTCACTCAGCACTTAAAGGGCAAGATGTAAATGTACATTTGCACCGTCTTAACATCGCCAGTAACAGCATTACAACTGTATACACGGATGTCTTACCCATGGAAGACGAAGCTAGCAGTATACTAGTTCATCAGCACGGAGAAGAAACTTATAGAAGCAGCGACTGAGCGATAACAATGTTTCGGGAAGAAGCTATTTCCAGGGCTATCCATTGCATCTCTCAAAACTCGACATGACATAAACATCCACCGGTAGCATGTCTGTATTTCTGTCCATATTCAACAATCACTACACATCCACAATAATTACGCAAATCCAGATATGCTTATGGAGACATCATCATAAGACCACTCTCTTCTGGACAAAAGCGAACGCTGGGGTGAGTGAAAACGCAGATGAGTTGCTGACAGATTAGCCAAGAAGACATCAGGAAGTATTCATCCACAACCAGCACCTTGGCCACGCTTACACTTGAAGCAACCGAAACTCAAATCAAATAGCAAAAAGAGTTGGGTCAATATGAAAAGAGCCGCCACACATAAATTGCTCAAGTAAACGTCCCACAATTAAGATTTATTGCAGGATATGGACCCTTTCCGGAGTATTTTAATATACACGGCGTCAGTGACACCAATCTTCGTGTTTCTGGAGAAACTGATACTCCAAGACACTACTACATGCTCACTTACCAGATTTCATCACCTTAAAATTCCCAGTAATACACAAGCCTACTGTAAGTTTATGGTAAAACAAAATCATCTAGTGGCAAGGATCCTTCAGGTTATCGGAAAGTTTGCGAAATTCGGCGTCAACATTTCCTTCGTTATATAATGTAGTTTTTAAATAGGAACAGTGCTTAGAGTCGGAATTCAATATTCACTCAGTTTATTTCTAGAAATTTGACCTTCTATGTTACACCTACTGGTATAACTGGATTTATGCAATGTACACTTGTAAAGTATATATTCCGTTGTAAAGTAATTTTTGTATCTGGAATTATGTCTTGAGTTGCATCGGTAACATCTTGCATCATAAAATTCTAGATATACGGGAACGCGAGACAATCGCACTTAACCTTTGGAAAGAATGAGTGTCTTCTTATACATCAGCTATAGTATTTCTAAAAAGGGAAATTTAGGTGAATTTAAGAAATTTTTACCTATTAAAGCTCTTATTTTCTCCTTTTCGAGCTCTGTTTATAGTGAAGGAACTGAATATTTGAATTTGCTACACAGTCTTCGGCCGTCTATGATATATGCTACAAGTAGTTTTTTTTGTATTCCATGGCGAGCTATGAAATGTTAATTGCTTTATGCCAGATTTTCGAGGCTTTTGAATTTTTTAACGGATAATTTCGTGAAATATCTTTACTTTACCAAAATTCTATTATTAAGATCGAGAATTTGACTTTTGGATATTTCGCAAGCACTCGCACAAAAATTGTTTTGACAAAACTTGAAATCACAAAGCAAGCTCGTACACCTTTCGTAGTTTTGTCTCTTTTTGTCTTAAAAATCCTCTGTGCTTGAACTAAGAAAAATTAACAGCAGCTCGGCTGAGGGCTAATTAGAATTCATCCTGAAGTTCTAAATAATGCGATATCCAACAAGCTTAATTTTCAGCCTTTAATATTTTACGTTTTCCTTAATGTTTCACATTTTTATGCTTATCTCCATGTGTAACATGAGTACGAGCCAGTTACACTTGGAATGACCATCACGAAGGTCTATCGCCTCTTAGGCAAACAGCTCTCTTGAACTTAGCCGTAAAAAAACTAACCTAATCTCGATGTTTAAACTTGACATTTCATGCATTACCTTTATACCATAACTTTGTGATTAGGCTTTAAGGTTTAACAGGATTGGCCGTAATAAAATAAGCTAATCCTTGATCTTTAAAATAAATACTTCATGTATTAACTTTATACCATAACTTCATGACTAGGCTTTAAAGTTGTAAGAGGACGTGCCTTTATAAAACAGATCAAACCTCAATGTTTAAAATGGATATTTCATGCATTACCTTATTACCATAACTTTATGATTAGGCTTTAAAGTTGTAGTAGGATTATTCAACTTATCAGTGTAAAAGGTCATTTAAAAACTTTGCCCTAAAATCGCGAGTGGATTACTTGCCATATCCTGCAATACGATTCGAAACCTGAGATATTATTATATATTTAATATACTATAGTAAGTTATTACCATATTTTACACAGAAGTGTTTGAACTCTTCAAAATGTGATGGACATAAGTGAAGGCACACTTTCATTTTCTCAAAGAATGGGGGGGAAATCGTAAAATCCATAATTTTTATAAAAATATATTTGTATAATCTTTAGAATATTATAAAAGTAACTACAAAATGTTAAATCAAAATTCAAATTAACAAACTTAAAAAAAAAATGAACTTTAACCCATGAAAAAGATAAAAAATGAAAATGCAATGTGTTTTATGCAAATTAAAAATTAACTCACCAGTCAGTAATATAAGTTAGGTAATAGTTTTATTTATTTGAAGTAGATCTGAAAGCTCAAAAATTTTAAATAACTGGTAAGGGTGTGGAAATGGCAACTGAAGAAAGAAAAATAATCATCACTTATATAATTCAATTCAATCGCTAAAAAAGAAGTACATAGTAAGAAGTATGATAAAAATTTTCAGATCGTGTGGTAAATGCACCAAGCAGTGGCGGCCCCAGAAGACTGACTCTTAGAGAAGAGAGAAAAGTTATCAATATTCCTAAAGTGAATCAAAAAATTCGTTCAAATGCCACTGTGATAGCGCTCAAGAAAGACTTGTTAAAGTAATTCACCAATAAACTCTTCGCAGAATTCTTCATTGGGCTGGTTACAAATTTCTAATAGCCAGGAGAAAACCTTACATTAGCCAAAATAATCGAAAGAAAAGTAATACTTTCTTTTGCAAGGGGGAGTTTGAATAAAGATGGAGCATTTTAGTCCATTGAATTGTTTCCAAAAAAAAAAAAAATCAATTCCTGTTAATTGGTTGCAGTGGAACGAATTTAGTTTGGAAGCAACCGAAAATAGTTTTGATAATACCATGTTTGAGCAACAGTAAAACCCGGCAGGGAAAGAGTGATGGTATGAGGGCTGCATGTTGAGTGAAGGTGCGGGCAGTCTTGAGTTAAAAAATGGCGCAATGGGTCTGCATGGCTATTTGAATATCCTTAATTATAATCTTCAACAAAGCTCCCATAAGCTTCATTAATGCAACAACAACTACTTTCAGTAGAGTAATGATACCAAACGTAGGGCTCATATTGTCCTTCTGTGGTTGGTCTATCATACACTTCCTAATCTCAGTTATACAGCTCAACCCCTGACTGAAATCCCATCGACCATTTATGGAAACAGTGTACGAAAACACGATATGCTGAATGTGGGCTATATGAAAAGACTTCTTTCAGAACAGAGGGACAAAATTTCTTCTAAAACAACGGAAATATTGGTGAACTGCCATACGAAAAACAAAAGCATGATTCACCACAAAATTTATTGACTACAATTATTCTGATATTTTCAACAATATGCATTCATGTTTGTCCTTAATTTTAATGGGTGAAAATATTCTATTTATTTTTGAAAATTCATTAATTTTAATTTTAACATTTTGCAGCTTTCTTATAATATTCCAAAGATCATATAAATCTGTTTTGATGAAAATCAATTTTACAATTTCCCCCAAGTTTTTGAAAAATCGTAGTGCAACTTCGCTTATGTCCATCACCGAATGTACATTTTATGCAAAAGTGTTAATTGATGGAGACAACAATTTAAAACAAAATAAATCAGTTCTAACGCATTTCAACATATTCTTCGTATTTTTCTTTTCGCCTGAGTCGACGTAGGAAACTTTTTCAGATCTTTCTTCAAAGCATATGTATACAGAACTAATTGGACAGTACGTTTAGCTTCACTTTGTATATCTATTACTAGCGGGAGTGAAAAGCTGCTCAACAAAGCTAGTTCGATCTTTGTTAAAATCCCAACGAACGGGGTGGTTGCACGGGAATTCTCTCGGTTCTCTCATGTGTAACGTCAAGTCTCCTTTTGAAAGCTCTCTACTAAGGTTTTTCCTCACATAAAGTCTAATCCTAATCTTCCTGTATAGTTTTATAAAAACCCAATGAAAGAAATGAAGAAGAGTAAAGTCTGGTGAATACTGGACACCCGTTTTAATTCAGCCATCTCAATGGATTGATTATGAAATGTATTGATAATTAAGCGCAATGTTTGCAAAATGCCGTGTTAGCTGTCTTTTTAAAATATAACTGTATGGTAAATACCATCTGAAAGTAGTTATGATTTTACAAAAAGTTCTAGTATACAGATGAAACTATTGCCTGCCGCATTTATTCTGTCTAACATAGATGGTCCCATTGCCTGGACTGACTAGAAAGTGCAAATTTAGCTAAAATGCTACATGAGTATCTGTTATTACCATTATTGTTGTTGTTGTTGTTATTACCGTAAACTTAAAATATCCCAGATTAGTCGAGAGATAAAATCGCAGAAAGTTAGTAGCATCCCCAGGTTTAAGTCTCAGGGAAAGGAACTGGCTGCATGGTAAAATCGCTGGACACTGCTATTTCTAATCACAGTCCTAGAGAACGGGCTGGCTGTGTGGAAAGCTTCGTGGCTCCCAGTTTGTGTAATGTAAAGGCGAATCAATTTTGCTTAGAAAGTCCTCCATGAAGGCATTACTTAGGTAGATAGCTCCTGTGCGCTTTGCCGTAATTCAAATTGAACTAATTTAAAACAATGAAAGAAGAAAAACATTTTAAGTAATTTGGACCTCTTTTCAACAAGCCGTTTGGAATCTATTCTTCAAAATGACAATTTAATTTGAAATATGTACCTTTCCAAATTTGTTTACTGTTCTATATGCAGCCTGACCCTGAAAAATAATACACTAGAGGTGACCGCCAATAACGTTTCTTACTTAAAACAAATTTAACTGCAGCTGTTATACCGACGACAGGACGAGCGCCTAAAGTTATTGTGGCAATTCGCAATGGCCTCTATTATATGAGAATGTATTGTAACTCGTGTCTAGCATAAATATGAACCGTATTTACTTGAACTAATTAACAAGCTCTAATATGCTTTGTCATAATTGAATATTTAAAATTTAAATATGATGTTAACATTTTCATCAGGAGCATTGCATTTGTATTAAATTTTCATTCTAATGGAATGAAATATTTGGAGAAAAATTTGCGTGGACTTCATTGGTACACCTTTTACTTTATGATAAACCCACTGTAAGATTATATTAGTCATGTTTAATCATTGGTTAGATCAAATCGATAATATCTAGACCATTGCAAAAGATTATCAATCATCAGAATTAAATGAAATGTTTGATTATTTATGTACCCTTCCCCCAAAAGTCAATTGCTATGACGTGCTAAACTTATTTTCCAAATTGAGTATCTCGATCGAAACTTTAGTGAAGTACTCGTATACCTTCAGGGAAGGCTGAATGTTCTAGAATCCCGAGCCAAACCATTTAATCAGTGCGGTTTTAGTCTCTGGTGTCGTGTTTCGGTAATAAGGTTGGAAGAGAGTAGTTCAGTGCGGGTAAATGTTTTCTTTTTTTCCTCTGGTTTGAATTTTTAAAATTTTTGTTACGGCAAAGCGCAAAACACGTCCATCATTTATCTGCCTAAGGAAAGGGATGTCTTCGTGGAGGACCTTTCTGAGGCAAATTGACTCGTATACACGTTACAGATGGGGAAAACCCCGACATTTTAAGGAAATTGCTAGTTTTACTTCGGAAAAACTACAAAAACACCAATGCCGCCCGCTCGTTTCTTTACACTATAGCTATCAGGTAAACTACCATTCAGTGAATTTACCCTTGGTATGCTCTCTCCTCTTAGGAGTTTGTGATTTGAATCCCTTCAGCAAGTTTTTAAAAAGAGCATTTTAATAATTCCTAAATGCGGAATCGGATTACAGCGAAAGTCCCAGTTTCCTGTGTTTTTCGCCGCATATAAGGTAAATACAAGCTAGATTTCCATAGTCTTCCAAGAAAGCATTCCATTCATTAGGTGGAGAGTCCCCTTCCATTCATTAGGTAGAGAGTATCACCATATTCAATTAAACATCAATTTCTATAAATATAGTTTTTATATTAAAGATTTAAGCACTATAGATTTAACAGAAGTCGTAGCTAATTCAGTTAGACTTAACTTTGAGAAAGGACTTTCTCAATAAAACATTGCTGAAAATGAATTTTAAGTCCAGATCAGCAGGTCAAGGCATTAAGCAACACAAAGCGGTTTTCATATCGATAAGGAATTCGACTTTATGTTTTATGAGTGAGATACTCTTGGGCAAATTAGATGTTCAGCCTTATTAATTGAGGTGCAAGAGCAGACATGTAACTTGAGATATATGTTAAATTACACAGTAGGTCTTTACACATTTTTAAAACGATTTCGAGACCATTTAATTAGTGTTTAAACTGAAGTATTGTTTTGAATCTTCGATCTGAAAGCCTATTTTTTGAATTACACGTCTGCATCGTGATTTTCGTGGTAGAAGGTTTGCGTAAAATTTTAAAGGGTATTGATTTCTATTCCTCTTTCACTACTTTCCAGAGCCCCTCAAACATGATGCTTTCGTGCACATAGAAAAAACTCTTTTCAAGATACCAAAGCCACAATAGTCCATAGAGGAAACGTCAGGGGTTTTCGAAGAAATACATTGAAAAAATATGTATGCCAGTACCTATGCCGCTCTTCATGTTTTTCAAAAAGGGCAGTGGTACTTTTTGAAGTACGACTTGTGGCTTTCTCTCGACGTAGTTTCGCTATTTGAAAGTCACTGGGAAAGTCACTGAAGAAATGGAATTCAGTAAATATCAGGCATAAAACTTTCTTCTGATAGTACATTGAGTCTACATTTTTCCTACTCTTTTTATTTTAAATTTCCCACCACGACAATCATAAACACTCTACTAAAACTTTCTTTGCATTGAAGGAACCAGGTTTGTACGATTGTTTTTTCTTCTTTTTTAGGCAGTGTACAGACCTTTTTCTGTTGCAGCCATTTACGTAAATTTATGCTTTATCAAGGATCACAATGTATTTTTATTTATCTCCTGCTAAATAATTTTCATACAAGGTTCTAGAAATTGTTCTATGTTGAGCCACATGTTTCGGCAAAAGCTGGTGAATATTATGTAGTATTTTAGCCTTTTTACATTGTAAATCTTGGTTTAGTATTTCATTTATTGTTGCTAAATATGTAGTTAAAGACTTTGCAATATTTTCTGCGCCGGAGGATTTTCTCTTGTTGCCAACAATTTAAATTTAGAAACAGTACGCACCTTTTTGGGATTTTTGGGTTTGGAGTTTTCTTTCTGTGTAGAACAAACGATTGGCAGTTTTTCCTTTCCGTCTGATAATGTTACTTATTTTTCAGTTAAAACTTTTAATACCCGGCATTTCACAATGTTTTTGAATTATGAAATGGGATTATTTCACTTCGAAAAGATCAAAATATAGTCTTTACAGAAAATCTTTTTAAAATGTATAAACACTTTTTGTGGATTACAAATAATAAACTACGCATTAGACATTGTCGTATTCTGTCGTTCATAAACGAGTCTTAAGTATGGCTTTAAGCTCTTCTTTTTATGTTAATCTCACCTTAATTATCATATCACCACCTAAATATCTTTACCACAGGAACCTTTGCCTTTATTTCTTTATTTTCATAAAGATATATGAAAAAATGATGGTTTAACCCAATGGATTAATGAGAAGCAGGCAAATTTGCACTTATCTAACAAGGATCTACCCATGAAGTAGTGAAATGATTAGAAAAGAATAAAATTTGTGAGTACTAAGAAAGAATAAAGTCACCTTTAGTGAGGATTTCTTATGAAGGAATAGTTGGTTATCTTTAAATTTGTAAGGAAGCTATATAAGATCATATTATCGGATCTTTTCACATTAAATGCTATATTAGGTAATTAGGTAAATAAATAATCTTAGCGAAATAATCTTATCAAATCCCCGATAGAGTATAATTGTCGTTTATAATGCTATACTCATGGGTTGAGCAGCTGAAAGATTCTACTAGTAAGGAAAGTTTCGATTTGTAATGAATGAGTTACTTTATATTCGCATTTTCTCGAATGTCCAAATGTGTACAACAAAAAAAGCATTTTGCATCGATCGGAAAAGAAGTAAAACAAGAAAAGAAATTATGTCTTAAGAGGCTGTCTTGGAACCATATCCTCCAGGTTTTCGAAAATTTCTCAGCCAAGCATTAACACTTCATGGACCACATTTTCTAAAATGCAGCTTGACGATATTATGGATTAATTTCGTAGAGCGGTAAATGTATTTTTGATAAATTTCTTGGTTGAAGCGCAACAGTTATTTCTTATAATAAATTAGCATTAAAAATGTGGCCTTCTTTTAATGGTTCTTAATGAAGAACATACTAGGAAATTTATTAGAGTGAATATTGCACTTCAGAATTAATACTGCTGGTTTATTTAGATCATCGTAACTATTCATTGTTACAGTTTCCCACAGGAAAGATATTCTGGGTAATTGGGTGAAGAGATTTTAACGATTCATGATATATTCAACCTTGTTCTTCTGAAGCAAACCGTCTAGCACGCAATTTCCAACTGAATATTTCTTATTGTGTGTAAATGAGTGCAAATGGTTTGTAAAGTTTGTTCTAATTATTTAGCAACTTTTATTCTGCATTTGAGATGAATCTCATCCGGCAGTGCTTGTAGTTTTTTTACTAGAGTCTCCATTAATTACTTTTTTGATAGCTAACATCGAAATCATTAACTTTAAATTATCGAAATCAAAACTTACACTTGTGTTTTTATACTTTATATAATCAAAACTTACACTTGTGCATTCTTCCACAAGAACAGAACAAATCAATATACATGCTTTTGTAGCATGCTCATTTTCCCTTTTGAATTTTGTAATGTTTTCGAATCGGTGACAAATGATAATGATAGCATGTGTCTTAGTGTTAGGATTCTGATTGAAAATCAAACAGAATCCGAAATGTGTGTAAAGTTTTCCTCGTGACAATAATTCTAATGAATACGATGTAGATGACTTTGAACCGGAAAGATAGGTATTAGTTCTACGAAGGCGATTACGATAAACCTCACCTCCAACGCACAGGCTCGCTTTCATTGGAAGTTCGGCAAGTCGTATGAACAAGGACTTAACTACAGTTTTGATGTCTTTCATGAAAGAATACGTACTGAAGGCTGTTGAAACAAAAGTGGTTATTTCGAACAAAGCTTTTTGAACCTCTGTAGACATTCCGAAAGTCAAAAAATGGGAGACAGAGCATAAAAATGAAATAATTTTTTTTATTGCTTTGAATACTATATAAGACATGATGAATACGTCAGCACTTTAAACAATACTGAAGTAAAAGTCATAAACTCCATATACGTAGGTGGATTCAGGAAAAAAAATTACAGGCATCAGCATTTGAAAAGTAATTACTCTGGAGGGAATACTTTATCCCCGAAGTGTAGCCAGATGCCACTAGTTTAGCAGCCTTTATGCGGGTAGGTGCAGTAAGTTCGCACATGTGTCATATCGATTGAAATGGCAAGTCGTTTAGAAAAGTGGTCTCGCTTGGAGGAGCAAGACGTGATTCGTTGTCCTGATCAAGTATCTGGAGCGTTTCCATACCGTTACTGCCGATTGTTATTGTACCACTTAGAGAAGGTTATATGAAGCCATCCGACGCAAGCGCCCTGGCGTGTTGAGTGATGGTGTCATCCTCCTTCATGGCAATGCCCTGCCCCATACTTATCTCCAAACTCAAGAACCGCTGCAATATTTTCTTTTCCCAAAACTGAAAGAACGTTTATCTGGAATAAAGTTCTCTTCAGACAGTGATGTGAAAACAGCCACTGAGAACTAGCTCAGTGAGTAGGGACGTGACTTCTACAAAACCGGGTTAAACAAGTCGGTCCTGCGTTCAGGTAAATGTCTAAATATATTTGGTGATTTTGTGGGAAACTGATAGGCAGGTATGCCAATTTCTTTTTGTATTTTCTGTCTATTGTTAATAATTAATATTTTATTACCCTTATAACCAATTTTTTTAATCTACCCTCGTATTTCCAAAATAATGCCACATTAGCATTTTATACTAATTTATCGCTATCTACATATATACATATATATATATATATATATATATATATACATATATATATCTACACCCCACTATTATTAGTCCTGAGACGAGACATCCTGCTATCTATGCGTTTCACTCTAAAACGCACAAATGCCTCAAATTAGCGAAAATCTGGTCGATTCGGAAGCATTTGGAAATCAGGGTTTGTACTGCTGTTACTGACAACTGAAGAAAGTTTGTTGCTAAAAAAGGTGGATTAGTTTGGAAGCAGTACATATGTCTAAAGCAGGGGTGATCAAATATTTTTAATCACGGTCTAAAAAGGTGTTTTCAGCGCACTACGCAGACAGGACCGTCGTAAGGTGCGATGGTGTTTGGAAGACTATCTTTCGTCGTGCTCGTATTGTTTGTCAGGATATGATGAATGAGAACCTCTCTTTCCAGTAGGATTATCTAAAAATAATTACTATTTAAAATAGTATTTTATGTACTAAGTTTCATATTTTTTACTTAAATAAGCCTTAAGTTGTTAACATGGGGTCACGATGACCTGCATGCAAATTAACAAATGAAATATAAAATGTGCACATACATTTCAAGGAATATGAAGCATAAAATAGGCACTGATGATCAAGCAAACATTTTTATAAATTTATAGCTTGCATACAAACACTGTGTTGTAGAAACAGCAATTTAGTAATATATACTTAATATGAGATGTAAAATCTTGAAAATGTTCTTCTGCGATTATTTCATTCTAATAAGGCTCGAACTAATTTATAGCATTTCTTAATATATGTGAGTTTTAATGAGCAATTTGTGATCGATATGCATTTTTCATGTATTTAATTGACAAAATGTTCTTTGACATAAATGAGTTAATCCAAATAAAACTAAATTCTTTCTGACATAATCCAGGAAATTTACTTGCATTTAGAAAACAAAAACAAAAACAAAACAAAAAAAAAAAATCGTTTAAAGGAAACTTTTCTTTTAAGAAATAATCTGAGTGGAAAACAGCCAATTGCAATTGAATCTGAACATCTGAACTGAAGCACTCTGCACATTAACATGAAATGGCATACGTTTCAGTGGCGATCTCAAAAATGCGAATTTTCTGCAAAATTCAACATAGAACTATTTTATTGTTTTTCCCTATTTAACAAAATCGTAATTTCTTAAGATTTCTCATCGTGATTCCAAGCGTTGGAAAGCGATTTAAATCTTTCTCATTTAAATTTTTAGTAAATGAATTTTGTTATAAATTGTCTGATTGAGTACATATTAAAATTGTATTATTTTTACCTTTAAGTGCAATGTTTAGTTTGCTCCGATATATTAGTATGTAAAAAGAAAAGGAAAACCATTTAACCATCTCATACCATTTCTTAGAGAAAGACAGAGCGCATGTGTGGGTTGTTGGCAATTTTCAGTTTCGCCAAATACACCAGAAAGGGATTTGTTCATGTTAGTCATGAAATAATTGAAATGCATACTGTTTCATTTATAAATAAAAATTTAAGGGTGAAATGTTTTCCCTAAACTTCCTTTTTGATCAGTTTTTTTTTATTTCAACAGTATCCATATGTCATTTTCTGATTTCTAAATTAAAATTGGAAAAAAAAAAAAAAAAAAAAAAAAAAAAAAAAAAAAAAAAATGATAGAATTATATTTTTAGGCGGTGAGTATGCATATCTAATGTTCCCAGCTTTTTAGATTGTCCGATAGTATATTCATGTACATATATGCGCATATACACTGTAATAATAGATGAGCACTCGTACTGTTAATTTTAGCAGTTTGCTTGCAAAATCGGGTACTGAAAGGTATAAAAATGTCATTACACAAGATTTCATAACAAGCAAGTAAAACGACAGCATTCGGCCTGCAGGTTGGCTTTTGTCCACCCTGTTGTAAAGCTTTACCGATTTGGCATAAAATAGTGGAAAATGTTTTAATTTAAATCTCGATAGGTATGAAACTTAATTATATGCGCTGCAGAAGATAATCTTTTTGATGTGAAATACAAGGATTTGTGCATCCTGTATTAAAGATGCTATTTCACCCGTGACGAGATTTATTTATCTTTGGAAGATATTTTAATTATTTGATCTGAACACTGAAGCTTCAAAGAAAGGATATCCCCCTCTCACACCGAAAAACGAAAAAGAAACCTGAAGACGAAAAACTTTAATGAGTCCAGACTTACATTTACCAGAGAGGAAAAATCTGCGTTAGGTAAGTAAATGGACAAAAAAGCTGCTTCTCGTATCTCAACAATAGGCTATCCTGAAATACTTAAATAAAACAACTTCTAGAAATAAAAGAAATAACGTAGAAATGAAATCCAGGTTAGTTACAGAAGACAATAAATAACCTAATGGGAGGGAGGGTGTTGATAAAATGAACCAACACCTTAGCTGTTACACCATAATCAAAAAACAAGGATACAAATTATACAAAAAATTTACTTCTATCTCTTTCATATATTCATGTTGAATTTCTACGTATTTTATCAGAATACGGTGAAAACGATTTACATTATGGCTCACAATGGATATCATCGACCGGCCGACAAAATGACATGCTACCAAAATCGCAAGAAAAGAGTTCCGTGGACCTTTTCATTTGCCAAAAAATACTTCTGGAAAGTAATTTCACCAGCAGATGAGAAAATGTGTTTTACAAGTCAGTGTTATGTTTGCTGTTTCAAAAAGAATGATGTTGGCTGTCTTAGAAAAAGAAGTCTAAAAGAAAACAGGTACAGCTGCAAGGACTGTGACGTTGGACTATGTCCATAACTTATTTCAAAGTATATCTATAAAAGCGGATCTCCAATAAGAAAAATACGCGCGTAAATTTAAAATTTCAGATGAATACTTTTTCCTCCTAAATTTATTTTTGTGTCTTATTATAAAGTTTGCTTTTTTGTATAGCACAACTTCATGACTCAAATGTTATCTTTCAGCAATAAATTTTAAAACTGCGTTAAATAAACTGTTATAAGTACTTAATTTTCATAGTTTTGGATATTTAAACTGCAGTAAATATTTTCTGAAGCTAACCTGCATATCCAAATGTAATAAAAAGGGACATTTTTGACATAATTGATTAAAACAAGAAATAAATGATTAAATGACACAAAAGACTGTTTGCATCATTCCACGTTTTTGACAATTAGACAATTAGAACCTCTGTTAGGCAGAATAAATTGCTCTGAGATATTCACATACATATGGTTGTGAATTTCATTTTCGGTTGAAAATTCTTTCTTAATATGTGAGATTCAATTAATGGCAGTTTACCGCACGAATACAAAGAAAGTAGAAAACGGTAACCTCCTAACTGCAGATATATATATATATATATATATATATAAACACCTCTGGAATTAGCCTATCTTTCTTAAGTTTTCTAACAACCTACGATACAGAAATACGAGATTTTCAGAAGTATTGAATATCTGCTATTTCAGTTACAGTCGTAGCAAGTTTTAAAGATATCTTACTACTTTTTACAGAACAATCATTAGTTTATCATCCGTTTTAAGAATTTTTATTATTTGATTTTGTTAGTTTTACTTGTATATGTGTTACTGATTCTTATAAAGAGGTATTTTAAAGTTTAGCATAATAGAAAGCCTTAAGAGGAAAAACTACTAACTCACATGTAAAAATAACGAAAATTCATAAGATTTATTTCGCATACAAGGCAGGATGTTACTATCAATATATTTCATTGAAGAAA
The DNA here is from genome assembly GCF_044657685.1 of Stegodyphus dumicola. Lineage (NCBI taxonomy): Eukaryota > Metazoa > Arthropoda > Arachnida > Araneae > Eresidae > Stegodyphus > Stegodyphus dumicola. The sequence goes on along the minus strand of NC_140776.1, from coordinate 88,816,201 downwards.
TTAAAGCTAATTTAAAATAAGTCAAAATTTACATTTAGATTGCCTTTGATGTCTTAATGGAACAAACTGTTTATGTTAATAATAATTAATAAGTTTTGATTCTTTGTTTTTAAAAGTTAAAAATCAGTTTGTTAATGACCCAAATGTAATGCCATAATACAATTTAAAAAAATATTGTTTTGACTTTGCATATAACGCTTGCTGTCTTTCATATATAAACACAACTGCTGCTTTAATGTATAATTTGGTGACAGTCAAAGCTTTACATTTTCATTTTTATTGATTTTATTGTTATGTGATTAACGTTCGGAAGCTAAAGTATTAATAATTTTAAATATTTACATTATTATTATCAATGAAATATTTTTCTAACGACATCTCTGTACAGAATAACTGTTTGTGCGCTACCTTTCAACGAGTTCATTTATAAATATTTATTTTATATAACCTGTGTAAGCCTCGATGTTGAATTTAGCTTAATTATAAATAACGAGATATGTGTTACATGTAATTAATAGTCATTTTTATTTCCCCCCAAAATATTGTTTAAGTTTTAAGGTGCTTTTATATTAATCACGCTAGTTTCTAGCAGTTATTAAGCTGTGTAAGAAAGCGTTATTCGCCTTTCTAATGTAAAATTAAATCTACTCTAATATGATGGCTTTGGATGAGAAATGCAATAATACCGGAGCTGTTTAAAAGTTCAATATTAAATACGAGAGTTAAATTTGCCTCGAGGAAACATACCTTCCATTGCTCTGCTAAGATATATAAATTCAGTTTAAACTCGTTAAATACGATAACATCTGCAACAGAATTTTCGTATATTGTTGTATTTAATAGCGCATAAGAAAGCAAAGAATTTTTTTAATAAGAACATAAATTAAAAAATAATTGAAGGATTTAAAATGTCAAAGTAATCAAACATGTAAATTTAATAGCATAGTTTTGATTTTAGAGACCATGCTCTGGTTTTTCAACTATGAATTAAATTTTAAAGTTTCATTAGTTATAAGGAATAGCGTTAAGTTTCCTTTGCCTTAAAGATTATTTCCCTTGATCGAGTGCAATAATTTTAAGCATCGAAAAGGTACTTTTTTCATTACGCAGTTTCTTATACTTGGCAAAATAAAAATTGTTGACATTTTATTATTTGGTGAGAAAATGCCGTATTTACTCTCGTATGTTTTCTCTTCGAGTATCCCCTTCTAGCGTTGCTCAAAGCTCTGAAAATTAGATAATTTCCCTCTTCTTTAAGGAGTTTAAAAAAGAGTGCTCTACTAAATTTTAAAACTGATTCGTCCACGTAGTAATAGTTTTCTTCTTACTAATATCTTTGCACGTGGAGTTTAGGTACATAGGCTTTAACAATGAAGCAATAAGAGTAAAGATCTTGGAGAAAACGGACGCTCTGCATAGTTCTGAAGATCATTGCACGAGGGAAGACAGCCTCAGCGGGGAAGAAGACGGTGACGATGCCGATGATTTAAATGCTACAGCAGACGAAACAGAGAGCAGTTTCAGCAGCACTCAATGATTTGGGGCCTAAAGAGTAGCAGCAGACAATAATAAAAGCGGTCAAGATTCAAGATAAAGGATAAATGAAACAAAGATATCTTATTAGATACTCTAATAATAATATTACTGTTTATTGTTATTTGAATGGAGGTTTCTTTTAAGTAAGTAATACTTGTGATAGTTACCGGTAGTTTAATCCGTGAATAATGTACAGTTGTAATGCTTTTATTATAAACGTATCCTCTTGAAATTAATATGTGTGTGTGTGTGTGATTATGGCAAAGCCTCGAGGGCTATCTGTCTAAGGGGAGGGATGCCTTCGTGGAGGACTTTCTAAGGAAAACTGGCTCGTATACACGTTACACATGGGGAAAACCACGAAAACGCCCATGCAGCCAGCCCGTTCGCGGGATTCGAACCTCGGACCGAACTACTAGTGTTCAGCGACTTTACCGCTCGGCCGCTGGTGGGCCCCTCTTGAAATTAAATTGCTTGCATAATTTCCGAGCGATAAAATTAGTATAAAAAGGGGCAAAATACGCAAGTAAATACTGGACTTATTGGCAAACTTTAAGTGCAAACTGTTCAACAAAAAGTGAAAGCATGGCTATGTCTTCAATAATTTTTTTAAATAACTTCAGAGCAAGCTTCGTTATATGACGTTTGGAAATATTATTTTGAACACTTGTTTCTGTTAAATGGTTTTATGTATTATATTTTGGATTTATGGAGTCTTATTCTCACACTTATAGGCCCAGCCTGTTTAGCACAAAGCTGCTTCAAGTGTCAACTAGTATCTGGGTACCAAAGAAATAAATACCACGTTTTTAAATTTTTTTATATTTTTCAAGTATTTAAAAGTATTTTCATTATTTAATTTTGAGAAAGTCTGAAGTTTATAGATCGAAGTTTTTAATACCTCATAGTTATTAATTTAGCTATGAAAATTTCACGTTCTGACAAATAGGAATTGTTTTCACTTCATTTGCTAGAAGTATACGTTTCAAACTTTGTGGACAAGCGATTCAATTGTAGGTTTCTCTTAGTTTGAATAACCAATTATTCTAATTTTTGTTACCTTTTCTGAACTCCTCAACTTCACCTTGAATTTCCTCGCCAAGATGCAAATTAAGTTAAAGGGAAAAAGAGTACATACATGGGTGAAAAGAGAAAGCCAGCGCGTGGTTTCACCAGCTAGAGCACGTTGCTATTCTGTCCTTTCTGCTGTTACTCTGAGTTGCTGATACGCCTTCTGGCCGTTTAGTTTATCTCGGGTGTAGGTTCCTGAGTCGGTCGGTCTATTAGTCTAAAGTAGTCTAGCACTACTCTTTACCATTTAAATTTATTGTTAAATTATTCTTAAATTCCCCCCGCTGGTAGTCTGTGTTACTGTGAGCGCAAAGTACGTGCATTTTTGTTAAGAGTTGACGATTAATAAAAGGTTAGTTCTACCCTTCTTCTGTGCTGGTATTATTCAAATACATGTGAGAGAAGTCGCCAGGTTTCCTAGTAAGACCGCACTAACTCTATAGAAGGTTAGATCTCCCACAATAAGCAAAGTAGATAACTACCATCTTTAAGAATTTAAGTCTGGTCTTTATTTTAGCTTTTTTTATTAAACAAATTAATGGTAAAATTATCTCATAGGAGTTAAACCGCAATCTAAATTTTTCGGTTTACAATTTTTTGTGACATATATTTTTCAAACACGTAAATGAGTTTCTTAAATATCATGATGTGTGGAAACTGTGATTAACAGTAGAGCCTAAGACAGCTTTAACTGCGTTTTAGTCACAACTGTTCTTTTGAAACTGGAACTGGTGATAATTTAACTATATAACGAACATAGTTAAATCATATTCATAGTTAAATTATATTTTAAAACTCAACCAAATAATGTTAGGGGGAAATGTTTTCTTTATTTAGTCGATAAAAACTGAATAAATTGCTTTCCTTTCACTTTCTATATGGAGCTTTTGTTTGAAGGGTTGTATTTCCTGATTACCAGGACCGACGCTAGACTTTTTGCCACCCTATGCAAACTCTGCGACTCCAAAATTCTGTCGCCTGATTCCTTCCTAAATTGTAAAAATCTTGCTTCCCGGTGTCTGCTTTGGCTCCCTTGCTGATTACCAGAAAAGTAATTTGTTCGTATATTTACTTTGGTCGCAGTATATAAATCTATGAATAGCAGTTTCCTCAAAACGTGCTTCACGAAAACATCTCTTCTTTTAAGCAGATAGAGATCTCGTGTTTTTATATATATATATAGTTGCAATGTAGCAATATTAAAGTTATAAAAATACACTATATAAAGTTTCAATTCCTCTAGAAACATTTCTTACAACCCTACTAGACAGGTTAACGAGTTATCGCTATGTGTGAAATAATATGATGAAGACAGCTTTACAGCAAATGTTTTAAATAAAACTTTTTAGTTAATCTTAAATTTTTAACTTAAAAAACACGACTTGTGTTACAGACAAGAACCATTACTCGTGGCAATATAAATTAAACGATAACAGTCAAATAAATTTAAACGTTTATAAAGTAGTTTAAAGCTATACATTCAAATAGGTAAGCTATAAGCTGGCTCAAGTAATTTTATCGTAGAGTAAATATAAAGTATTTGCTGTGAGAAAATGCAAAGTAGAGATAATGTCTTTTAAGCGGGACTGGCAGAATTCTAATAGAATGCCAAGAGTGCCAGAAACACTCTAATTAAGATTCGAAAATATTCAGCTGAGCTAATTTGCCTTCTGAGGAGGAAAACAGAAGGAAGAAATCATAGTAAAGATCAAATCATAATAAATGTTTAATTAACATAAAGTACATTACAACTAGTTGCTCTCCTAGAACCCAGCTTTTTGCTTGTATCTATACGAGGTTTTCCTAAAGACATTTAAATTCACAATGATTTTACAAAGAACAGAGATATTCGGGTAAACAACATTTGCACTACACAGCAGTCTTTAAAATTTAATTTAGTAGCCTCCACATTGAAAAAATTATGGGACTAAGAATGAAAATCTGATTAAAGTATTAAGTCGTTTTAAAAAAGATGCATTGCGTCCTGTTTTATACAAAAGCCACTCAGCCAGTATTGGGGTTAGTGATGATGACTACCGTACCTCTGGGTTTTGATTACAGAAAATTCATGGATGTTTGTAAGGCTATAATGTCTATTCGGCAAGAGAGCTGAAAGTCTTCTTGACAGGTTGGTGGTAGCGAAAGAGGGGCGGCGGGACTGTACCTGTACCGATTGTTAGGTGCGGTGTTCCCCCACTTCTGCATGCACATGTACCTGTGGTATTTGAGCTTATACCCTCAAGTGGTTGGCCAAAGACAAGCGCAGGGATGATTCACTGAGTGCGAAAGAACACTGTACAGTCATTCGCTCACAGGACTTTTAATAAATGCGATTACATGTGACCTAAGGAGTGTAGACTGTGACTTATTCATCTTTAAGAATCTGTATAACTCCTTGCAATGTTCTTGACCACTTGTCCGCACGTCGTTTGGATTTCTGGAGGCTACTTCGTAGTAAATTCGGGACACTTCTTGTCCCCAGAAATTTCGCATGGGATTTTTTTATGTTTGTTTTAATCCCGAGTCATTATTGGACGCACACTTGAGGCTATTTTATATTCAAATAACTTTACTGAGCTCTTATTCTGATACACATTGCTGGATTTTTGACGTGCAAATGTACGATTTCGCTGAAATATTTCGATAGTTCTTCTAGCACCCAGTGCTGAATACTTAAGATTTCTTACCACTATTTCTTATTCCACTCTATCTTCGCTTTCATTATTTCAGACTTGTTTTTTTTATTCTATCTGCTTGAATGGCCTTGAAAGCATTAACTGTAGCCTTGAAATCGTTAACTGCTGATCATAATGCATGAAGATCAAAACATACGGCTATTTGTTATGAGTATTACATTTCCCCTCCCCTATTTACTTTGCTAAATTTGAGTATTACGTTTTTTTTTTTTTTTTTTTTTCCTATTTACTTTGCTAGAATGTCGAAGTAAAGCATTCAGTATCTGGAAATAGATATTTTGTTTAGCTAAAAAACGTAACGTTCGGTAATAAATGGTTTAATTGGAAATATTTTAAAAATATGATAAATTGATTATCCGAACTCATTGCGGCTCCGCTCAGTTCGGATAAACGAGTTAATGTGCTTAAAGATTATTATTAGAAGCTCTTTGAGTGGTGATTCATTAGTAGCTCCGTCGCCTCCTAGAGGGCGCAGCTTACGTACACTGCGCGGTCCTGTCAGTCGCCGCACTGCACGGCCTTCCATAGGTTCCCGACCTCCCCCATTGCGGAACAGCCCCGATATTCCCCGGAATGACGGAGCTCCACGTCCTGTGAATGGCGTACAGGAGGAAGGGTGACTCGGGTAATGGGCAAACGCCCGGTTGCGACGACAACCCCAATCACATCGTCTACAGGAAGGTGAGTCTTTTCTTTACGAACATCGCTGCTGCTCTCGGCCATCAGGTCCAGAAGTAAACGAGAGGGAGTGGGAGAGAGGAGGCGACAAATAGTTCGGTGCTCAATTTCTCTAAAAGAGGCATGATTTTTCCCACCTCCGTTAACAGCGCAGAGAGTTCCACCTACCTGAGTCCCTCTACCTGTTGACGGGTGCAGCATATTTGCTTACATTTCAGATAATGGATAACTAGTAGTGAGAACAAATGACAGATTCCCTACACTGAACAAAATACTCACTGACATTTTCAATGTGTGTGTTAAAGTTCAAAACTTAGATGAGCATAATAGGATATTTCATTAATTATCTCGAACAGAATATCAGGCATTTCCGTCATCAAAATATATGAAAATTCATTTACGAAATTGTAAGGTTATAATTCGATTTAGAACACCATTATGTGTTTTGCAACTCCTTTAAATTATTTTAAAATTTTAATTTACAAAATCAAACTATTTCGCGTTAGCTTTAAAGTATGCAGTGTAATAATACTGTATTTTTGCAGTACTAACTATTATTACAACTGCACTGAACTGCTGGTATTTAATAAAATTGGTGTAATGCAGAGTTTACAGAATTTGTTACTTTTACTTCGTGCTGAAATAATAGCGAGTAAATAAAGTTATAAACTCTGTTAAATAAAGCTAATAATAAGTTATTGTTTCTAACTTATTGGTTAAAGAAATTATGTAGCAAATGATTATAGCAGTGTAAAAACCTATGATATTGTTGTTTGTATTTGTTATTTAGCTGTAATGGAAAATATTTCAAAACTTAAAACTAAACTTTGAACTTCAACTTTCTTTGTTTTGTTTTCAAATATGACAAAAATCAAAAGCAAAGTGATTAGAACGACTATAGAATAGGGAAAAAATTGCTATTGAAAACGAATCTTTAAAAGAGGAAACGACTGATTTGAAAAAGAATATAAATTCTTAATTCTTTACGTCGATTTAATACATAATATTTATATTCTACGGCTAAACTGTACCACTAATTTCTAAAGAATAATGACAGAATGACCACCTTTTCACAAAATCTGAAGAGGATATCGGATAATTTAAGCTTATAGCTGCCCAGTATGATATGCAAGGGAGAAAAGATCTCTTTTGAGTATTTTTTCCGATTTTACATTGTTTACTGAAACAGCTATTAAGCTAGCAATGTAATTATGTTAAAAATAGTGTAAATTTTAATTTTCAGTTACCCAAGTTTTTAAAATAAGAGTTTAGTTTTCATAATTGAAAATTTATATGATTTTTTTTATCTTTTGTATCGATATATAATTATATATACAATACAAAAGATACATCGATATATTATTATATATCGATACAAAAGATAAAATAAATTTCCAGTATTCTATTATTATTTTATAGGGTGAAAGCATTGAATTCATATTACTTTTTTAATCGTTCCTTTGTGACTTATTTATTTATGTTTGTTAACGGCATTTTTACATTAAAGGTAATCATAACCTATTATATTAGGAGTTAAAAAATAAAAATAATAATTTCATTGTTAAACGTGGAAAAATATTTAAAGAAATAAAATTAAATTTAGATTTCAAGTAATGGAAAGGTTGAATTTTTGTGCGCTCTACGTCAGAGTATAAAGTCAACTACTTAACGGCCCACCAGCGGCCGAGTGGTAAAAAAATCGCTGAACACTGCTAGTTCGATCCGAGGGTCGAATCCCGCGAACAGACTGGCTGCATGGGCGTTTGCGTGGTTTTTCCCATGTGTAACAAGTGTACACGAGCCAGTTTCCCTTAGAAGTCCTCCACGAAGGCATCCCTCTCCTTAGGCAGATAGCCCCATCCCTTTGCCTTAATTAAATAAACCAAACCAAACTAACTACTTAACTCCTGAGGCAAATCTCAAAATTGTGCAGCATAAATATTTTTTCCATCACTCTTGTAATCTCGACTAATTTTTACACAAGGAAGGTATTTCATATGCTCCAGCTTCGATTCAGTTTCTTTATTTAATATCTTCTGATATTTTCTTTCAACTGAAAGAAATACTTCAAGCTAGAAGCTCGTTATGCATGATATGCAATGATATTTTGATGAAAAATGATATTTTGCGTTCAGTAAATTCTTAGTATTTTATTCATAAAAAGTAAATAAGAATTTACACGTGTCTTTAAAACTACTTGGCTATGTTGTTACATTGAATATTCATAATTAATATATTATTCTAACAACTGATTAAATTCGGATCCGCATAAATATGAAACTCTAAGAACTAGAACAGGATATTTTATACTCTGGAGTCTATAACTCTATTCCGTTGCACTTAGAAGCAGTGTAACACCCGCGTGCCTGGGTCAAGGACCCTACCCCTTGTCGAACACGTAGGTTGTTTCGAATGCTGTCATGAGTAACTAACATAAGATATAATATTTTTAAAAAATAAATTATGATCATATTTTTGAGTAATGGGAAAATAAGATATTCTAGTAGAAATAAAGTGTGCGCCGAGTTCCAATAAAGACCTGAAAATACCATCTGGAAGAGCTGAAAAATGAGAAAAGAGCTGGCTTTAAACCGAGTCCTAAAGATACATATAATACAAATGAGTCAACTGGTGCACTTAAATCATAGCATAAGTCATAAAGTACAGTACAGGTAAAGTAATTCATATTAAATAATATGAGTACTAAGTATGGCCATAAGCCGTTTACATCATAATTGTAGATCCTTATAACACAGTTGTTGATACTTGCGAGGTTAGCATAAAAATTCCGGGCAAGCCGGCAATAAAAATATTTCGGTTCTTCAATGCCTAATTCATCATGAAGGTTTTGATTTCGAACGTACCAGGGCAAGTTGCTGATCTGTCTTAGGACACAATTTTGTGCCTGCTGTAACTTTTTACTATATGATTTGCATGAATATGCCCAAACGGGGCAGGCATAACATAGTATGGGACGCAATACAGTTTTATAAATAAGTAACTTGTTATCTATTGAAAGTACACTTTTTCGAGAAATTAAGGGGTGAAGTGTAGCTTTACTAACTCGAAACATTTTTAGGATAGATGTTATGTGTGGGTACCATGAGTTTTACTGAGGATCACCCCAAGATAAAGGACTTGTCTATAACTCTACTGGACGTATGTTACTCCAGACAGGATTCAAAGGTCCCCGAAATGGCAGTTCGTTCTTATCTAAATGTGAAAAGATGGGCTCCTATTTTTAAGTGGATATTTTCAAAGAAAGAATGAATACCGTAAAATAAAAACATACATAAAATAAAACTGAAAGTCTGAGTTTTAAAAGTCGCACAAAAGGGTTTGTTAAGGTATTTTATGCTCTCGCTGAGCTCGCAGCCTGCTAGTCTGCTTTATACCCACTCCTGATAATCCCTTTCTTTTTGTCTTTTTAGCTTTATTATTAAGCATTGTTTTCTTCACACTTGCTCCAAATACAGTTCAAAAAAAAAAAAAAAAAAAAAAATCACAAATTGCATAAAAGCTACATATCAGCGTATGTTAGATTTCCTGTTGCAATGTTAAGTGTAGACATACTTATACTGTTTTCAGTCTTCTCAATTTATCATATCAGTATTCAGTTTTCTTAATAAAGTGGCTAATAAAATGTTTTTGTCTTTTTTATTATTAACTTTTAACGTGCTAACTTTTTTTTACTAAAATACCACGTTTATTTATTATTCTCACATACGCTACATAAAATTCATTCAACAGTCAAATCACAGAATATTTAGAAACAGCATACCTTTAAAATTTTCAATAGAATGATGTTAGATGTTTTCATGCATATTTTTATATTTGTTGTAATATTTCTTTAAGAACTAGCAGCTCGAGCGGCCAATCACCTAAAATAGTTATCATAAAATGAATAAGTATATAATGATTTTAATGAGTCCATCTAGTGTAATATCATAAAAGTTTTGAGTATTTCTAATTAGAGAGCTCAGGATTTTAATACTTGTTTATTTAAATCAATCACTTTTAAAAGAAGAAAATATATTCTTAAGAAATGGGTTTATTGCTTTTGAATCGCTTAGTTATTTACTCAAAAACCTTCCGGATTAAACTTGAAAATATCTTTATCTTTAATTGAATGGCAACCCGCTGGCGCGTAGAAGATAAATGTATTTTATTTGCTACGGGAACACATTGCTTTCATAGAGCCAAGTTTGTTAATTAAAACTGAGAGATGAATATTTTTACATTTTTCGAATGGAAATAGCTGAGATAAAAATATTTTATTTCGAACAGTGTTGTCACTGCTTGCTTTCAGATCGTTGAGGATTTAATCAAAAATTCATTAAGGCTTTACAAAATCATAAAACAAATTCGAAATTAAAAATTCTGGTTTCGAGGTGCTCATGTTCGCTTGGAGGATTACGTTATTCAAAATTTGACGGCTCTACGTACCGTCCTTGTTTCACAATGCGAGTAACATACATATATGCATGCAGATTCTTCATTATTTAATTTCTTTCAAAATAATACAGGTAGGGAATATTTCGTAGAAACAATTTATGAAGTGATGCGTCGTGTGTAACGCAAAATCCCATTTCGAGATAAATAGCCCATTTCGGACTAGTAATTATTTAACTTTATGGTATTGATATTTAAAAAGAAATTAAACCTGAAATTAAGTTTTCCGTTTTTCCCCTTAATTTTAATATAAGTGATTTATGACTCAAGTACCGGTGCGATCTATCCGAAAAATTTATAAAAAATATTTATATGCAAACTTTAGATTCACAGTATTTCTACTTCTAACGTCTCGGTCATAATTCAAAGTAAAATAACCTTTACGTTTAATCTTTTAACCTAAATGTGTTTCTTCATCAAAATTATTTTCTTCATTAAATCATTAAAATATTTACATAAAATAACTGTAAAGAGTTATAAAGCGAGGAATGCATGCTTACGTAGTAACAATTTATTGTACTTCTGAGAAAGAGCAATTTTAAGAGGAGGAAGATGAATATGTGCGAAAGTTTTTGTTGTATAAATGGAATAAGTATGTTTATTTTGCTAAAGCAACTTAATTAGTTTTTAATTTGATGGTTTCAGTGATTGAAGTTATATTTTTAAAAATGAGAAATTATTGTTAGGCATATTAGAAATTGTTTTTTTCGTGGTTAAAAGGGAAAAAAATAAACGTTTTTGGTAAATATTTAAAAGTTTTTCGAATAAAGTCCATCGATGTGACGTGGTGGTTTACCTCCTCCAATTAATACTCCTCTAACTAATTAAGGAAGTGTCTATCTTTGGAAAAGATGTTGTCGTATGTTACTTCTCCAGGGAAATTTGCTTATATTTATATTGCATGCTAACAAAATTAAAAATGCCCTCCGTTGTTTAATATATTGTTTTCATGGTATATAAAATAATTTAACTATAATACAATCGAGCCAACATATTTTAACACTTGATGTACCATTTTCCCCTTGTTCCATTTTTTTACCTGACGAAAGTAATTCTTACTAGCACAAATTTTGACTTAGCCCTTTTTGATAACATATTTTTATGAACTTAATTTATGGCTAAACGAAATATTCTGGGTGAGATATTTCGAATATATAACTTGTGTTTAATAATTTCTAACAGGTTTTTTTACAGATTATATTGTTTCAAATTGGCTGATCTATGAAATACGGTTTTAAAGATTACATAAAATTATAGGAGAAGTAATTATGTTCTGCATTTAAAACTTTTCCTTCGGCTTTGTATAGCATTTCGAGAATATCTAACAAATATCACGTTTTAGTTTAGCTCCCAACCGAGATAGTGTTTAGTGACTCTGACAGCCATACCGAAAAGCCCGGGTTCGAATCCTGGAAAAGGTATGAATATTTGTAATTGTATAGTGTCTGTGCGACATGGGGACACTCAAAATATGCGGCAAGCCGAAAGTCCTCACGAGAAGTTGGTGGTCGAGAAACAAGGGTGGGAAGCCCTCGGTCCCCCGTCTCCTAGGTGTGCTCTCCTTCAGAAACTGAGGGCGGGATTGAGGAAAGTCGCAATGTCACTTGCATGATGTTCAAGGTTCTTGCATACCACAGGAGCAATCTTAGATCGTTTTCACGAAACATTTCATGGGCTTGTTCTGATATCAGACAAGCAAGACGTATCATTAAAAAAAACAATGTTTCAAGTTAAATATGATATTTATATTTTCAACTATCTTTCACGACTTTTAAGAGATAAAAAATAATCCACAAAACAATAACATTGCTTAAAACTAGCGTTTATTTATTTTGCTAGTAATTATGCTTCAGGTAAGAAAATTTAACTGAACGCAACTGTTTACATTTTGCACAGACCGAATATTTAAAAAGGTGTCCTATATAATGCAGCGTTTCTTAAACTGTAGGTGACCAAAACTTTTAGCAGTTTTGATATTTCTTTGACTTATTATAATAATTTTAAAATTACCAAATATTTTTACATAATGTATCTGAAAATAGATCAAGATAAGAAAATACAGACACACACAGACACACACACACACACACAAAGGGAAAAAAAAAAAAAAAAAAAAAAAAAAAAAACATTTCGACGCATGCACGTAAAGCTGCCATTTCGTCTGTTACGTAATTAAAATTTTCACAGTGTTCTATGTCTTAAAATTAGAAATTAATGATCTAAAACTGCAATAGTATATTACAGTACAAGTGAAAAGTTTGACAGTTTCACTCACTCGTGTCGGATTTGCGCAGTACGTATTTATGGGGTCCCACAAAAAAATTGTAAATATTATGGGGTCCTGGGGGTCGCAAAAAAAATCTCAATGATAAAAGGGGGTCGCGAGTGGAAAAAGTTTAAGAAACCCTGATATAATGTATTGCTTTCTTTTATAGACTCTGAGTCATAGCTCTCGTTAAGTAAAACTGTAACCAGTCATCATACTCGAAATCCTTTTCCCTATCTGGGGAATAATTTAGTGAAAATGTTCCCCAAGATCGTCTAAAATAACTTCCAAATTATCAGAGAGAATTAAAGTGCAACAGACGAAAAGGTAACTTGTTTGAGCAAAAGGAGTTCTGCGGAATGACAACTATAATTTTTTAGATTTCGGACTATAAGGTACTTCTCCCGCCTTCTTAGCCTTCTTTCGAGGTATAATGGTCAGCACACTCAGCGCATATTCGAGATCTTATTAAATGCAGTTTCAGATCTTTTTTCTGTTTCATTTAAGCTTTCACTGAAGTTAAGGCATCTCGAAATTGTCTGATTTATGAAGATCCGTTTTCTCTGATGAAATCCCATCTGCCTGAAAATCTCTGATTTAAATAAGAGTTTCTGATTTACATAGTCTGTTTTACATTTCTGATTTACACGAAGAAGTCTCTGATTTAAATAATTTAAAGTTGCATCTTCTTGTTCATCATATTTTTATCTACAGTTTGATGAGACTCAGTTTTATATGCAATTGGGGTAAATATTGTTTTCTCTAAGTGTTCGGGTGCCGCATTCTTTTCCAAGTGCAGCATTTTCACCCAGAAAGTATTTTTTAAAGATACGCATGTTGTTTTTTACTCGCTTACTCCTATTACATAAAATCAGTAATATTTATTATCTCAGTATTACTATTCTAAATAAAATCTGTTTTCACTTCTGTTGGGAATGCCAACGTCTTTAGATCAACATTAATATTCCATTGATGGTCTTCACAGTGCATAGTTTGAACTAATGCTTAAATATTTTCATAAACGGTTTTTGTGTCTGCCACATTAATCAAGGAACAGAAAGAAGTTCATCTACATTAGAAATCAAACTGCTTTCGTTTAATGTGAAACTTTTCAATTTACTGTTTTTTTCCTGATTAAAAGTACCTTAAGTTTTATCATCAAGCCTTGACAATATTTTCTCCCAAAATTAATAAAATTATGTCTTTAAACTTCAAATAGAAACTGTGCCTCAGTGAACTTGTACAAGTAATTTTTCGATTTTAATAAAACGATTTACTTTAGTAACAATGAGGACTTTAATCAGGGATTAATTCCTAAAATTAGAAGGGCCGGAGCCCTGCGAAAGACGGTCAGGAAACAGGAAAAGAATAAATAAATAACATACCTAATAAAATAGCAGGCAAGAAATTAATATTTAAAATAACAAAATAATAAACAATTAACATTAAAATTCAGTAAATTGAAAAAACAAAAGGTAAATAAAAGTCTTATCAATTATTAAATTAATAGTGAATCGTTAAATAATGAAGTAAAATAATGGATTCGTCTTATTTGAAATTCCGAATGGAATTATAATCTCTCGAAACTAAGAAGTAGCTTAAATGGGCTTCTGCTGAATTTCGGCTTAGATATACAATCTTACTTCGAGAGATGGTAGAAGTAAAGACCATTCTTTTTTTCACCACTCCAATGAAAAATTATAGCGGTTAACGCTTCACTAATGAAAATAGAGAGAGTGATATAAATAGCAACAGTCTGTGAAGGAAATTTTAACAAAGGATGTGTAGAAATGGAAACAAAGAGAGAGAAGAGTCCAACATTTTGAGAAGAATCCAACATTTTCTGATCACGATTTTTTGCCAGTATAATTCTAGCTGTCAAGCAGAATGTAATAGGGGAAATAATGTCTCCGAACACAAAGGTTAACTAAGAAGAAAGCGACAATTTTCGTGCCCCTTATTTGGTTACATCGTTCCAAAATATCTGCGGGTGCTCTTTTCCTCGAGAAAACATTAGCTTTAGAACGAATTATTTACACGCTGTCACAAATTCATCTCACTTCCTGGAGAATAAGCCTCTGACACGTGAATGGAGCCTTTTCTTTCTTTAAAAGGCTCAATCTCCATCCAATAATTTGTTTCTTGGAAAAGAGAGCCTAGCGTACTTAAATTATAATCGATTTTTAATTTTACTTTATTATTGAAATAAATTCTTTGGATCAAAAGAGTTTGTTGCCAGAAACTATGGTTCAGATACATAAAAGAGGTGCTCTAGAGCCATCTTAAATTTAGGTCTCCGGTTTGCTCCGGCTAGAATTACAATTTATCTTAAAAGTTAAGAAATAAAGGAGCCAAGCTTCGGTAGGCTTCGGCGCAATTTAAGCACTGACTTAAGTCTTAAAACTACCATTTTCTCAAAGCAGCTTCTTCCTAAAGATGGTAGATTATACAGTATTTTTGAAACCAGTTTCGGTGTAAATGAACTATAAACTATGCAGAACGTTCATCGAATTTATAGGAAGAATGTAACTGCACAACAATGAAATTTCATCCCATTTGTTGTTACATTTCTTAATAGATTCAGATATTTATGATAATTTAGCTCTAAATTGAATAAAGCTTTTACAAAAATGTAAAACTGATTCGCTTCATTAAAATTCAGTTTGCAATTTAAAATATCAGACATTATCATTAAAATTTTATCCAGTAGTTCTAATTAACCTTTTTATTTGATTAAAGAATAATTAAATATCCGTGCATGAATACTGTAATTTTCAAATTTTCACATATGAAAGAGGTTTGATTTCATAATTTTGATTCGGATGAAAAGGTATATTTTTTTTAAAATGAACCTGAAGTGTTTATTTTCAAATACACTTCACTAAGCGTTTCCAATATTTTTCCTGTTGCTGCGGCTTCTAATGTGAAAAAAACGTCACCGCGTTGCACGCAAATATTACCATTATTAGATTTCAATGTACTGAGTACAGTGTTTTTAATGGCACATATGTTATTTAGACATGCACTGTACTGGGGTTGTATTTGTAAAGATAAATTAAAGACATAAGTTGCGTGAATTTGACAGTAGTTATAAGTAACAGCTGTGAATGACAGCTGTAAACAGAAGTATTTATTCATGACTTTGGCTGTGAATCCCATTATGTCCGAAAAATTAGAATGGCCTCACGGAAGGCATTTTGAAGATTAGAAAAGGTTTTCTGCTGCCGTCAAGTACACGGCTTTGTTTAACTAAAATAAAGAGCTTTTGACAAATACGTATAGAGATAAACACATATTTTTTCAATGAATATACATTCTGAAGTTGTCTAAATGTATTAACTTTTATTAGCTATCATTCAAGAAAGGAAATTATTAACTATTAGAGACTTAACATTATTTTTGTAAGTACAGACAATTTTTCAATACTCGCGTGCAAAGCATTTTTTCAAAACTTTGCATTGCAAATAATATTAGAATATAGTGAATTTTTCGAAGATGATTTTTGAATATAATAATTTTATTTCCTTTAAATGGAAAGGAAGTGTTGCAGCCGCGAAATATTTCTTCAGATTTTAACCTCTTAACGGTTCCAGAAATAATTTGATTAGTTCTGTCATCACATATATACATAAGTATGTCGCTTAACTCAGAACCTGTTTGCAGCAAAACTTTTATTTTTCACTAGTTCTGCGTGATGTCTATGCGTAGGTATGCATTTACGAACGTCTATGCGTAGGTATGCATTTATGAACGTCTATGCGTAAGTATGCATTTACGAACGTATCTCGCAGAAAAATAAATAATATACGTAAAGTAGAAAAATATTTATATTCTCATGTCGTAAGGTTTAACATGTAAGGTAACTTGATGAGAGTACTGCGAGTGCTCATACAAAATATACCAAACACAATGAATAATTTTATTGATACAAGTGTTTTTAGTAATTCCTCACGATAGTCCTAAGATGGTTAAAAGCAGGAAAATGTACATACATTCGAAAATCCGAAAACATACATTCGAATAGTTAAAGTAATACCTTTTGTTTGCTTAGCTGAGGGTCACCAGTTGACTAATCTCTGCTGAAAAACTCTCTGTTTGGCTTAATTTATGAAATTTTAAATTGACTAATAGTTTAAATAAACAGAAAAATATTTGCAAAGCTAGTGGTAAACTCAGTAAGGCAAAGTACACGAAGACTCTTTGCTTAACGAGAGGGAGCTTTCGAAGGAGACCTTTCTCAGAAAAATTGACTTGTATTTATTTTTTGTATAGAGAAAATCACAAAAACACCACAGCATTTCAACTAGTGATGTAATGTAACGTAATACATGGTTTTTAAGAAGTTAACAGAATAATCAAAAATGCACTTAGAAACTGAATTTGTTTCATCCTCAAATTGAATCTTATTCCTTTTTATCCCCAGACTCACTGCCTAATATGTTTTTCGACAAAGGATTGCCCTCTTCTAAGTCCTAGCAACATTCGAATCACTTTAGACAAGTTGCCTTGGAAGTTGTGATGTTCTCACTGCGGAATTTTAGATATACATAGGTGATACACTCCTGTTTGTAAAAATTGCAGTGCTAGGAAAAATCTTTAGATTTGAATGAACTTTATTCCACATACAACATGCATTGGTACAAAGAAATGATTAAATTTCTAGAGCAATATAAGTATATTAAATGCGAAAAATCAGTATTTGGTTAAGTCATCATACATTGCAATAGCAGCGAGCTCGTACTATTCGTAGCTTTGAATCGAGCAGGTTTTAAATATATACCTGATAAATAGCATTCAAAATTGTTTCTATCCGTACTGGTTGCGAAACGAGCGTCACGAGCGATTTGTTCACCTATGAAATCCCATACATGTTCAATAATTGATATATACGGTGAATGAGCAGGCCAAGAAAGAAGCGATACTTGATGTGCTGAGGACACGTCTTGATTAAATTTAGACCACAATGACAGGTGTCGTACTGTTGAAATACACCTCTGGCAATGCTCTGAATGAAAGGTGGGACTTAGTGCTCCATAATCACCTTGATGTAGCTGTTTCTGAGGAGAGTACCTTTATTCTTAGCAGACGAGACGGACAGACGATTTCGCCTGTTCTTCCCAGTGGCATCACTACTCAACGACTACACTTGACGATCGTTCAGTATGGCCCTAGATAATGAAGATAATTGTAACAATTAAATTTCGATTGTAAGGTATTTTTTAACAATCAAAAGTGAATAAGTACTAATTTTAAGCGATATTTTAAATATCATCCTTGGTTATTTTCATTATCATTCGAGGATGATAATGAAAATAACTGTCATATTTGAATTGGGCAGTGTTTTATTTGCGATTAATAATTAAATGCTACATGAAGTACACATATCTTAACTTTAATATTAAGAGAAACATATTTATTTAGTTTCCATCTCAACATATGATGTGTATATATATTTATAATTTTGTTATTTTAAAAAAAAAGTACCTTCAGACGTTAATGTGAATTAGCTATTTTATATTTTACAAACTAATTTTTTTTAAAGTACTTTTAAAAAAGCACATTTTACTAATACGCGCAGTATTGTATTCTTAATCCTGTCGTTTCGCTTGGATTTACAGCATGAACTAATTTAGGCTGTATATTCGTGAAAAGGCGTTTGATGCTGACAACGTAATTGCTCTCATTACTAAAGATTTAATATATTGATACAGTCCTAGATCGAGAGATGTTTCTATGCCAGAATATTAAGAGCTCACTGTCTGTTTCTTCTCAAACCTATAGCAAAAGCCTGTTTGATGAAGCGAGCTTTAAATGTAACTGTAGCTCCCTGAGGTGATAATTCTCTCTATTAGAAACTTATTGCAAAAGCTTGTTTGATGAAACGAGTTTTGAATGTAGCTGTAGCTCCCTGAGCTGATAATTCTCTCCATTAGAAAGAAGCTCTAGAATTTTCAAAATTACTTAAGTAAGCTAACGTGCATCAAATAATGGTACATAAAACAAGATATTATTATGCATCCCGTACGAAGTAAAAATATATTGATATTTAAAACATTTGTATCACAATATCTTTTCGTTGTGAAAGTTCAATGAGGTCTGTTCAATCGACTACAAATTTCCCTCTGTTATATTATTAAATTATTATTTTTCTTTCATTGAAAAACAGTCTTTTTAAATTAGTTTTATTTTTCATAAGTAAATATGAACACAAAGTGCTGATGAAAATCTTTGTATGAACGTTTAAAAAATACTCTGTGAGGAATATTATTTAAAAATTCATGCAAAAAAACAATTGCTACTTTATATTTGAAAAACACTTGAAATTCAATAAAAGGGAATTCCAAAACAGTTGATGGAATTCCCTAAAAAATATCAGTTGATGAAATTAGGGTTTGATTCAATCGTTCCCAACTCGCTAACATGTCCCGATCTCACTGCTCGTTCGACTCTTTCTATTCTTCGCTCCATCCTCTCTAACAACTCTTGATTCACTCGTCGTTATGGATCTTTTTCATCAAGGCTATTGTTAGTGAGCTGTGATCCATAAAAAACCCGTCTCAATGAGCTAACCGTTTTGCTCCGATCCCACAAAAGAGCGTTTTTGCCCATCTCTCCTCTAGATGGCAATTGGAAGTTCCGTGATCTGAATTCCAGAGAGGAAAATTGGATTTTTTATATTAAATTCTTAGAAAACCCAAATGGTCTTTACAGTGTATGAGAACCTGTTCCAAAGACCTTGGTGCTAATATTAGAAAATTTAGTATTACATGGTGACATGGGTATGATTTCTATTTCCTTAATATTTCGACTTTTTTCAGAAGTTGGAAGGT
The DNA here is from genome assembly GCF_044657685.1 of Stegodyphus dumicola. Lineage (NCBI taxonomy): Eukaryota > Metazoa > Arthropoda > Arachnida > Araneae > Eresidae > Stegodyphus > Stegodyphus dumicola. The sequence goes on along the minus strand of NC_140776.1, from coordinate 88,796,672 downwards.
TTGCATTAACCTACATTTTATTACGAGAAAAGAAATTGAATTTTAAATTGGAATTGCATTTTCTTAAGTTTTTCATTTTTATCGAGTTAAGGAAAAGTCTCCTTTGAAGGGAAGATATATTTAGCTTAAGTTCATTTCAAATATACAAATGCCACAGGAAAAAGCATTTCCAGTCGATATAAGGTTGGATTACATAAAAGTGGAATAGGAAAATCTAACTTCGTTCTCAGTTCCGTTCATATTTCATTTAGAAGAAGTTTCATTTTCTAGCAACAGTTGTATAAAAGATTCTGCCAGAACATTTTCTTTAAAAGACTAAAAACGGACGTTTAATAATAGAGGGATGTAGAAACGGAAATTGAAACGCAGATGCTCTTAGAGAGTATTTTCAGCTTCAACCTTGGTATATGACCATATAGCGTAACTTAAGTATCTATTTTTTTATTTCCTTCTTTGTTCAATAGTTTTTATTTTTCAATACCATTTTTAAGTATAATCAAAGACGTAAAGATTTGCACTTTAATTACTGTGTAGATCATATATTTTTTACCTTTGAATTCTTTTAGATCATTTAGAAAGAAAATTCAAAGTTTTTTATGATATTTAAAAATGTCATTTTTAAAAACTGAATGAAATCGTAATTTAAAACAGGGTCCATCTTATAGAGCAATAATAGCCTGCCCCTTCAGCGAGTTCTTTCAAAAGTTCAAAGGGGCATCTAGAGTTCTTCAGTAATTTTGAACTTCTAGCTCTATCAATGGCAGGAGGGCACTTAAAATATTGGTCGCGCCGAGTCCTCTCGAGAGATTGTTAAAAGTTGAAAAGAGAGGAAAGACTCTAAGATTCTGCCCCCGGGGAATTCTGCTTCAAAGCTGGGACCTGAGCTAGGCAAATTCATATTGTCACCTACGAGGTGTCCAAAGTCTAAGCCAATAACAGCTTCAATCCTTGCTCTCTTGAAGTCACAATATTTCTCCATTTTTTTCATATTGTGATTTCATTTATTTTTGAAGTTCAAATACGAATTTGAATTTATTAAACTTATTTGAATTCGTTAATTATTTTCTATTATAATGTTTTATTTTGCTTTGAGTGGTCGTAAGCTGTTAAACAATTAATAATTAAATTAAATCTACTTTCAAGTACTCATAATCAAGTAAACCCTTAGAGTTTATTAAGCTTGTCGAAGCAGGAAACACGAAAAAAATCAATAATGCTCTCACCGGAATTCGAACTCTTAACCTCCCAGTAGTTAGCAAGACGTGTTTACAATTGAACCAAGACGGCGAAGAAGGAGAAAATTCCGTATAAACTCACAAAAAGGGATTTAGAAAATTTTAATAACATTTGAATTTTTTTTATTCCTTTTAAAAATCTGAGATATGTTTGTTAACACTAAAGCTACATCATTGAATATATATTATTAAGTTAAATATGAAAAAAGGAATCAAATTTCATAGGATTATTAAACATACGACAAATTTGCCTTAAGTATTGCTTTAAAAATGAAATTGCGGGTATAATAGGCAAAGTATTATAGTGTTGAATAGAGTAAAATCTTTTCGAAATCACAAAAAAAGTGAATACTTAAAATAGTAATTGATAATTCTTTCAAATATCAGATGTTGCCTACATGAATAACAATAGCGATCTCAACTGCTCATTTGTATAAATTAATAAAACATAATAATAGCATCTTAATATGAAAGAGTTTAGCATAGTTACTTTTAATTTTGGTATTAAACTTTGATAAAATTTCGAATTTGTTTGACATACCTAAAAACCGATTTCATAAAACTTATTAGTTGGTTGCCAATATTCCAGCATTTCTATTTAATTTAATCAGCATTTCTCCTACACTTTTCTGTGTTACTGTAAGCTCTGCTGGAAAGATTAAGATTTGTTATTGAAGTTTTGTCAAGCATACAATGGCTATTGTAATTTCCTTATCAACAAAATGCATATTTAAGTATTCATTTGCAATTTTAATGTGAGGCGGTTTCCATTTGGATTCTTCCCTTGAAGACACATAGATCCATCTCCCGTGGATTCCGACACAATCAAACAGCTAATAAATCGTATTTTTGACATTTATCGTGTAGGAATATAAGTAAATTTAATTTAATGCAGACCCATTTAAAACAGAATAAAGCTTTGCTCAGTAAAGAGGTTTCAAAACTCCGTGGTTATGATCCGTGTATAAAATATTTAAATTCAGTACACCCCAATATCATTTTGTCAAATGCATAATCCCCTGACATTTCCGAAGCATATGCAATTAAAAAAAAGACTGAGAAAAGGTGTATTTTTAAGTGTAAATTGTAACAACTGTTATTTGAAAATGCACATAAAGATCAGTTTTTAAATTAAAATGGATCAGCTTAAAATTGTTTCACTTTTAATATTTATTAAAAATTTAATACTTTTAAATAACAAGAAGACACAACTTTATGAAAAAATACTGATTTTTCTAATACTGAGATGTCACTGATAGAAAACATGTAAGAAATGACAGTATACTTTCTTCTCTGGAAAACTCTAATTTTAAGTAGTTGTGCCTCTCGGTCAATGTAGTATTTGATGCTCATGAATTAGCCTGGTCAGTTCAATATGAAAAAGCACATGAATTTTATCTCTCTAGAGGTAGGGATATCTCGTGGAAGGCTATCTAAGGGACCTGCATACTATTTGCGTTTATGTGGAGAGAAGCACCCATGAGGGTGCTCACGTAGCTACCGTATTATATTCCCATTTACGTAGTCATTATATGTCTACGTAAGTAATATATTATATATCATTATATGTCTACGTAAGTAATATATTATATGTCATTATATGTCTACGTAAATAGACACATAATGATTTGTCTGTTCATAATAATAGTTTAAAAGGTTACATTAACAAAGATGTTTTTAAATTACTTCAAACTGATATAGTCCAACTTCGATAGGTTGACACTGGAAAGAACACAGAAAAAAATATTCCAACTCATAATATTAAATATATGGTGAAATGATTATAAGTAATGTTTGTTTCATATGGTCATTTTATCGTATATTTGGAAATACATACATGAAGCATTCGGCCAGGAGTAACATAAGATTTGGCTAAGGTTGTGAGTTTAGAGCATGTAAAGCTGTTAAATTTGTCGCGAAATGCTTCAGATCAATTATTGAATAAAAGAAAGAAGGGAAAAAGCAAAACTTCAATAAATGGAACTTCTGACAGAGCACAATCAGTAGTTATAACTATAAACTATTAAAAATGTCGAACACAAGACTATGCAATGACCCTCAAAAGCTTAAGCTTGCACGGTAATCTCTCAATAATTTGAATTAAATATTCTGAGCTCAACTGAAAAGTATCGGTATCGGAATCGGTAACGTTATGCCACGATAACTGCGAATTTCGCAATGTGTCCGGCTTAATAAAATGTTTGCTGTAAAGGCACTTCACGTAAAAATACATCAAATGAGATTCCCAGAGTGAAAGATAGAACATTTTCTCCTAGGTATGAGAGATCAAACTAGAGTCCTAATTGATTTGGAATATGAGATTAAAGTCATAGCACAGAGAAAAAATTCAAGTAGAGGCAAAAAATAACCATATGAAGTATATACACATACAGGAGTGCATGTGTAGAGTTTACGTTGGAGAAAAGAGATCTGCAGCATAAGAACGTAATTCTTTATAATCTTGTATAATTTTGAATTGAAACAAGTTAAAATTCGTTACATGGTTACAAACAGTAATTGTTTGTAGAAATTACTATTGATTTTGTTGAGAAACTTATCAGTGGTTTCAATATTGAGGTCCTTGTGCAATTTTTGATTGTACGCGTAAAAGTGTGAATTAGTATTGATGTACAGATATTTACATTACGCTTGTTGGAGACTGAGCAGGTCTCCAACAAGTGAAGGATAAGTGCATGATTAAGGACTGAATGCACAGTTGAGGTGACATATAATGAGACGCTTTTTTCTGAAGTTTAATTTGGAATAATTGACAATAATTGGAAAAAAGCAGCTGATGACTTTTGTTGCTTTATTCTTAACATTTTCGATGTGATTCTCGCAATTACGTATGATGTTTAAAGTGACACCAAGATATTTGGCTTTGTGAACTTTTGGAATAATTTCATCAAAAAGCGTCAGGTTTCCTTAAATAAATTATTCATGTGCTTTTTACGAATAAACGGGCATTAATAGATATACTCCATTTTGTGCACCAGTCTTCAATTATTGGCATTAACTATTGGAACCTTTGGATTACATGGTTTGCGTTTGTTGATTTTGACTGCCAAGGCGTTATCATCAACATAGCAGACGATAATATTACTTATATAATTTACTGATTTTGGAAAGACCTTCACTTAGAAGCGGTAGAGGATAGTGCCTAAGATAGCGGCTTGTTCAACTGAAGCTCTGATTTCACGTGCTTAATAATTGATTGTGCTTTATCAATATTGATTTATTATTATTGATTGTGCTTTACCAATAGTAAATGTATACGGTCTATTTGTAAAGAAGAACATAATTAGAAGTATGATCGTTTTAATGGAAATTCAGGTTTGTTAGTTTGTAAATGAACCCCTCATGCTGGTCGTGGTTGAACGCTTTCGTTACGTTTAGCATAAGTAAGACAATATTTTGACGTTATGAAGAGCCGAGTCAGCAAATTCAAGAAGTCTTACTAATTGCTTAGTAGCAGAAAGATTTTGTCGGAAGCCAAACTTTCTAGTCTTATATAGCTTCCCCCGTCCGACGAAAAATTTCTACTACCTTCTATTTCTCAAAACTGCTGGAAACCATAGACAATTATAATTATGTAATTTACCTTAGTATTAAATGGATTTAAACCAGCAACCTTATTTTTCCTGAGATGCTTCGCATTCTAAGGCCTTTCATGCCCTGTTATACAAGAGTACTACAATTTACATAAAATTTCATTAAAATTATTTATATATCGACAAAATTCGTAATATTAATTATGGTGGGCATTTGTTTCTGTGTCGATTTTATTTCGTTACTCATTTTGTATTTGTATTTTATCTACTGAAACGGGTTTCCTCCGAAACTTTTAAATAATTGCCATTTATTGCTGCATTTCCTTGAGATCTAGTAAAAAACGGCGGAGTCTTCTGCTAGTTACTATTTATTTTTGGTTTGTTCAGTTTCATTTTAATTTGCAGTAAAAATGTTTCTGATCATGTGTTGCTTTCGAAAGTGGATTACATTTTTGATTTTAATTGTGTAATTATTAGCTGTTTATGAATTCAGACGACTGAGTGCTTAAGAACAGAGAACAGTGAACTTTGAACCATAGTTATTTATTTGGAAGAAGAAAAATAATGCAGGAAAAGAATTAAACCAGGAAACTGTTAAAAATTGTAAATGAGTATTGTATTATAAATAAATAATATTTATTATTGTCATCATGAGAACACTTCAATAAAAAGCTTCTTTTAAACGAAAAAGTTATACTTGTTCTTAGCTTCTGAATTTTGCTTGAACTGAAAACACGACCCTTTTCAAAATGTAAGGTTTCTTTTCATGACTTGCATAATTTCTCCTTAGAGTATAGAAAAACACTTTTAAGTTTTATGAAACTTCATATGTCTGGAAGAAGTTTGGCGCCTTTTTCTTCCCATTCACTCTCTTCTTCCAACCTCTTTATACATTGAAGTGCCATTGAATTAGGGATAGCAAGTCAATAATGAGTTGGGCCGCCTCCGGCCTTGACAGTGGCTGCCATACGACGAGACATAGATTCCGTAAGATTGTGGAAGCATTCTACGAGAATGTATTACCAAACATTGGATAGAGCTGCACATAAATAAGGAAGGGTCGCTGGTGTTATGTGATGTGGTTTCACACCTTTCTCCAAAACATCCGAAAGATACTTAGTAGAATTTAAGTCAGGGCTTCTGTGTACCCAATTTATGACAGAAAATTCTGAGGAATGCTCATATAAACAAGCAGTAACCAACAGAGACCTGTGAGAAGTACAGTTATCTTGTTGGAATACTCCATTTCTATGTGAATGTCAGGACAGCATGAATGGAAGGAGATGATTGCACAGCAACTCTACGTTACCAAATCATATTGATGAAGGTTGGTACAAGTACCAAACATCCCAAACACTGCCAAGAGAAAACACCCCAGATCATGAAAAGGCCGCGATAGCCTTGTACAGTTCAAACCTGGCATGCAAGATCCATGGCTTCACGAGCTTGACGCCACATTCTCAGGCTTCCGTTTGTGTTGAGTAGTTAGAATCGAGACTCATCCCTCCATGCAACTCGTTGCAAGTCCTTTAGTGTCCATTCCCTGTATTCGTATGCTCAGACAAGATGTGCAGCTCAATGGCATGCGTTCAGTAATGGTATTCTGGTAGGTCTACGGCTCCCGAAGCTCATATGACGTTCACGTTCAGTTACACGTTCCGTTTACTTACTATACGACTGACACCCTGATTCATCTGGGTGGTAATTTGAGCTAATGTTTGGCTTTGCTGGTTATGTGCAATACGGCTGAGCCGTCTCACACTACTATCGTTCAAGGCTAATTTGCCCGATCGCCAGCTTTCTCTCTCTCTATCCGTCTTCTCTTCAGCATACTCTTGACACTGTCGACCTTGAAAATCCTAGCCCTCTGACGATTTCGGAAACTGAATGGCCCATGCGTTGAGCGCCTATTATCGGTCAGCAATCGAAGGAGTATAAATCAGAATTTTTACCTATACTGGCAATTCAAACAACTGATTAACAACAACCATAGTACTAGCTATATATGCAGTTAACACAACGCCCTCAAGTGAGCATAAATGCGGAGCAGCGCTGCAAAATTTGCACAGCCATGTCTATCCGTAATTCAATGGCACTTCACTGTATATTTGCGAATCAAGGTTTATTGGTAAAGTCGCAGAACACTGGTTGTTCGACTGGGTTCAACTATCTGCGAACAGGATAGCCGCATGAGGTTTTTCGTGGTGTAAAACTATGAAAAACTTCGATTGAAACCGAAGATCATATTTAAGTTGCACATCATTTACTGATGTGCAACTTAAATACGATCTAGTTAAACTTAAAAAGTTTTCCACGAAAACATCTATTCCTTTAGGCAGATACCTCATTTGTGCTTGTGTAATCCAAACAATCTAATCTTATTACAGATTCAAACTGAAAATTAATTCCTGAATATTAAGAATACATTGATGGAAGCTAAGAGAAATAAACTTATTGCAACTTGTAATGAAATAATAGCCAGAAACAATGCTAATAATGCAGATGTAGACCTGAGAACCACATGCAAAATGTTTCCTGCTTGTACCTGATTTATGTTCATTAGAGAAAGTAATACAAATAATTTATGTCTAGTACTTCGTTGGTCAGAAGAGAAAGTAACACTACTGTATATGTAGTACTATGTTGTGAAGTTTTCTTTTTTCATACGATACATGTGTAAAATTCTGCGCTGGGAAAGTGATTTACAATCTTAATTCGAAAAAACGATACTTCGAGGTGAGATGAATGTAGCAATAAATAATGTTACTTATATATGACTTAATTCGTCACCAGAAATGGCGAACGATACATGCGGGAGAAGCAATCATTGCAGGAAATATAGATGTGAAGGATAGTACACTTGTGATAGAAAAGAAAAACTAACTTTATTCAAAATCAATAGATGGCAGAGCCTCCACGAGAGGTAATTACAGCGTGGACCCTCCGGGGCATACTTTCCACAAGTCTTTGTATGACAGCTAGTGGTATTTTTTCCCACTCGGCTTGGAGAAGACATAGAAGTTCCTTCACCGATTTTGCACGGGTAGTGCACACCTGAATTCAGCGATGCAACTCGTCCCAGAGGTTCTCGATAGGGTTCAGGTCTGGACTCTGGGCAGGCCAGTCCATTCGATGAACTCCATTGGCACCATACCTAGCCTTGGTTAACGTCGAAACATGACAACTGGCATTGTCGTCCTGAAAGTAACAGGGGTCCAACCCGTAAAACTTCCACAACGTAGGAGGCACATTGTCATCCAAAATAGTGCAGTAGGCATCGGAGTTGAGCTTACCATGAATGGGGACCAAGGGTCTCAGCCCATACCAGGAGAAACACCCCCAGACCATAATTCCACCTTCGCCGAACTTGACTGTTGGCACAATGCATTCTGGCAGGAGACGTTCTCCAGATAGACGCCAGACCCAGACCCCGCCATTCGAACGGTAAAGGGTGAACCTTGATTCGTCACTCCAAAGAACCCGTTTCCACTGATCTACGGTCCAATTTCGATGTGCTTTGCACCACATTAACCGAGCAGCTCGGTTGGACTTTGTGATCAAAGGCTTATGGGCAGCAGCACGACCATGAAAACCAAGCAGATGTGCTTCCTTACGAACGGTATTCATTGAAACAATACTCCCGGATGCCTGTTGAAACTCCTCGCGGATGAGGGCCATCGGTTGGGTGTGCTTCTTCCGAATTTCTCTGGACAGCGCTCGACGGTCTCTATCTCCCAGTTTCGTTGGTCTGCCGACTCGGGGCACATTCCGACAATCACCGCTCACCTTCCGCTTCTTAATCACATAGGCCACTGTCGATTTTGGGTACTTCAGATCGCTAGATATGTCCCTTTAGGATCGGCCACATTTGTGATACCCGATAATTATACCTTTCTCGAAATCAGAGAGCTCCGAACTGCGAGGCATCTTGCATGCGACTAAAGCCGATGCTGTTTCCTACACGATGTATACCGGCGGAGTCCGTGACGTACCTTAGGACCGCATATATCGTCATTTGCATAGATGTCCAAATACTTATTGGTAGTCAGTGTATATAACTTTGCATACTACGACTGGATTTTTAAAGTCCACTACTACTTGATATAAATCAATGTGAACCAAACATTAGAGCAATAGTTCTCAACCTGTTCATTCCCTTGTACCCCTTTCAGCATTACTAGAATATCTTTCTCCCTCTGCTTTTCAAAACCCAAAAAATACATATAAACATTTATTTGAGATTATTTTTTTAATAAATCAAAGAATAAAAATTATAGAAAATGGTGATAAATAACAAAACTTGAATAAAAGTACTTTTTTATATTTTTAAAATAAAACTAAATACCTAACAACTAAATAAAACGTGTGACCGCATTTTTTTATGAAACGGTGAATTTTCTTCCTGGTTGAGAACCCCTGTACTAGAGGTTAATGAATTTCAAGAATTTTTGAGGCACCTTGTTGATTCTTTTATTTTTCATAAAAGCTTTAAACAGCCTATCCCAAGTGTTAAAAGTAACAATTTTTTGTGTGTGTTTTAAATCTTTGTGAACTTTCAAACATATCGGTGCTGCTTTTATCTTGATTAAAACAAGAGCAAGATGTTTCCAATAAATTATTACTTCGGAATTATAGCAAGGCCTAATTAACATTTACATATTTCATCTGAAATTAGAACTTTCATTAGTAAAATACCAGTTTTTTAGGTCAGTTTTCTGAAACGTTTACCTTACTAGACACCTTTTATCTTACAGCTTGTTTCAGGACTTTTCTGATAAATTTTTCCAACAATAGGTTGTAGAGTCATTAGGTATTTTTTGAAAGAAGGAGAGATTAAAAATGAGCAATGCTCTCGCCGGGACTAAACTCTTGGTCCTCTCGAATACGCGCCGAATGTGCTGACCATTACACCTCGAAGGCATTCTAATAAGGCCTTAGAAATACCTTATGTAACCTCTCTTTTAAAAAACGACTGGGATTTTAGGGGAACTGGTCGCCAAATCCTGGTGGTGAGGAATCCTCACCACCATTTTTTTATAGTTCGGGCGCCACTGTAGAGACATTAGGTATTTAAGACAGCAGAGTTTTAGAAGTTAAAATTTGAAGGTTAGAACGTTTTCTAGAATTTAAACTGTTATACAAAGTCGTTGTGAGACTTTTTTCTTCGAGTATTTAAATTCTGGTGAGGAAAGATATAAGGTATATATACTAAGTTCATTACAGTTATTTTAAGTTTGTAACGCTTTACTATCTCTTATAATTTCAGCTTACAATTCCTTATCAGAAGGAGTTTTTATAATCGCCTAAAATGCAAATGAGTAGTAGAGGGTATTTAAGTTGAAGTTCCACTGACCTCGGTGAAGAGATAAATAGATTTCCTGAGTAGCGAGCGTTTGCCTTTGTGCTACGTCTCTCTAAGCCAGGGGTTCTCAACCGGTGGTACGTGTACTAGTGGTGGTACACAAGAGAAAAAGAGGTGGTACGCAAAGATGCAAATAGTTTTAACTATTAAATTCAAAAATTAACATCCTGACTGCGTTTTTTCTCTAACATTCGTAAATTTATGCGATCTGAGCTTTGTTCAAGAGTGGTGGTGTTGGTAGTAGTACTTTGTAGTGGTGGTACTAAAGGTTTTCGATCTTTGTTTAGATGGTACGCGTTGGACAAAAGGTTGAGAACCGCTGCTCTAAGCTGTTACTACGCTCTGCCGTATTACGTGCCTTTGATAGCTTCGCTAGCTAGTTAAATATTAGGGGCCAACTTGTTAGAAACTGTGCTAGCTTCGGCTAAATCTCTTTAGTTAGTCATTAGTTAAGCCAATTTTGTTTCTTTATTCTTCTGATTGCTTTATCCTTATATTATCTTTTAATGTTATTACCAAAAAAAGAACTTCTATTTATACTTTTTTAATTTCAATATTTTATTTGCTTGCCTCTAAAACAAAAATCATTAGAATATAATGTGTATTCCAAAGTAATTTGAGATTATTTTGAATGATTACTGCATGATCACAACTTGTATTTAAACTAATTGTCGTTGTCAAATATTTTTTGTGTTCGTTTCTTTTCTTCTTAAGCGAAATGAGAATCTTTCATTGAATTTTTCTATCGGCACGTATTTTTTAATCTAAAATTTTAAAATTCCGCAAGTTCATTTAACTCTATTATGTATACTTTCAGCGGCTAAATATTAAAAAATTTTTTCCTTAAAAATTGTTTTCTTTTCTTTTTGTTCTTGATAATGATTCTTAAAGGAAGTCAGCTTTCTGCTATCTGCACAATTACAGTCCATTTTAAGCCGATTTTGAGTTTTCTATATCAGACTCATTTATATATTAATATTAGTTAATTATTTTATTGAAGCTGTCTTTTTATCTTAACTAAAAACTTAAATCTATGTTCATATATGTTTAAGCACAGAAGCTAATTCTATTATGTAGTATGAGAGACGTACTGTCAGGTTACATGTTTGTTTTTACAACTTTGTAAAAAATAAAATGAAATACTTATTCTAGGTAATTTCTTATCAGCAGTAATAGGTATCTAGTAAGATAACAGTGAAACAAATCTTTTCCATCATTAACTTTTGCTATAAAATATTTCAGAGCCAAATTCATTTGCTTTTTTAAGAAATATCCATCTGGTGAATCGATCGATCTAATCAAATACAAAAAATAAAACTTGATTTCATCCGTAACGAGCAAGAACCTTATGGCTATTATTGAAATCTCCCCGTTTTAATATTTTAACAGGAGTCATTATATAATGTTAAAATCAAAGTTATTAAGTGCAAATATTAAGCATCAAAATATTAACCTACACATCCTTTTCAACAATACATAATTTAATATTTGTAATGTATCATTTGAGGGGAGGAGCAGCCTGGCCTACCTAGCAAACTTTAAGTGGCTATATATTCTTAAACAATTGTAATCTGTACATGAAATGTGTATCTTAAATAATAATTTGGTCAAAATTATATACCATATATTAGTACAGCATTTGCTAATACAGTTCTCTCCTCTCTGGAAAGATATACCTTCACAAGATCGACACTGCTAGGATTGATACGGCACGTAATCAATACTGGCATGCAGCTGACATTAACTATACACGACATGATAGCACAGAAGTTTTGATAATGATATGATAATGAGTAAGAAAATCAACGTACGTTTGTCACCTTTACAGCCTTGTCAAAGGCATACGTTTAAAGTTATGTAAGGTCGACACCGACATAGTATCGACTTGCATAGGAATAACAGCAGCTTGCATTGGATAAGCTAAGGATTATGATTAGAATAGCGGCATTAATCAACAGTGAAAAAAATTGATTAAGTTATTATTTTTAGAGTAACTGCGTAGATCGAGACTGGCATAGTGTCGAAATCGGCTATGAGCTGCTTTGTCAATCTTGTGCTGGCAGAGAAGTTGCTGGTTTTATGCATCAGTCCTGTGCCTCATTTTTGTTAAAAAGTTAATTCCTTGGAATATAAAGCTGCTGATGGTTCTTCGTTTAAATTTTTAGAGGGTATGTTTTATATCTTTAGGAAGGAAAGCCAACATGAGAGGAATATATATATATATATATGTCTACTTTTCCATTTTTAAGAACAAGTAGATTTGTAAGTATGTACAAGAAAACAAATTTACTGCGTAGTTGTTTCTGTATATTGTAAATTTGCACTGGTTGTGAAGTAAATTGACAGTTTCCACATTGTGAGTTGCATGGCCGCAGCAGGAGCCGGAGAGAGATAGCCTTTAAGAACTAGTTTGAATATTACACAAATAAAAGAAAACCTAATGTCATTAATTTGATTAGGCTGGAAATTAAGTAAAGACGCATTGTTAAATAAATAACTGAGATTTTATGTTTTGCCATAATATAAGCTTGTGCGTCACAGCGTTATATTATTATTCTGTGTCAACCATATTAATTTCTATGCATTTAAGAAAGATTAATTATAAGCATGTTATTATTATTATTATGTTAAAAATATTGGTGTGAAATGAGAGTAGCACAGCTATGTTTGAAATGTAAAACGTCATTTTCTAATTGTCTTTGTGGTAACATCCGTTTTAACAAATATACTGGCTTTTGGGCTCCTGACTTATACTGACTGACCTCTGAGCAACAGTGACAAAATATTTTTGTTATATGTTAAAAATGTACAGTCGTATCGTTTTGGGCAGCTTGAATTATGCAAAAACAGTGACCCCGTAGAATCATTTTAATAACAGCAAACACCTGAGACAGAGGAATCATGACAAATAAGGTAGTCAGCTATGGCATAATATGGAACCATTTTTGATCAAAGAAGCCCCAAATGTCTTTGATCAAATGCAAGTTGGTCAGAATGCAACCACATAACGAAAGAGGCTCTAATTACATTTGCATTAGTGTACCAAATGAGCCATTTTGGATGATGCTATTTTCTGTATTTCTTCTATAGGATATATTCTACTACCGTCTAACAAAAAATTCAGTTATTGAAAATTTCAGGTGTGTGATATAATTTATCCATAGTTTTTCTGAGCAGAAGAATAGGAATAAAAAATTACCACATATAAAAAAAGATTTCTATACCAAACTTATAAACACACTACTACATTTGGAGCTTTATAAAATAACTGTGTGCTCTTAAAAAGCCTTTGTATTATTTTGAACAGATTATGCACACTACTTAACTTCGTATTATTCATTTTGATTTTCCAAATTTCGTACTTAAATTCAGTTTAATAATATACGGTTTAACCGAACTAACTCTAGCACAGATTTCGAATAACAGTTTTTTTAGGTTAATCTATGGCTAGGCTTGTTCTCATAGAAACGTAAAAATAGAGCATGTTCAATACATCATTTTCGAAAATAAAGTTAATTTTGTGTAAATTAAACTGCAAAATTTCCCTTTAAACTTTGAGTTTCATTTATACCCTCAAAATAAATAACATGCAACTTATATTTTATTGCAGTTCCGGTTTTTAATAATAAAACCAAGTTACATAGATGAAATTAAAAAAAAAATGAAGTAAATTAGTGGTACGGTAGTTTAACGTACATATTAAAAAATTAAAAATTCAGGAAACACTATGAGGTAAAAAACGCATGATATTCTTTAAATAACTTTTAGCTTTCAGATTTTCTTTTAGGATATTTTTAGCTTTCCAGTAATCCACTGTCAGTTATTCTTACAGAAAAATAAAAATTCGTTGGCATTAAAAATATTGCAATCTGTTTTATAATTTATTAAAACCTTTAATACTTTCGTTTTTACTTTATTCATTTTAAGGAAATTCTTTTCAATCCGAGAAAATTTTAATTACAATAATCCTTCCTTAAACACAGTGCCGTAATATATCTCCTTCCTTCCTGAACATAATACTTCCTTAGCAGTGATCTATTGGATAGAAATTTCGTTATCAACTATTTTGCATGCTGCATACTGAGTTGATTATTTAAAATATGAAATGTGTTTATACCTCTAAGTAATAAGCAATGAAAAGGTTGAGTTTGAAACTGTTTTCAGATCCACCGGTGAAATATTAATTATACCATTACTGTTAAGCTGTAATAACATCATTACTGTTAAGCTGATCTTTGAAGTTCGATTAAGCGTTGACTTAACTTTGTAGTATTCATTAGGATTATTGAAGTTATTGGTAAGGTTCGATCACCGAAACTTAATTCCTGATTTTGTTTGGATTAATCATTTTGAACGCATATATGTAACTTTTTCAGTTACTGGTTCTTAAGCTCATACTTTTAGAAAGAATAATTTGCAAATTTTCATTACATTTGTTTTATAAAACTGAGCTTAATTAATTTGTTAATACAAGTTTCAGTTTTCTCTTTCTGGGTTTCTTTTGAATTTACAGAGTTCGTTGGTTATTGGTACATATCCCTGATAGATGTTTTTAGAAATAATATTGCGATTTCTCAATGACAACAGATTTTTATAGACACACTGACGTTCTTTGATTTCATTTTTATATCTTTAATGAATTCCAGAGAATAATACTGGTATTCTGATACGAGAAATTTGCTTTCAGAAAATGGAATATTTACTTACGAAATTGTTATCTATGAAGAAAAGGAATATTTATTGACAGAAAATATTATAAAAAAAGAAGGTTAGTCTTATTCTGACAAATGCAAAACACTAAAGTTACAGTAACTGAAGTTTTACTGATCCAAGAGTCGAATGACTTTCAAAATTTAACTTATTTATACGAAAAGAGTTTTTAATTGGGATATTATCTCATTTTTATTCCTTTTGGAAAAAGTATTTGCCTTAGTTTTCAAAGCGCACTGTTTCGAATTTTTATTTCTAGTTTGCCGTTCGTCGGTTTCAAATGCTTTTAAAATTATTTGAAAAAATTTCAGGTGAGACACAGAATTCACTAGAAACATGCTTTTGCACGTATTCTCTTCTTATTTATAAATTTAGTTTACGATTTTACCGTTAAAAGTAAGCAATTATCAATTTAAAGAAATATTTTAAATTTAGTTAACGAATTTTATGCAGGTAGAACACCTCAGTTGCCAACTCTTCAAAGACCGATTAAAATGACCAAATCATAACACTAACTGTGTTCTTCACAGTTGCAGTTGAATGCAGTCAGGATGTAGCTCTTCTCCTACTCTACGTCTTACATATTTTCGCCCATCACTACCGAATAACGATATCTTAGTTTCATCACTCAATATAACTTGTGAACACTGATCATCTGTCCAATTAATGTGTTCCTTTGCCCATTGTAGTCTGATTGTGACAATGGTTGTCGGAAATATTTTAACACTTTTTTTTTTCGTGTGTGTTGCAAATCAAGTGGTTACCAACAAAGGAAAACCTCTAGCCCTTGTGAAATGCTGGGTAATTACAATGTGAATTGATTTATTAAAATATTTTTATGTTACTTATTTCTGAAAGTACTGCAATGCATGTACTGCCAAATCGGATACTCTGTGCTTCAGAATGTTAAAAATCTTTAAGGGAGCAAGAAAAGATTACGATATAACAAGATGCTTTTTCGGTTTTCCTTTATCTTAAGCCGCTCTTAGAGGAAAAAAAAAAGAGAGATTACACGATAACAAGATTCTTCTCTAGTTTTTTTTAGCTTAAACTATTACTAACTATTAGATTGGAGCTTTCGTGTCGAAATATGCTTCCAAAACAAAAATATATAAAGATTGCAGGATCTTATCTTTCTTTTTTGGAATCCAGGTTTGAAGTTAATTAATTGACTTCAAGCCTGAATGGCTTAAATTAAGAGATACCATAAATAAAGAAGTAGCAACATATTAATTTTTGTAATATTACCTTAGTTTAACTCATTAGTATGACACATCATTTGCGAACATTATTTATTTATTAGCCCATCTTATCTTAACGAAAAAAGGGTATCATAGTTAGAACCTTTTTCCAGTTACACACAGGCGAATTAAGACCATTTTTAATCGATTTTTTTATTTTATCCATAAACCATTTAAGCAACTGCGAAAATTGACTTAGTATTGTTTTGATCACTGCTTGAATTGATAAACTGACACCTTACGTATTCGAATAGTTGTGGTAATTGAATGATGCTAAGGGAAAAATCCAACATTTATTTATTATTTTGGTTGTTCATAGTCTCGTTGTCTGAATGCTCATTATTTGATAAATATTGCATTTCTGTTTTTTAGTTCCATAAAATTAATGCCACGAACTCAACTCACTTTTTTTCCCGAAAACACTTTCCAATCTTTTATTGGAATTCGATTTATTATGCCGTTATTTGTTTTCGCGACAATCTTCGTTTATTTAATACTACGACACTGCTTATTAATTTCACAAAAGAAAACTTCACATTCTTTATTCGTTAAAATTACGTTTACTACAACATTTAATTGGTAAATTTTATGATATCGAGCAGATAATTAATATCACAGTCGAGTTCAACATGATACTCAAAAAAAAAAAAAAAAAAAAAAAAAAAAAATTCTTTTAAACACTTTCAATTGTTTATTTATTAATTAAACAATTTCAGCATTTTGCTCGTTCAGTAAAATTAACATTAGTTTACTCAGCTGAAGTTGTATACACTAGCACTATGATAAACGTATGCGTTATTTATACCTCGCCTCACAGAAAAAATGCCACACTGTGAAGAAAGAAATGCATTGACATAGAATTTTTTGGTGCTAGTGTACAACTTCAAGTTACACAAACGATTACATCTAAAACCAGGCAATTAGCATGCAGGATATATGGATCCAGGCAACGCACGAAGTCATTAGGTTCGGTCACGTGATTGATTAATACGCAACGTTTTCAGCTGTTTCTGAGTCTAATGAACGAAAAAGACAAGGTAAGGCATTTCAGATGTTGTACTGTTTACTTTTGATCCCAAGGGCAAAAAGACACTCAAGTTGGTGCACAAACTGCCTTAATTCACTGTTATACTAAGACTTTCAAATGTAAACAAATGGCGGTCTCGTTAGACCCAGTGCCACTTAAATTTTTAAGGTGTTGATAATTCTACAACTACTACATGCATATTGAATAAATTAAGGCGTAAAAACCTTAAATGGAACATAAGATAACACAATTTAGTCATTTTTAAAGTGCTACTTTTTTATTTTGTTTACAGAAAAAACTATCATGATAATTTTAAACTGAGTATTTTATACAGAAAAAAAGATTTTATGTAGATGGAACAATACCTCCTGAATAAAAATTTAAGAAATAAAATGTAAAAATTAGTCACGCATAGAGTTTCAAGTGTTTTGTTTTCTTTTACATTGGCAATGCCAAGCAACCAAAATTACATTTTGCACGAAGAATTTTTTTCTTTTACGGGGTAAAACAATTTACATTCAAACAGATCAAGGAGACTGGTAACAATAATACGAAAATTAATTATTTTTTAAAATTTGCACAAAATTTAATTTTGATTTTTAATATATTTCTTTAAATGCTAATTATTAGCTAGGAAATAATTTTGTTGAAAATATTAAAAATAATTTTAGTGAACAATAAGGAATTTTCGTGTAAAAGAGTTTAAAGTATAAACAGTTTCATATAATGACTGGAAGTTAAGTTGATAGGGATTTATCACATTATTTATTTTTAAATCTGTCTAATTGTACCTAAATTGTTATCAAGAACTCTATATTTAGAATTCTTTATTATACTCTGATTATTATATCTAAGTTTGATAACTGTTTATGAGTGGGACTCATTAAAAAAGAATTATCTTCACCGTTTATTCTATTATTGTATCTTAGAAGTAGTTTCCTAATTAGTGCCACGGAATACATTTGAAGAGCCAGTTCTTTCCTTAAGTAGAAGCTTCTTAAATGGCAGTAATTAACTGATCGTTGCAAATTTAGAAATAACAACAACCCATTAGCTTATTTTATTGTATTAATTAGATACTGAAGAGCTTAGCAATTGCTCGCCTCTAAAAATATGTTTCAAGCTTGAGTATTCACTTTGGTTTCCCCAAGATTTTATTAAATATGTACATAAAGCAGTAATACAGCTTCAGGTACCTTGAAGATAATTCAATAAAATTCCGGCACATAGCAGACAAATTAAGAGAAGCTTTATTAATGCGCAAGAAATTGTATTACCGTGAAGGAAGTTGCTGTTTGAATTATTTTGTTATAATAAACATCTTCCATGCCTAAATGTTCAATAAGCTTTATGGAAGAGGATCACTTTGCTTTGAGATTTAATAAAAGGAATTAATTTTGGAAATAGACTTTCGTAAATATGTTTATACTTCAAAATAACAAAGATTTAAAATATGGTTTAAACACACACACACGCATATATATTGCTTTTATATAAACACATATATTGCTTTTGCTTTTAGTGATAATAGTTGATGTAAAATTTTCTATTTTCATAATTTTTTTTCAGAAAATGATATCATTTTGGTATCACATTAAAAAAATATTAGCTTACAATAATCGAATTTTCTTTAAATTATATAATTCCATTGTTTGCACTGTTCCTCGATAGCAGGGATGTGATCTTGAAGCTTCCTGATAGCGAAATTAATGTTAGCTGATTTAACCGATAGAGCGGCGGTATCATCAGCGTTATATGCTAACATGCAGTTGTAGTTATTTTGAATCTTGGGAAAGTCAGTAACATAAAAAAAAGATAAATATGGAACCAATAACCGAACCTTGTGGAAGGCTAGCTTGCATGGTTTTTACTATAGAAAGCATATCACCAATAGAGTATGTCTTATTAGATACAAAAGAGTTAAGGTAAGTTCTCGAGTAAAATCAAGATCAGTAAACTTAGAGATCAGTCTATCATGCTAGACGCGCTCGAATGCTTTCGCCACATCTAGTTTGGGGATAGCCCCATTTAATTTAGCGAGCAGAGCCGTAGCAGCAAATTCTATAATTCTAATAAGATTCTAATTGAAGTTCTAGGTTCCACTAGTCGCCGCGATTAGCATGCTAAATGCATGTTATTTTCTAGCTGTCTTGATGTGTTTGCCTCAGTGGGCTCTTGAAGTAGAGGGATTACTTGGTCAATGAGTCCAGAAAGACAGCTAGGAGGGATGGAGGGTGAGTAACTGATACATAAAGCAGTCTTATAACAGTCCTAATCCCCTATACAGATTAACTTGGATAACAGTACTGATGAAAGCATATCAAATCAGAGTTCATGATCGCATATATCACGCGCTTTGGATTGAATTCATCCAAAAGTGCAGTAAACAAAATACATTATAGTGGAATAAATAATAAATGAAGACATAAGATTATACATAGTTAGTTGCAGAAGGCAGTCCATGAATCTATATACAAACCAAAGGTGCTAAAGTTCAGTAACAGGAGCTACATAGCCCAACGAGCAGAGGTTGGTGTCTCATGGATGGTCACCCACCCCAGTGCTGTAACAGAAGAATGTTGCTGGAATCTGAAGAAATTAAACTATGAAAATAAAATACATCTGTCCGAATATGGTTCCAATTTTTTCTGATATCTTTAACAATGACTGAAGGAAGTTTACGCCCATCTGGTATCCGACTGGTTACTGGAAGACGCTGTTCAGTGTCATCCGCATGGGAAACATCCATATTCTCAGTTGTTCTTTGTTTGGCTACCGACTGATTGACCCCTGGCGAATCATCAGAATCCTTGTTTGGTTGAGTGACAGGTTTTCGGAAGGGCTTACGGGTTCTGCATGTAAGGTCTCGTCTAGGACCGCTGTCTGAATCCAAAGAGTCATCAAGGGCTTTATACTTTGTTATATTATCATCCGATTTTACCGTACTTTAGATGCTCCTGATTTTAGCTTCAGTGGGAGACATTGGGGGAAATTCATCCGTAGTTTCTTTCCTTTGGAAGAGGTAGTTTCTGCTTTCGAAGAGCCAGTATCAGCAATCGTAGTGGAGAGTCCCTCAGCATTAATCTTTAGGAACTCTTGGGCACTGAACGCTTTGAATCTCCAGATAAACATCAGATCTCGTGATTCAGTCTCTGCAAGGTATCCTAGTTCTTCATTAAGTAGGTCGAGGTTGGTTATTTCAGTTCAGAGAAAGTCTAGGAACGTTCCATGATGTCGAAAATCAAAACAGTACAGAAGCAGAAAACAAGTGCAAAGCACTGCATACGCTACAAGGCCGGCAGCTCGGCAAGCAATTGCATCGGCTTGCTCTCCTAAATTTCGCCTTCTTCTCTCGCCGAGCACAGTTCCAAGTTCCTCTATATGCCGCTATTAGCATGCAAACTTGCATACTGTGTTCCGGCAGTCATGAAATAAATTCTGCTAAAAGCACTGGAGGCGAAGAAATACTTAAGCTGAGCGGTGCAGGATAGCTAAAGTGGAAAAAGGGTGTGACTAAGTCACTTGAACATCGAGATGACATCTGGGTGGTGTAAGCAATTGATCTGGAAATATGGCATAAATACAAAATACAGGAGAAAATGTACGATAAATACAAAATAAATACATAGAAAACAATTTTCTTGGTTAAATCTTCAGTATTCCCGCCGTGCACGAGAACATGCGACGTTTAAATACAAGGCACTCTTGCGTGGCTGCCATCAAGGCGAAAACGTAACCAACTGGGCTAAATCAGCAGTCTCAGTAGGAAAAGATCTTCCCTCTAATTGAAGTGCATCATACTTCAGTTTAAATAGTAGTTTCTCTCCTATTTTGCATAAAACTTGCTTACCTCTGGTAAACGTCAGCTGCTCTCGTCTTCCATCACCTGTCACTTGTTTTGTATAAAGCGTGAAACCGAAACTCGATCTGGCAGGAACGCGTAGGTAGGAAAATGAAGTAAACGAAAGATGTCTTAAATAAAAATAAGTATTAGAAAAACATAATAAAACACTACGCAGTGTCCAATCTTGTTTAATTTTTAAGGCATATCATGAGAATTAAAAACCTTAGTCTGCATTGAAAGTAATCAAAAGCCGATACAGCTGCTTCTAATTTTTGTAGGAGATCTTTGGCATTTTAAAATTTAGTAATAAAACGTTTGCTGGAACGATTATTGGTTAGGTGTTCTACAGAATAGAGAGCACTCTTTGGGTTAATATTTTTGCTCTTACAAAGGTAATTTTGTATTATATGATTTAGGATCGAAATTAAATACCTGGGGTTATTATGGCAGCTGAATTGAGTGACGCTGATATTTATGGTATTGAACCTTAACGCTGATATTTATGGTATCGTGATAGGCCATTCCTCAATTTAAATTGTTCAACTTATACGCAGCAGATGATAGAACGAGTTAAGTTAAAGATTTCCTTCGAAAGTTCAAATCTTGGGCGTCCAACCGTAAAAATATATGTGTGTTTACAATAGCACCAACACGCATACGTGTAAACAGGCGAATGTTGATGACAGCAAAGCTAGGGTCCTTTAATTCAGTTTCTATGTCATAAACATCAATGCGACGTGTAACATTTATCAATAACTGCTTTTAAAGTCTTTTCGTCTTATAAATGTGCAAACGTTGTGATTTCGGCCTGAAATTTTGCTGTTAGTTAAAGATAATCTGCAGTTTATTAACATTAAATATAAGGGAGGTCTGGGTTTGAATAACATTCTATATCTGTGATACCCAGAAGAGAAATATTTTTCCTCAAGGAGGGCCAATGTTGTATAAATTCAAAAATTATTATAAGAGGAATTTTCTCTTTTCTAGTAGGTGGGTTATTCCTTTGAGAAGCTTCATTTGGGCGATCTAGTTTCATTTCATCATTACTCTGAGATGAATATTTTATTTTAACTTATAGGTTGAGTTTCTGTTTTACACAAACATTTTGCCATACGCGTAGGAAGTTCTCAGGAGTTTTCGTTAATTAAAGCAATTGGTGGAACATTGCTTTCTACTACAGTGGTGGTTATATCATAGTATTATCACTGATTCTGCATTTTTTTACAATACCCATCTTTAATTCAGTTGAACTGCTTCCTCTGTAATTGAATAAAAAGCTTTCGTAAAATAATTTTTGCATGGTAAGTGTTAATTTTAAAAGGCATTGTCATCCAAACTGGTGCGGTCATCTCTAGTAGGTACCCGAACACTACTTGATGGGTTTATAAGACTGTCGCTTAACAGACGCTGAAACATTATATGTGCTAACAGGTCTCTGTTTTGTTGTCGCTTCGCTTTCTTAATTTAAATTGAAATAATTCATAATTTTTTTCTATAAAAATGGAATCGGTGTAACTGCTAATTTTAATTTTATGATTTACTTTCATTCAGCAAACAATGCATGGTTATTATTGCTTTCAAAAGACAGAATAACATAACAAAAGATTTTATCAGATTTTGGACATTTAAAATCAGCACATATATATATTTTTCTTTAAATGAAGATAAACTGAAGCTCACTCTATGCGGTATATCTCCCGCTTTCCTAGCGTGCCTTCATGGTGTAGTGGTTCTGCACACTGGGATGGTATCCAGAGGTCCGTGGCTCGATTCCCGGCGAAGGCTGTTGCTAATTTTTATCTCTCCGTCTTTTCTAATTAACATAATACCTCTAAAACTCTAATAGCCTATGATTATTAATTTATTAACTTTTATGATATATTAAAATGGTAGTTTCATTCAAATTCTCCGTAAGAGTAACTTTTGTAATTTAGTTTCCATATAAAAATAAGCTTACGACTCTGAATTTGTTTCCTACATAATATTTATTAACTTTACAACATTTCACATATTTGTTTTGGAAAAAATAAAATATTCTTGGCTTTCGTTTTTAGATTGACGTCTACTAAATACATGGTTTGTTTTTTTGACTATGGCGAAACCATAAATGCTGTAGAGACATTAGGATATTTTTTGGAGGTCAGAGAGATGAAAAATTAGCAACCGCCTTCGCTGGGAATCGAATCACGGACCTTTGGAATACCGACCCAGCGTGCTACCGTTACACCACGAAGTCACGCTAGGAAAGTGGGAGAAATACCTTATATACTCCCCTTTTTAAAGGACGATTGGGGTTTTCAGGGGACCCAATCGTCAGATTCTGGGTGCGGAGAATCATCCTCCACAACCCTTTTTAGTTCGAGCGCCACTTGTAGAGACATTAAGATAGTTTTTGGAGGCCGGAGAGATGAAAAATTAGCAACTGCCTTTGCCGGGAATCGAACCACGGACCTCTGGAATACCGGCTCTACGTGCTACCGTTACACCACGAAGGCACGCTAGGGAAGTGGGAGAAATATCTTATAAGGCTATCTTCAAAAGAGAAAAAATGCCTTCGCGGAGGACGTTTTCAGGAAAAATGACTCACATTTATGTTACACATGGAGGAAACTCCGAAACCATTCATATAGCCAGACAGTTCTGATGGGTTTGGCTTTCGGATCGACGTTTGCCCTGATTTGGAGGGACTGCGTCCTTGTGGTTTAACTTGTAAATAACTTTATTTTTGAGTTGGAGCATAAGGCGCCAAAGAGAAGCCAAACTTCAAGAAGAAGAAAAAGGAGACAGTTCGGATAAGATCGAAACGAGGTTGAACCTATTTTCGAGCATTTTAACCACTCGGCCACAAGTGGGGCCCGGTAAATACAACAGTGATCATGAGTCTAAGACTTTTTTCGTTTTTAGTAGAGAAATAAGTTAAATTTATTATCAGAAATCTTGTTGCTATTTTTCGAGCTACAGTCTTTGAATAAAACCTCATAAAGAAGGATGTTTGCATAAGAAATAAAAATTTGGATCTTAAACCATTGTTTTCACTTCCTTGTACGAAGTAAAGAAAGTATTGCAATCGAGAAAAATTTCGGGTTTGATATTTCAAAGAAAATAGCCATTTTGACCGCTGTAGAATCCTTTCGAACGATGTTTTTGTGTGATATCTGTACGTATGGACAGAATGTTTTTTTCCAAAGCGGATTGTAAAATAGATTTAAAGTTCATTCAGACGAGATTTTTTAGATATTTTCGTTATGTCTGTACGTACGTTCGTTTGTATCTCGTATAACTTAAAAACGAACAGCCATAGAACTTTATAATTTTGTATATGAGACTGCCATAAAATGTAACTGTGGACCTCCCTTTTTAATTACAATTGGTCGCGCTAAACATATATAAGTATGTATACACACACACACACACACACATATATATATATATATACTGACTCTGTTACGCGGTTCGGTGAGCTCAATAATTTATTTTTATATGTTGGTCAATTGTGCATTTTTTGCTTTAAAATGATTGAATTATGTTGTTCTTGTATTCTGGTTAAGGTTTTATGCCTTTAAATAATCTGCATGCAATAATTTAAAATTGCAACAATTTAAAATTTTAAGTGAAGCCTAACGAGGCCGCCATTTGTTTAAATGTGAAACTCTCAGTAGAATAATGAACTAAGCAAGTTTGTGCACTAACTTCTGCGCTTGTTTTCGAGTAGGACCAGAAGTAAACTTTCGATATTGTGCACAGAAAAATCTGTCTTCCTTCCCGTTGGCCGAATTGCTTGTTTTGGTGTAAAACTTAATTTTAATTGCAAAAATAGTTTTTTTTAACTGTATTTCTTTGTTTTAGAATTTCCTGTATTTTACAATTTTTAATGGGGATGTTTTGAGTTGGGAAAGTAACTATATTGATGACGATAGCTCTAATAAAATTCGAGGAAATAAGTTTAATTGAAATGTAGCAAAAGTGTGTATAATTTAATAGGCGGTATAAGAAAGTCATATAGTGTCCACATCTAATTTTAAATCTTATTTTTCAGCTACAAAAAATGAAAACATCGTTTCTTTAGTACTTCTGAAAAAAATTTCAGTACGGTGTTAATTGAAAATTATTGTTTTTCGTTCATTTTTAAGATATCATGTTCACTGATTTTCGAAAAATAATTTTAATGAAAATATATTAATGAAATATATAAAGTCGGAAATTTCATGAAAATATATTTAAATATATTAAAGTTTCACTACGAATCTTACTTTTTTTGTATTATTTTGAAGAGAATTCTTTACGAACTTTGATTTCAGAAGCATTATCGATGGTCTAGGAAGACTTGTATAATATTTGTTTTTTAAATTAAAGTCATCATAGAAATTCAGTGAATATTTAAAATTAGAATACACTTTTATCATTCATTATGTCTGGTCACTTATTTCTATATAAAACTTTGGTACTAAGCTAGTTTACATTGCTATGTTAAAAGAAAATAAAAACATGCAAAATTTAGATTTGCGAGGAGATATTAAAAATAGCTAAATTACAATAAATAGCTAGACATGCTTTATAGGTACTGGCATGATGATCTGCTTGATGGTACCTCTCCTGCTGTAAAAACTTGTATTACATTTATCTTCAAGTTTTTCAAGGCAAAAGATACGAATTAAATTTGTGAAACTATAATAAACATAGAAATGCATCCTGCATTTTTAATACCCGTTAACAAAAATAAAAAGGGCGTCGCTGGATATCGTTTTAAAAATAAATCGAATCACTATTTCAGTTGAAGTCATAATGGATGATATACATGTCAGCTGTCGTTTCGTCTAACAGTATAAAACTGGCATCATCATAATGGATTTAGAACAAAATCGTTTGAATAATTTAATTCTAAAATGATCTGGATGAGTATCAGGCTTTTAAGCGGAGTAAGACCAAATATGCGCTTAACTATCATTGGCTATGGAAGCTGATTTATGAATTTTAAAACTTAAGAAATGGTAGTTTCTCTCTTTATTTTATGTACATACGTTAGGCCAGAAATTTAAAAATGGTATATTTTTGGATTTGGATGGTATCCAAAAGAAGGGAAAGGAGAAAAATAAGAAAAGTGAGCAAAAAAAAAAAAAAAAAAAAAAAAATTGTTAAGGAAAAATTTTAAGACAAATGCGTATTTTATATAAAATGCCTATTAAAATGAAAATAGTTATAGTTTTGTAACGCCTGGTATGGGTACAAATAATTCAGTTAAATAAAGAAATAGCTAAAAAAAAGAAATACAAAAGCAAGGTGTAACATATGTTCTGGGAGGTGAATTATTGCCATCAGAATGTCTAATGCTATACAGACAGACGACAGACAGATAAATAAAATCATTTTAAATTTATTCTATCTCATCACTTCTGAGAGATTGCATTAAAATATACGAATACAAATATTACCGACTCACTTAACCTGGTTGCAACATAAGTTGTTTTTCACGATTTCTATCAGTTCAATAGTTTTAATCTAACCTGAGTAGAAGCTAGAAGCTTTGCCTAGCTCGCGATAGAAATTTAAACTCACGACTTAACAATTTTGCATCTAATCTCAGTCTACAATATCCTTAATAGAAGAAAACTTTGGAGTCGTTAATACTTCACTTAGCTGGGCAACAAAACATGGCTTGCCAAAACTCCTACATTCTTTTCTCTACCTCTTTACAGTAAAACTGCTTCTCACTTAAATCTATATAAATTTTAGAAATTTCGATTCGACGCGAAAACAGGCAGAAAGAAAAGGAGTAAATTAAATAATGTTTCATTATTACAACTTAACATAAATTAATAAAATTTATTACGGTAACATCCAAAAGTCCTTCTTGCTTGCGAGCCCAGAACATTGCTTTTTCAACCCGCTTTCAAATCACGTATAATTGTGTTGATTGTCGTGATTTTTCACATGTGTGATGTAAATGCGAGCCAATTTTAGTAGGGTTTCGACTAAAATATTCCTTTCCCTACACGGTCTAACAGCGGCCGAGTGATAAAATCGCTGAATACTGATAGTTCGACACGGAATTAAAAACCCTGAGGAACGGGAATTTTACAGTTTTTTCCATGTGTAATATGGGTACAAGCCAGTTCTCAAGAAAGCCTTCCTGATGTCATCCCTTTTCTTAGGCCAATAACCCTCAAGCTCTTTACTGTAACCCAAATAATTCGAATCCAATACTTCTCTTAGGCAAATGATTTTCAGGAGCTTTGTTAAGCAGTCAACCAATTAACTAGCCAGTAGTGATAGTGTCGAATCTTGACAGCATGGTTGTCATTTGCCTAAAACGCACTAGACATTTCTTTAGTAAGTTCAAGAAAAAAAGTTACAAAATAATAATAATAATAATAAAAGAAAAATCTGAAAGGTTTCAGATTTTAAATTACGTCCAAAGAGGCGTTTATTTAACAGTTTGTGTGTTACCTTTATTTATTAGACATCATGTTCTTTGCACTTAAACCATGAAATTCAGTTCAAGAGCACTATCGCAAAATAATTTTAAAATGAGCATATCTTTAGAATTCCCGATACACAGTCTCGTGCGCT
This sequence comes from Stegodyphus dumicola, assembly GCF_044657685.1. Taxonomy (NCBI): domain Eukaryota; kingdom Metazoa; phylum Arthropoda; class Arachnida; order Araneae; family Eresidae; genus Stegodyphus; species Stegodyphus dumicola. The sequence continues at coordinate 88,769,135 of NC_140776.1, read as the reverse complement.
GGAGATAAAAATGTTTTTTCTGTACAATGTTGCCATTGCTCGCTTTGAATTCTTTGAGGTTTTTAATTAAAAATTCGTTAAAGTTTTACAAATTATGAAATCGATAGTAATGCAAATTTCAAATTTGGGTTTCCAGATGACCATATTTGCTGGAGGATTACCTTAGTCAAAAATGGATGGCTCTAGGTACCGTTGTTTTATCACAATGCGAGAAACATACATACATTCATGCAGATTCTTCATTATTTAATTTCTTTAAATATAATACAGGGCGATAATATTTGGTGGCAACAATTTGAAAAGTGAAACAACGCTTATAGTGAATCAACGCAAAATGCCAAAACGAAATTAATAGTCCTTCTGGGCAAACTCCTTTGGACTAAAAAAATGCTATAAAAGAAAGTTCATATTTCCTGAATACTTCTTTAAATATATAAAACTACAAGAAAAATAAATAAAAAAAAAGGGGGGACTCAAAGGTCCAGGGTTTGAGTCTCGGCGAAGGCATTGCAAATTTTTAACCCCACCTGTTTCAAGGCAAAAAAGCAAAACTAATGATTCTACAAATTCTTCGGCAGATACAATTGGGCGAGCGGTAAAGTCGTTGAACACTGGTAGTTCGGTCCAAGGTTCGGGATCCAGCGAGCGAGATGGCTGTAGGAGGGCTTTCGTGATTTTCCCCATGTGTAACGTGCATACGAGTCAGTTTCTCTTAGAAGGGCTTTCACGAAGACATCTCTTTCCTATCCATCTCTTTCTGCACTTAAGGGCAGATAGCCCTTAAGTGCTTTTTTGCCATAAGCAAATAAACCAAAAATTTGCAAATTCTTACTTAGCCATTCCGAATATTTTCTTCGAGAATTTCTCATTTTCGTTTGTTGAATGACCAAATTCTTTCCATACTTCATTGTAGTACATTTTGTAATTGTGGTAGATGTCAACGTATGAAAGTTTGCCTGTATTTTTTTTTCAGTTGTCCACATGATATTAATTATGGAGATATATGCTATGTGTTTCTATAATTAATAACTCACTGCTTCTGTAATTAATAATCTATGTGCTTCTGTAATTATTTGCATCTGTTTGTTTCCCTTCAATAAATAATGTTACAAACAATCAAAAACAGGATTACTTTGAAAATAAGGAACCTCTTAGTTCATTTTGCCTTAAGTTCAGTTTTATACTCATATCATTGTTTTATTTCTTAGTTGTTCGACATCTTTTTAAATGCAATATTTCCCGCATCCAGTGCACCGAATTATGAAGTAATGGCCGCTGCTGTCCTTTACCGGAAATGCTAAAGATAATGATTTTTGACTAGTCGCTGCAAACAAATTTATCAGATTAAAACGAACAAATTATTAGTGCTAGGTAAGAGAATAGTTTTCCAACAAAACTGGATTATTTTATCTCAGTCCAGATTTTGAGAGGTTTGTCTCAACTAGTATTTTGTTTTTGTATTTTAATTAATAAACTACACTGCTGGCCCCGCAAATGCAACACCCTGAAGGAAGCATGCAAATAACATGAAATTTACAACATGAATTAGCGGAGGTGAAATATGCAAATGATTAGAATTTTAGCGCAGACGCACATCACGCGCGCCTATGGCGCCACTTCAAAGCGCTATTAAAGGCTTGGAGTTTTCGACGAATTCAAGTTCGGTAATTGTGTTTTTCTTGTGTTTTTTTCAAAAAACGATCAATTATGCCTCGTAGTAAACAGCGATCATCGTTTGATCAAGTATCCGAGTTCGACAGAGGAAGGATAGTGACCTACCGAGAGTGTGGATTATCTTTCAAGGAAATCGGTAGTCGTGTTGGACGAAACCAAACATCTGTAATGCAGATATGTGATCACTAGATGCAGGAGGGTACGACGGACCGACGTACCCTCCTGCGTGTACGTGTAAAGTACGTGCTGTTGTAAAGTACGTGTTCGATCTTATCCACCTCAGTGCACCACTTCACGTGATGACAGGAACATTGCGCGCATGGCAGTGACGGATCGCTCAGTCACATCACGAACCATAGCACAACACATTCAGTCTATAACACATCATCCAGTGTTTGCGCGTACCATTCGATTGCGTTTACAGCAGAGTGGGCTGTCCGCAAGACGCCCATTGTCTTTACTGACGCTTCTGTCTGCAGTCTGTCTTTACTGTCTGCAGTCTGTCTTCTGTCTGTCTTTACTGACGCTTCTGTCTCCAGACTTGAAACCCACTATTGTGGGTTTCAAGTCTGGAGACACCGTGGAGAGAGGATGCTGAACAGCTGCGTTATGCATCGCCACACTGGTCCTGTACCGGGTATTATGGTATGGGTCGGTATTGGATATCACTCTCTCACTCCTTTAATACGCATTGCAGGTACTCTTTAAACAGCCAGCGCTACATCTTCGAGGTGGGGAGCCAATTGTCCTTCCTTCAGGGCTTGCCCACAGCCATATTTCAACAGGATAATGCGCGACCACACGGGACACGCATTGTCCAAGGGTTCTTCGTCAATCGCCAGATTGAATTGCTTCCCTGGCCGGCTCACTCTCCGGATCTTTCCCCGATAGAAAACATGTGGTCTATGGTTGCTGAACGATTAACCCAGATTACATCCCAAGCTGCCCCACCAGATCAACTTTGGCAACGTGTGGAAGCTGTTTGGTCTGCTGTACCCCAAGAACACATCCAAAGTTTCTTTGAATCAATGCCGAGGCGTGTGGCAGCGGTGATCTCCAACAATGGCGGCTACTCTGGCTACTGATTCTGGAAGGAGCCACACTTCACAGAAGTTTAAAAATTTAATCATTTGATACTTGGTCAACATGTTATCTACTAAATAAATTTTGTTGTGATATCTCTTGTCTTTCTTGGTGTTGCAATTTGGGTGGCGAGCAGTGTATTTTGATGTAAAAGCAGGTAAAAACTACTTTTGAACTGGCATTGTATTTTTACAGAAAACTGAGTCAATTTCATAGACACCAAACAAAAAAATGCAAAGAATGAAGATATTCTGATCTGCAGGCAGGTAAGAAATGTGAACAACCACTGTGATAAATCTCCTTTCATCTACCTGAATATTTCTTATGTAAAAGCTGAAAAATGATCTGATTATCAGTTCTCTAGTTTTCGATAATGCTATGATACGTAATTTATTGAAAAAAAAAAAAAAAAAAAAACAAAGAATGTGTATCTCAAGTATGTAGCTACATTTGCATCTACACTTCCAAGCGGCTATTGGTGTTTTGCCCCTGAAACCGGGGATAAATACGTTTTTAGTATGGATACTCACAAAAGGAATGTATCTTTCCCAAAACCCTTTATCTGATTATGATCTCTTCATTCGTAAAATATACTTACATAACTTTAATAATTTAAATATTTAATCTTTACCTAATTTAAATTTAAATAATAACTAATTAGCTAGTCAGATAATTAGCTAGATAATTTGAAAAGGACTGCAAACAGCGCTAATGCACTCTTTTCAAACCAGTTTGTTGTAGAACGCATTTGTTTCTTCCCCTTTTTACTTTCTTGTACGAAGTAAAAGGGAAGTATTGTAATCGCGAAAAATTTCGGGTATCACGTTTCAACGATAATATCTATTTTGATCGCTATCGAAAGCATTTTAACGATGCTTTTGCCTGACATCTGTACTTAAGGACAGAATAAATGACTCTTTTTCCCCAAACGAACTATAAAACTGATTTAAAATGGATTCAGAATAGATTTTTTCGTGGCGTCTGTACGTACGTACGTATGTATGTATCTCGCATACTTCAAAAACGAGTAGCCTCAGAACGTTGACATTTTGTATGTAGAGCTGCTATAAATGCAGATGTGCACCTCCTGTTTTGGTTGCAATCGGCCGTACTAAAAGTACATAAATGTATGTATATATGTGGTATCGTTAGTTCAACACAGCCAACAGAGGGCATCATGTATGCGCCGACAGCGAGAGTAAAAAGATAGATAGATATTGATTCTACGCGAAGTTGGTAACAAAAGATCTCTGTTAAAATAACGAGCGCCAGTAGGCGCTGTGTAGCTATTTTAAATAGTTAAAGTCATGCAGAACTGTATTTGTATCTAACAAGCGCGAGAACGCCCAACAAATGTATTGTTATGTTATTTTAATTCAAAAAATCTGAAGCTATTCTATTATTAATTATTATTCATTAAATGTTTGTGGTGTGGAAAGGATATTTACTTAAGGATATCATCTTCAACTCCCCGCCCACATATATATAACCACTCTGTTACTCAGTTCAGTCAACTCAGTTTCTTTATTCTGATATGTTTGTAAAGTGGGCATTTTTTGCTTTAAAATGATTGAATTATGTTGCTCTTATCTTCCGAGTAAGCTTTTTATGCCTTTAGTTAACCTGCGTGTTATAGTTGTAGAATTATCAACAATTTAAAAGTATTTGAAGGATACCAAGCCTAATTATTTACACCATATCAGCCACATTTGTTTACATTTAAAACTTAGCAGAATTGTGGATTTATTGCCAATCTAGAAAAACTAAGCTTCGCAAGAACAAAGTAAGGTCTTTTATTATTGCGAATTAAGTTATGCTTAATCCTTTCTGGAATTATCATTATGCTATTAAATTACCCCATACATTGACTCTGCATAGCATCCAAAACAAATTCAGTTTCTACTCCTTCAGTGTCTTTTTGCCGAGTGAGACCAAAAGTAAACTTTCAGTTTTGTAAACCGAAAATTCTGCCTTCTTGCCCCTGGCCGAATTGCTTGATTTTGCATAGAAACTGTCATTTTAATTGCAAAAAAAATTTTTTAATTGTTTTAACTCTATTTAGTTTTTTTTCTATAACTTTCAATTTTTAATATAGATATCTTGAGTTTAAACGTATTTCTACCTAGTCGCGAAGTGAGAACTGAATTAATTGAATGAAATTGTCTCTAATGAAATTCGACGTAAAAATTTTAAATGAAAGGCAGGAAAAAATGCGTATAATTTAATATTTCGTACAAGGAAGTCATGTGGTATACACATCAGACCTTTAGTTTCTAATATTAAACAAAATTGTTTTATTGTTTATAATATTAAAAAGGATTGACTGATTATTGATATTTTAAAAATTAAGTTTTGTAGAGATATTAAGTTATTTTGAAGCAGGAACACACAAAAAATGTGCAATGCCCTCGCCGGGACTCGAACCTGGATCTCTTGACTACGCGCCGAGTGTGCTACCGTTACTCCCCGAGGGATGTAGAAAGGAGGGAGAAAATACCTTATATACTCCTCCTTTTAAAGGTGACTGGGGATTAGGGGACCCGATGCCCAAATCCTGGGTGGTATTGAATCATCATCCACCACCGCTTTTTTTTTTTTTTTGTTGTTGTTGTTGTTATTCGGACGCCACTCTAGCGACATTAGGTAATTTTGAAGCAGGAGACGTGAAAAATGAGCAATGTCCTCGCCGTGACTCGAATCTGGACCTTTCAGATACGCACCGAGTGTGCTGCCATTGCACCACGAAGGCATGCAGAAAGGAGGGAGAAAACACCTTATAGTTTTATATGTTACTTTTTTAATAATTACGTATCCAAAAATGTTTCCTTTCAATCTGAAACAACATTTATCCATATAAAAGAATTGAAGTCGTCTTACTGAAATTAAAAAAGCTAATGTGTACACCACATGACTTCCTTGTACGGAATATTAAATTATTATACGCATTTTTCCTGCATTTCATTTAAACTTATTGAATTGAATTACATCTACTTCGTCGATAGAGCATAAACCGCAATAGAATAAATGCAGTCTTTAAAATTCACTATATTTATTTACCATAACGACACTTTGGCTCTAGGTTCACTTAACAGCACCACATCTCATTCATTTTATAATTCCGAATGCACAAAAATTATATCATCTGAAGAATTGTCTAATCTTTGCCACATGTTCCATTCAAATACTATAATTAATCTAAAGCTATGTATAAAACAATTAAAAAAGAAAAAAGAAACAGTTTTTCACAGACGATTCAGCGCAACTTTCTTAATGAACATGCGCTGCTCGTAAACATTCTCCTTTCTCCGAGACAGACTGACAATATTTTCTGCTATTACGAAACACTTATTTCCTCACTTCGCGGGAGGGCAAAAATACATAAAACTCAAAATATTTTCATTATAAATTGAAAAATGTAGAAAAACATAAAACACCGCGAGTACAGTTAAAACAAAAGGAAAAAAGTTACAATTAAAATTAGAGTTTCTGCAACTTTTATGAAAGTGATTCTTATATCCTTATAGCTGACAGAAATATTACCATTGCAGTTAACTGGAATAACGCACTTGATTAAATACATAAATTTGTCCACGTTTCTCCATATAAGCATTTTGCATTTTTCCTTTTTTGAAACGGAGCAAATTTGCTGTCAATTTGATTATGTTTTTTCACAGAGAACGCAGTCATTCAGCCATATATTACGGCTATTCAAGCCTGAAGTGTTTATGAATTGCATTTGTCTAACAGATCTGATATTTAAAGATTTACGCATAGTAAAAAATAACATTCTCCGTTATTCGTATACTATGGATTTAGGCTATTTTCTTTAGTTTCAGTTTTATGAGAACCAATGTCGTGTATTTTAATAAATCTCGCGGTCGGATTCAACTTTAGACGATAGAACTAAGAGGGCGCTGCGCAATTGCGGTAACTGGGCATTCATTGATTGTCAAACATAGGGGAGCGAGGAAAGTGGAGATCCTAACATTCTAAATTGTGGAGTCGCGGAAGTCATTTTCCTCCGTTTATATGACGTCCCACCCCCAGAAACGAAAAGTAGCTATGATCTAGATTTTCTTTATTCGCTGTGCCAATCACATCACTTTATTGTTGTCTTTCAAATGTATTATTAAACCCTGACTTAATATGGGAAATCTTTGATTAAATCATAACATATTGAAAAGAGCATAACAGTGTTCAGAATGTCTAGGCAATCCTTTACTAAAAATAATAGAAGTTATTCGAAGCTAAAATAAAACAATAAGCGTAGGAAGATAGGAAAAACGCATCTATTGCGTCGAATCTGAAAACACAGTAAAACATTATAAACTTCGTTTTTTTGACAGTGTTAATATTAAAAGTGATTAACTTCAATAATTTTAATGGAAATACAGTTTATCTAACATAATGGCATAGAACCTAATAGAATAGGCATAGAACCTAATAGAATGATTTTTATTTTTATTCATTTAAAGTAAAAGTCCTTTTTGCGCATCTTTTACACTGGTGAACCAAATTCAAATTTTAGTTATTACAATTAATTCTAACGCCAGAAGAAATTAAGTATTAGCAATTAAACTGAAAATTCAGTAAAATTGAAAATGAGTGAATATGGTTATCAGTCGCATTTGCATAACGCAAGCTATAAAATATAAACTTCATAATTATGAATCATAATTATTTTTAAGAAAGGCATTGATAACATAAACTATAAAGATCGATAAAAATAATATATGATATTTAATACTAAGCGCATTGCTGCTGTATGCATCAAAAGTTTATATAATTAAATTTTACACAGTTGTGCAGGCCAAAAATTTACGTAAGTGGCTGTACATTTAAGTAAAAACAATCTGCATTTCAGCTTTAAATTATATTTTATGAAAAAAACTGAAGTTAGTCCTTCAAAAAGTGCAGAAAGGGCAGAACGACGAAGGTAAGCGATAAGAAACGTGTGGCGTGGTGTATTTAATTATGGCAAAGCACACTAGGGCTATCTGCCTAAGGGGGAGGGATGCCTTCGTGGAGGACTTCCTAAGAGAAACTGTCTCGTACACACGTTACACACGGGGAAAACCACGGAAACACCCATTCGAACCTCGGACCGAACTACCTGTGTTCAGCGACTTTACCGCTCGGCCGCTGGTGGGCCCGATAAGAAAGGAAAAATACCTTAACGCAGTAACAGAAACTTAATATCCGCTACACACTGGAAATGTAGACTGACATTTAAAGAAGGATTAAAATATGAAATACGAAGTAACACGTGCATAAATAGCATATGAGTTTTACGAAGTAAACTTGCATTCTGGTGGAAGTTACCGAAAGTAGAAGTAAAAGTAAATCCAAAATACTAAAATAATTAAATTAATTAACATAAAAACCTTAATCTATATACATAAAAAGACGAGTCTGTCTGTGTATGTGTGTCTTTCGTTCACACACACACAAAATAGCTGAGAGTAAGCTCATAGACCCAGGACTAGGAAATGTGGTACATACTTGCACATCTAGACAAGAGCCAGTGCACCTCAAAGCGAGTGTTTCAAAATTCGAATTAGATTTTTTTTTTATTTTATGGTTTTTGATGGAATCGCATCTAATCTATAATTCAACAGCACTGATATATCACAGTTGCCATTGTTGTTGATATCAGCACTGTTGCCACTCGGAAAAATGAGGGCGATAATTTTGTGCAGTTTTTAAATTTAATGTTTCTCTTGGATACTAGACGTTTGTCGAGAGAAGGCAACGGGAAGTTGATTAATTTATTTATTAAGATAATTAATATTTGTATTAAGGGATATTGCTTATTTCAATGTAATGTTTTTGCTATGTAATACACTTTTATTGAAAAAAAGTTTTTTTTTATAAAGTTGTTCTGCAAAGTAAAATTCTGTGCAGTTTTTTAATTTAATGTTTGGTGTTCCTTTTAGGCAATCTTCCTGTACATTTAAAATCTAGACGAAGGCTGGATGCGTAACGGCTGTATGTAATAACGTATTTGACTTTGAGTGGCATACAGGATGCAGTTTGTAAGCAATTTGGTATTAGTTCGGTATCTCGAATGGCACAGTAATTCCTTATAAGAATCTAGCATTTATGTAGCATATCGTTCATATATGAACGGATTGGAGATAAGATATTCGGTATTGGAACGCTCAGATTCGTGCCTTTCTCGCATAATTTTAATTCAGATCTCTTCTGATTCAGTCATTGAATCGTTTGTTACTCAATTAAGTAGGCAGAAAAAATGATTTTGTAATATTCATTTAACATGACGCTTTGAATAAAACTACATATTGCTAAACCTATCAGGAGGCCGAATTCTGATTGAACAATAAGAATGCCAATACTATATGGTTACAAATTAAACGTAATTTCAGTTTATGTAGCATATCGAATTTATAACTGTATATTTTACTTCGAATTCAGAATTTATTACTCTAAATTCAAAACATTCATATTCCGAATTCAGAATTTAGTACTCTAGATTCAGATTTATATCATGCTCATTGTTATCTTAGTATAACATCCACACTATAATATGCAAAATGGAAGAAGTAAAGCTTTAAAATGTTCCTACTATTTCTAATAGATCTGGCATACCATGGTATAATTGCTACAATCGTAGTTTTAGTGTCTCTGCAGTATTATATGTGTTTACAACATAATATTAAGGTTCAATTTATAAAAGGAAGTTATTTTTATCAGTAAAGATTTTTCATTTTTATATTTTCCTTTTCTTCTTTACCCCCTTTTTCTGGGGTGTCTGCATGTCTAGGGTGAGAGTCATTGCTCATTGTACCCTTGATGTGCGAGGCCGTGCCATTATGCATAAGAAGCAGTAATGAGCTGTACTAGCTATGCTGTATGTATACGTTCAACAACGCCATTATGCTAGCTTATATGCATCATCTTGTTTCAGGTCTATGTAGCACCATATAGCGAAGAAAAAGAGCCCAGGTACAAAGTTGAATAATTATGCAATATTTATAACCTAAGTCATAAGGTTCATAGAAGCATCCATAGCAGCATCGATAGAAGTAGCCATGCAAATCTATGGAAATATCCACAGAAATATATAGAAGTAGCTATGAGTAAATATAAATCCATACGAGCTTATATGGAAGGAGAGAAAACCTATGTCACGCATACCACTAGGTGGCATGCTACAGGTATTTCGGTGACACGCCACACATACGTATCAAATTACCTTTAGTCACTTATATAAACTGAACAGAACATTTAAAAAATCTCCAAGACTAGCGGCCACCAAAGGCTGATTCAGAAATAATCACAAACATGAACGCTATTATGATATTTTCCAAAACGAAAGGAGGACCAGTCATGGAAGTTCCTGTAGGTGAGACCATCGCGGAATTCTCTGTATGGGAGATTAAATTTTTCTTGGGAAGGTACGTGAGTGATGTTTATGGGTGAGTGAGGTACTTGTAGAGAGAAAACCCAAACTAAATTGCACATTATGACATAGTTTCGATTTTGCTTTTTTATATTTGACTATGATTTGGTATACAGCAAAACTGATGTTTTTGAGATACAGCGAAATGATGTTTTGCAAAGGAAAGCACGTCAGATCATCGGCTAATTTTATTTGATTTTTATGGTTCTTACACACCACTGCAGAAAATTCAACAGAAAGCCAACTGAGATATTTTTAAAAATCAACTGACTAGCATCTCCTGAAGAATCTCTATAAATAACTGCGTGGAATTTTAAAATGAAATTCATAAGCTTAATACTAAAATTCAAAGCGCCATTAAGAACGCTACTTACATCAGTAAAAGGAATATAAATCAAGACCTCCCTACTCATATTAGAAATCTTATCAACCAGCGCAACAATAGCAGAAAAAAATAGCAGATGACTAGAAATCCAAGAAACAAATTGCATGTTAATTACCTTTCCAGGAAGATAAGACAAGAAATCATAAATTTAATGTCTAGAAGTTGGGATAGACTCCTAGAAAACATCGATTTGGAGCCAAAGGTAGTTTTGAAAATCGCTAGATCACTCAAAAGTACCCGGACAAATCACCTGCATCCTATCGATCACATGTGTCAAACCCACCATTTAGAAGCCCACATTGCCGAAGGCATGGCAAACAATTTAAGCAAAGTTTTTGAAAAACACATAGAAGAAACTCAGAGCATGAAGAACAAGTAAAGCAAAAAATAGATAATATTAAGTCCTGTTTGGGGCTTCTATAATTAAGACACAATAACACGCCGAATAAATACTTTGCTTTCTTTTTTGCACGTGGTGTGGCCGCCATTTTGTGATTGTAGGAGTTTCGGTGAGTACATTTTTGCAATTTTCAAGTTATGTTTATGTTTTGTACATTTGGATATTGTGCTTTGCTTGTCTGATTTCATGCATTTTGCTTACAAACGTTTTGTTTTCTATTCATTTCAGTGAGGGATTTTTCTGCTGTTTTGTGTGTACTTTATTATTGCTCAGTTAATTTAATTTGATTTTCTGCATTGTTTATCATGCCTTCATCCGTTAATCGTTTCACTAAATTACGCCTGAAACGGCAAAAATTCCTGAATAATCTTGACTTTTTACTTAAATGTAAATGTAAAAAATTGATCCCCAATTTTATTCAAATCAAATCTAATCAAAAACCTTCGAGTCGCGTTTCAAGAATTCTGTTAAATTGCAAGCTTGCCTTACTTCGGTCCGTGATAAGGGATACACGTCAACAATTGTCCAAAATTGAACATGAACTCTATAAGCTTCATCTGGAACTCGCTAAATCATATCCAAAATTCACTGCCCTTGAACAAAAGTCTTGGTCTAGAACGGAGAATGCAGTTAACCGTCATAAAAACACCCTTGCAGTTAAATTCGAAAAACTTCTTTTACAGTCTTCCAGTTCAAGTAGTTCAAAAAATCTTTTCATTGTAAACATCAAGCCAATAGTTAATATTTCTAATGTTAGTCTTTCAGAAGAACAAGAGAGAATTCTAAAATATAATTTTAACTTCTCACAAACCTGTAAACCCTCGATTCCAAAGATTTTGGCTCCTATCGAAAAAGCTTTCAAGTTCAGTAAAGTTTCAGATTCACAGAAAGAAATGATTAGGCATCTTATCGCTCATAATGTGAAATTCAATAATAAACCTTTGAAACCAAATCTGACTGCGAGAGAAAGAACTGCAATGCGCGAAATTCATTCTAACCCGGATATTATCATTTCAAAGGCCGACAAAGGCGGCCATATAGTCGTCATGGATAAGAACACTTACATCGATGGTGTCACTAAACTCTTAAACGAAGGACCATATGATCCGATCCCTAAAGATCCTTCACCTTCGGACTTATCCAAAATAAAAACTGCGATCAAATCTTCGCAAATCATTTCAAGCAACTTAAAACATTCGCTTATCCCATCTGTTGCGAATTGTGCCAGATTATATGCTCTTCCCAAAATTCATAAAAGTGGTATTCCTTTCCGCCCTATTGTATCAAATTTAGGTACTGCCTCGTATCCATTAGCTAAATATTTAGTTTCTAGATTTTACACTCTAATAGACAATAACATTTACACCATAAAAAATTCAATAGAGTTTGTAAAAAAGGTTAAAAACATTTCTCCTCGTAATTTACTCATGGTTTCTTTTGATGTAAAATCATTATTCACCAATGTCCCAGTGGAGGGTGCATTAAGATGTCTAGAAACCAGACTTCGCGAATTTCATTTCTCTTGCATCGAAATTGATGAGCTAATTTCTCTCACTCAACTCTGTTTGAAACAAACACATTTTGTTTTCCAAAATAAATATTACAAGCAAACTGAGGGATTAGCCATGGGAAGCCTCCTCAGTCCCATCCTGGCTGATATCTACATGCATTATTATGAATCAAAATTGTTTGAAACTTTAAACTTCCCAGCATGGTTCCGCTACGTAGACGATACTTTTACCCTGTTTGAAGGTAATAAAGATGATTTAAATAAAGTTCTTTCAACAATGAATTCTATTGATCCTGCTATTCGGTTCACTTTTGAACTTGAGACTTGCAATTCTCTTCCGTTTCTCGACATTCTGGTCACACGTAACACATCCAACTTCAGTACTACAGTTTACCGTAAACCTTCATCGGTTTGCCTTCCACCACACTTTAAATCATGTCATCCGACTAAACAAAAGTTAGCTTCATTTTATTCCTATGTTTTCCGTGCTCTTCAAGTTTGCTCCTCCAAACTAGCCCTTGATGAAGAACTAAATTATTTAAAAGCAATAGCTATTGACAGGGGCTTTTCACCCAACATTATTAATCAAGCAGTTATTTTCATCTCAACACACTAAAAGCCACACTCTTATTTTAGGAGATTATAAAAATTCTGTTGTCATTCCCTTCTTTCCATCAATTAGCTATAAAGTTGCACATATTTTGCAGAAATTTAACTTTCGGGTTGTTTATTCTCCCATCAATAAAATTCCAACTTCTATACTCAAGGACCCCATTCCGGATATGAATTCCTGGGGTATTTATAGGATTCCTTGCCAGTGTGGTTTAATTTACATTGGCCAAACTAAGAGAGCCTTAAAATTTCGCGTCAAAGAACATGAGGCATATGTTAGAAAAAAGGAAACACAGAAGTCTTCTGTTGCTCAACATTGTTGGTCCGAAAATCACACTTTCAATTTTTCTGCTGCCAAAATTATTCAAAAAACATCTTCCATTGGAGAACTGGATTTTCTAGAGGCATTTCACATTCATAAAAATCTTTCTGTTCTAGTTAACGATCCTAATTCCAATCCAAATTTGCCTTCGGCTTTTAGAGAAATTATGTTTTAGTTCTGGTTTCGCCAACAGATGGCGCCACTTGCTTATTCTTGTCAAGGCTTTCTTATCTTATCTAATCATCATTTCCTATCTTGTTCATTTGCGGTTTTGCAGCTGAAGATGATGGTTCGGTAAAACCATCGAAACTAGTCCTGTGAAAATTTTGTAAATATAACGCTGATTTTTGTTGTTTGACTTCTGAATTAATATTAAGTCCTGCCAAAATAAAAATTTAATTAAATTCACTTCCCCGATTTAGGTCCAGAATATTAGCAAAAAACTTCGAAAAAAGAAAGCCAGACGTTACGACAACATAAATAACGAAGCCCTTCAAGTACCACACTCTCCTGAGGGGAAACTGTATAGTATTGTTATGAAAAAATTTCAACGCTTGCATTCGCCTTACTCATTTCCCCCAACAGTGGTAACATTCTTTAATAATTACTCTACTTAAACCAGGAAAGAACCAAAGAGATGTAACAAGCTACAGCCTAATTAGTTTACTTCCGGCAATCGGCAAAGCGTTCGAGAGAATTCTCAGCAACCGACTCACCACTCACTTACAAAGGCTGAATTCATTGATGAAAAGCAATTCGGATTTAGGAAGAAGCATTCAACGACCCACCAAATTCTAAATTTAATACAATATATTGCACATAATTTCCAGAAAAAGAGCGCAGTTGCTGCATGCTACCTCGATTTCGAAAAAGCATTCGATCGAGTGTGACATGCAGGGCTCGTTTACAAGCTTTCTAACATCATATTCCCAAACAGTTTTCTAAAGTTGATGATCTCGTTCCTCAACAGAAGAACTTTTCAAGTAAGATACGGAGACTCCTTTTCCAGCAAAAAAGTAATGTACAAAGGAGTATCTCAGGGTAACGCTCTCTCGCCAACTTTATTTTGCATTTTTGCAAATGACATGCCACAATCTTTTTCCTCAAATGTACTGAAATACGCAGATGATACGGTTATCCTGACTAACACATTAAATCCTCAAAACGCAGTTGATAAACTCAAATTTCAAATTAACGTTATAGATGCGTGGTGAAATTATGGAAAGTCAAAATGAACCCTTCAGAATGCAATATTGTAATTTACAGAAGATACAAAAAATTATATCCACTGAATATTGATATCAAAATAGATAATACTCCAATCCCAGTAGGAAGTTCCTGCAAATATATAGGTGTTCATATAGATAGAACACTTTCCTTTCACGATCATGTAACTTTCGCTACTAACAAGGCAAATGCAGCTTATATGGCTTTATACTTATTATTAGGACGTAATTATAAACTGGATTTGAAAATAAAACGCACCCTGTATATTATACTAATTTGACCGGTCTTACTATATGCCGTCCCGGCATGGGCCACTGCAACTAAAGTTGACAGACAAAAATGAATGTGTTGCAAAATAAGATACTTCGCTCAATCACAAACACACTGCGGTTTATCAGAAACTCGCATTTAACTACATACTATCCCCCTCAGGAGAGTGTGGTAAAGCGGCCACGTTCGATCCATCACAATCCAAGGTGGTGGTACTTATATATTTTGTAAATATTTATTCTTTTTCATCAAGTTTTCCTCCTTTACACAAGTTTGTAAAAAGTGCGTTTAGTGTTAATGTTGTGTCATTACAACGGACTTTGTTTATTTTACGAACTATTTTGGCAAAGCCGATTGAACTGTGTACTGTAAATAGTGTATATACTTACGAAAAACGTGGGGCTTATCATGATCGCTTAAAAATTACAGATTCCCAAAAATTCAACTAGCCAACTTCCCACTGTTTTTCAGAAGACACGTGATTTAAAAGTGTGTTTCTCCTGTGACTTAGATATATAGCGTTAGAAGATCCAAACTTCAGCTAATTAAAAAAATTAACGTTAAAAGGGCAAGGAAAGTGCTTTTAAAAAAGTAAATTAAAGCTTAAAATTTATAAATTACTTAAAAACTTAGCGCATAATGTGTTTAAAAGTTATCCTCTCCCTGTAAGACAAGGACCAATAAGAAATGGACTATAAGGACACTATACAGAAAGTAAAGCAGTACTCAAATAAGTCGTTTTGTATCTTCTTTTAAGATAAAGGATAATGTCACTGAAGGGAATTTCAATATGTCTCACTGCATAGCATTGAATTGGAATCGCTTTCTAATGGTGAGTTTCTGAAGACGGCTTTCTCAGTCACATCCGACAAATTGTTTGAAGATTTTCCATAAAACAACAAATAATTAGTAGAATTAAAGAACTGCTTGCTAGTAGTAACAGTGGAAAGATAAAATAATAAAAATGAGTGAAATGTTTCAATGCAAATATGATTTAGATAACATAGAGATGTTTTCAATATGCCTCGATGAAAGCACCAAAGTGACTTTACGAGCAGAGTTAGCTGTTTTCGTTCGATTCGCTTGAATGTAATGATACAGGAATGAATTGCATAGTTGATTTTACCATCCATGAACACAGGAAAAGATATAATGAATAGGCAAATGTATAATGAATGAAATAAAGCAAAATCTTGCAGTAAAAATGAAGTTTGACTTGGAGAAAACTGTGCTTGTAACAACTGCATGTGCCCCAAATATGGTAGAAATACATAATGTGTTTTTAAAATATCTTGCTGAACAAGTTCATCACCCCATTGTGCAGTTTCATTGAATTTTACATCAACAAGCACTATATGTAAAAGCTAGCATGAAATTCAAAATGTTCTGTGTGTAATAACTAAAACTGCGAGCTCTGCACATGCACTAAATAATCGCCAGTTCTGAAAATTGTTACAGGAAATACAATTTCAATATTGTGGACATCTTATGTACAAATATTTGCTGGCTGAGTCGTGAATAAGGTCTTCACAGATTTGTCACGCTTTTCGATGAAATTCGATTTTTTATAACAGAAAAGGAGCAAGAATTTCCAGAACTCATGAATCCTATTTGAATGTGTGATTTAATGTTTATTAATGACTTTACAGCACTATATAATGATGTAAATAAGGAAAATACAAGAAAAAGGACAAAACTCAAATAGATTATTTGAAATCCTTAGATTATCCTTAGAATGCAAGCTTGAGGTGTTCTTTAACGATATTGAAACAAAAAAAAAATAAATATTTCCTTTAGCTTAAAATAGAATTGACGTCGAGTTTCGATAATAAATTATCTGCCGAAGACAAAGTAAATATAGCTTAATGCTATCTGGATGTATCAGAAAATTTAAAAAATAGTGTCAGCACGATTTTTTTAATTTCAGAATTTGGGAAAACAGTTGCAGTTTATTTCAAGACCTCACTGGGACTAAAATGGGTGATCTTAAGGTAACACTTTTTGAGTTGTTTTATACTAACAACTTTCAAATGGAACTGACAGAATTTCAAGAAAATTCTATGTGGGTGAAAAAATTTGCCAAACTTGGTAAAACATTAGAAGGTGAATGTGCACATTTCAAAATATTGCATCGCAAAATCAGAAAACTTAATCCTTGAAAAATAGCACTATCTCCCACAAAGATTTGTGGCATTAAAAAATTGGCAATAATACTGCTTACATGTTTGGCCCTCATACGCTTATGAGCAGATTTTTTTCATCAATGAACTCTAAAATCGTCTTTAAGAAACCACATTAGTTCAGATTTAAGTGAATGTATTGTGTTATTAAAGATAACAATTTACGATTCAAATATACTGGCGAGGCTAATAAGGTTTAGCAAGAGGTGTCGCGCTAAATGGTATTAAATGCAATGTAGGTTTTGAATGTAATATTATAATATTTGTATATAACATTAAATGAATATATTTTGAAAAGTACAAAATATGTTAATTAAGTGAAGCCCCTTAAAGTGATCACCATTTTTAACTGAAAAAATAAAAGCAATTAATAACATTTTGAAATTTATTGATACAATTAATTTTTCATACTATAAAAAATTTAAAAATTTAACATTAATTTCTTTATTTTTTTACTTATAATAAAGGCTGTCCACTGTAAGGCACTTTACATCTTAATATTAAGCTGAAATATTTTTAAGATACTGTTTATTCAACTTAGATTGGATAAAAGTTAATAATTAAGTAGGGGATATTACAAAATATAATTCGATAGCTTGAAATTAAAGCAAGGGTTTAAAGATGATTTTTAGAAAGAAATATAACAAGAGGCACAATGGACACCTGAAAATAATAAACCATAATTTAACTGGCATACTAATCGAAAATAGTTCACCATCCCTACTCATATGACATGTTTCCAGTCAACGGCGGAGAAAAGTCGCTGAACGTTAGTATTTTGACCTGGACTCGATTCCAGGCGAACGGGCTGTTTGCATAACTGCTGAAACGTACTCCATGAAGGCATTTCTTCCGTAAGGTAAATATGTCTAGCGGCATGTTAAAAGCTTGCCTTTCTCCGGTGGTGTGAAAGCTTATTTAACTTGTCCTCATTCCTCACTTGCGTATCTTGAGTACTTTACTAAACGCATAGGTGCTTGTAACGCAAAGGCAGCTTTTGGATGAGGAGGAAATCGAGTCGATTTTATGGCGTGGACTTGTAAGCAACTACATACCTCAGGAAATCATACTTTGAAGCTCAGCTGTCTGGTTTGAATTTATTTATTTAATTAAGGCAAATAAGTCAAAACTGTATGGCCGAGCTCCATATCATTAACCGACATTATCTTTTTTCGGGAAATCGAATGCCAATGCTCCGTACTCCTCATTTCCGCCCACTAACATTTCAAGAGGACTTACGTACTAGCAAATTTAAAATTCGTCCAGACCCTAAAGGTGTTTTACAATATACAATCGTAAACGTCCATACCTTACTCGGGATTCGAAATCAAACTCAATATATGAGACTGTGAGTCCCGTTAATAACCATACCGCCTCAAGCAACCTTATTTGTCTGCCATTTAATTAATGCACTACCATTTAAGCTTGACTGCATATGTAACCTTTGGAACAATACTCTGGAAAGTGCTTGTATAGATAGGTAAAGTTAATTACAGGTCAGCTGCCATTTCTCTTATACACAGATAAATATTAAGGGCTTTTCGTAGCTTTCGGCTACCATCATACTGTTAATAAGTTTCCTTGTAAAATTAAAATTCAGAGAATTTGATGCTCTAGATATAAACCACAGTAAAAGTTTTATTATTTCTGCTTTTTTAACTGAAACAAAAGTAGGACTTAAAAAAGTGAAGTGACAAAGATAAAGTGAATGACTTAAAAAACTTTCGAGCAATTTTTTTCCGAAACAATATAAAATGTTGAGTAAGAAAAATAATGAATAATCGTCAAACAATAAGTTTCTAAAATTAGAAAAGAAATTGAGGGTAATAGTATTTTCGACGATTCGTTCAGAGTGGGCAAGGGGATTACGACAATTATAATAAGTTCCTCAATAACTGAAGTATTCTCTTGCATTTTCTAGTTAATCGAAGACATTCGATTTTCTTCTATACATTTTAATCATGATGCTTCAAAAAAAGAAAAAAAAATATTAATCTTTCTTGTTTTTTGGTTTTTTTCCCTTAAGAAAAAGAAAAGGTTGCGTTTTAAGTTTTTATTGAAACAGTTCGATCGACTTAAAAATCTACAAACGATACTTAACACAGCTGCTTTCAGAAAAATATTGCATCATTACATTATAAAAATATAGGAGAATTAAGCATTTTTATTACTTTTCAATGTAGTTTTGAGTCTTAAATTGATCAAAATAATTTTATTTTAAAGAACAGTGCTATTTCTATTCTGCCATTAAGAATTTGTTTTTCTTTAAATTTAAGTTAAAGGGGGAAATGTATGTATTCAAAATAATTACATCCTTATTAGCACATTTTAAGAGCATTAAAACCCGACATTAGTTATTCTTATTGTACTATGCTGTTTAAATTTAGTAAGTTTAAATGACAGAAAGGTTCGTGGGGTCAAAGCAATTCGCTAGAAGGACAGCGAATGGTTAATTTCTGGTTACTTAACTGATGGCATAATTGCCTGTCTATTTAGTTACCAGATTTCCCCGTTATCCGAGTAGTTAGTATGCTTTATAGTAGTAGTAGTTATGCTTTTAATCCCGTTTAATTCAGATACCAATGCAGTACGATGTACTATGTTTGAATGGATCAAATGACTTTTATTCAAATGAAGTTCAATGCAATTCAACACAAATGCTTATTGATTTAGAGACAGATAGCTTGTATGGGAGCGTTTAAGTCGGATTAATTCTCTCTGGAGCCTGCAAATCTGATTTTTCACTTATTTTCGTAAACGCTATGTTGCTTCACTGATTTGTCTGAAATTTTGCAGTAAACTCTCATACGTATAAAGCAAACATACAGTTTATAATACTTATATGTAATAATAGTTTTAATAATTTTTCTTACCTTTTCTATTTTTTTCTTTTATTTCCTTTAATCGGCAATTTTTATAGAGCTTATGGAGACATTAGGATATTTCAAAGCAGGAGATATGAAAAACGAGCAATGCCCTCGCCGGAAATCGATCCACGGACCTCTCGAATACGCGCTGAGCGTGCTGACCACTACACTGCAAATGCATGCTAAGAAGGCGGGAGAAATACCGTATAAGCTGCCTGAATTTGTTACATTCGGGTTTGAAAGCTATTAGAGTAGAATAAAATGTCTCCCTCGAGTGACTGCATATTGTCTCCATACGTATAATAATATTCAAATCTTATCCCAAATATACATTCCCACATCTTAGGTTTAAAATCCTTTCTGGCAGTGGTCTCAAACTACGGTCCAGAGTTGAAGCACTTTTATACGGCCCACGAATACATTTAAATTATGTATTTGTTGCAAATACAGTGCTTATAGCTTTTGACGTAAAGATATGAACTATGCTTATGTGTGCGTCTGCTATTGGGGAGGAAAAAATGGAATAAATAGGTTGCAGCTTTGTAGCTTTGTCATTCTATGCTCATAACGTTAGGTCTCGTGGCTAAGATAAAAGTGGGAGAATTTCCCACGTTCGTATAGTCAGTCAATTTAGTTTGTAAGCCGAGTTTCGTTAAAAAAGGTTCTGCCCTTCATTTTTGTTCGATTTATTTTCATTGTTCGATTTTCATATCGAACATTTGGCCTGAATGCAATTTGAGTTTTAAACCACTGTCTTATGGTTTCCTCACTGGTGGTTTCATTTCATTCTGCGACGTAAATTACCAAATAAATGGTATATTCATTGCTGTCAGAGAAACAAAAATAACACGAAAAGAGATCCATGTACAGCTCCTAGCTAAGTGAATTGTATGTCCGTTAAATAAATCTTAGCATTCATTAATTACATGTATATATTCTACCGAATTTTTATCAAACCGTTTTAAATCACCCCATATTACGAAAAGATGATGGACGAAGGTTAATACTCGTAACATATGATAGTATGTGAGTATATTCATCCATGCTTAGTTAAGTATTTAAATTGTGCCACTAATTGTTTTCCTACTTTTATCGTTACTGTTTTTTATGAGAGAGTTTGTTGAACATAAGATACTGAAATAAAAAAGTTTTAAAATTAGATGAAACATCTAAATAAATATTAATTTTAGAAATTACATTTATGCTTAAAACAACTAGACAAATATAAAGCAAAATAAATGGTTGATGAGGTTTTCCATAGTTTTTCTTAAAACATTTAATGAATTAAGATGTGGATAAAAAAAATTAACGTTCTTCATACGTCTGTTGGGAAAAAAATATCAAATCAGTGTAAAAAGAATTTCATGCTTCACGGTGCATTTATTTTCCTCCATTTTTCACAACGTAAAAATATCGCTCAACAGCATCTGGAAATTTGGTCTTCCTGTCACGTTAGATGTTTTTCTGACAGGCGATGGACGTGATTCTTAAAAGTTGTTTCTAGGTCAAGATTTTCGTGAACTACAGCTGGCTGAAATATTTTCAATACATCATTTGTCTTGTAACTTTTGGTCGAAGCCTTTTTAATGGTCATTTGCTGAATTTCTAAATGCCAGTATGGCTACTTATATTCTTTGAACACTGAATTAGGCATATTTAAATTGTATAACTGTGACTGCGATGAAGGATTTCAGATTTCATAGCCGAATTACAGGAGGTTATTGGCCAGTGTGAAAACGCTGGAAAAGTATTAAAGTAAAGCTCGTAAGTCACTAAAATGAAAGTGTCTGGGGTAATGTGACCAGTTTTTTCCAAGGCCTGTGTATGGGTACACTTAATAGTAATTCTTCGTTGGAATTTTTAGTTGCTAACCTATTGCAGTGGAACCACACTTAAACAACCCACGGTTCCAAGCGCTATTTGCCCTCTATAAGTAGTCACCTTGGATTGAATTATTTGATTACGCCAAAGTCCATTAGAGTTCTCTGAGTAAAGGGGATGATGCCTTTGTGGAGAACGTTTTAGGAATGTTCTCTCGTGTTGAGGTTATATATAGTGAATCCTGCGCAAAAGCGCTCTTGCGGTCTCAGTGGAATTTGAATTCCGGATCGAACTAACAATGCTCAGAAGTCTTAGTCACATGGTTTGTAGAATAAGGTAGGCTTTAATCTAGAGAATAAGAATATAGGGAATATTTAATATCATTTATGTTTTCAGCAATACTGTGAAGTTTAAAAGAAGTTGTAATAAGACTTTTATTTATATTTAGCATTGAAATATTCCCATATTGTTAGTGAGTTCAGTTATTAATGTCACAAATCTGAAAAAAAAAATGTTATTCTGATTAAGAAAGAAAATATGGCTCCTTTTCGCTCAATTTCAATTTTAGACTTGGACAATTGTTTGATTTTAAAAAATATTTCTTATCTTTCTAAATGTAATATTTCATTCAATAATTTGTTATCATACAATTATTCTTCGTTGAAATATTTCCATTAGGAAGTTAAGTTTCCCTCTGCGCGTTTACCATTCTGCCATATTTTTGAAAAGCCGATCATTTTAAAATTCTTCAGATTATTTATTTCCACTATCCATTAAACACAGCTATCTTTCTATGAACCTTGTGATTTCCTTATAACATAAATATAGAATTCACGATTATTTCGATCAACGAATATCCTTGGCTAGGCACTTGGCTAACACCTGGCTCAGGTGTTAGCCACCTACGAATCGAATACTTAATTAATCAAATATAGACTCCAGACACATTACTATTAAAAGCTTGTTGTATTCTATACCTTTTTAGAAACATGATTTCCATCAGTTATCTAAAAAATAGATAAGTTTAAAGAGTAAACGCATAATGCATGCCTTTCATTTTAATTCAGAGTTTTGTAAAGAGACATTACTCACGTTCGTTATTTTAAGCTTTTCTGCACTAAAAAACCTTTGAAATAATATCCGAACCTCAGACAAAACACTTTATAACAACTTTATTATATATGCATAAAAATCGGTTTTAAGCGACATAAATTGGTACGCGTAATAAACCTAAAAAACAATTAATAATATCTTAACATTTTTCGACGAAATCTATTTATTTTAAAATTGCATAATACTTCTGCTATGCAATTCTAAAATAAATATTAAAATAAAAATTAATATAATAAATTTTAATATTAATAATTATTCGGAAGAGAGTAGGGTTTTGCGTCATGCCCACTCTTTTTTAAAGAATATCCCCTCTAAAAATATAGTGTAGATAAAACTTCAGATTTTTATTTTTTGAAATACCTTTCTAATTCATCCAGTAAGAGAAGTATACCTAAATTAAAATTTCAAATGCCACATAAAAATTTCTGGGTTGTTTCATGCTGATAAGGAGTACATAAAAGTTAAAAATTATTTATGGGTTACTAACTCTGAAAGTATAAAGGCGGTTTTATTACCTTTCTTTGCAGTTTATTTCTTCAGTTCCTTTTCACATATTTTTAAAATCTCTTAAAATGAACCAAATAAATTTTTGTCAGATAAAGTGTTTGAATCTGAAATTTATTTACTTGTCTTACACATAGATTCCCCAGAATTAATCTTATTCTGCATTGCTGTTCTAGAGCGTCTTTCTATTTAAGTCTTGAATGAATAGAAAGGCACAGCTTGTACAAAAGAAGAATACCCGAAACTTTCATGTATTTAAATTAATATAACAAAAAGTTAACTTTCAATTTTAAGAACGTAGTCTGAGACTACAACACAGAATAATCTACATAAGCTGACGCAGATATTTAATGCCGCATATTTTAAAATGTCGGCTAGCAAGACGCTATATAGCCGGATTAAATCAAAGACAGAGCGCCTAGTGATAGTAATAATTAAGGTGCGGCTGCAAGTGTCTCTAAACTAAACACTTAAAGCCTCAGCTTAAGTACTTAAAACTAATTTGCATTCCGGTGAAGACTAGGGAAAGGAGAAGTTATGGTATTTAAATCATAATAATTGGTTAATTAACATGAAATACCTTACAGATTCTTCAGAACTTCGTTAAATCGTATTCTTTGATTAACTGTGGATATAGGTTTTTTAATTTTATTTCATTCAACGAAAGTATTAAAAATATAATCTGGAAGAAAGCTTTTAATGAAATGTAATATTTTAGTAAATATCCTTATTTAAACCTTGAATTTTTATTTTTACCCATGAAAAACATTTCAGCCGAGGTAAATCTGGAAGCTAAAATAATATCTGGATTTTTTTGTCTCTGAAACTTTTACTTTGGAGCTCTGAGATCATTTCACTTAATAGAAATGAAAAACAGAAGTATAATATTATCCCCAGAATATTTTTATTTTATAAAAATAGTTGCAAATGCATTTCGAACGAGTTTTATTGAAGCATTCTAAAATTACTTTTTTTCATTAAATATTGGTATATTTAGACTTCTGCACGCTACGACAATGTAGTATCACTAAAACGGCAAGCATATTCTCCACAGTGACGAAAACTGCTAAGTAAATTATTGATTAATTAAATTATATTTTGAGGGGAGGAGAATTTGTGCTTTTATTAAATGCTTCATATTTTGCAACAAAAATAATGTCTTGCTGAAAGCATAAATGTCTGTTAAAAGTTATTCTTCTTTCTTTTAGAATTTCATCCCACAACTAATTCGTTCTCTTGTTCTACAGTTTTTATCCACGACCTCGGAATCTGCCACCAAAATGTTTAAAATATTTAAATATCATACGCTTGCTAGAATTATTTAGAATTCTTAAAATGATTTTCCGAGTGGATATCCGCGATGAAACAATGGCGAATACCCAAAAGTTTGGGAAAAGAAACAGGCTCTGATTAAACAATTTGAGACGCTAGCTATAAACATTTTTTAAACAGCTCTAAAGCTCACTTTCTCCGTTTGAGAAAAGGAAAACAGGATTATTAGGAATTACCGGATGAGTGGGATCCCCTCGAGTCTGGGTATAGTCTATAATTGAGGTCTGAAAGTAAGTAAACCTCTAAAGCTGTGTCCATAGCGTAAGTTGAATTAAAAATAGACAAGAGTGTTAAGTGTTAGTTCAAAGCTTTTTCCTCGCTTCAATCACATACTCACTTCTACTCTGGCCTTGAAACCAAGTAAAGCTTAGTTGCGTCTTCTCTGTTTCAAATGGAGTTATAAATCGAGACAAGAGTCCTCGAATGTGGTTTCCTGGTCAAAGCAAATAAAGGGGGGGGGAGAATAAAAGAAAAGAAGAGTTGTAATAAGTGCCGGGCTATTTATAGATAATCGATCTCCTCCCGCGACCTTCTCCCGAATAGGAATGTCGGCGTCGACCAGATATTCGGCGGATGCTGCAGCGGACAAAACCACCTTCGAACACGATCCTTTGTACATCGAAATCGCGCCTTCTTTTCATTCCACGGCATCTCCATTTCCCGCGGGAAGAGAATTCCCATTCCCTGATCACATCTTCCGGAGGAAATGGTACTCGAGTTTTGCAAAGCAAGGAGAAATAGCACCTCGAGTAATACTCCAGAGATTCGCGTGAGAGCTGCATATGAGGATTGATATGGAAATGCAAATTCAGTGTCATTCTCCTAGTACCCAAAACGTATCACTGCTTATCACCACGTAATGTTCCCAAGAGTTCATTCCTATTGGCTAAAACTGATTATGCATTCAATTCTAATGCTGGCTATGCCCATTTCCCTATTACTACTGATTATCCATGAACTAAGCTTAAAAGTATTTGCAGGCCGAATTGAGGACGACAGCATGTCGTATGTGCTAGTGTATAATCAGTTGTGTGTTTTAATGTTACTGTTTATGAAAAATGCTGCTAATGCTGTATTAAAATATTAAGCAAAGCGCATTTCTTTTTAGGCAGTGAAAATATTCAATTTGAGAGTATTAAGTAAAATGACGTTTTTAGTATAATGTTCAATGATGTGTACTAAAATATTAACGGTGGAAGTATTTTTATAGCAAAAATGTTGAATTAAATAACAAAGTGTACCTATTATTATTCACGCTCACTAATGGTTGTGATGAATCTTGAATTCCCCATATTGCCACTCTTTTTTTTTTAAATTTTCGATTACTTTATCTCCTTTTCCAGTAGCTCGACAGCTCTGTGTAAGTTTTCAAGAATACAGTTCCTAGTTGCTCTAATATTCGCCATTGTGAGTTTTTCATTGTAATTAAAGGCAAAACAGTTTATCAAAAGTAAAGCAATCATTAATTAAAAGATCAAGAAAAAATGGAAACAGCTTTCAAATAGTAGAATTAAACAAAATGTACGTGGGATGTGACAAATGAATATATTTTGAGGAATAGATCCTTATCTGAATCATAATTTTAAGCTTTATCAGTTACAACATAATAATTACCCTTTTAACATTTACAGTAAAATATGTAAGCAGAATTTTTCAGAAGATATTTTAAATCACATTTTTCCAAAGCGTTTTTTTATAAACTCTTCTCAGATAAACGGCATTCATTAATTAAAAAAGTATGTATGTATTCAATAATTCATGATTAATTAAACGTTTATACATTGAAATCCTCATTGATATTCTTTTCACATGTAAAGTAGTGTAGAAGAAATGTACTGCAGTTTTATTTCTTACGACTCCGCATTTAGACAACATCTGTATATTTTCAAAAATTATTTGAGACAATTTTGATCTTTTTAGTTTCATGTTAAGAATTTGGAGAATGATAACTATGTTAGTGCATTTCGCGATTTAGCGAAGTTTTAGAGATACGAGGGTTTTTCGGAATAGGAAACACAAGAAATCAGCTACGCCTTCATCCTGATTGGAACCATATAACAGATCTTCCAACTACTAGGATCAGGATCACCACTTTCATAGAATGGTTTTAACTACTAAGAGTTTTTACAAAATCAATTTAATTTTTGTCCTTAGGCCATTTGCGGTTGTAAATAAATTTATGGTGTTACACCACACACGCAAATGCAAAGATGGAAAAGTCAAGCTTTGAGTAAAAGTAACAATTTAGTAAATCCTAGTTGCGACTGAAAATTTGGTTAGCATTGACATCTAATGTAAAGGCATTGTAAGCGATTATAAGGCACTGGCATAATCTTTTGTAGAGAAATTCGTGAAAAAATTACGATATTAAATGTTTCTTTAAGTAATTTATTTCAGTAATTAATGAATTCAATGTTGGCGTCTGTAAGTGGAATCTACAGATATCACGTGGCTGTCCGTGACCAATTGTTAGAGTTCATTAAAGGTATGAAATGTACTTTCAGTATTTTTAAGGTCATAATGATGAAAATATAAATGTTTTCTATAAATAAATGATGAATCTTGAGTAGATAAAATGAAGTAAATATAAAATACATATGTAGAAATTTGTACAATACAAAATACGATAAATTTTCTTCACGAAGAATCAATGAATCAGAAAATAGTTAGCAATGACGTGGTTGCATGTTTCAAACATTAATTATGAGAATTATGAGTCTTGAATAATATAATAATAAATCTTTATTAACATAATCTAATAATGACGATAAAATAAATATGAAACAAAGTCTAATATGGCTTTGTCAATTAAAATGAAAGTCTTTGCCAATGATAAGTGAAGAACACTAAATGTGGTGAACTGAAAGATAAAGAAAGTACGTTTTGTCGGCTTTCCCAGAGTACTTGAAGCTTTATCAATTGATAAGTATTTAATATATACAAATGTGCAGATTACCACTTTTGGGTTGTAGTGAATAGTGCGGGGTTCCAACTACGTATCTGGACGTATTACCTCTTATACCACGCGGACACACACATGTTTCTTACGAATGAGATCCAAGACCAGAAGGCGAGGAAATATTTTTACTTAGAAACATCGTATTTTTTAAACCAAGAATTAGCTGAAAGTTCATTGTAAATGCAATTATATATTTTTATAAACATTAAAATAAGAAGAGATCGAACATATTATTAAAATGTTTTGACGATAATCAAACTAAAGGTAAACTTTTGTATTCGAGCAAAACGATCGCAAAGAACATTAAGAAGCGCCTCATATTTTTCACCTTTGCTGCAGATAATATAGATATTTATATCTTGTACAGAAGTATCCTGACGAAGATGCTTCTGATCTGAAATGGACTTAATACCCATAACAATTTAAGCTGATTATTGCATATTTAGTTTAAATAAAATCAAAAGAAAAACAATTTTATTTATTATGACTCATTTCATTGGTAGTTTACTCATTTCATAGAATATTCATAAGAATGCAGGTACATTCGCGGCTTCCCACATATAATATAAATATGAACCAGTTTGTTTTAGAAGTTATTCATAAAGGTATTCCTTCCGTTAGTCAGGCAGACTTCGAGCACTTTGCCGTATTCATTTAAACAAATAAATTAACTTTAGTGCATGAAAAAGAAGCCCGCTTATCTAAAATTTAAATTTTGACTAAATTCTTCTTTACATTGACTTTAAGTTTGTAGAAAAAGTATAAATTCTGAAGTTATAAGAGGTGGTTTCTCTCCTTTAAGTAGCAAAAATATTCTGTTCTTAATTATGCAAAAGTTTTTTTTTTAAGACGAAGCGCACATCTATGCTATGTATACCTCAAAATGCACAGTTTTCTGTAAAATAAGCGCCGTTTAAAATTAAATTTTACCTCAACTGAAATATTCCAAAATAAGTTTTACAACGAACTGACTTTGAAGTGGATATGAAATATTTAAAACGTGAATAGTTTCAATTTTAACTAAAACTTATAAGAATCCCTTATAGCGTACTGAAAAAACTATTTCCCGCTTTTCTTTCTTCATCTGCAGTTCTGTTTGGGAATAACACATAAGATCAAAATGGCTTTTCTAAAGTAATTTCCATGGATAGCAGAAGATGGTTCAATAATAATTATTAAAAAGAATGCGATATCGTCTAACAGTAAAACCAATATATTTTTCACTGACTAATTAACTACTCGGTAAACTCTACCTTAAAACGAATACTTCTTATAATAATAAAATCGAACTGCTGCGTCCTCTTCAAATACAAACTTCAGTGATTTACTTATTTATGAGAATAAAAACTTGATGCAATGGTTTAATTCATTTTGTTATGGATAAGCATGCGACAGTTATCTGCCTAAAGGAAGGGGTGTCTTCGTGGAGAATGCTCAAATAGAATATTTGAGCTCTATCCAAGTTCATATCCAAGTTCTGGTACCCTAGCTCATATCCAAGTTCTGGAAAGGACCAACAGAGCATTTTTGCTGTTCACATGATCTTACCCATAACTGGAACAAACGGTTGAAGTTTTTTACAACCAATTTCCACTACAAAATAATTAAGATATCGTGGATTTCTAGAGAAACTTGCAAAACAAATGTAAATTAAATGTAAGTAATTTTGATGATTTCACTATCTGGGTGAAGTTTAAAAAGAACTCAAATACTTGATGGAAACTTCGAAACAAATGCGAAATAAAATGTAAATAACAGCTTTCAAATATTTAGTGTTACATGAGTTGAAGACCTTTGGACCGTACCCGAAGCACCTATCTCGGTTAATACCGATGTGTACTGAAGAATTATGCTATCTGTTGGCTGCTATTTGGGCTTTAGTCAAACGACAAGTATTTAGTGATTTAAGTATATATAGTTAATTTTCGTATATATATTTTTTTTCAGTATATAATGACTCGGCTGTTGCATTAAGATATTATTTGCTTATAAATATAGCTTTTATAAACTGCTATTCCATTTAAATAAAGTGGACTTTATTATGTACTATTAGCTTTTATCACCATAAAGCAAGCTCGCCAATTGCGCATGTGATTAAAATCGATCAACATTACAATAGTTTCAGCTACTGTTCAGTTTCTGACGACTGAGAATATTTTAATGAACTTTTCTATGATTAAAGTAAATAAGAATTATTTTCCTTTAGAAGACGAATTTACGAAGTGAATCTTATGAGGTCAATAATCCTTTCATGCTCTGCCATATACAAAAGCTTAATTCACAAACTCCTAAAGTAGCGATTTAAAGTGAGATTTATTTTATTAACATTAAATAGATTAAAAATAACAGTATTTACCTTCTAATACTTGAAAGGTTAATAAATGGCACTATTTCATGTGTCATGTTTTTGGAAAAAATAATTTTATGTGCATTAGGCAAAGGGCAAAATACTTTATTCCGCTATTTTCTTTATTTTTCTTCATGAAATTTTAATGTTTTAAACATATCTCAGGATACTTATCTCAGCATTTTGCGCATGCTTGAGGAAAGTAATATTGAACAAGCTATTTATGCAGGACCGTAAGCAAGAAGTGCTGATATGCGATCATTATGTATTAATGCTCAATAATTTCTCTTATTAGGAGAGTGCACAAAATCGATATTCGTGCGAAAAAATAAAGAATGTTTAATAGCTCTTGGAAAATCCGTTACTAAGCTTTCATTTATTTATTGATAATTTTTTGTGAAACACTAATACGAAAACATACAAAATTTTAATACTAGTTAACGTAAAATTTATATGTATATAATTCTTAACTGTAGTTATATATGTTCGTTTAGCAGCGCAAAGAAAAGTAAAAATGTTGCAAAGCTTTAAATGAAAGTTGGAGACGAGGAAAAATTATTTTCATCTTAATGTTTGCAGAGTTACACTTGATCTCGTAATGCTAATTAATCTAATAGCTGTAACAGACGTGAAGCGGATTATATTTAGCTCTGAAACAACTACAGAATCGTGAGAAAGTTTAAAATAACATTTTTATTTAAACAGAAATTAGAGCAGAAAGGCACTCTGCTATAATTTCGAGAACTCTTGGTGACGCGAAGTAAAATAGAACAGTTCAAATTAGATCAAACACTAAATAGTAATCAATGACAACGTAACTAGCTACTGTACCAGAAGTTGGCTCGCTATTATGCCGGAACGTCATGATTAAAATGCTGGCAGCGAGAAAACCCAAATAATTGCAACTATCAGAACTGGCAAGAAATTAACACATAGCGTTCACACAATGCCAGAAACACGCTTTTGTCTTAAAATACGGATACGGATAATGGATTATGAAGTTACTTGTGTGGCCACAGAAGGGGCCTTAATAAGCTAGATAAGGAAATTAAGCCACTGAGGGTATATCACCTTTGATGAGTTATCAGGTGAAATTTCAGGTTCGATAAAGAAAGTGAGGTAAAAGTGAGGAGACCATTGTTTTTCCTGCGCTGCATGTTTGCCGATCTAATGGAAGGCGAGGAGACACAAAAGTCACCCTGCGCAAGAAAACAAATAAACGTTGACTAATGCTGTTATTTCGAATAGATTGGATGCTCTTAATTTTGCTATCACTATTGCTAATTGTCTTAATGCCAGCTTTGATTCTATTAGTGATATATCTACTGTAACTGATAACAACAATAATAACTTAAATAATGATTATTCCTCACAAAATACATCTAATGCAACTAGTGATTCGTAACAGCAGGGTATTTCTTAAGCTCAGCCTGCTATGCCCCCCTCCATAATGGTTAGGTCTGCCGAAAACGTAAACTTCTCTGAATTTGCAAAAGATCTCGCAGCCAAGCGACCTGATTTCAAATTTTTATGCTCTCTCAGTGGATAATTTTTCCGGGTTTTACTTCTCATAGGTACAAACCACAGGGTACTAAGCAGATATTTTCTGGATAATGGTATCGACCACTTTGTAGTAGACCTTAGACATGAGCGACATATTAAGGTATTATTAAGAAGCCTGTCCACAGACTTAGGTGTTCATGAAATAAAAAGTGAACTCAAAGTACGAGGTTATAATTTCATAAAGTAGTTCAATTGATTAAATTCAAGTCCAGAGCGCCTATGCCTCTTTTTCAGGCACAGAGTTTTAGGAACAATGTTTTTGATAGTATCTATTTTCTAACGGACTTATGCTACTATTATATTAAAGTTAAAAATTGCGTCTCTGAATTTCAAATACCACAATGTTTTAATTGTGAAAACTGACACCATTCTAGTGAAAACTGTCATGTAGCCCCTCCCGTCCCGGTGTGTAGAATGCGCCTGTTTTCATAAAACCAAGGATTGTGATAAAAGTGGAAGACTCGAAGTACCCCAATGAGCAAATTGCGGCAAAGACGGCCACCCCGCATCATGCCGGGGATGGGAGAAATTCCCATCTAACAGAAAATTAAGGAAATCATCAAATGTGAGAGAAGGCGTTAGTTATACCCAAGTAGCGAGTTCGCCCCAGAACCCCAAAATGATGACACCCGAATCTGCTGCTGTGAATGCTGATCTTAGTCATACCGCTACTTCCACAGCCCATAATAATACGCACAGCAACAGCAATAATACTATGCATAATATTAACTCTATTACTAACCACTGCAGCTTCGCAAAGTTATTGGAATTTATCAAAATTCTAACACAATTCCGAAATGCTTTTGGCTCTGAATTTAGAAAAGTTATGCAAATATTCAAATACAATCTCTCCTCAATGAAAAATGCGAAGGACATAGGTGAATAAACTAACTTGCTATGCCTCACAATGGAGGAAGTTAAAGGACTGAATAACAGTAAATAAAATTATGTCTGTGGTATATATAATTAATAATTGAAAAAAAAGTAAAACTTAGTTAAACTTAACTTAGAATTATTTTAGCGTACTAAAGCTTACTCTCATATAACACCTTTCGATTAGCCATGTAGTAATTTGCACTTTACCATGTCGCTCTCTTCCAGCCACTCAGCGCCCACCAGCGGCCGAGCGGTAAAGTCGCTGAACACTGGTAGTTCAGTCCGAGGTTCGAATCCCACAAACGGGCTGGCTGCATGGGCGTTTTCGTGGTTTTCTCCATGTGTAACGTCTATACAAGCCAGTTTCCCTTAGAAAATTCTCCACGAAGGCATCCCTCCCCTCAGGCAGATAGCCCTAGTGTGCTTTGCCATAATTAAATAAACCAAACTAGCCACTTGGCAACGCCTCTCAGAGAAGCCCCGTCCCAATGGATGGCGATTGCCGAAGCAGTGTTTCATCAGAGATTCATTTTACTCGGCTATGTCAAGACTTTCAATTTTTTACTTTGCCATAATTGCTAACATCACAATAATTGCTTACAACTACTTTTCATCAAATAATCCTCTCGGTATGGACCCATTCATGCTATAGAACACTCTCGTTAGAATGTCGATTTATGCAATATCCTGGGATTGCGCTGACGTGCAAGAGCCTGCTTCGCGAACTGCGTTCGCTTAAGTCGTCAAATCGCAAGGACATAAAAGAAGAATTATTGAAGCAATGCTTCTGTACAACTCAGAATTTCACAATCTGCAATATGTACATTGCTGAAAAGGAGGCAGGCAATTTCGAATAAACTGATGAAAAGTGCAAATGTCTCACATATGCAGAAACGAAGTGGATAGTCTACCCATGCAGAAACTACCCTTCTTAAGTGGTTCGAAAAGACAGTAACTAGAGAGTTCACCCGTTCCTGAAAGTTCGACTGTAGTCGATAAGAACCATCTTAAAATTTTATATTCCACAAACTGTACATATATTTTCAAAAATTTGGCTAACGAATTTTTTCCATTGCCTAATATTATTTTAAATGGAGCTCCATACTTTAATACGAATTTATTTCAAAATGAATGTGCAAAAATTTTCAGCGGAAGCCATTTTAGAGTGAATTATTTAAACCCACTTTAAAAAATGATCAGCGATTACGAGCAAATATCTATTTTTTTTTACTACGTGGTTATGGACCTACCTATAAAATCAATCCTTATTAATTCATTAGGGAAAGTATCTTTTATGTCAGTGACTCGCTAACAGTTTTTTTGTGGCTCGCGAATACCGTGAGAAAAATCCGCCTTGAACCGAAATTTCCTTTCCGTGCGGGACCCAAGATTCATATCATATTTTCCACTAGGACGACTAGGTCAGTACGCATGCGCAGTGTAGATACGATGTGTGATAGTTTCTCAGCCGATGTGATTAATTTTAATTGTGGCTTTGCAACAGTAAATATATAAATTCCCAACTTTAGTAAAACCATTAACCTTCCGAAAACACATAAAATAGGTGATGGATGTGTACAGATATTTCTTTGGGAATACAGGGAATAAAGCAGTGCGTTTACTGTGTCATGAAAAAAAGACAGCCGTATTTACGGAGTAGAATCCGAAACGACGCCACGAAATAATAAATAATCTAAAATTAGTACAGTAAATAAATTGAAAAAAAAATGCCACTATTTTTTTAAATTTATACTTTTTGATGTTTATGGTACAATTTACACCTTCTCTGAAATGCAAAATTAACTAATAAATGCAGTAAATTTAAAACGTACAGCCGTCCTCTAGCCTCCGCTTCTACAAAGTGTCTGCCGAGCCCAAACAATTGCCCACCCTTGTTTTATGCTATTTAGGTATCCGACTGGTCTATTACAAATATCGATAATTATCAGGCAGAGGTTCCAGTACTTGACATAGTTTGATACCAATTTCTATAGCTGTGAAACTAAACAGCTTCCCTTACTCTCTGAACTGTTTTTGTTATTCTAAGATGGATTGGAATTGGCGCATCATACAATTTCTGAAAAATAATTAGTTTTATAACTGGTCTTAATTCATTATTATGATTAGTCTTCGGGCGAGGGTAGACTAAATGTTACTTCGTCTTGTGATAAGATAGGTAATTTGTTTGGGCGCCAATTGTAGGTTAATGTTAATTAGTCCGGTAAACCTGGTTCAATAACCAATACCCCTAGACATGAAGCGAATTATCGCTATGTCTGAAAGAAGACAAAATCGTCTGAAGGTTAAAAATAACTTCTTCGTTTAAAATTCTTCGTTTAAATAATAACTTCTTCGTTAAATAATAACTTCTTCGTTTTAAAAATAACTTCTTCGTTAAAAATAACTTCTTCGTTTAAAGAACGGCAAAATCGTCTGAAGGTTAAAAATAACTTCTTCGTTTAAACACAAATTAGAACACAAAGCCACTCTCTTGCGCTACAATTCCCACTACTCATGGCTACACAAAATTAAATAGATCAGTTGAAATTAAATCAAACGTTGAACAGTAGTCAGAGACTGCTACAGTTAGATACTATACTAGAAGCTGGCTCATTACTCTACCAGAGCGTCAGAATCAAAATGGCAGCAGCGAGAAAATGCAAAGCCGAAAAAATGAAACTATCAGGGCTGGCCGCCGGAAACTAACACATAGCTTGCACACGACGCCTGACCGTTGCTATATCTTAAAATTCAAAGCTTAGCTCATATACTGGCTATTCACTTGCATTGTGATGATGAATACGAAAAGCAGAAGTTATAGTTAAGGCTGGAAATTATAAATAATTGGATAATTGGCATAAAATTTCCTACATGGTCCTTGCATTGTCGATTATATTTTGATATTTTAATTTATTTTACAGTTTTCAAGTATACTTAATGTATATACTTTAGCAATTAAATAGACCGGAAGTTTCATCATTCTGGTAAGAAAGTAACTATTGCTAACTTTTTTTACTACGCTTTTTTTCGGAAACTAACCAACCAGTCGCTTCAGATTTTCTATGAGCAGTTATAGATTTTAGAATTACCATTAGTTTTTTAGCTTCAGTTTCCTCTCATTCATTCACCTAATGATAAGATAGCAAACACTATATTATGAATGGAGGGTGGTAAAGAAAGAACCCATTAGTATTTCATCTTTACGAATCGAAAACAGATCTGTGCCCCTTTTCATAAAGGTCTAGACGCAGGATATGGGGGTATTAATACGAGGGCTATCCAGAAAGTAGATTACGTTTTGGAATAAAAAAATAAACAAAGTATAGGAAACAAATTTTATTATATACAGATGAAAGCCACACTCAAATACTACTTTTCTACATAGTCACCATACAAATTAAGGCATTTATCGTAGCGATGTACGAGCTTGGAAATTCCTTCGTCGAAAAATTCGGCCGCCTGCGCCTTCAACCACTTCGTTACCTCTTCTTGCCTTCCATCTTGCACAAAACTTGTGGTAACCAAGCTTTTCGCTGATGATTTCGTGCAACAAACTTCGCGAAATTTGTGAAAAACTCAAAGAAAGTTCCGTTATTGTGAAATTTCGATTTTCACGGACTTTAGCATCGACTTTTTCGAGAAGTTCGGCGGTCACTATGCTGGGTCTCCCACTTCGATCTTCGTCGTGAACATTGGTTCGGCCATT
Source organism: Stegodyphus dumicola (assembly GCF_044657685.1). Lineage (NCBI taxonomy): Eukaryota > Metazoa > Arthropoda > Arachnida > Araneae > Eresidae > Stegodyphus > Stegodyphus dumicola. Next base: position 88,732,961 of record NC_140776.1, on the reverse strand, counting down.
TTGAAATCTTATGACCCACTGACGCACTCCACCTTCAGTGATAGTGTTGTCCCCATACACTTCACAAAGCTGCCGATAGATTTCTATCGGTTTACAGTTTTTTGCAGTCAGAAACCTTATTACTGAGCGCACCTCGCAGCTCGCGGGATTTTCAATTAACGCAGACATTTCAAACCGTCACAGTATCTGAACGGAGCACAGCACGAACCTCTCACTAGCACGGCTAGATGCAGACTGAGCTGCGCAACGCTCTGACCCCAAGATGGCCGCGCTAGCCCCGCCCCTAGCGGACACAGACGGAAACGTAATCTACTTCCTAGATGGCCCTCGTATGTATGAAGCTGCGAGGGATAAACATTCCACTTTTTTCCTTTTACTGTGCATTTAAGAAAATTATGAAGCTGTTGTATATATTTAATGGTAAAGTAAGTTTTTTTTTTTTATCAGGGGAAACGAAAATGTATTACTAAATACGAAAATGTATTATGCATTACTGGATGCGAAAATATATTACTACTTATCAAAATTCTTAAAATATAGCTGCAAAACAATTATGGGAGAGGAGGGGAGTAAAACTAAAGAGAAAAAAAAGAAAATATTGCATGGTACAGATAGTTTTGCATTTAATATACATGGTACGTTAAAAACCCGAAAGTTGGTAAATCTCAGATCTTAGTTGAAAATTTTAATTGGTGGCAAAATCGAAAAAACGTTTCTTGTAAACGTTTCTCGTTCGGATTTTATTTTGGAAAATACCGGTAAAGATCAGAGATATTAACGCTAATTATTCCAATGTGTTAGTTTAATGATGCAAAATATATACATGCATCCAAAAAATTAAGGGTGAGTGGTAATTTTAATTGTAAAGAGAAAACTGTAGATGAATAAAAACAAATATTACACATGACGAGCTATTTTACCCGGTAACTGATATAGAAAATAGCCAACAACCTATTGAAAATATCATATTAAGCCCTAAATAGCATGATCCGGTCATGAGTTTTTATGACACTTGGAATATATTAGCTTATAACTGAAAAGATTTTTCTTTCTTACTCCCTTAATGTAATGACGTAAATATCATCTTAATGAATGGAGAAAACAGAGAAAATTCTGAAAACAGAGATTAAAGTAAGTAATTATACAATTAGTTAAAAAATTTTGTTAACTAATTGTATAATTACTTACTTTACGAGGAGATTTCACGTGGAGATTCAAAAGGATGTACGTCTCAGAAGTTTAAAGCAAATTGTAATAAGTTTTTTTTTTTTTACAGAAAACTATCTATAAGAGTACGTAAAGACATAAGTAAAGGATAGATGAAAAACACTTATCAATAGGCCCTGTCATTACAAAGTTATTTAGGATTTCTGGGAGAGGTTATTCCAATGCTTTTTAACCTAAACTTCATCATTTTCTTCTTAATCTGGCTTATTTCCTGGAAGAGGACTGCGAGATATTGTTCATCTCCCTATTACGCCCCCTAGTGCACAGCAAGGCTGAAGTCTGGAAAGATACAGGATTGTTGATTCAATGGATATCGCCACTCTCCAAAAGATTCTTTAGTTAAGGCCTTCCATTATCATCCATAAAAATGCTTCCACAATAACGAGCATTACATGGCTTTCAGCAGCTCATTTGCAATAACGGGTTATCGTTCTTGATTACATTTCCAGCCCGTGTAACTAAAACATCCATCAATTATGATGCTTCACAGTATCACGATAGCAATATCCTTCCCACCTGGTACATTTCACCCCATTCACACTATATGAAATGGCACTTGGAAACCGATTCTAATTTTAATTGATTCTCATCAGAGAATAAGATATTGATCCATTGCTGCATCATGTAATTAAATGGGTATGACATCACTGTAAACGCCTTCTACTGAGCTTTCTAGATAATGCCACTCTGCTGATCGATTGTACCGAGCGTATAAACTTACGTAATTGGAACACTGAGTCTCTGTTTGGTAGAATATTCTCAAACATATTCGTGTGCTACAGTAGACGTAACTTGCAACAGGCTGTGTGATATGAATTGTATTATCTATTAGCGCCAAGTATTAATCTTCTTCTACATTTGCAGAGGTGTTCTCTTACACTGAAACACATTCTAGTCATTTGCTCAAATCCTGGAAACGCTGTCCAAAGCCTAGAGATAATATTTAGCGAGATTTGAAATTCCACTTAAGAGTTCTAAAGCTTTTTCCTAAATTTTGTATAATCTTCCAAAGCGTAAAACCATCGAAATGAGGTTTTTGATACATGACGAAAATTTCACGTTTGTAGATTTATTCTTTCACGCAGCTTGTTGATCACGCTCGTTTTATTTTTACCTGGGAGCGAATTGTCATATGAATCCTTAACACAGTTATAAGGTATTCCTCCCGCCTTCCTAGCGTGCCTTTGTGGTGTAGTGGTTCTGCACGCTGAGCCGGTATTCCAGAGGTCCGTGGTTCGATTCCTGGCGAAGGCGGTTGCTATTTTTCATCTCTCCGGCCTCCAAAAAATACCTAATGTCTCTACACAGTAATCGGAAGTTTTTTGTTTTCATCAATTTTCGGCTTCTCAAATTTTAACTATGTTAATGAAATTACATTTAATGCTTAATAAATTAATTCATTGGATTATGTGGAGATAATTTCTTATCAATTATATTTGTATTATATTACGTTTTAGACACTTACGTATAATTTTATCTTATAATTAAATGCTGTTTTAATTTTCTGTTCGATTAAAAGTTAAAAATTAACAATAACAATTAAAAATATGGTTCTAGTACAATAGATACCATATAAAAATTGAGTTGCGCATTATGATGCAAGATAAATACTACAATATTTAAAAAATTTACATTTTAAAGAATAATGAAAAGTTACAACACTTACGCACTTAAAAAACACTGTCGCAGTCAAAGTAAACGGATTCCTACCAAATAATGTTGACAAATGCTCAAATTTACGGAATAGTTTTCTAAAATGAGTTGAAAAAAGCGTTTACAAGCATTTTTCAACTCGCTTTTGTAAATGTGTCAGGAATTATAGCTTTTCCCGTTCATTTTGCCACAAAGTGATTTGTACAATTACAGGGTAAAACCAATGATTCGAAACCTGGCAAAGGCATAATTGATTTTTATGCTTCCTGGTTTAAAAAAAAATAATGTGCTTATGGGGAAACACCCGACTAAAATTTCGCTAATTCGTTGTTGTCTGGATTTGGTCTAAAATCTGATGTCTGTCTTACGACAGACTGTGTTGTCTGTCTGTGTTGTCTTTTAAGTGAAGAGAGAAAAAGTGAATAATTATCATATTTACTGTGCATGCTTCGTGGTGTAAATTCTTAACATGTTCTCTTGCGGCTGGCTACTGGAAGATACACCGTTAAAACACACAATTGATTTTTCATGTTTTTTGTTTTCAAAAACACACTAATGTCCTCTATGAGTACAGTTTCTCTAATGAGACATAGATTTACCAAATTTCGGCCTTCTACAATAACACAGTTTCAGTCAAACAGAGCCTTTTCACTTTGTAGAGACATTAGGATTTTTTGGAAGCAAGAGAGATTGAAAAATTAGCAACGCTTTCGTCGGGAATCGAACCACGGATCTCTGAAATACCTTATATATTCCCCCTTTAAAAAGGCGACTGGGGTTTTTAGGGGACCCACTCGCCAAATCCTGGGTGGAGAGAAATCATCATCCACCACACTTTTAGTTCGGTCGCCACTGTAGAGACATTGGGATTTTTTGGAAGCAAGAGAGATTGAAAAATTAACAACGCCTTCGCCGGGAATCGAACCACGGACCTCTGAAATACCTTTTAAGTTTATAAACTTAAACAGAAAGTTTTGGGGAACGTAAAGTGCATTTGCTTTCCGACATATCCCCTGGTACTTTTATATACTTAATGCAGTGTATGAGGTATTTCTGGAAAGCTCTATCACAGAAAAATTAATGAATGACATTAACCAGCCTAGCCTACATCACTTTGTTAACAGTCCTGAAATGTTAAATTTTAAGGAATGTTTTTAGCGACGCTTAATAACCGATGTCAGACTGAACAAGAAAAAACGGTGAACACAACCATTCAAAAACATTTGTATTTTCGAAGGGTAAAAAGGTAAACTCTGAAATATTAAACTGTAATCTAAACTTTTCAGAGTGGATTTTGGAAAATGTTTCCTAAAAAAATCATGTTCTATATTAAATCTCGAATAATGTATATTTTTGTTTTTGATATCAGCCTGGAATATCTCTTTTCTGAGCGTTAACTACCATTCGACAGCTTGTTTCCTAGCGGACACGGGCAACAGTATTCTGGTGCAGTACTGTGCAAATTAATAAGAATAAAAGCTATAAATTTAATTTTGCATTGTCAGTAACAATATTTTTATAATTTTTTTCTTTTTTTTTTTTCGTCATGAGCAATTAAATGTTTTACAGCATCGGGGTTATTATGTTAAACTAGTTATTACCGTTGAGGAAGATTCGATTAAGGTGTTGGATCGAATTTAGTTCTTGACTGTAGTTTTGGAAGTCTATTCTGTTATTGAGAATCAAGTATTTGTAATTATTATTATTAATCTGGCATCCATGAAGAAAGCAAGGTCATAGTTACGTAAATAGGAAATGATTCATATAGAGATTATTGTTAAGTACAATAATAATTTATGTATAATTAATAAGACTAAGTGTTAGATCTGTTTACACGTTGTTAGTAAGATTTTGAACTAGATTATTTTTACTCTGTGGATTTATCTCACACAGATTTGTATATAGAAAAATGTATTAGAAACTACGAAAACGTTCGAAAGCTGCTAGCGAGAGAATTTGAAGTCAGTTAAAAGCAATTTCTTAAAACGAAACACAAACTGGATAAGCTCATAAAAAGAAATTCTTTTATGGATGTCTTGAAAAAATAGTTGAATGGGTCTAAAACTGTAGGAGTAAAAATTCCGAATACTGAAGTAGAGTTCTTTTAGGAAAAAAACATTTTGAAGTACACAGACAAAATGTTTCTTATGTGTGGAACATATATGAAAAGGAACATATGTCACCAAAGGCCATCAAACAAATAATTCAACATTCTTGTAGAGAAAATTGTTTCAGCATCTGTTTGCTATGACGAAGAGAAGCAGATATTCTCATTTTGGCCAAACGAGCTTTTCCAAGCTGAAACTACAAAGTCTTTAAATGGAAAAAGCAATTTCTAGCAGCATCTAGTCCTGTGTCTCTATACATTGCATAACGTGAAAGAATTCTTGGAAGGAATTCTGTAGAATGTTTGAACTAACCAAAAAGTGTAATTCCAGTTTTTTCGAGTAATGATCAAGAGCTGGCTAAGGAAAAAAATAACTTTTAGAAAAGAGATACTAGTATTTATCAAGTAAGATGACTGGTGCATTTGTGTGAAGTGAGGATTTATAATTCAAGAATTAAAGAAATAAGCGGGGAGTTGAAATGATTTTAAAAGCCAACATAAATTTCTTTCATTTATTTCAGCAATATTATTGCCAATATCGATTTCGGCATAAATTTCTTTCCTATTTGTAAACACTTTGCATATTTTCTTACATTTGTGTTTTATGATATTCTGCATTTTATGTTCTTCTGTATAACTAAATTGAGGAGACATCATAGGCTAGATTACTTGAACATGCCAAATTACACAAAGCTGCCTAGTCTGTCTAAAGGGATGATTCCTACGTGGAAGATTTTCTTAGGAAAACTACCTCGTAGTCATATTATACAAGAGAAAAACCAAGAAAATTGATTATGCAGGCAGTCTTTTTCATTTGCATTCGAACCCAGGTCGAACTATCAGTATTCAACGGTCTTAATCACTCCGTCACTGATGGAGGTTAGACTGAGAAAAAGCTGCTTTTGTGATTGGTGTGTTTAATAAGTTTCAAATCAAAAATATGCAAGACTGAGTTAAATGGAAATGGAAAATTCACATTAATCAGAAGTATGTAATTTTATCCATATCATAGGTTTTCTAGAAAATGCTAAATTTGTATCACGTCATCTAACCTTAACAATAATACCAGATAATCAAAATGTACAGTTCATGTGAAAATACTTCTCTTGCTCAGGAACTGTTTGGGAAAAAGTTGCTTCTTAATTTAATCCATTCTAAAACCATGCAGATTTTGAATCTGACGCAAAAAGCGTTTTAATAATAATAAAAATGTTCGTGATATAACTATCCATTTAAGTGTTTATTTTGCGCTTGAAATCAATAATTTCCAAGAATAGTTCCATGATACTATAAATAAAGGCTTTAAGCAAATAATTGAATACACGCAAGAATAGAATTGCATTACAAAAAGCAAAGGCAAAAATAATCGCATTTTCCTGTTTCTTAAATAATTAATGAAGTTTTTTTTTTTGGCATTGCATTTATGTTTGAATAACAGCATTGAAAAGAAATGGCTATTTGCACGCATCTTCCTCAGAAGTTAAAGGTTTTCAAAGTTCTTTTATTTTGGAATATGCTTCAGTACTAATCATGCAGAGAAAACTAGGGTACGTATTACATTTTTTTATGATGCGCCCCCCGTTTTCGATGTTTCGCTTGCTTTGTAAAAATGGCTTATTTCTGAAACATATCATTATAGATGATATCTAAAGTTATGAGTTATTAATATTACTTAACATGCAATTAATTACTACTAAGCTATATCCAGCAAAATTTTTCTGATGTCAAAAATGCGCATTCTTATAATTTATACAAACAGTATATATGTGTTCCTTTAACCCCTCTGCGACATTTTTAACTATCTTTTTATGCGCAACTTCAAGGAACACGCAGACTTCTACCAATTTATGCACTGCATTTCAAAAAGCTTGTATGACTTAATAATATACTTTGAGTAACTGGATTCGTAGTTTCAGTTTAAGAAATAATTCAAATATGACTGTCCGGCTTCATTTTAAATAACCAGTTATTTAAATGCTAATTATTTTCAGACCTTGCATTTTTCTGCCACCTTTCGCCTGAATATAAATTAGGTAAGGTTTAAAAGCAAATGTAGATATTATCTATTAACCTTGCATTAAGGTAACCAAAAAAAGTCCTTGCCATTTTTGACGTCCCATTTGAAGAAGCACTCACAGAGAAGAAACGAAGTGACTCACGTGCTGAAAAAGTGATAGAGGGTTATCGTAACCTTTGACTTTCACCAGTATAAACACGTCCACAAACACAGCAATCACATCTCATCCAGTGCCGAAGAAAAATAAAGATATCGAACCATCTTATTCGCGGTTGTTTGCTCTATGACTTTCTAGCAGCCGAATTTATGGATGATACTGAGAAGGAACATACCCCAAAGCATTGGTTTCAGAATTTCAGGTGGGATATCTGAGCCTTAGTAATGAATCCCGCAGTGGAAAACTGCACGTGTTGGATGTCAATATCTTGAAGGTAGCGATAGAGTAGAATAATAGTCAAACATAGCCTGAACTAGCTGAACGCTTCGAAGTTTCCGAAAAAGCTGTCAGACTACCTGCACTGAATAGGGGAAGGTTGTACATGTTAAGTAAGTCGATACCTCGTACATTGTCGGCAGCCAACAAGGGGCTACCAGCGGTAGCCTGCTTGGCGTTGCTTTCACGGCATTGCGACACATCCACATTTGGTCGAGTGCTCATGATTGACAGAAAATCGAATATTCCCGGCATTACAAGCGTACTAGACATTTGTTGTCATCACGGTATCCTTTGCTTCACGCTGTAAGACCACTTCTGCACTCACACAAGACCATGTTTTGTGTCTGGTAGACTAGTCCCCAAGTGGTGCGCTACGAGCTACAAATATCAGGCCACATCATTATTGCAAATTTGTATTCGCAATAATTTCAACGAGTACAACATACATTGCAACAAATGCAGCCAGCATTTTTTAATCAAAAAACTCTGATGTACCTTCAATGCGAGACCGCAGGCGGCAAGGACAACCAGGAATAGTATACAGTGACTTGGCTGGTCTAATACCCTCAAATTTTATCGTCAAGACATTAGGCTGGAGTAGGAACGTTGGCAACAGGTACTGGATGCTGATGTTGATTCCTTAGAGATATCATGCTGAGTACCATGTTCTGTATGGCTGTTTGCTTTTGACAATCATGAACGAAAAGAACATTTTTGGTTACCTACGAGTATTTACTAAGTATTAATAGAATCTTGTAGCCGCCAAGTCAGTCAGTTTGTGCAATTAAATTCATATGCTTATGAATGAAAAGTTTATTTTTCATCTAATACGCTGTTAGGAATAAAAGAGTTAGGAAGAATTAGGTAATTGGAGCTAAACAAATTAGCCCTATTTATTTTGGTTAAAATCAAATTTTATACACTGACGGAAAATGAAATTCTAACACCGTGAAAAAACCAGTTTAGAGTAATGAAATGTAAGCAAAGCTTTTGTATAGGTAACATATTTATTTCATTATCTTTCATGATTAAGAAGTTAAAGTATGCACAAGAACACACATTTCAAATGTGAAATGGTAATACCTTAATAACCGTTTTAATGATCACAATGTTGAACGCAGGTATGCAAATGCACATGAGCTGTGTAGTACAAGTGCCGTACGTCGTACAGGTGTCATTTGTATTGTATGTCGTTTTGTGGGAGATGGAATTCCATGCCTTTTATGCTTGGTCAGTCAAATCAGCAATGGCCGTGATGGTTGTCTATGTCATCCCGTCATGTCTCATATGTGCTCATACGTCCAGTCATTTCTCATGCTTTAATAAGGGAAACATCGGTTGATCTCGCAGACGAAATTTTATTTTGGCAGAAAAGATAAAATTTCACAAATACTTATCCCAGTAGGTAAGTTTAAGTAAGGTAAGTTTCTTTGACAGAAGACACTAGAAAAGTTGCGTTTAAGAAATTCTTGTAAACGTCATTTAGATAATATTATTATTGTCTCCTTATCATTGTCTCCTATGCTGCCTATCAAATGAAATGTGCCTATGCTGCAGACAGCTTGGTTCCAAAAGCTCACTTGGATTCCTTCTAAATAATATACGCCCATCACTGGCACCAAGATAGAAACGACTGGTAATCTAAGAACACAACAGATCCCCACTCCACTCTCCAATGAGCTTTAACTTGACACATCCGAAGTCGCAGAAGACAGTTAGTTGGAGTTAGTGGTATGGCCGCTACTGAGAGTCAGGCTCGGAGCTGTTACTCAAGTAAACGATTTGCTACAATTCTCTTTGTCACTCTGGTGTGAAAAAAGGCTTGAAAGTCTGCTACAGATGCAATGCGATGCGCCACAGACATGCGACCAATTCGGCGGTCTTCCATTTGAGTGATTCACATGTGCGACCGAATACCAGCCTTCACAAGAAATTTTCCCGTGACCGCTTTTTCTAGCACAGTTTCATGCAAAATGGATATATCCAACTTTTTTTGCAATTTCGCAAAGAGAAAAATCCGCTTTCTCATAGCCTCGTTTAAGAGTCGCTTTTAGAGCAATTATATCATCATTTCTCCCTTTGAATGATAGGAATGTTTTTATAAGTTGTCTTGATTTACTATTTAATTTCGAAACTGGAGAGCTCAAATATTTCGACACTTAGGATTACTTATTTTTCTAATAATGTGGCATAAAAATGTGTAATAGTAATAGAAATCGAAACAGGGAAGAGCTACTGTAATTATTAAAATGGGCCTATTTTAATAATTTAATGTGACAATAATCACGAGTTTTTTTTTTTTTTTAGAATTTATAAAATTAAAAATGTATTGATAAAAATAGAAGTAAGAAAAGACTAACATTTCTTTGAATGTTATCTGGCGTAGAGAAATATGATAAAAAGAAAGGTTATGGAACAAAGAAATGTTTAGGTGAATTGTTGGAGAAATAACAAAAGCTTAGAAATAATATATCCTAAGTCGCGCTTTCGAGACATGAAGAACGCAATTTGAATTTTGTCAATCGGCCCAGTAGATCGGGAGATATAGGACTGTCCCATTTTTTTTTTTTTTTTGAGCAGTGTACATCCGTACATAGATACGTACAGATGTCAGGAAAAAATCTCCTTTGAAACCATTTTAAATCCGTTTCGGAAAACAAAAGAGCCCTTTATTCTGTCGATACGTACATACGTCAGGCTAAAAAATCACCCAGATGGATCCTGGAATGGTCAAAATATATATTTCCTTTGAAATATGATTCCCAAAATTATTCGCGATTAAAATAATTTCTTTATTTTGTGCAAGGAAGTAAAAACTACACACACAGAAGTAAAGAGCATATTGATCTCTCTGGAGGAAAGAATATTTCTTTGCTTTATTTCTAAAGACAGCAAAAGAAACAACTGTGGATTCTTTATAGGATTTTGTTTACTTAAGGCAGGAAATTGTTAACTGCATTATCGCCTACCTGAATTTCTAAGTCTTCCTTAAAAGTAAATAAAGCTTGTTTCTATGCAAAATATAATAGGCAAAAACAATAATCTCAACATACCTCAAGGCGTCTTTGTCCAGAATGAATATAAATATTTACTTTAATTCTTTCTTGAAATCCGAGAAGTTTTTGCCTTAGAATTCTAAAAGTTCTTTATTTTTTTGTAATGCTATTAGCATTTCAAAGTACTAAAGATAAGTGAGGATGACAAAAATAATAACATTTTTAATCTCTTATGGTCAGCAGAAAAGCTGTGATGTTAAAATATTATTTTGAGAAAAAATTTTGATGTGTTTCAGGAATTAACGTACAATTTCTTTCTAGTGCATTAAAACATTATTATATATCATATTTATTATGCGCTGTCGTATATATAAAAAATTCGTATTTTCATTTTCCAGGCATTTGAAAGTTAAAATAGAAAACTGAATGCTGAAATTGAACCGGGCTAAAACTAATTTCTTATAATGCATAAGTTTATAAGAAATAATTAGCCTAATTTTTTTCGCACTTAACCACATAGACTTCAACAACAAAATTTATAAAAACTGCGTAGCATCATGTTTCGAATTACCAATGCACTATTAAGTGTTGGCATACATTTTTATATTTCTTTCAGTCTTTTCCTTCAGGATGAATGATCAGTTTTTTAAGATTTACAGCTTTTTTTTTCATTGCCCACTTTTTGTGTTTTCAATTTTATTTATTATGTATTACGTTCTTCGCAATTACACCATATAAAATTCAATTAACCGGCAAAATCACAAAATATTTAAAAACACCATATCTTAAAAATTCCCGATTGAGTGTTAGAAACTGATATTACTTTTTTATAAACTATCGTTTGCTCGGCCTGCCGCCTAAAATAGTTATGATCAAAAAGGAAAGTATGTAGTGATTTAAATGAGTCCAGCTAGGGTAATTTCATAAAAATATTGAATATTTAAAATTAGATATGTCATGATTTTAATACATGTTTATTTAAATCAATCACATTAAAAAGTAGAACGATGCACCTTTTCTTCCGCTTGTGCACAATTAAACGAAAGTAAAATATAGGTTACCTTAATTTAAAAATTTCGCTAAGTGAATTATTCTTGGCTCAAACTCCAAAAAGTGCGCCTAGATAATTTTTTAATTTCTTGATACGTTTGTCACCAGTTTTACAAAATTAAATATTTAAGCATAATTTAAGTCGTAGAATCGATGTATGGAAAAAATTGGCACGCGATTAGAGAAAAAGTCCGGCTTTGTGTCAATATACATATGTTGGAATAATACTATTTATAAATCTAATGTATATCTTAAGCCGCGCTTTCGAGAAAAGAAAAGCGCATTTTAAATTCCGTCAATGGGCTCAGTAGAAAGAGGAGATATAGATCGGTCCCCATTTTAATTCTGCATGAAGTACATACATGCAGATTCTTTATTTAATTGTTTTGAAAAAGTACACGGCGGTAATATTTGGTGGCAACAATTTGAAAAGTGCAAAATCTGATTTCGAGATAAATGGCCGCTTTTGGTTTTATACAGGATATCTCCTAAATATTGAGACAATCTTATGAGGGAAGTAGGGCACATCATAAAGGTTAAGAATTGCATAGGAACCCATGCCCGGAAATTTCAGGGGTAAGTGGTAGCAGTGGTAGAAATGGGAAAGCAAATAAGAGAGGGATTAATTTGAAATATTTATTGGACATGAATACAAATCGTGTAAGACAGCTTGAATGTTACAACAGATGCTTGAAGTTTGCATCATCAGACGCCAAACATGCCTGACACCGACGGACCATCGATTGCCGGACATGTTCAAACACACCGGAAGTTTCTTTGATTGTAGCAGCGGCGTAGGTGAGTCTTGCCGCGGGATCGAATTCAGACACAATAGGATCGGGATACACAACACTTTTGATGTTCCCCACAAAAAAGAAATCAAGGCTCGATAAATCCGGTGAGCGTGGGGGGCGAGGGAACCGGTCCACCACGCCTAATCCATTGATGAGTGAATGATCTGTTCAAATGGCTACAGTCTGGTCCAAAATGAGCAGGCGCACACACATTAACTTTAAAGCGTTAATATGCCGCGTGGTGCCGCATACCAGGGAGGGTGTTTCTTAAGCCCATAAATGCTGATTGTGGTGACTGAATACGTCATCCCTATTGAATATGGCCTCATCCGTGAACAACGCATAAACTGGGAAGTTAACATCACAGGCACTTTTGGGGGAAAACCACTGAGCGAAACGCACACGTTCCAGATAGTCATCCGCGAGCAGTAACTGAACCCTTTGGAGACAAAAGGCGTGTAAGGACTCGGCGTTCAAGGAACGCTGGCCACTGGTACGATACATTCTTAATTGAGAGGAAATGGCACGCATGCTGGTCCTTAGATTACTCTCCACCGTGTCTATCACACTTTCTTCCCTAACGACTGAGCAAGTCGATCGTGGCCTGCCCTCACTTGTCCTGCCATTTCTTAATGACCCGTAGTCGCACAAATTTTGATGCAGACATGCAAACAAACTGTGGTGTGGTTGATATTTGTCGGGGAAACGTTACCGATAAATGCCTGCAGCGGCTTGTCCATTATCCTTAGCTATGCCGTACACTAAATGCATGTCTGCAAAGCTCTACGTTCGTATAGCGTTCCATCTCTTCGTATGGTGCCTAGCGCTCGAATGACGCAATCCTCACTTTCCACTAGCACTCCTCTGTACAACACTCCTGGCGGAGTACAGTGACGTTTCTGTGCATGGATTCCTATGCAATTCTTAATCCTTATGATGTGCCCTACCTCTCCAAAAAGTTTACCGCAACATTTACGGGACTCCTTATGTTATATTTATAACGTTTTAGCTTATAATTCCCAATCTACAAGGGTTCAAATTTAAATTGTTGTAGAACAATTTACACCTGCATTCTACCATTATTTAAGACTATGATTATCAAATTCATCTTTAAATAGATTCGTTTATTGCATTCAAAGGTTTATATCAGAAATTGCCAGACTGATATTCTAATTGTTATGAATTACTGAACAGTTTCGTAGAAAATTAAAGTTTGAGAAATATGGAATTTTTAGAGAAACGCCCATTCTTTTATTCTTTTACTTCTTATGTTTATGAATTTTTTTATTATTTCTCTCATTTTTTTTTTTTTTTTTTTCTTTTTTCATTTGTAAAGCCTTAAGAGAAATTTCCACTATATTGCGACATCGTTTATTCATTGCAAGGAATAGAGGAAGAAGCAAAAGCGTAGAAATTACTACGACAGAAAGAATTTTTTTTAGTACATCGGGCATCCTTCTTTGTAGTGTATTTCAGTTAGGGTTATAATCTGCTTCCTAGTTTTTGTTTCGTGATTTCCTCATTTGCTAGGGTTTGCATTCGAGTGCTGGAGAAGAAACAAGAAATTTGCTGCACATATTTTGTTATCCAATAAATTCTTAAATCTCCCTTATTGGATTATTGAAAGAAAATTCTTTCTTTATTTATTACATGTACTGATAATAAAATTGAGTTAATTTCTATTGCATATTGTACATGGTTATTTTGAAGAGAAGAGGCATGCATCTTGATTTAATCATGTAACACATGAGAAATTTCAAGTAAAAATCACATGCATCCGACATATCAACTTTCACATAAACTCAACCAGCAACAATAAGGTTAAAACCGAAAATAGCCTGTTTTGGCACAAACTGAACTTTAGTTTGCTATGCATATTTTAGATGAAAAAAAAATATATGATGTGGAAATCTCGTGACTTCCTTATACGGCCTATTAAATTATACACATTTTTTGCTGCGATTCATTTAAACTTGTTTACTCTATTATAATTAGAGATATATTCCTAATTCAATCAACTCAGTTCTCATTTCATGGCAAGGCAAGAATACTAGATAAAAACTCGATTTTTATTAAAAATTGTAAAATGCAGGAAAACCAAAAATATCAAATACAGTTAAAAACAGTTTAAAAAATTATTTTTACAATTAAAATTATAGTTCCTACGCACAAATAAGCAATTCGGCTAAAGGGCAGGAAGACAAAATTTTCGGTGCAGAAAATTGAAAGTTAACTTTTGGTTCCACTGGAAAGAAGTCATTGAAGTTGGTGCACCAATTAGTTTTAATTCATTGTTCTACAATATAAGGTATTTCTCCCGCCTTCCTAGCGTGCTTTTGTGGTGTAGTGGTCAGCACACTGGGCCGGTATTACAGAGGTCTGTGGTTCGATTCCTGGCTAAGGCGTTGCTAATTTTTATCTCTTCTGCTTCCAAAAATGACCAAATGTTTCTACAAGTGGCGACCGAACTAAAAGGGTTGTGGATGATGACTCTCCACAACCAGGATTTGGCGATCGGGTCCCCTAAAAACCCCAGTCGCCCTTTAAAGAGGGGAGTATATAAAGTATTTCTCCCGCTTTCCTAGCTTGCCTTCGTGGTGAAGTGGTTCTACACGCTGTGCTGGTATTCCAGAGGTCCGTGGTTCGATTCCCGGCGAAGGCGATTGTTCATTTTTCATCTCTCTTGCTTAAAAAAAAATCATGATGTCTCTACAACTAAGAGTTTCAAATGTAAACAAAAATCGGCCTAGTTAGGCGCAGTGCCACTTAAAACTTTAAAGTGTTGATAATTTTGCAACTATTGCAGGCAGATTAACTGAAAGCATAAAACCCTTAACCAGGACATCAGAAAATATAATTCAATAACTTTCAAAGCAAGAAATGCAAAATTTACCAACATATAAGAATGAAAAAACCGTGCTCACGGAGCCGGGTAAGAGGGTGAGTATATATATATATATATATATATATGTGTGTGTGTGTGTGTGTGTGTGTGTGTGTTTAGCACCGTCGATTGCAACAAAAAAGAGAAGGGCACAACTGGATATTATGGTAGTCACATATAAAAAATTGTAAAGTTGTATGCTAATCTTTTCTGAGTTATACGAGACAGATACATACGTATGTACAAATGTCATGAAAAAATCCCTTCTGAATCCATTTTACAATCCGTTTTGGAAAAAATAGTTCTTTATTCTATCCAGACGTACAGATGTTACGCATGATAACCGAAATTTTTCACGATTACAGTATTTCTTTTACTTTATACTAGGAAGTAAAAAGCAAATAACTATTGTAATACTTTGAAGTGAAGAACTGTTTACATTTGTGCTTTTAATATATTCTACTTCCAACAAAACTATTTAAAGAAAAGAATAGATTCCAAATAATGCATGCATAGTGTCAATGTTCGAATTTATACTTTGATTTATTCAGTATTTATCTCGTGTACATGGCGCAACTAAAGTATTCCTCCTTCATTTTCTTTATCAGTCATGACAACCTTTGGTCCATTAAAGTTGTAGAAATTTCGCTAAATTTTAGTGATTAACAAAGCAGATTTCTTTAGTGCAGTACTAAGAGAAAGTTGTTTTCAATAAAAGGACCCTTGAGGAAAGTTTCTAAGTTTTATCACTTCTTAGAAGTTGTAGTGAAGCCTGATGGGTCGAGTTACCTGAGTCTCAAGCACAAAGCCACCTAACAAGAGACCGAGTGAAGCGATAATGGAACCTGATATTTTTCATCATAATATGAAATTTGCTTCATCTACTTCATTATAAATACGCAGATAAGTCTAGTATAGTTTAAAAATAATTTAATGAACTTTTGGTGTTTTACTTGGTCTGGAACTGGTAATTAGTCTAATAATCCTAACAGATGTGAAGCGACATATCGCTATGTTTGAAGTAACTACAAGAATTATCGCTATGTTTGAAGTAACTACTAGAGAAGATTTTAAATAACGTTTTCATTTAAGCAGAATTTAGAGCATAATCACACTTTCTTGTGCTAAGAATATCAGCTACATCTCGTTGTGATGCAACTAAAGAGAGTAGTCAAATTTAAGTTAAACCTTGAACGGTAGACTACAAAATTTATTATTACTTCAACTGGTTCAATAATTCTACCGAATCATCTAAATCAAAGTATCAGCAGCGATATAACGCAAAGCTGAATAATTACAGTCATCAGAACTAGCAGAAAAGTAGCATGTAACGCGTACGCGACGCCAGAAATACGCTTTGTCTTAAACACACGCACACGAAAAAAAAATTGGAATAAATTCTGGCTATCTTATTTGCATTCTAGTGAGTGATACGGAAGGGAAAAGTTTAACTACAAATACAAATCATAATAATCTGTTAGTTTAAAGTAATAAACTGGTAAAATATTCAGCAGTTCTTCATTGCTCATAACTTATATAAAAGGTATATTTGCAAAAGTATCAAATATTCAAAATTCAATAATTTACTTCAAGTGGAGTGTAAGGAGTATTTTTCTCCTTTACGTCTCTTCGTACAGCGATTGGAAACCCATTCGGCTGACCATCGAATTCGACCATTCGGCTGCAGCTCGAATACGGGTTTTTCATGTTTTCTCCTCCAAAATAAAAGCTAATACTCTCTACAAGTAGTATCTGAACTAGAGTACCACTTGTAGAAATAGGTGAATGATAATTATTCACAATCTGAATTTAACGACTTCTGTTCAGTCGCACTTTATTTGAGGAAAAATATGAGAAATTTTGCTCTCCTTTATAGTGTAATTGGAAGGAGGGTCGGTTGATAATCGGGAGGTTCGGAGTTCGAACCCCTAAGAGGGCATTCTGATTTTTATGCTTTCGCCTTCAAAAATACGCATTAATAGATTTTAACAACATTATTAAACAATACAAAATTTATATCGCTTATTTATTACGTTTACTGTTTCCTAGATTGATCAAAATTAACTACTCCTTTGTGGCTTCTTTCTCTCACTTCTTTGTAATAAATCTTCTTTGTAAATAAGTGACGTAGCGAGGCAAGAGCCTAAACTCGTTCGTTTATTGACTTTGAACTCTACAAGTTTACTAAATAGAAATGAAAACTTTAATGATGAAACCGAATTTCTTAAAAAATAAATTAATTCATGTCACTTTGTTTTCATATAAAAACAGAAAATGTTTGCCTTAGTTTTAAGATAAATAAATTTAATATGAAATAGAGGACATGGGATCACAGACTATGAAAATTTTTTTTCGGGGGTGGCGGAGAGTGAATGCTTATATTCTGTGAGAACCTATTTAAGACGCTATTTTATGCATTTATCGTAATTCTACTTTCACAGACAGTGAAACTTCCTTCAGACGACCTCTTACGATTTAAAATTATCAAACTAATCATCTTACTTAAGTTTCGATGAATATTTAAATGTTGTTGTGTTAGGGAAGTACTCACGGTTAGAAGCTTCACCTTAAGTCGTTAATTAGATTTAAAAACACATTCAGAATATATTTTTCTTCGTTCAATATGTTAAAATCAGCATACCTTCCATTATGAAGCTGCTAAAGTTTGTTAAAAAAAGAAGGATTATTTAAAACAAATTAATTAATTAAAAAAAATCTGAAAGCTTTCAGATTTTTTACTATCTAAAACGTTTTGTTTAACGTTTGTGTGTCACCTTTATTTATTTATTTATTTATAACTTTTTATGTGTTACCTTTACTTTTTAAATACCACGTTCTTCGCACTTAAACCATAAAATTCGATTAAACAGGAATGTCACAAAATTTTTAAAAGAGTATATTTCTGTTTCGTACAATATTGCCATCGCTCGCTTTGAAATCGTTGAGATTATTAATCAAAATTGTTTAATATTTGACAAAATAGGAAACAGATAGTAAAACAAACTCCAAATTCCAAATTTGGGCTTTCAGATGCCCATATTCGAATGGAGGACTCGTTATTCAAAATTTAATGTCTCTAGGTACTGTTTTTTTTTCACAGTACGAGAAACGTACATGTATTCATGCAGATGCTTTGTTATTTAATTTTTTAAATATTATGCAGGACTCAAATATTTGGTAGCAATAATTTGAAAAGTAAACCGATATTTATAGTGAGCCGTCGCGAAATACCAAAACGAAATTAATAGCCCTTCCGGGCAAATTGCCCCTTTGGGCTAAAAAATCTGAAATGTTCAGATTTTAAGTCACCCAAAAGGACAGTTTTAACGTTTAATATGTTTTATCAGTAGAGATTATCAATAGAGGTGATCTAATTGAAATATAGAAGCATTTTATAGGATATGAGATGAATATGCATTTAGATTAGCATGGAAACTTTTTATATCTTCTGAATAGTTCAAAGGTGAAAAAATACGTAACATTTTTCCATAAAAATGCTTTTAATTAGATAAATCGTGAATTGAATGCATTTTTATTTAAATGAGTTAGATCAAAAAGTTAAAAAAATATTCTTGAGAACTCTATCTATTGCTTTTAAATTTGTCAATTAATAGTTTGTTAATTAATAAGAAGAGACAGATTAAATATGAAGGAACAATATATTACGTTTTGACGAATGGCAACAGACTCCAACATAAAATGAAACAGCAAAAAATCGTGTACCGAGGCTAATAGCCCTTTTCGGTTCATAACGTATAATTTATAAGTTTTGGCAACACAATGTTTTGTTATGATTCATAGTTAAATCGTTTGCTCGTGCTTTGTGATGCTGTAAAGTTCCAACGATTGAGTTAAGCAATTCTAACTAAACTACTTAAATTTGCTCTGCTAGTTTTTTTCTGCTTTAGAAAAAATTAATTTTAGTTATAGAAAAAAAAAAAAAATAGAAACCACCACTGGTTGTATATCACTTTTGTCTTCTCTAGCTTTTGATGGTCCTTTTAGAAGAGTGAAATTCAATACCGATGCTCATAAATGTTCTAAAAAATACTAGTCACTTTCATTGATGATCGTTAATGAGAGTTATTTGCCACGAAAATGTTCACTATGTATTTTGATTTTCGCACTAGGAAAGAATCAATGATATAGTATTATAGCAAATTAAAAAAAATGCAATGAAAGGCTCTTTTCTTTCTTTGCCTAAGTTAAGCAGTGCCCTTCGCTTCTTGTAATATATATACGTAATGTATATGATTTGCGAATGAGCAGATAAATGATTATATATATATATATGATTTGGGAATGGAGCAGATAGAGGATGACGCACACATAGCAGATTCGTAATGAAAAATAAAGTTGGAAATCAAGTAGATAAGATGAAGTCGTAGTAGTTGAACATTTCGCGGCCACAAATATCTTTGTACACTAAGCATGTTTGTTCCAGAGAATTTACATATTTTATATTACTTGCAATAAGAAGAAATCAGCGCAGTAGCAGTCTAGCCAGGCAGAAGAGGGAAAACAAAATACACCTTGTGTTCAAGATATAATCTTAAATTAGAATGAGTTAGTTTCGGTTTCAGTGCATTTGATTGGATAATCAACTATGTTCTAAAATTACTATTAGTAGTTTGAGTTTTAGTTCCTTTTATGTCACCAGTATGATTAGCGCATTGTGCAGCAGCGTCCAGCAGGTCCGGGGTTCGATTCCCGGGCTGGGCAAGGTGGACTCAGCCTTTCATCCCTTGATTTCCATCACTTAACTCGATAAAATGAGTACTAAGTTCGCTTGGGGATTAAATACTGGAGGTCCTGCGTCACCACTTGTTCAGGGCATATGCTTACGCAAGTCCACGGCCCTTGGTCAAGAAAGCATGTTTTGGGCACTGCAGGTCTTGGTCCATTAGGGATGTTAAGCCACTGACTTTAGTTTTATGTCACCAGTATTATGTAAAAATCATATAATATGGACTAATCTAGAATTGACGCGTTCAGGAAAAGTTATTATATGCAACTGCTATTTTCAGAACATACAGGTGGAATACACAAATTAAAATGAAGAATTACGGAACTATTACCAATTTAGGATATAATTTTGTTTATCTATTTTTCATCTTACATATATATATATATATATGGTATTTGTTCATAAGTTGAATCTACTCAATGTCATTTATAGCTTGCTCTATCAGCTATAATAATATCAGTATGGTAGATGGAGTAATGATGACACGGGAAAAAACATTTCGTTAATATATATATATATATATATATATATATAACACTAAAAACAAAATCTGAAATGTTTCAGATTTTAAATTACGTCCAAAGGGGCGTTTTTTTAACATTTTGTGTGTTACCTTTCTTTATTAAATATCATGTTCCTCGCACTTAAACCATAAGATCCAGTGCAACAGCAATATCGCAAAATAGTTTTAAAACGAGCATATCTTTAGAATTTCCGATACAGACACTCACGCGCTGGAGATAAAAATGTTTTTTCTGCACAACGTTGCCATTGCTCGCTTTGAAATCCTTGAGTTTGTTAATCAAAAATTCGTCAAAGTTTTAAAAAATAGGAAATCGATCATAAAACAAATTTCAAATTTCAAATTTGGTCTTCCACATGCTCATATTCGTTGGAGGATTACGTTATTCAAAATTCGATGACTCTATGTACCGTTGTTTTATCACAATACGAGAAATATACATACATTTATGCAGATATTTCATTATTTAATTTCTTCAAATATAATGCAGGACTCTAACATTTTGTGGCAACAGTTTGAAAAGTGAACCGACATTTATGAGTCCGACGCAAAATGCCAAAACGAAACTAATAGTCCTTCGGGATTCAAATCCCTTTGGACTAAAAAAAAAAAAAAAAAAACAGAACTTCGAAAATTGTCGTTAGGGGAACATGTGGCACTCTTCTCTTCTAACCAGCAGAGAACTAAACAAATTAATAACAACGCTGCTTTAACTCAACAAATGAATTGCCCAAAAAGGCTACAGAAATGGTAGTGGCGCAGGTGTGTGGTCCTCTTAGAGTAATATTCTCGAAAATAATTGATCCGCTAATGAAATCTACTATGAACAACACCAAACAGTGACTCTTGGTGAATGCAAAGGGAATTTCTTGAAATGTATGGAACTTTTCGGATACCTAAATTTGAGAATTGGGAATGTTAACTGTCCCATGTAAGTTAAAATGTGCCTCATCTTTCCTCAGAATTCTTCGCAGGTCAAACACCATCTTGGCAAGAAATATCACAGCTGATACCACCCGTTTATCATATTTATTGTGTTTTAATTTCTGCACGCGGCTAATCTTGCAAGAGCAAAAGTGAAAACCTTTCCGCAAGACTTTTCATACCGTTGGCAGATTCGAATCCAACTGTTGCGCTATTCCTCGAGAACTGCTGCTACTAGCGGTAGTTCCGTGGGTTCCGTCAATGATTGTAATGGCGTCGTCAGTACCTGTCATGTTCTGATAGCGGTTTCTGTTCTCTGTCAAACGGAACTGCAAAGAATATGTTTCTTTAAACTTCTGAATTATACGTTTCAATGTATTACTTTACAAGCCTCCTGTTACGACTTCTAAACTCATCAAGAGCAGCATTTGCTTTCCATTGATGAATAGAATACAACTTCATATGTAACGAGTGCTGAGGTTGGATTACTGAGTAAGAGGTTGAATCACTGACGCCAATGTCATTTATGCAACAGAGCATTTGCGTTTTAAAATTTTACCTGCGTTTCATGAAAATTTTCAGTTGTGTTGACTAGAACAACAGCACATTTTCCCTTAACGTCAGCTTTCTGAACTAATTTTTTTTCACATAATCTATTTCCCATGTCGTCATCTAGTTCCCATGTCCTATTAGTCGTACCTAATTTTGTGGCATTCTAGCTAATATATCGACTTACAGATAGCTCTGGGTAGTGAGAATTTAATAAAAATCACCCTGTGTATATATATAATTTAAATATATATATAATTTAAGTAAAGTAAACAGAACAAACGATAAAAGACCTAAGTGGTCAAAAGTCTCTCTCTCTCTCTCTCTCTATATATATATATATGAAAGAAATGTGCAAAACTGAATTCAAAACCTAATCCAATTGCTCTGTGAGAGCAGCAACAAGTGGGGATAATAATGCAAAATAAAATAAAAAATGCGTTTAGAATTCAAGATATATTCAGTTTGGAATAAATCACATGCAGAAACCCAAAACGCGGAAGCACAGTGGGAAACTGTAAAAAACAGCGAGACAAAATATGGCAAAACCAAAAATGAAATAATAAATTTACATCATTCGACGCATAGTCGTCAGGGAGTTGGTGTAACGATAAAAGTAAATAAATAAAACAGCTTCTTTCCGAATACAGATTACTTTTATTGTTTTTATAAGATTAATTGGAAGTTTTCCTTTGTGTCTTTGCCGGTTTAGAATAAGGCTATAATTTTTTTTCTAGAAAACTTATTAATTTAGGCAGTATACGTAGGATGAAGAAACAAAATCTTATCAACTCTGATGCAATTTATATACATATAGGTAAAATAATATATATCAATATCTATATCTATAGCTTTCCATTTATCTTTCTATCTATATATATAATTAAAAGATAATATTCGTATTAAAATTCTTAAATTTCAAATTAAATTAAGAAAGCTAAGAAAGTAAAAGAATTACAATCTGAGGTCTAAATAAATTCCAATTTCTAAATTCGTAATTAAGTAATATTAAATTTTTTGTAATTAAAAAAGTTTAGAAAACTTTTTACAAGTATTAAATAATAAAGGTTAAATCGGCATGGAAAAATTAGTTTACCAGCAATGGTCAATAGTAGTGGATATACATAAAACTGTGATAAAAATTTTGTTAATGATAATTAAAGCCATATAAAAAAATTACTTAAAAATGAACAATTGAAGATATAATGAAAAAATAATCATTCTTCGGGGGCGGATTAGCTTATTTCAACTCCTTTCAACTGTTCAGACATCATGTTTCGTCCTTACTATGCATATACAAATCGAAAGTAGAAATGAAATTAAATGTAAATATTTAATTCTCCAAATTTAGCATGTTCATATGCATATCAAGAATTCACCTTAGTTAAAAAATAAATTTGAAGCCAAAACTTTTATAAAACTATCAACCCATTGCTCGTTAAACAGCAGAAAAAGAATCGAAAGAGTATAAATAATGAAAATACGAGTAATAGGAGTAAGAGAGGATAATAGGAGTAAGCTGTACCCCTTTAATTATGATTATGTTTAATTATTTCAGCCTAGGCGCAGTATTCGTGATAGTCTTTTCTTATATTTGATTGTTTGTTAATATTTATATATATGTGTGTACAATAAGACAAAATCTTTTTAATAAGAATTACTTTTGAATAAGTTTTTGGAAGTCTTCACTTCTTAATCAATGTAAAATGATATTTTGTACATTCACCTTAGCTTGTTTATATTTTACTAATGCTGTATATTGCCTTTTAAGAAGTATGAGTAGAATAAAGTGAAAAAAATGTCACATCATTTGTGAATTCATAAGCAATGTGATGCGGAGGACAGAGATTTCTCTGAGTGTATTTAAGTATTTGTTTTCTTTCTTGGTTATATAAAATGTATTTTGAAAAGAACATCATTATGTTCTTCTAAAATAATTGCAATATGATATCTCAATTTTTGATCATATGAAAATATATAGTATCAAATATTATTACAGCCTTTCCTTAAATCCTTTTCTCTCGCAATTAGTGAATATTGTTGATGTTTGCTAGTTTCTGTATTATTCCAGTTACATATATTATTTACCTCTCAAACTTAGTATTTTATATAAGAAATCTCCTGGTTTCTGAACTGCGATTCCTCAAATAACTTCGTTTATATAAAACGAAATTAGAAAAAATCAGATACATAAAATTGTGAAAATATATTTCACAATTTTATGTATCTGATTTTTTTTCTAAGAAACACAATATATATATGCTTTTTTCCTAAGAAACAAACTCTGCTTCTCAAACCAAATGAAAATTTGGAATGAAATTTTGTCTCAAAAAAGAAGGAAGTATTTTCTATTATTTCTTTGGAGCACAAAACATCCGAAAATTTTTTGAATTCACATAGAAAGTCAGAAAAATACGACACAATTTTTCACCATTGTCTTTTCAATTTCGCACTTAATTTATCACCTTTGTTTTTCATCTTATTGCTGGGAAACGTTTTTCAAACTCGTTTACATATCGCATGAATATTTATTATAATTCTTGAGCCGCTGTACATTGTAATAGTAAAATAAAAACATGTAAGGACTTTTCTATCTAATATGCGTTATTTTCGTGCAACAGAGAAATGGAATTCATTAAGTTTCAAATTCTGTGCCCTCCAAAGTATGTATATAGATTTATATATAATATTCATTCGCAATGTGATCTCTTATTCAATCATGATACTGGCTTTTAACTTCATTCTTTCTGTTGACAAAAAATTTTATTGCAATGCATATGTCAGTCTTTCTTCGAAAAGCCTGATAATTAGAGAATAAATTCTTGGTTTGGATTCTTAGTTAAATTCTTGGAAGTGTGTGGAAAATAACGTCTCAAGCTCTCCGAATCTAACGTTTTCTACAGTAAGATATAAACATAATTTTTCGAAACTTTTATGCTTTTCTGAAAAGGCAGCCGGAATGTCTTTTACCATCATTTTAATTTTCTTAAAGGCAAGTAATATTATTAGGAGGAGCTGTATGTACGATATACATCAAAAAGTGTCTCATTCTCAGAGAATTTTTGAATGGCGATATTTAGATTTCAAATATGTTTTTGATGTTGTAAATAATTATCATGTTTCCCTTGCTTGCTGTTGTGATGTAAGCGGTCAGCACATTCAACTTTTACTTTTGAATATCCATGATCCAAATCCAGGTGGGGAGACAATTGATATTTTGAAGATTCATGATCCAAATCCAGGTGAAGAGACAATTGTTGTTTTGAAGATCCATGATCCAAATCCAGGTGAGGAGATAATTGATGTTTCATGTTTCTTGCTCTCAAAAATTTAGTTTTGGTCACTCTCTGGAACTGAAAGACTGACACTCATTCGCCCTTTAAGTGGGGAAGCATGTAAGCGATTATGGCATTATCCCTGTACGGTCTTGTGGTATAAGTAGTTAGCAAATCCAGCTAACAATTAAAAGGACTGTGTTTCGAGGTCACGGATAGTTCAAAATATTAATTTTCATGCATACTGTAAGTGTTTATTACTTTAAAAAATAAATAATTTTACATTTTTTAACTTATAAACGTCTCTCCAATTTCAAAGCTTATTTTTCGAAGCATTATATTTGAATCCTCTTTGATCGAGTGAGCGCAAAAGAACTTTAAAATGAGTCATTGCTATCTCGGAACTAATGTAATTGTCAGTAAGTGTCTTCCTCGCTTGCGTTTTCAGTATCACTCTGTGCCTCTCTTGCACTTGTGATATTTGCATTGAGTGTGCGCTCATAGCACTGAGTGTGCGTACGTGGGCACCATTACGCGTGAATAATCTACAAGCCGAATATTCGCACTCGGGTAATCGAGAGCACACTGTAGTTAGAAGGATCAGAATGTTCCGGAATTTCATTATTTCTTCTGTTCCTTTAGCAAATTATTCGAATATTATGCATATTTTCATTGACTTTTACTAAACATTGACTTATATTATTTGTAATTAATCTGTATATATTATATTGCTTGAAAAAGAAAGCAGAGGCTAATATATTAAAATATGGCTGTAAAAATGCGAATTATCAGTCTAGGCATTACGTACATTTCGATCATCCGTTGCTTTCAGTTTTTCTCTTGTTGCTTATAACTTATCTTGTTATTTTTGCGAATTCAAAAGTAAGCGTTCATTTCACTATCTATTATTTTGCTTTCCCAAGGTACATATCCTGCATGTATTGCATTTCTCAACTGTCAATTACATTTATAAGGTAAAAAATTACAATATTCGCCTTTAAACGAATTTCCGTTTTAAATAGCAATATACTTCCATGTTCGGTCCATAGTCTGTTAAATGCCGAAAGGTACATGATATTTTCCCTTTTAAAAATAGTGGCAGATATTGATTTTTTATATTAGCTACAGATGTAATAGGGACGTAGCTATAATAATTTGTGAATCTCTTATTAACGGAATGTTAAGGGGCGAAAATATTTTCTTAAAAAACAGTCTTTTTTGTGGAGAGACATTAAGTTATTTCGAAGAAGTAATGAAAAATGTGCAATGCCCTCGCCAGGACTCGAACCCTTGAGCTCTCGAATACACGCCGAGTGTGCTGACCATTACACCACGAAGGCGTTCTAAGAAGGCGGGAGAAAAAGAGCGACTGGGAATTAGGAGACACAATCGCCAAATCCTGGTGATGGAGAATCATCATCCACCACCTTTTTTAGTTCGGGCGCCACAGTAGAGCCAGTAGGATTTTTTTTGAAGCAGGAGACATGAAAAATGATCAGTGCTTGGACTTCAACAACGGACCTCTCGAATCCGCGCCGAGTGTGCTGACCATTACATCACGAAGACATGCTAAGAAGGCGGGAGAAATACCTTATAGTTGAATGAAAATATACTAGAGAAAAAAAAACTACACCATTCGCGTATTGCGATTGTTTTGTAAATTATCTCTTTTTCTAATATTCACACCTGACATTTTGAGACGTTTCAAATATTACATCAAGCTTTTAACTGATTATTTTCTTTACGTTTTAGCGCATGAAAAGATTTTCGCTATAGCGATTGATATTTTCTATTGCCTGACTTTTCAAAAAATTCAAATTTCGGTAAGTAATCAACTACAATTCAATTATTCACCTATAGAGAAAATCACAACAGCTGATTGAAATACGACAAAAGTATGAATCTTTAATCTGCACTAACTTCCTTTTTTCAAATCAGTGTTGTCATTTTTTTTTACAACGTTTTGCTTAAACGTTATTGGAAATGTTCATTCTATGTTCAATCTGTTGAGTTCGATTTATGTATGTTTGTCAGTGTTGATAGTTCATGTTCTCACAGTTAACGAATTCAGCTGCTTAAATTTTCATCGTCAATCTGACCTTTTCTGAAAGCAGTAATTTTTTATATAGAAACATCGTTTTATTAAAGCATTTCATAACAGTTTGTAAGATTAATATGATTATTAACCAGTTATAATTTTGATCTGTACTATAACTTCTTCTTTTCATATTCCTCACCAGAATACAAATTAGTTTTGAATGTCAGAAAGAGAGAGAGAACTTCTGCCACTCGCGTCGCTCTGTTAGATTTCCTAATCATCTCCATCTAAAAGTGATTATTTTGGCTTTTGTGTTCTCTTGCTGACCGAGATCTTAGACTTACACGCTGGTATAAAAATATTGAGACAGCTATATACCTTATTGCTTTGAATGTGTATAGACTACGTTACCCGCGTTTGAGTCTAACTGACTGTTATTACTTAATTTCGTTGCTTTTATGCCTTAAATTCTAAAAATTTTGCCATCCATAAATGGTTCTGCTTGGTATTTCTCTAAATTCTAAAAATTATGTCCCCCCCCCGCCCCGGTGCAGCCGCACTTGATTGTACTGGCTCTGGCGCTGGTCCTGCCTGTATTTATGATTTTAAGAAGTAGCGATAAGTCTCTAACTTGTCTAGTAGGGTCTGCAGGACTTTAGTTTACATATGAATAGCAACCTTACAGATTTGTGAAAAGACTATTTTCAAAGCATGATTTATCCAAATTATGTCTAAAATAAACAAATAACATATTTAAAGGGAAAATAATATACATTACATATTAGAGAATAAAGAATGCATCAATAATTTTCAGCAGCGCACTTAAACCATGATAGTGATTAAAGTTAAACCGCAAGTTTAAAACATTTGTAGTCTGAGAGAAACCAAGTTAAACATGGGAAGATTCTGTATAGGAGTGGCATGATACTTTGTCACAAATAATAAAGCGTACTTTTTTCATTCTCCGATTAAAAGCCCTTAATCATATTTCCATAAGGTGTAAAACGTAATTCACGCCTTTTTACTAGATTTCCATTCACCAGGAAATTCCGCAAATCCATATTCTTCCAGCATCCGGCTTAGCTATTTTACCCAAAGGCTCTCTATTTCCGCCTGCCAAAGTAAAAAGGAAGACGGTTAGTCTCTCTTTTATGCAACTTTTCCTTGAAGAGCGTTTCGTTTTTCAATTTACTTCCTTGACGTAAGAGCATAAAATAGCTTTGTAATTCTTGCCTGCTTTTTATGTTCGTCGTGTTTGATGCTATAAAGAAGTTTAGTTGCTAAGCTGTAATTTCGTTATTTACATCATTCAGTTACCATAATTGTAATAAAAATCATCTGCTGTTTTTTTTGCAAAAGCTCTCTATCCATTAAACATTTTGAATTCTATATTTCACAGTTTTACGGCGAATGTTATAGTATACGCCTGTAGTATGCAGCCTGATACTTGGTGATTTTGACTTCTTTTGTTCTGAAGTTAATGAAGTTAAGCACAGTGTTTTTTTAATTATTTTCATTTCTGTTGAAGATCTCTTCGTAGGAATTTTTTTTTTCAGTATATTATTTTTCGATTATTTCGAAGCTGAGTATCTTTACGATCAGTGTGATCGATAATTTATTAAATTCTTCACTTTAAATATATATCTCTTTAGATAGTTGTAACTTTGGACTTCGGAACAACAACATAGACTACAATTAAAATATAAACTGTTTGGTGTAAAGGAAGTTTCAGTCAATGGAAAATACTATGTACAACGTCGTAACTAAGTTAAGGGGACTATAAAACTATTGAAAGCGCAATAGTATTATATTAATTTCAAGCACGCGAAGAAAAATTTCTGATGCATCTAAGGAAAATACATAATCCCTATAGACCATCCGAGTACAAATCATAAGAGTACAGAAAAGAAAAGAAAATTCAGAGTGATTCTATGATTTCACGGGATCATTTTAAAACAAAAAATAGAAGAACTTAAATCAAATGAATGACTGGAAAATTTCTAAGTGATGTACTAGAGCGCGTTGGAATTTTTCTATCTGAAGTCTATCTTAAATTTCCGTTTAACAGTTCCATTTGCTTTTGAGTTGTTTAAATGAACTTTTCTCTAAATCTAAGAGTCTGGGACACGAGTTTCCTTTTAATGATATCATCTGTTAAGGACAGGTTTTAGTAAGATCTTAACGTAGTTTGAACTAAACAGATTTCTATCGATTTTCGTCATTAGACGCTTCTGAACTTAATGAGTTTCAAGATTTATTGTTTTAGTTGAAATATTATTAAGTTATGAAGCAAATTACTTTAGTCATGAATAATTTGCCGTAGGATGAGTCTGTCATAACTTAGAAAGAATATTCCTGGTTATTAAAATCCATTGTCAAAATTTTATCTGTCGTATCAAAAGAGCGCCAACTGTAAGACTGTAACACACACTACTGCCTAAATTTAACATCATATTCATTAAAGTGGCGGTAATTAGGAAGCAAACAATTAGTCTGATTTAAGAAAATGAGCTAACAACAAGCCCAATTATCCTTATCTAATTCAGTTTGTTTAGTCAGTTTCTGAGATATACTCTATGATTTTTAATTCATATTGGTAGGAAGGTAGGTAGAAAGGTAAGCAACGAAACACAACAAGGGTTAATTGGTAATGATTTATGCGACTAACATTAACTTTTAAGATGCTAAACTATGTATATGAATGGAAGTAAATTTATTGTTGACGAATGCTATTCTAATTTAGGAAAATCTTTATATGTCTGTTCCTGACAGAGTTATTTTGATTAACTTTTGCATACGAATATTTCCTTTTCTGGGTATTTAAGGCAACTTTCTAAATTAAAGAGCAACGAATCAAGAAAAAATCGGGGTCTCTTTGTTCCCGCTTATATGTAAGTATACTTAGAAATCTGCCATGAATTTAAGTATATAGAGAAAGGACCATATCCTGTGATATACCGATTTAAAAAGAAAGTGGATTAGAAATTTTTGTTTTGTTTCTGATTTCTGGTGATCACGATACTTCATACTGTCATTTGTTAACATCTCTTGAAGTTATATGCACATTGATAAGGATTCATCGTTAGCAATGTCTTCATCGTAAAGATTACTTTAAATTTAGCTTAGGTTTCAGAAGTCTGAATTCAATTCAGTTGTAATTAATGTTACCTCCCAACAAAGAGCTTATAGCAAGAGTGGGCAAAAGACAACCCTCCAACCGAATGCAGCGGTTCTAATTGCTTAATCTAGCCGGGTTATGAATCCTGTGAAAATATATTTTTATCTCTTTCCTACCCAATTATGTTCTCAAACTACCAAAATCGGGAGCACCTTTTGTTACAGTATATATACGCATATATAGTTATGACTGTACTAGCGATCAACCTAAGCTGAGAAACTAAATGTGCTACAATGCAAGTACATCCATTGGAGAATTTAGTACTATCATTTCTAGCAGCTTTAATTTGCAAATTAAACAATGAAACTTGAATATTATTAAGATAAAAGATTGATCAGAAAAGGGAGCGTAATGAAAGAATATTTCACCTCTAAATTTTTATTTGGAAGTGAAACAACAACATGTCAATCCTTTGATGGCCAATAGGAATCGATCCCAGTTTTGAAGTATTAGTAATTTTTTATAATAATTTTCTTTTTATTGCCATTTGTAATTTTTTAAAAATTTGTGCGTATTTATGCGTCGCGTTTTACAAACCAACAGAGGCACCACAAATGATCATCCCGGCCCTACCGTAAATGATACCTTCAAGGCCGTGGTTAAAAGTATCTACCCAACCTTGGTTTATAGCAAGAAATATATCAATTTATAACATCTATACTTTACTCCATTTGTTTCTAAATTATCTGACAGCTACCGCAAACCCATTTCTGTCAAATATATTGGTCTTTCAACAGGGCTGAAAAAAATCAAATCTAACCTTACAATAGTGCAGATAAATGGGTAGAATACAAGCAAAATTAATTAATACAGTAACAGATGTTTACAGTTATAGCAATATTCCTGCAGTTACAAAGGGAATACACATCTGCTATCATGATTTATTTTAAATAACCAAGCTGGCCTCTCTTAGCGTTTCTGTTAATAGCCCAACAATTCTCGCCCACTCAAAATTTCTAACTTCAAACTCAGTTAGAGGCGGGATACAACAAATGGACTCTCAGCTGTAAAGTTGTGCTAACAAAATACCATTAGCAATCGATATTTCCGCTAGCTACCCTTTCTTCTTTTATTCTACGTTAAAATTGTATCATTTGGAAAGAATGAGGTTCTTTTTTTTATTTTTGGATATAAGGAGAAATCGATAGGAAAGCGTAACTTAAAACCATTAATTGTTAATGAACATAAATGAAAAGGCTTTCAAAGCTCATAATCTTCTTGCTCTTTTTATGGCCATGAGCAGTAGCATTTTCAATATTATTTTATTGTAGGAATTGTTCTGAAGTACTTCTTCATTTTCCGGGATTACTTTAATTAGGATTAGGTACGATCTTACAAATTTTAAATTAAAAGTTCTGTAAACAATAGCAGTATTTAACCACATGAAATTGTGATGGCTAACAATCACAAGAAGCAAGACTGATTTTGCTCTGGTGATTGAAGATAACAGAAATAATAGAGGCAACTTTAATTAAGGTTTCGCAGTCGCATTCTAGAGAACAAGAACAAAGTATGGTATTAATAAATTATGATATGATAAGTACAGTTTTGTCATAAAACAGATCGCGTTCTCTAACTCGTGACCTTCAGATCACTGTACCGATGTATATATTACATAACAAAAACATGTAGGAGGAACGGCTTATTTTTTATAACATAAATTAACAATTTAAAGTAAATTATGTTTTAAAGAAAACTGATGGTGTAAAAGGATATTTATAGTTCATGACTGACATTTTTAAGTATAAAAGCTATTTAAAAAGAATCTTTTCAAATACGAATAGAGTCCTATTCCGGTAATAATATCTATATATATCCTGATATATAGTCTGTCTTCAGGTCATTGCTGTTATAGGAGCTTTACTGAAGTAGAAACTTGGATTCATCATCTCAATGAAATTGGTAAATGAAATTTTACAGCATAAAATGAAAAATTTTAGCCTTTGTTTATATGTGCATAATTGGAAGAATAGATAGTTAATATTTTATACTTTTTTCTTTAAAATATTTTGAAAAAATGTTGTTTTTTCAGTTAGCTATTAGAAATGAATGTTTCAATGAGCAAAAATTTAAAACAGTGGTTTTCAGCTGGGTCAATATTGACCCCTTGGGAGTCGATGGAATTTTAAAGCGGGTCTCTGATAATCA
This sequence comes from Stegodyphus dumicola, assembly GCF_044657685.1. Taxonomy (NCBI): domain Eukaryota; kingdom Metazoa; phylum Arthropoda; class Arachnida; order Araneae; family Eresidae; genus Stegodyphus; species Stegodyphus dumicola. Next base: position 88,700,415 of record NC_140776.1, on the reverse strand, counting down.
GGGCGTCGATAGCTTAATATGCACCAGCAATTGATCGGCATAATGAAGATTCCATTGACTGCAAAAAAATTACTAATATCATTAAATTGATAATTAATTGTTTATTGGCGGCGTAAAGCTAGATCACGTAGTAAGAAAATATCTTATAAAATAAATATAAGGGAAAAATACAGAAAAATTATTTAATATATTTTAAAAATTCAATACTCTTTTTAAAATATATAAATTTCGTATGAAAAAAGTGCAATATGAAAAAGTTAAAATACAACCATCCCCCCCCCAAAAAAATAAAAATAAAAAACTTCGAAGAAAAATATAAAACTTCGTCTGAAGCTATTGTTATATACAAGCCGCCTGCAAAATTTAAAAGAATATTTTAATGTTCCTAAGGCCCAAGAAACTGAACATTTGAATGGGCCAGCATGACGGCACGAAACCGCTGAATTACGATGTACCTGATCTTGATTTTATGATGCAAGAAAAATTTATTGCATTGAAGGAGGATGTTCAAACGCATGTCTTACTCAAAACGCATGTGTATGCTAAGTTTTTGTATTTAAAAATCTTTCGAGAGAAATATCCTAAAATAAAGGCTGTTACCAACACTATTAACGTTTCTCACCACTAACCTAGCGGAAGCAGGCTTTAGTTAAGTCAATAATTTATTGCTATAAAAAAAGAAATAGGATGAATATTTTGGAAGGAGGTAATTTAAAAATTACATTAAAGAAATTTATAAGAAAAATGAAAAAAATATGTATTAATATAGATAGCGCAACCATCACATTAATTGAAATCAAACTTTTGTGCAATGAGAATCTCTTATTTTGTTTCTTAAAGCTTGTTTAAGTATGTAAAACTAATGGTAATACATAAAGTTATAAATTTCAATCTAATAATCCATTTTTTTCACAACTTTTGTTCATAAGCTTCAAGTCATTCATGCGCAAATGTTTAATATTTTATGTCTTATGTATGTATACTGCTGGCCACCCAAATTGCAACACCAAGAAAGACAAGAGCTATCACAACAAAATTTATTTAGTAGATAACATGTTGACCAAGTATCAAATGATTAAATTTATAGACTTCTGTAAAGTGTGGTTCCTTCCAGAATCAGTAGCCAGAGTAGCCGCCATTGTTGGAGATTACCGCTGCCACACGCCTTCAATCGTTCAGCAACCATGGACCACATGTTTTCTATCGGCGAAAGATCCGGAGAGCGAGCCGGCCGGGGAAGCAGTTCGATCTGGCGATTGACGAAGAACCCTTGGACAATGCATGCCACGTGTGGTCGCGCATTATCCTGTTGAAATATGGCTGTGGGCAAGCCCTGAAGGTAAGGAAGGACAACTGGCTCCAACACCTCGGAGATGTAGCGCTGGCTGTGTAAAGTGCTGGCAATGCGTATTAGAGGAGTGATATCCAATACCGCTCCATACCATAATACTCGGTGCAGGACCAGTGTGGCGGTGCATAACGCAGCTGTTCATCATCCTCTCTCCACGGCATCTCCAGACTCGAATCCGACCATCGTGGTGTTGCAGACAGAAGCGTAACTCTTCAGTAAAGACAATTTCCTTCCATTCTGCCGTCCGCATCCTTCTTTCATCGCACCATTGGTGGCGGAGGCGTCTGTGGTTCTGCGTCAAGGGTAGACGAAGCAATGTACGTCTTGCAGACAGACCACTCTGCTGCAAACGGCGTCAAATGGTCCTCTTGTATCCAACGGTCATATATCCGCATTACAGTTGTTTGGTTTCGTCCAACACGACTACCGATTTCCCTGAAAGATAATCCACACTCTCGGTAGGTCACTATCCTTCCTCTGGTCAAACTCGGATACTTGATCAAACGATGATCGCTGTTTACTACGAGGCATAATTCATCGTTTTTTTATTGAAAAAACCACAAGAAAAACACAATTGTCGAACTTGAAATCGTCGAAAACTCCAAGCCTAAAATAGCGCTTTGAAGTGGCGCCACAGGTGCGCTGAAATTCTAATCATTTGCATGTCTCACCTCCGCTAATGCATGTTGTAAATTTCATGTTATTTGCATGCTTCCTTCAGGGTGTTGCATTTACGGTGGCCAGCAGTGTATGACTTCTTAGCCGCTTTTTTAATGCACCAATAAAAGTTCAGGAAGTTGCCTTTTTTTTCGTCAATTTTTTATCCTTCGTTTAACTCAACATCTGCAGCTACATTCTGTTGCTGCTTTATCCAAAAAACAAAAAACAAGTTTTTGAAATTAATTATTCGGATGCACGGAAACAATTTAGATCAGAGTATTCGAGTCAACACGGCTGACAGTTATAACAGGTTAAGAACAGACTGTCTTATAAAAAGAATTTCTCCTTTAACAAAATTACGAATTATTTTGTCCGAAAAATATCTATCGCATTAGTTATTTAAAACAACCGTCGATTTAACAAGTATAGGTAGGGATGACCTGCTACATATCAAAAAATGGCTCGGTATCTTGGCATTAATTCAAACCTTGAAAGGTTTGAACCTTGAAAGGTAAACCTTGAAAAGGCTAAGCGAACTTAAGGAACAGTTTGTAAGGATTATGTTAATTTTATTAACAGTTAAATTTTTAGTTAAAGTTCCTTACCTGTCAAATTCTTAACTTCAACTTACTACTTCCGGCTAGAACGTAGTTTTGGAATCGCTCTGAATACTAAATGAGGAGGAGCGGTATTTAAACGGCGAAATCTACTTGCAGAGTTAGAGAGAATCAGAGTTTCTGATTTGCGGGCGTCTGCCTTTTGGCTACTCTCTCTCTCTCTCTCAAAGCTGTTATTACGCTCGGCCGTACTCAGGCCCTTGATAAGCTTCGTAGTCAAATAGAGTTAAGGGGCCAACTCGACTAGAATCTTGATAGCTTCGGCTATATCTCTTTAGTTAATCTTAGTCTCTTAATTTCAAGCCCAAGTCTCGGCTTTTATTGTACACTCCAAGACGGAGTTTTGCTAAATCTTATTGGAATAATAAAGGGTTAGTTATCCTTCCATCTTTTTGTTTCTTGTTACACGAACTTAAGCGAATATTCGTTAACTAGTTCTTAAGATTCATCACTTTCTACAGTAACTGTTTACTGGCAATGATAGACAGCGAGAGACTTAAGAAAACAAATTTCTTCCTATTCTAGAAATCTAATAAAATAGTAGTTGATTTTTAATTTGGGTATTTGGGTTCTGGAATAAAGTTGCTTTGCAGTTTACCTTTCACTTAAATTTCAACGAAAAAAGTATTAAAAATTATTCAGTGTAAGAAATAATCTAAAAATTATAAAAAATGTTATAAGTATATAATTGGAAACAATACGAAAATCATAGGGATTTATTCGACTTTCCCCCCGCCCCCAAAAAACCCCTAAATTAGAAATTTGCTGTCAGAATAAAATTACTATTGCTCCTGTAATGCAAACCAAAATGAATCTATACAATGTACTTTTAAAACTGTTTTATATCAAAACATTCATAATATATTTTGATGACCAACTAAATTTATTTTGATGAAGCTAAAAAGATAAAATTAATTAAAATATAGCATTTAATTTTAATAACAGCAACCAGGCAGCTGCTAATAACTGATGCTGTGAAACTGATATTGTGTCTGATATTGTGAAATGTTATCGCTACCCAAAATTTCAAATACTTCTGTCATAGAGCATCCATAGTAGCTGACTGAGGAACTAAAGGTAAACACTCCGGTAGTTTTCATAGATGTTGAACTTATTAACATCAGAGACGATAGAGCAGAACTATCAAGTCTTTGCTATAACGAAGTTGAATGCTTCTCTAATTAGTTTTTATTTGCAGTCGGAAACTGTCTGCTACTTTTTTGGTTAACACAGATATTATGGAACCAGAGAAGTTTTTAAAGCGGTATAAATAATCAATAAATCAGTATGCAAGTAGTTTCAAAGAGTTGCGTAGTTCTTCATGGGCAAGAAGAATCTCCAAGAATCCCATATAATGGCTCCACAAATATTTACGCCACCTTTACCTGCCTGAATTACCCAGTTCCGAAAAACGGATCCATTACGTTCATGTTGTTTATGTTGACACTCATTCTTCTACCGGCACCATGAAACTGAAACTAACTACTGATCAGATTATATTCTTTAAGTTGTCAAAGGTCTAGATAGGATAGCTTCTGGAAAATTCGAGCCTTCTCTCCTGGTGTTAACAAAGTCACATTAAGGATGTTGGCTTCCCTAGTCTATTTTTATTATAGATAAGAAAAAAAGCCATTTATAAATTCTGGAATAGTTTACAGAATGATAACTGTGTGATTATTATAACAATGAGGCAAGATGTGCATTCTGCTGAAGAATCAATTGCACAATCATAACCTAATTTTCTCTTTGAATTCAGGAAGTTCTATGCAGTGTTCGTAATTTGTTAGACAAGTTATATGTATGACTTGGAAATCCCAGGAGATCCTCATAAGCAAGAAACAAGGAGATTACCTTTAGAATATTTAACAATTTTACTGTGGTTTGATTTCCTCATTATTGCTGGATTTAGAGTTCCAGATTTCTGTAATTGTCTCTTAAGATCCAAAATCGTTTTCAACCTGTCACCTGATACGCTACAATATTTTCCATTTGGTGATAATCATCGAGATCTATATTATGGGAAAATAGTTATTGTGATAAATGTTACTAATGTTATAAAATAATATATATTGAAACATATAACAACATGGATTGAATTTATTTTGAGTCGCTTCATATAATTAGTATTAAAATTATGGATGACAAAAATTAACAAGACATTGCTATTTCTCTGAACATAAAAAGTTGCCGAATGCTTAAAGATTCACTTTCTAAAGGAAGAAATTATAGTGTAATAAAAGTTCTATCCAATGATACATCTGTAGAAGAAGTGTAATGTATAAATATTTCTGAATGCATCCCGTAATAAATTCAATTGTTATATAATATAACAGATTATTACTTTGATAAAAATAATACTTAGATAAATAACTTATTATGAGTGAGGGAAGAAGACAAAAAAAGACAAGAGAGGCTGTAATTTGCCTATAGAAGAAATATCTTGGTAAAGAAATGTTTAACTTAATCTAGTTCATACACACAAAAGTTGTTTATGAGAAAAACTATGAGAAACCACACATCAGCTAAACCATCCCCTCTTTTGGAGTCTGAGCCGAGGTGAAAGTAAATCACTGTCAGTGGTTTGAATCATTCGACTACTACCGCTCTTGCTGATGAAATTGACATACACGCTTGAAATAGGTTCCAAAGATTAAAATGTCCATGTTAAATTAAAATTTGTGAGTTCATGATCCTGTATAAGTAATCAGTTTTTGTAGATTACTGATTGCTTTTTCAGACCTTTTACGATACAAAGATTGACTTCGTATGTACAATTCTGAGGCCTCCTGGATTTACCTTCGTGATAATAATATTTATGAAATAAATAACTTTAGTTCTGACCTGCTGAAACTGACAGATCGATTTAAGATTGAAATTGAAGCATTATTTTATTACAACGTACGTTTTAGTAATAATTAATAGTATGTTTTAGTAATAACACGTTTTAGAATTAATCTGATTTGTCATAATTCAAGGAACAGATTGCACATATTATTTTAAAATATTTATTCTGCAATATAAATCATGAAAACATTTTGAAACACTTGAACTTAATGGATCTGTCTGGTCATATATATTTTATATTGTTTCTAATTTACATGAATATTCTCTTTCCCTTTAAGCACTTGTATAAATGTATTTCATTCTACACGTATAATAGATTAATTTGTTCCAGATATTAAAGAATTTAACCAAGGATTACATGCTTTTTTTCGTTAGACTATTAAAATTATTGTAGATAATCTGATGCTAATGCTTATTTGACAAGTTATTTTTCTTTCTGCTTCCATTAATTTTCCGCAGAATGTGTAATGGCAGAATTTAGTTTAAACTCATTAGCTGCTTTACTGAAGGCATGAAATTGATTCTTCGAGAATCAATATATTATTATTAATTGTAGCATTAATAATAACATATGCGAAATTTACTGCGAATTTCGAACTGCGAATTTTAATTTATCTACAAATTTTAAGTCGTTTTCACTAATTTAATTTCGTTTTTCCAAAAGAAAGCATTTTAATGTCCCACTTTTTTTATTTCTCTTAGCGGTAAATGGCGAAATGACATGAATTTTTATACAACAAATAAATTTAGCAAATTATTTTAGCTCTTTCGTTTATTACGGTCTTATATTTTACTAGATTTTGAATGAAATTTGCGTTTTCTTGAATCCGAATCCCAAAACATATTAGAATCTTTCCTTTCATATAAGTATGATAACGAAAAGATAAAGAAAAACGCTTATATTTAATATTAAAAAAATTTCTAAGTAAAATACAATTTGAAATCTGCGTTTAACGGTAAGCGAATTTAAGCATGAAGTTATAAGATCGTTTAGTTATAGATAACTGTCATATTAAGTTATATAAAACTGTAACTCAAAATCATTCAAATCATATTAGACTACCAGGATCCTGCCAGGGTTTTAGATAGATTTTTAATTAAACTTAAATTTAAGCAGAAGGGACTACTTGACCGTACAATCAACTCTACTCCATTTGTGGGTGTAAAAATAACATACAGTTGAATTTACAATTTGAAAAATATCATAGCCGGAGAGTACACAAATTTGGCCTAATTAATGGCTCGATTTAACTTCAAGCAAATGACTAATGCCTGAATATTAACTGGCAGAACTGAGCGATAGAAAGTAAAGGTACGAGCGTTGCTCCCCAAAAACCTTCTACCTAAAACATTCAAACTCCTTGCCTTAAATACTCTTTAGTCTCATTTGCATCCTGGTGAGGGCTAACGGAAAACAGAAGTTATAGTAAAAATCCAAATGATAAAAGTTGATTAATTTGACATATCGCTTTCTATAATCTTTGAAAAGGAGCTTAAGTTTACTAAAAAGTGACAAATGAACTGTAGTAAATGAAGGCTATATATAAAGCTCTTGAACCTTGATTTACTTTCTCAATATAATTTAATAAAAAATATTTGAATAACAATTAAAATTTTCGTATAATCCTAGTATGACGCGTTTTTGAAAATTGTCGCCAACATCTAATTCACGGGTTTACTACTCTGCATAAATGTTGTGTTTACTGCTCATCACACCGTCGCAAAAAGTCGCTAAACACCGTGTGTACACTATATTAGGATTAAATCAATTTTTTACATATATTTTCTTAGAATTAAAGTAAGTATAGATTTTAGAGACATTAGGTATTTTTTTGGAAACAGCAAAGATGAAAAATTAACAACGCCTTCCCGGGAATCGAACCACGGACCTCTGGAATACATACTCGGCGTGCAGAACCACTACACCACGAAGGCACGCTAGGAAAGTGGGAGAAATGCCTTATATACATCCCTTTTTAAAGGACGACTGAAGTTTTCAGGGGACCCAATCGTCAGATTCTGGGTGCGGAGAAACTTCATCAAACACACTTTTTTAGTTCGGGCTCCACTGTAGAGACGTTAGTTAATTGAAAAAGCCGGAGAGATAAAACATTAGCAACCGCCTTTGCCGGGAATCGAACTACGGCCCTCTACCGGCCCAGAGTGCAGAACCACTACACCACGAAGGTACGCCAGGAAAGTAGGAGAAAGACCTTATAAGATTATGAAAGACTATTTCAAGAGTCAACATAAATATGCATTAAACATGGAATGCCAAATTCTCTATAGAAGTATAAGACTATGGGCCGCCATGACGTGATACTGATAATCCAAGTATCACTAAAAATTACAACGATAGCTTTTTTTTTTTTCTTAGTGAAAGCTTTTTTGCGATGTCAAGAAAGTTAATCATTGCAAAATTTCGGGTTAAAGCTTTTAACTGTTTTGAATTACAATTTGAAATATTTTAATGGCAAAAAATGCGCGAAGAAGCGGCCTCTCGAATCTTTAATTTTTTTCAAAATTCATCTATTTCAAGACATATTTGCCAGACTTAAATGTCCTATGCCTAATGAGTACTTCTTGCTCTAAATACATAAGCAATTTATGTATAAGCATTAAGAATCTGACTTACAGTATTTTTGTAAATATTCATATATGGTGAATACTAAAAAAAAAAAAGAACTTTATAAAAAATAATTATAAAATTCAGAATATTAGAAAATCAGAACAGAATACATATTACTTCAAATTGTAAAATACATATTACATTACCTTCGAGTCTTAGAGTGAAAATTTTAATATTATACTGACATTATGACTATGTTTATAATAAATCTAGTGTGAAATGTATCATATTTCGAATTACTTCGAAATACTTAATGAGAAATAATGATCTGCGGTTCTCTCGAAATTTATTTCATTAGTAACTATCATTTACCGTACGTTGCTGTAATCTCTGAAGTTCTTTATATCAAATAGCGATAATTGCTTCAGCACAACTGTTACACCGTCGGGGATTACGTTTATCAAAAGATAACCATTAAGTTCATCTGAACCGTTTTCTCAGTGAGAAGGTTCTGTATACATGGAAGTTTCTGTAATTTCTTCTAGTTGATATAATCTAATTTTCCTTAAATTCCTTTACGTAGACGGATGCTAGGCAAATCACCTGAATGTGCGAATGTGTTTATTATAATTAGGTACCTGCGCTTTTTTACCGTTCTTGTTGCCATTTTTATCAAAATAGGGTTTGAAATTTGAGCATGTACTAAGGAAAGGGTGTATTTTATATATCTGTTACTACTTTTTTTAATTTAGTTCGAGTGGCAATAGCGCTTTTTTAATTATTTGAATACCACGTTGGGGACTACTATCCCATTTGCTACAGAAGTATGTTATATCAATTTAAAATATTAAATCAAAGAATTATGCTCCCAGCTAATAGAATCTCAATTTTATTATAGATGGAGCGCATTGTAGAACGAATGCAGGATGAGCAGAATGGTGTGCCTGTCAAGACGGTTAAGAGCTTTATGTCCAAGATTCCCAGTGTCTTTACAGGTAAGCTTAAACTCGATCTATTCCAGTTTATTGCCACATAATACATCTGCGATAATATCTTAAATGGATCTCTGAAGGAAGAAGAAATTATTCTTATCACTGTATCACTTGTAATAGGATCGATTCCAGTTATTTTATAAGTGTTAACATCTTTAGTCTCTATGTTATTAGTACTAGAAACTGTAGTTTAAACATATTGTTTACTATAATCTAATTACGTAAAGCCATACTGAGCTTTCATACTTAATAGTATCTGGCAGTATAATTAGCTTATTATACATTGTGACATTTGGCCAGTATTCCTGAAGCGCTTCTCAGTTACTATCTACTACCAGCTAGTTATATATAATTTCAGTCTACTGAAATCCCTTTTGGATGTGATTAGCGACATCATAAAGAAACTTAATAAGCTTCCTTTGAAACCTTAAAAAAGAAAGGGTAATTTTTTGGTGTATATATAATTAAAAATATGCTGATGTAACTGAAATTCCTATTAATTTTCACTACACTGTTAGTGTTTATCTTGAATATGCTAGTGTAACTGAATTTTTTTACTCTCACTGTACCATTACCATTTTTGCTATATCTTCGTAATATTATTAGGAAATTTTTATGCAATCTAAGCGAAATACACCGGGCGTTTACACATTTTTACAAAGATTTCCGTCAGGAATTAATATAAAAGTGTTTTGGTGTAAGCGTTTTTGTTAACAGCTTATTATCTGAAATGAGAAATATCATTTGCTACTTTTAAATGTGCTATTCTTTCAAAATGTTGCATGTGAACAAGCTGTGGATTGAAGCATATATTTTTGCTCTTTCCGAAGAGAAATATTTCTATTCCATCATTGAGAAACGTTTTAAAATTCATATTATTAAAATTTCTAAGTGCAATATAAGCAACATTATTAATTAGAAAGGGAAAATTTGTCAATTATTGCTTCTACATGGAAAGAGGATTCCAAAGGAATACTGGAAAAAAGTACGTACTGTTCCTAATGTTTCTAAATTTGGAACTTTGGTAACTAGAGAAAAATCTGCCGACGCCAAACTCAGTTGCGAATCCTTTAAATATATCTGTAGAAACAGTAAATAAAATAATAATCCAAAATTTAGAAGTTAAAAAAGCTGCATTCGGCAGCTCTTAAATGCTGCATGAGGCATGCGGCTCAACACAGAGCAATTAGTAGAACTCGTATGAAAACTACTTAGGTATAAACAGATAGGTAGGAAGATAAATGAAAGTACGTTGTGAGTCTCAATGAAGCATGTGTTTACACAAATGACTTCAACAAAAAATGTGCTATTTATTCTAGAAACCGAAGAGAAAAAAAAATGCAGATTTGGGATTGCCAATGCAAAGAAATCTTCAGTAAAGGATTTATGATTGTCGCAGGAATCTGTAGAATGGAAAATTAAAAATAAGAATAATGAGAATAAAATGTTAAAGTCAACTCAATATACTATCAAAAGAATGTTTTTCGTTCGATATTTACAGAAAAAATTCCATACCTTAATCCCAATGACTTTCACGAAGTGAACTTCGTCAAGGCAAAACAATAAGTATGGTACATGTATTGCACATATACATTTTCAATGTATTTCTGCGAAGCCCTGTGCTTTTTCATTTATGGACTGTTATGCCTATGGTCTCTTTAAAGCAGCTTTTTCTACATGCGTTCCGTTTGTTGATGCACCCTGGAATTGATATCCCAATTGCTGGACTCAAGAAAATATTAGAAGAAGAATGGAAATCACATGAATTGTAGCACAAATGTTATAAGTTGAAAATTTAAAGTGGTGTTTTAGGTACTTCGGCTCCCAAGACTGGATCGCTAATCAACCGAGATATAATTAAGATATAATAACACGCCGAACAAATATTAATTTAGAAGCCAAACAACAAAAATCAGCGTCATATTTTCAAATTTTCACAATGTGAAAATCTGAAAATATAACGCTGATTTTTGTTGTTTGACTTCTAAATTAACAAGCGAGATATGTTGCCACAATCTCGCCATGTGTTCGTATATCTCGCTACATGTAACATCTCGCTTGGTTTGCGATTAAATTTTGGGAGCTGGTATAATAAGAAAGTAGCGGTTTTTTTTTAAATTGTTTTATTTTGCTTTTAAATGCTGCACTCTAATTAATTGCCCTGTCTAAACTCGAATTTTAATATTAACTCTTAGAACAGTTTTAGAGTTAAACTACATAACTTTAAAATTATATTATTCTAAGTAAGATTCAACATGAAAAGTGTAATATATCGGGTGATTAAAACATCACTTCAGATTCGTAGTATTTCGACTTAAAATTCTTGTGTTAGCATTCTGTCATTGGCAGAAATAACTAAACATTAGTGACAGACGTAAAACAAAGGCATCGAGTTAAACTATAAAATAGTGCACGAAGATAAATAGTGCTCGAATATAACGAATACACTTTTGGAAGCTCATATAGGCAAATGATATCGGTCTTTATTAATTAGTAAATTAGCTGCAAATAATGTGCAAAATCACGAGTAGCCATCAATAATCATGATGAAAATGATTTGTTAAAACGATTCCAAAACGCGTTTAGCATCTATTTTTTATAATGAGGATGATGTCAATGTTGTATCATACTGAAAAGTTTTGTATTTAACTGCGATATCAGTATTAGTTTAGTGAAACAACATTTTGTTGAACCAATAATCAGTCATGGCTCCGATTTAAAAGGTCGCCCAAAAGAGATGTTTTAAATATATTAATATGGTTTATCAGTAGAGACTAAGTTCTATATCTTCTGTGTATTTGAAAAGTGAAAACATATATGACTTAATTCTACAAAAATGTTTGTTTTTAATTAGCTGTATCATGAATTCATTGGATTTTTATTTAAATCAATCCGATTCAAAACTGCATCTATTGCTTTTAAATACCTTAATATGCTGATCCATAACGGGCAGATTCAGTCTGACAGATCTATCTTACATTTTCCGCAATGACAATTGACTCGAATGAAAAGTGAAACAAACGCATTAAATTAAAACAAAGGAAAATCGAGACTAATAGCCTTCTAATGAACATGACATGTGTAGATTTCAGAAACGTTTGCACACTTCATTACCTACACACGATCACGCAGCCTGAGTCTCTAATATGTACTTAAATGCTTTGTCGACCGGTTGTATATTCCGGAAAATTAAGTTTATGAATAAGGCTCGAATAGAAAGACAAGTGATATTTAATATATTCTCTTCCTTCTGTTTTGGCCGTTTCAAAGTTTAATTAACATGATGATTACGTCTAGGTATGAGAAAATTACATAACTATTTTATCTAGGTTTAAGGATTCTCTGTTCTGTTGAGTTCAGATAGTTTCAACTGCAATGAAATGCATTTCTTATCCTATAGCATTCAGATACATTTGTGTTACATTTTATAGATTAAACTATTAATTTAATCAAATTTGAGCTACTTAATTTTAAAACTTGAATTGGTGTTGATTTTGGTCAGAAGCAGTTACTTGATCTAAAACTTAGACAAAGTTTTTCTTTCGAGATTTAAAAAAGTTGAAAATAAAAAGCATTCTTCACAGCAAAAGTTAGCTTTTGAAGTATACAAAGTTTGATACAGATTTTTTACTCATCGTTTATTTTTTCTCGTCTTTTCTTTCTTGATAAAATGAATTCATTTACGATTTATTAAATATCAACTGTGTAATCGTTTAGATTCGTCATAAATTAGATGGCATTTATTGAAGAACGACGTTATATTCAATTCTAGTGTAGCATTTTCGGAAGTTCTTTTTCTTTTAATCCATTTTTTTTAACATCAGAAAATTGGTGTGAAGTTAACTTTCATTAATAAATAAATCTGAAAGTATGAGGGGAAAGAAGGACTGAAACTTCTGCGTCTCTTATTTATTTAAACAGCTTTCGCTTATTTATTTAAGCGAAAAATTTATCAGATTATTTATTTTATGTTTTAACTTACTAGGAACATATAGAAATATGTTTAAGAAATGAAGATCTTAATGCAAGCAAACCTTAGTTCCAGTGTTTTGTGTTTCTGTAAAACGAAATTTTACAACTTGTAAAATGTATGTTTTTTTAGAATAAGAGTTCATATTTAAATTGAAAGTTTGATACAGATTTCCGCAGCTTTTAGAAAGTATGGGCGTCTCGTGAAATTTTTCGTAAACCGAAGTGGCGTAAAGCGAAGAAACAATTATCGTTAAAAAGTATTTCTCTGTTTATAAGAAGCAATTTTTTCTTTAAAAATTTCGTGTTTAAAAACTGATTACATCTTACAGAAGAGTGATGCTGGCGCTAAAGCATTGCGGCGAACGAAACCAAGGGTGAAAGGTTGTCGATGACACATATGGAGCGTGAAATAACTCTTAAAATGCCAAGGCCTTTGCCTTCGGAGTAACGATATTTAGTACACTACTGCTCTACCCATAATAGAAAAAAGTTAAAATTTTCGAAATAGTATTAAAAGAAAATTTAAATTAAGAACTGAAATAATTCCAAAAGATAAGTAAGATATTTTTTTAAACAAATTATGTAGAGCACTCACTTTTGCGAGACAGAAAGCCGTCGATTGTGAAAGTGCGAAATGCCAGTTTCAGTAGGGGAAAGAGGTAGTACACAAGAAAATACTAATTGTAATCGTATCACAGAAATACAAAGAAAAATAATACAATTGCAAATAGAGCACAGAACAAAATTTTAGAGAAAAATATTGCTCCAAATTTCCTTAATACCTGTGTGATTTAAAATGGCCATAGGCCGTTTTATATGTTTATATGGTATACATCTTTATAATCATAAATCTAAAATCATAAATCCATAAATCAGAATCATAAATCCTCAACTTAGCGTTGTTGAGAGTTCTCATTTTACGGTGAAATTTTTTGGCAAGTTGATAATAAAAATTTCCGAGTTTAACAATACCAAATTCTTCATGATATGTGTTGTCCCTAATGTACCAAGGTGCATTTCTAATTTGCCTCAAAACGCAGTTCTGGGCAGTTTGCAGTTTCTTCCTAACTGTTTTATATTAATAAGTCCCAGACTGAACAGGCATGGCCGTTCATTTGGCAGCGATGTTTTCAGGAAAATTTTTCTCAGGGAAAACAATCTACAGAAAGGTTTTGGATTCTGAAGAAGAGAAGTCTTTGTCTGATTGCCCTGAAAATCGATAGTTGCTGAAAATGTACTTCAAAATGGTTGACTGAAATCGAAACCAAGCTGTTTGGTGAATTAATCCTTCACTTGGCTACATTTCTTTGTCTCTTTCAATTTTTATAATCTATTTTTATAATCTAATTGAACATATTTGGCAACTTTCATATAGTGACTTTCATGCAGTTTATAGAATTTATTCTAAAACATTTTAATCATTTGAACCAAACTGTTGATCACAATAAGCGATATATTTTCTATACTTCCTGTATACAAAAGGTCGGAACTTCGGCCATTCGATAGCAATATCCGAATGATAACATTAACAGCGATCATACCGAACGGCATCTACTGTAATTTTGCTCTTTTCTTTTCGGCTAATTTAAGAAAATGAAATTTGATGTGAAAAAGAAATTCAAGAAATTTTGATATGGATCAAAATGCCGTAAATTAACAATAATCTAGTTTAAATTTTCATGAGATTTTTTAAACATAAATATGTGAATAACAGTAAAAAACACATCAGAATATTTTGGAAACGAATCCAGGTTTCTTAACGTTTTCGCTAGAAGGTGTTAGTTATGTTTTTGGCTAGTAATGATTTAATCTATATGACATTTTATTAAAGTATGGAGCATTTTGTACTACTAACAAGAATTTTTATGTATTTGTCACACATAAAATGGCAAACAGCAAGGGGGATCATATAAAACAGTTAGAAATGTTTTAATTAGTTTAGGCGCTTTTTTAAAGAGAACGCCAGTTATTGATTGTGTATTAAATTTTAGTTGAAATAAGAGTCGGCATGATATATGATAAAACTAGATATAAATAAAAGAAAGAAAATCCTAATTAAGAATGTTATTAAGGGTATAAAATTAAAATTAAATTTTTATCTCACGTATTGTAGTTATACATAAAAGTCTAATGAAAAGCTTCTATTAATTCAATTTAGGAAAGATCAGCATCAGTTTTAAAAAGTGATTCAGGAACTTAGTTTTCCACTTCAGTGAAAGTAAGTTTAATAATAATAATAATGCACGTATTTTTACTTTTTGTCTCACATTGCAAGAAAATAAAAGTGCAAGCTCAACCATCAGTAAATATTGCACAACGAGATAGTGTTATTATGTGATAAGAACAGATAGTTCAATGAGAGATCTTAAGAAAATATAATTTTCTTTTGAAGAAAAATAAAATCGTATATTTAACAGTAGAGAAAAACATGAACTACCTGTACGCTGTGTACCTTTTTCTAATAAAACTAATTATATGAAAAAGTGTGGCATTTGCCGTCCTCACTTTTATATTTTATTAATTTATTATGGATTACTTTTAACAGAT
Organism: Stegodyphus dumicola; assembly: GCF_044657685.1. Classification (NCBI taxonomy): domain Eukaryota; kingdom Metazoa; phylum Arthropoda; class Arachnida; order Araneae; family Eresidae; genus Stegodyphus; species Stegodyphus dumicola. The sequence goes on along the minus strand of NC_140776.1, from coordinate 88,684,863 downwards.
TAATATGATAGACATGTTTCAGAAGAGAAAATTCTCTATTAATGTCGCTTATATATATTATATAGATGCCTTAATCGTCTGCGAGATTGAATAACTTTAACTTTACACCTCTTAAGAAAATATTTGTGTGGGAATCTAGATCACTACTGCATCATTAGCAGATGAAACTGCATCACTAATATCCTAATTGTATCATTAGCAGATGGATCTGCATCACTAACATCATAACTGTATCATTAATAGATGAGAAAGGAGAGCGTTAAAACAAAATGGAGTAGGGTAAGTCAGCAGATGCGCATTCTAAGCAAACTACAGTCCAGTGCGATAGTTATTATTCATACCGTACCTTTTGCAACAGCGTTTGCTACGTTTCTCATAAATTAATAAAATAATTAGTATAAATTTCATAATTTGTAATAGCAGGAAAATGGCGAATTTTTACAAGCGTTATTAGAATTAGAAATAATATTTCCCTAACTATATTTGTGAATGAATAATAAACTATGTTAGATCAAAAAGTAATTTTATTTCTATACTATTACCTAAAGTTAATATTATATTTAAGTAATGAAATCCGTAACAAAAGAAATTATTTGGAAAATAATACTCAAATGAACATTTAAATTGCTTTATTTTTAATTATATATTAGAATTAACAGTTATACTAACTGAGGTCGATCCTTTTTTAACTCATTAGAGTTATTATCAACTGGTAAACGTTGAAAGGAATATACATCATATTGAAAAGAAAAAGTATATACTGCAATACATTTGGTCATTTAAAAATATTAATTATCTTTTGAATTACTTTTGAGTAGTAAGAAGCACTGTGACAGGCACTAAATATGAAAATCTTCTGCTTAAGAAAGATTTCAAAGTTCTTAATTTTTACTCTCAACTATTTGAGATCATTTGCTTTTATCATAAAGCACATTCTTTATGTGTAAAAATTTTAAAATGTTGTTTGCGAAAGCTGTTAATTAATTAACCCAATATGATAAAGCATGCTAGGGCTACCAAAACATCGGAAAAAATTATTAAAAAAAATTAGAGATAGCTGAGTACGTGAATTCTGCGACGCAATTTTATTTTTTTACTCGGTTTGGTTATGCGAAATTCTGGGTAAGTGAAATTCTTCTAAACAGTGTTCTGCTATACAAAATGTAGTGATTTAAGCTTAGCATCTTTCCTTAACTAGAATGGAGCGTTTTATTTCAATATTTGCAATCATAATGATTAAAATTTTGTTTATATAGCAAAGGCACAATTAAGCCTTACTTACGCATTAAATTCAGTAGAGAAACGCTCGACGCATACTCTCTGTTTTGAACACTCTCTTTCCGGGTACATTCTGTTCTGAAGTTATTCAGATATTATATTATTTGATTTCTTTATGCAAGGTGATAAATAAATGCACCTTAAATGTATAAGTACTATTTAAATATTTTATATTTGTAAAGTCTATTTGCATTTCTTCATAATCTTTGATATAATTCTTAAACTATCTCTTGTTTAAGTTTTTCTAGTACATAAATGCATATTCGAAAAATTTAAGCTGTTATGATGAAAAGAAGTTCTGAACAGGGAAACTTTACGTTAAATATCGCATATATGAGAATTCACGCTTTAGAAGTTTCAAAAACGATCCCATACCTAATGATGCTAAAACCGGCCGATAATATAAAAAGCAGTGCATTTACCAGGAACAAATATCTCTTTATGGTATCCCAGCCGATAATCAAATGCAGGCAGAGGTGTTGAGTTTTTATATTTGCTATTTTATAGCAATTTATACAATCTTGTTTTAGCTCATTAAACTGCAGTATGAGTATTAGAGCAATGAATCATTCTTTGGCTTTATAACGCGTTGCACGCTCGATTTCCTTTTTCAGGCTTTGGTTCAGTTTTCGTTTTGTAACTACACATTTTGCTGTGATGCAGATATCATCTTAAAAGCCGTGAAATACGATTAAAAAAAGAGATGAAATATATCTTTTAGAACGTCTGATTTCAAATATTTGCGATTTTTTCTAAAGGTCACGTAAATATAATAAAATATGAGGGTTATGTAATTTACTGTGCGTATAGGGAGTACTCAGGGTAAATCTGGTAAACTTTTGCAGTAAACTTGAGGGCTAAATAATAAATTTAGCAACCTAGGATTTTATATTAACCATTCCACAAAATTTCGTGACCGAAGGTTAAGAGTAATGAATTGTCCATCATTTGAACATGAAGGCTTTCATAATATATTCTAATATAAAGGTCTTTGGAGAATATTAATGCTGTTTACATGTTTCAAACATATATAGTTTTTGCACATATGGCTAATTCTAAAAATTAGAGACGAATTCTCAAAATTAAGTAAGTTTCCCGTTTGGCTGATTCTCAAAATTTAGTTAGTTTTCCGTCTTTAAAACTAATATTGCTAATGAAATACAAGCACTGAAATTTTTGTGTAATGTAATTTATTGAATGCACATATGCACAATAATAAAATTAATATATGTTAGATTGCTATCTTATATTTATAAGGAACTCTATCCCGGAGAATAATTAAAAGAGATATAATCCCTGAGAAGGCATGGATGTTTGTAAATGCACAGTATTTGTAAATGTACAGGCATAGGGGCACTCTAAATAAGAGGCCAGACGAAAGTACTCTGGAGGGGCTGATCATGGAGGTAAGAAAGGAAGGATGGCTAAACTGGAATTAGAAGTGAAGCACTGCTCCGAAGCTTCGGTCACCAGATGGGGTGTTTTTTGTTTACATTCAGAAACTCGCTTAACAGCACTCTGATAATAATTCGTACACGACAGTTTTATACAGATCGAAAAACGGGACACTTTTGCATAAACGAAACATTCCTAGTGTGATGGATGATAGCAATTTGTATAGTTTAGTGACATTTACGCAAAAATCACATCTTGGTTACTTTTCGATAACTAACGACAGCGATTTTGATTATGAATTTGTTTTATAAAATTCTAAGCAGTTGAACTACAAAAATATAGATTTTAGCAAAAATGTGATGCTTAGAGAAAGAAAAATACCTTACGGTACCTCTAAAATTGTATACGTCTTTCGATGACCTTGATAGAGTATTACCTACTTTTATTTTATGTTACAAGCGCCAAAATGTTTTAAATAAAATATTTTTTTTTTGGTCAGCTACATATTATTGTGTATAAAAAGTTTTAGAAGAGAGGCTTTATAGTTGCTCATTTTAAACTTATCATTCTTTTATGTAACTTAAAAATACTCACTTTGGGTTAACACATTTTACTTATTTGGGTTAATAAATATAAAATTTCCACAAAATATTGCAAACCTCGTCAAAATTAATAAATATACACACAGATATGCCAATAAGTTAACTTTTCGTTGATTTGGAACCACATATTTGTGTAAAATTATGTACAGTTTTACACAAATGTGTGGAACAGAAGACAGATACATTTGCGAATTCGGCGGAAGTAGCATGTGCGGTCAAGAGGATGTGACCATATAAAAGTGCTACATCGTCAAGACAGCTTATTAAGAATTTGAAAATGGGGTAATCGGAGGTGAAAACATTTGTGTATCCTGCCAAAGGAGGTCCGACCATGAATGGTCCTCTTATTGATTCCAGAATTATTCCCGTGACATTTTATAATAACTCAGTTACAAGTTTTAAATATTACTTTAAAAAAATTTTTTAAGTAATATTTAAAATTATTAAAATTTATTATTAAAATATTAAGTATTATTAAAATAATTTTTAAATAATACTTAATATTTTAATACTTTAATTTTTTTAAGTAATATTTAAAATTATTAAAATTTATTATTAAAATACTAAGTATTATTAAAATAATTTTTAAATAATACTTAAAAATTATTTTATTCCCTTTCAGAAATGCTCAGAGAAAATTAAGTACTATTTAAAGTATTTCGCTATTAAAATAAAAGGTGCTTTAATTTGAAATGAACCGAATATAGCATTAACTATAAATTGACTTATATTTTTCGATTTAAAAGATGCCTCAGAAGCCACAAAATCATGTCATATTTAAGAAAGTATTTTAGGAAGAAGCTCTATAAATAGAAAAGAAATAATGCATAATTTTAATATAAATAATACAATAAACTTTGATCTTCATTTTTGTACCTTAACCAAATAAAATCGAATTACCTTAAAATTTTTTTCTAATGTAATTAACGAAAACTTGTGAAAATATTTCATTCAAATTAAACCATTCTGAGCAAACTGTTCTGTGAAAAATATAGCATTTAATTCCGTTCACAGCGAAATGTTGTTTAAAAAATGTGTTGTTTTCACATACTTAGGACGCTGAAGTGTTGTAAAAAAAGAAAATGTATACATTTATATGTATATTTACGACGTAATTACAAAATATTTGCATCCTATCGCATCAAAACCCATTGAACTTAATGGTAAATAACCCAATGTTTTAGTCATCACGTAGGGATCGCCAGTGCTTCAAAGCAGGGTACGGGAGAAACCTGTTAGAACCACTCCATCTTACTTCCTACCTCCATGGGGTTGATGGTGGGGAAAGAGGGTGGGGTACCCTCGGAATTCGTTCCCCAGGAGCGATCTTCATCAGAATTGGGGGCGGAACTGAGCAAAGTCGAACTGTCACCTGTATGGTGCTCAAGACTCTGCCAACGACAGGCGCAATATTACAGTCCTTGCCACAATGAATTTCGTGGACGTGTTCTGATGTTAATATCACAAAAGTGAGATAAATCACAGCATTAACAACGACAACAAACATTGTATTTTTATCAATGGTATAAACTACATTATCTCTCTCATAAGGAAAAATAAAGAGTAAATTTAAAAAAAAATTACGCTTATTGATAGCACTGAATGCTTGTTGTATGTTTCTTTAAAAGATTTACTTTGAAAAGCGTCTGAATTGGTCAAGAATATTATATTCTGTTTTAAATAGGATAAATCGAGTACGAGTTTCAAATAATTGTAGTGAGTTTTTATATACTGCAGAAAGAAATGATGAATATTAGATTCAATTTGAAGCTTCATTTTAAATAAACGTTATGTGCCCGCAGACATTAGCCAAGAAAGTGCGGAATAAATATCTCAGTGTTTAGCCAAGATAGTGTTTAATAAATATCATCAACTTACAGTTGCTAGAGCTTCAGTGATTATATATCAGTGTAGATTATGATTATGCTGGTATACAATAAAGAGGTGATACTGGATAAGGACTTAAGATTGGCAAGGTGTGAAAAAGAAAATTTTTTAGGACTCGCAGTATGCATTATGAACTATATACATTATGATTATAGAAGCATTTGCTGACAGCCTTTGGAAAAAAGCAGTAAATTGAATCTGGTTATAACTATTTCTCGGGTCTTCTTAGCATGCCTTCGTGGTGTAATGGTCATCACACTCGGCGCGTATTCGGAAGGTCCGAGGTTCGAATCCTAGCGAGGGCATTGCATTAGTCATGGTTCCTGCTTCGAAATGACTTAATGTGTCTACAACTATTTTGCATTGCTTCATTTACCATTACACATTGTTTAAAGCACTGATTTTCCGATTATACTACCACACATTCTGAAGCCATACAACTGTCGTCACATTGGAAGAAACCCTCACATCAACCTCATAAGATTTTTAAAAGACATCTCCTTTTACCATATGATTTGAATTACCATATGATTTGAACTACATTTTATTCTGCTTTACCTGTTGCTAGAGCATTTTTTAGTCCATGCCTTCATCAGCATTACAGGTTCATTTCAACAATTCATCTGATACAGCGTGTTTCATCCACCAGTGTATATTCGCGTATAATATTATAAAAATTAAGTATGATAATTTTTTCATGTTATTTGCATGATATTTTGTAATTACTTTCTAATTATATTAATATAAAGGCTTTAATAATTATTTCAAATATATTTAATTTTAATATATATACCTCATTAAGAAAAAATAAAATACAGTCTTAAAATAAAGTAGATTATGAATTAATTAAAATTACTTAATCTGTAAAAAACAAATCCGTTCTGAACAATAAAACTAATGCATTTATTAATTCATATTTTGTAACGAAAAAAATTCAAAAATAATACAATAATCAAAATGATTCGAATAAAAATGTTCTAATATTTAAAGAATAAATACAGATTAGTTCAGCCAAGCATTTTCTCAAGGGCATAAATTCAACCAACTAAACCTTGTCAGCCATTTTTCCAGCTTCAGACAGTAATTAAAACAATAAGCTTCAGACAGTAATTAAAACAATAAGCTTCAGACAGTAATTAAAATAAAGTAGATTATGAATTAATTAAAATTACTTAATCTGTAAAAAACAAATCCGTTCTGAACAATAAAACTATTGCATTTATTAACTCATATTTTGTAATGAAAAAAATTCTAAAGTAATACAATAATCAAAATGATTCGAATAAAAATGTTCTAATATTTAAAGAATGAATACAGATTAGTTCAGCCAAGCATTTTCTCAAGGGCATAAACTCAACCAACTAAACCTTGTCAGCCATTTTTCCAGCTTCAGACAGTAATTAAAACAGTTAACTTAAATTCATAAAATATAATACATTAAATATTTAATAAACTAATTTAGCCTGACAAAAAGATATAAATAAATAAGTAAATTATAATGTCAGTTTATTTTTCCAGCAGACTTCAGGAATATTGAATGTGCCAATCATCCAGATGGGGGAGCCGTAAAGGGTCATCTTTTTACAGCCCTGCACATAAAGTTCTTTCAAAAGTTTCCATTTTAGGTTCCATTTATTTGTGGTGATGCGATTTAAGCTATTTATAATATTGCAGGCTTTATCTTGTATCATCGTTAAGTGTGGTACCCAGGTGAATTTTCTGCCAAGTAAGATTTAGGTGTTTTAATGTATCTTAATTTTTCACTGCTCAGCCCTGCCATTTTATACGGGGAGGGCTATTAATAAGTTTATTACCCTTTGGAAAGGTGAGCATTTTTATCTTATCGATGCTGAGTTAAGCTTAAAGTTAAAGTAGTGTAAGTTTTAAGCTGCCGTCAGTGATAAGATCTAATGCCTTTTTCGCTTTGTTTTCTATTTCGGTACGATTACCACCTTGAATGATTGGATAAAGTCGTCGGTCTAGGCTCGGATTTGTGCATTTCCTTCGAAATTTAGATCTACTACAGTATTCGCAATGAAATTCCACAATATTGGGCCAATGTTTGACCCATGGGGGGACGCTTCTGTGGTAGTCGTGGGTGACACTGACCCCGTCTCGCTGGTGACTTGTGAAGATAACTGCCTATGATCAGAAAGAGGATGATTAGGACACTGAAGATGTTTGAGTTAGTCCCTGAGGGCTGGCCATCAGAGTTGGTTGAAGGCCGAGGCCACGTCTAAGGACGTGGTCACACGTATGCAGACCTCGCTGCTTGTTATGGTGTATTTGCTCTTGTAGATTGTGAAAAGCGTCGATGATGCTCTTTTCCCTTCCTGAAGCCGTATTGCTCTTTGTTCATGAGGTGGGTTTTCTCCGGGTGGAAAGTGAGACATCTAGTTATTAGTTTGTCTAGGATATTTCCCCAGGCGGAGAGGAGACAGATAGATCTATATGCATTCGGAAGCTTATTGTCTTTGCTCTCTTTTTTGCAAAGAACAAGCTCGGCATTCTTCCAGGCGTATGGAAAGTAGCCTTTTTGAAGGCATACATTAAAGAGATATGTTAGTTGGTCTTCGTTTGCGATTCTCAACTCTTCGACAAAGTCTATATTGAGTTATAAATCTTGGTGATGACGAATTATCCTCCACTACCTTTTAGTTAGAGCAGCACTGTAGATTTCTTAAGATTTTTTTTCAATCGGGAAATTGAAGATATCCGCAATGCCCTCAACGGGATTTGAACTCCGGATCTTTCGAATACGCGTATTCTTTCAAGTACACCCCCGAAGGCATGCAGGAAAGAGGAAAAACGTATCTTATAATATAAATAATAAACTTATTTGCCGTTATCAAAATATTTTTCTTGAACATGTTAAAGAATTTAACTTGTAATTTTTTGGCCGTATATTGAAGTTTAAAATTAGAACTTATTTTTTTATTAAAGCGTTTATTTTTCCAGCTTTTCACAGAATTAGATTGATGAATTTTATTTCAATAAATTATGTTTTATGAATAATGAACTTCAGTATTACACTGATATTAATCTACATAAATATTTAAATCATATTTTTTTTCGAAATGCTTTATGTTTTAATTAAAAACTAACGACATTCGAATGTAATTGAAAAATAATGATTACTGAGTTTTACTATAATTAAAGTTAACATCCGTTTCTTTTATTAGAAACTTCATTGCTTTTCTGCACTAAAAGTGCGTATTCTATTCACGGCAGTGACTAGATACTTTCTCATCCAAGGCAACACGATAAATGTATCTTCTTTTGTAAAAAATAAAAACAAATTAATTATATATATATATATGCTTTTAAGAAACTATTTTAAATAGTAATACTATAATATATTCTCAATTGTAGCTTTCTTTATTCAGAAAAATAATACATGTAATGACGTAATTTTTAAATGAAAGTTTTAAAGTTACTTTTTTAATAAAGAACAATTAATAAGAATGAATATAATATAAATACTGATTAAATTAATTCTCAATTTTTTTAATTAATTAGTTTATTATTTATTTATTTATTTATTTATTCCTTTTAATAAAACAAAAGCCATCAATACTTTTTTAGAATCTACTTAATTACTTAATTCATTTTTGGAGACAAAATAGCCATATTGAAAGATTTTCGTTAAAGATTTCGTTCGTTTAAAGATATTGTGCACATTTTTTTATTGTTTTATTGCTGAAGCTCTTTTATTCTAAAAAGGGCAGCTGGCAACATTAAATTTCTTCTGAATGTAATTTTCTAATTCGGATACGATCGAATTAATCTAGCTTAAGTATTAAATCATTGGAATAATTAAAAAAATTATGTTTAAAAGATATAATTTACTTTAAGATCTATAATTATCGAAGTAGCTTGTTTTTTAAAAGTACTTTTTAACTAAAAATATTTTCTAATAAAATTTTCGCAGCATTTTTTTATAAATTTAAGTGATGAGGTATAAGGTGTTCAAGTTTAAAATACCTAAATACAGTGACATTTAAATTTTACCAATTAGAAATCTAAATTATCTGAAATCGGAAGGCACTCCGTTTAGTGTTTCGAGTTTTCTTTTTTGTTGCGAGATTAAAATACCTATCACTTCTTTCATTTATATCATGAAAATTTATAGTTCTCTTACCAATTGATTTTTGATAAGATGATTTATTAACTGGTATTAACCTTTTGTTTACATTTCTCTCATATTCCATTGATATATTCTTGTTTAAAGTTTAATTCGCAGATTTCTGAAGAGCATTTCTCTCATTTCCTAACATCTTAATTTGTTTAATTCAGTAAGGTAAAAGCATACAAAGGTTGCTCTATTTCTTAGTTATTCATCTGAGGAAATTCCTCACTTGCATAAGTTTTGAGGAAAGAAATAATTTACATATTTCAAATCAAACTGTAAATCGTATAAAACATGAAGTAAAATAAAATTTAAGCTATAAAAGAGATTCTACATCTAAAGATTACCTTGTTAATTATCCCAATTTTTGAATAATAAACCTTAAAAAGATAAGAGTGTTGCCGCGGTTTGTAATTCATTAAAGATTCTTAACTACCTTAATTCTTCCGTATTAATGATTTCTAATGGGTTACAGAATGACTGCGTACAAAATCATAACCAGGTCTCATTTTCCACTCAAACCGTAGATCAATTACAAAATTCTAGTAAATATTCTGCAATGATAAAAACATTGTTACGTATACCTTGTTGGCCCCTTCACCGTCACCTCAATATTCTTTTATATTTTATAAACAAACGTAGTTTTAGGAATCTTCCTTCTGTCTTTCTTATTTTCTGGTAAATTTCGTTGTAAGAAACGACCATGGATTGAATATTGTGCAAATGGCGAGCACTTTCTCCGAAGTACACTTTTCCTTAGCAAACAGTTTGAGTGCTTGGAGAGTAGATTTATGAAATTGAATAAGTATTTATTGATGGAAAATTCTGATGTGTCCGAATGAAAAGATTTTTCGCGCGCGCTTTCCCGTATTAACAATTTTGTTTCGTGAGACATTCAACGTTTTGTTCTTTCGGAAACATGGGAATACCCTGCTGAATGCATTACTGGTCGATAACCACTTCCGAAATCTTCAGGGAAAAAAGAATACAAGAAAAAATTTATCTTCTCTTTGGAACGAATTTTTAGAGCGGCGCAGGATGTGGACCTGCTCAGTGTCGTGTTTCCGTCATTTTAAGGAAAACTTCCCAACTTCCTAAAACCTCGCATCGGAGGTTGGGCTCCGCATCGATCGATGACGTCATCTTTAGTTATAAATAGCCATCGCTTCTGCTTTCGGGAAAAATCAACACAATCTTCCCAGATTCCAAATTTCAGAGGAGGAAAGCGGTTTTACTTCTTTAATCCGCAAATTTTTGTCATCTTCTCCTGAGGATGTCTCCTGAGGATCAGTGACAAATGGACAGATTAGAAATTGCACTCTATTTGACTCATGTTCTCTGTTCTTTAAAATCATTCTATAGATGTAGGCGATATAGAATTTGAACATTTTAAGACCGTTACTTTGTTTTCGATTTTTTTTAAATAACCACTCTTTATACTATGCAGCAAAAAAGTATCTGATTGCTTTAAAGAAACTTCATTCTCAGTTACATGCCGCTTAATACGTTTAATTTGTTTTTCATTATTTGTACGTTACTGTACCACAGGGTTTCTTAAACTGTGGGTCGGGAGAAAACGTTTCGACGCATTCTTTTTATAACATAAACGTTCGTTTTCCTTGCTTTGCACGTGACGCTGCCATTTTGTCTGTTGTTTATTTAAAATTTTCACATTGTTCTATGTCTTAAAATTAGAAATTAAAGTTAATGACCTAAAACTGCTATAGTATATTACAGTACAAGTGAAAAAATTGACAGTTTCAGTCACGCGTGTGTCGGATTTGCGCAATACATTTGGGATCCCACAAAATTTTTGTAGATATTATAGTGTCCTGGGGGTAGCGAAAAAATCTCAGTGATAAAAGAGGGTCGTGACTGGAAAAAGTTAAAGAAACCCTGCTCTACCACATCATTTATTATATATCCTTGCGGCTTAAAAAATATTGCGCACGACATATAAGATCATTAGTTTAACTCTCACGTAGTGAGGCAAATAATCTGTAGAGTGTTGCCGTACAGCATTGAAATAAGATCTGAAACTGAGGTATTCAAAAGCAATAAAAACCCTATCTAATAATTTTAATCCTTTTTTTTTCTTTTAAGTATATATATAATCAACAACAATACATATAATTGTCTTCATCGTATTTAATTTCAATGCAGTTAGTCATTAATTAAGATCATATAATAAAACATTAATCTAATGAGCCATTTCTTTCTTCAATTTGTTTTTCATATTCTTAAATGAATTATCTTAAAATTATTTATATGCAATTATTTGTATTACGATTATGTTACATGCTGTATTTTATAGAGAAAAATGTATAGGGTTCGATGAAGAAAGTCATTTCTTTAAAAGGGGTCGATACAAGAAAGCGGTTGGGAATCCCTACTAAAGACTATGACATATGTGAAAAATAGCTTCTAATAAGAAATAAAATTAGATCGGTGTCTAATATTAATCAGCTGTAAACATATAGATTAAAATTTTTCCTTCATTCACGAAATGACAGTATTTCAATCCTAAGATATACGAGTATAATGCATTATGACTCATTTTATTATGTAGCGAAGCATGTTCAGTACATCTCATAAAGCAGTTGACATGAGAATCACAAGATAGCTCACACAAATGAGTCATTGCAAAATAATTAACAGTCGATAAATAAGATAAATATGTAGGGCTAGTAAACTAGAGTGTCCGTCTTTAGTAGAGGGTAAAATAATAAAGATTAAAAAAATTTAATAATCAATTTTATAAAATTAGAAAAAATATTTGAATGAATTCTAAATGACGTAAAATATTTATTTTATATTTTTAAAATAATATAAACAAATCTCATCATAATTTTTGGTGAAGTAAAAAAAAAATCGGATTCGGTGTTCTGCTTCAGGATATAATGCACATGAACAAAGATAACTCTATATATTGCATGTATACTTTGCATGTACTTCATACTATGCATACTACACATGTATATTCATTGGCTGTCCGTTTGCAATTACATTTGCTACTGTAACAAGTAACACAAACATTTTTCATTTATTATGCGATTTACTTTATCTACTCTGCGAATATTTTTAATCAAAAATCACGAAAAAGGAGGGAAGGAAAAAAAAACATTTGAAAGGTTTCAAATTTTAACATTCCATTAGAAGATTTTGTTAACGTTTTTAGTGATCTTACTGAGCACTGCAGGTGCCCAAATTGCTGTTGGACTCACTCCTGCTAACACATTTTTTAAAATCAGAAACGGATTCAAAATTCAGGCATCGAGCTGTCTATGTTCGAATACCTATGGATTTTAAACCTGAGTGATTACGTGTTTTAAATCATCTGTAGCTCTAGACGCTGTCGTTATACATACATATTCTTCGTTCTAACATTTAGTATTTTTAAAAAATAATATATCATTATGAAATTTGGTGGGAAAAAATTGAAAAGTGATTCGAATACAAAAATGATACGGACAAAACATGAATTTCAAGAGTAATAGTACCTCTGGTGCTAGAAAAACTAACATAAGCTGTCTACATAAGTCAGCATTCAAAAATAAACTAGTATGTCAGAAAAGTTAAAAACAGCATTCTCTTGTATATTCTTTCATTATTTTGCAAACAAGGATGCGGTCATATCAAAGAGTGAAAAGTTGAAGGTTTTATGTGTTAACATTATTTATTAAATATCATGTTCTTCGCACTTAAAGCATAAAATTCAGTTCAACAGAAATATCGCAAAATAATTTTAAAATGAGTATATCTTTATAATTTCCGATACACAGTCTTGCGCGCTGGTGATAAAAATGTTTTTTTTTCCTTCGTACAGTGTTGCCATTTCTCGCTTTGAAATCGTTGGGTTTCTTTAATCAAAAATTCTTTAATGTCTGACAAAATATGAAATAGATAATAAAACAAATTCCATATTCCAAATTAGAGCTTCCAGACGCCCATATTCACTGGAGGATTACGTTATTCAAAATTCGATGGCTCTAGGTACCGTTGTTTTATCACAATGCGAGAAACATACATACATTTATGTAGATTCTTCCTTATTTAATTTCTTTAAATATAATACAGGGCTGTAATAGTTGGTCGCAACAGTTTGAAAATTGAATCAACGCTGAAAGTAAATCGACGCAAAATGCCAAAACGAAATGCCTTTCTGAGCTAACGTACTTTGGGCTAAACAATAAAAAAATAAAAAATCTGAAAGCTTTCAGATTTTACATTACGCCCAAAGGGACGTGCTTTAACATTTTGTGTGTTACTTTTATTCGTTAAATATCATGTTCCTCGCGCTTAAACTATAAAATTCAGTTCAAAAGCAATATCGCAAAATAATTTTAAAATCAGCATATCTTTAGAATTTCCGTTACATAGTTTCGCGCTTTGGAGATTTCTTTCTTTCTTTCTTTTTTTTTTTTTTTCGTACATTGTTGCCATTGCTCGCTTTGAAATCGTTGAGTTTTTAAATCAAAAATTCGTTAAGTGTTACAAAATATGAAAGCTATAATAAAACAAATTCCAAATTAGAGCTTTCGGATGCCAATATTCGGTGGAAGATTACATTATTCAAAATTTGATGGCTGTAGGTAACGTTTTATCACAATGTGAGACACATGTATACATTTACGCAGATTCTTCATTATTTAATTTCTTTAAATATAACACAAAGCGATAATAGTTGGTGCAATAATTTGTAAAGTGAACCGACATTTATAGTGAATCAACGCAAAATGCCAAGACGAAATTAATAGCCCTAATGCCCTTGGGTTAATAAAGATGTACAAACAAATTGAACTTCTAAAGCGTTATGCGAAAGAAATAGTAGCAATATCAGCAACAGCTGTCAGCAGGAAAAAAAAAAGAAATTTAGATCAGCATACGACAGGAAAGAAAGAAGATAAAATTAAAGATAAATAACAATAATGTTTGAAAAATCTCTAAACTTGTCATATTTATATCTAAGGGACTGACACATTTTATTTACATATGCAAGATTTGATATTTAAAAATAAACCTCTGTCAAACATGTTTAATAAATATGTACAGTCTCACTTGCTTTGGTAATATACACCAAGTCAAGACTCCTATGGAGACGCAAACGACTTATCTCTATGTCTAGATAAGCAAATAGAAACGTATTAAGAGTATAATCAGACCTTTTCTTAAGAACTCAAATAAATGTCGTTCTTTTTCAAATAAATGTCACTTCTGTTCAAGAAAAGGCACCGGGAACAGAAGGCACTCCCTGTGGTTACAAATCAGCCAGCATGCATGGCGTGAACTCAAAAGTAGATTTTTAAATGAAAACTAAATCTAAGTTTTTATTAGCCAACGGGTACGCAGAGATATTCAAACACCCAAGGTGGCTCGTAACCTACACCGGCAGGACAATACTATCGGCAGAGACGTAGACAGGAATGATTATCATAGAATAACGACTAGTAACGTGGCTTTCGGTAAGCGGAAATATTCTGCCTGAAATAATCTCAGACCCTGACTTAAATACCCCCAAGCTAAATTTACATTCCTACAGGAAAACGGAAAGACAGAAGTGACAGTATATATTCAGAACATGAAGTAGGTGGTTAATTAACATAAGTGCCTTGCAAATTCATTGAATATAACTGTTACATAAGCTGGAAATAAAATTAAAAGAACACTTACTTTATCGTATAAAAAGAGACTGTGATAAAGTTTTAGTAGAACGATTGGAATATAATAATTACCGGAAATTAATTTACTGATATATGTGCAAACGTTTTCTCCCTTTAAGACACCTTTTTCTGAAGACTACGAATGTTCAGAAATTCTCAAAGTAAGAGTTAGCAACATGAGTCTCCAGTACAATACAAGAACGCCATAACGTTTTATAAAAGAAGCTCTATACATGGTCATATTAGCACAAACATTGAAACTCCTTATTTGGAAGTTAAAAATATTAAAGAGTGCTGTTTCAAGGAGTGATTAAAGATATAACAATTTCAAGAAAACATTAATTTTCATTTAACGATAAAGAAAGTTTAGGATTGTCAAATGGATCGAGCGGACTGAAGTTTTCTAGCAGAATTCTATGCATTTTTTTAATCTTCTACTCAAAATACGACTTAAAAGAACAATAAAATATGAATAATTTATCATCAATAATATGCGATGAATTAATTGAAAATGTTAATTTAAAAAATGATTTACATGATTAAAACTAAAGAAATAACAGTACTGTAGATTCTACATCTGATTCATCTATATTGACCATCTTAATACAACACTGCGCTATTTATTAGGCAGTTGGTGGGAAGCATATCTTAGAATACAGGTGCATCATCGGAAACAGTAGTACAGAATCACCTAAATTTGTGAATAAATGTTAAAGACTGCAGGCTTCGTCATAGTTAAGATGAAACAACAAAAATAAGTAGTCAATAATACCTTAAAGGTCCAGAAGTTAGAAACAAACAATATAATGAAATGGCATCATGTATGCCTTGCGCAACACATTCACATAATTTAATTGAAAATACCAATGCTCAATGTTTTTCACAAAGTACATTATATTTTAATTTAGTAAAAACTTTTAATACGTTTTTAATTTTTTCTGCATCTTTTAACCACTAGGCAGCTTTAGAACTTAAATTTATCGAAAATGAGGTACATTTCTTCATTAAGACACTAAACTGAATAAAGTGAAATTCGAAGTGCTTCATTATTTTTAAGTTGAATTTGAAAACTCTAATATTCAAGCAGAGGCAAAATATATTAAGAAGGAAAATAAGAGAACCGGAGTTTGTTCTAATGATTGCTAAGATACTGATCTGAATATATGCGGGATTTAAGGTGTAAATATAACGAAATTGCAAATGAAGCACTAACAATATCCGATACCAAACTTTACTCAAGAATTCAAGAAAGACACAGGAAAAGGCAACTAATTTTTGATAAAAATCAAATATATGAATTAGTTGAACTGATAAAGCTGATTATTAAAAAATGCATTCTATGCTATTTGGGAGAAAACTTATAGCAAAACTGATAATAAACACAAAGAATGACAAGAAATTAAACCATTTCTAGTGTGTTTTGTACTGAATTTTAAGATTTAAGGAATATATCAGATCATGAAAGTGAAATAAAAAATATTTCAGTACGATTAATATGCGCACCAGCGGCCGAGCAGTAAAAGCCACTGAACACTGGTAGTTCGGTCCGGGCTAGCTGCATAGTGTTTTCTTGATTTCCCCCATGTGCAAACGTGGATACAAGTCAGTTTCTCTTAAAAAGACCTCCATGGGACATCTCTCCCTTTCTGTGCAGTGTCTAAGGGCGGAGCAGATAACAAGTAAAAACAATAACATTAATGTAGGAGAATTAGGCAATCAGTAGCAATTTAGGAGAATTAGGCAATCAGTAGTAATGTAGGAGAATTGACAATTTATTAAATTTTTCTAGCTCGAACGATATGTTCCAATTTATAAAAAAATTACATCTTTGCGTCTTCTTTTCCTAATACCAAACCATTGTTAAGAATTTACTTAACTATGTTTATAAGTAATGCAACCCGTAAAAAATGTATCCGCTATAAAACGAGTTAAATATTTTCTAAGAAATTCAGTAGGACAGGAAAGGCTTGATATAGAAAAAATACGTCTTTAAAAATGCTTGATATAGAATAAAATCTGATGTGTATACCACATGGCTTTCTCGTACGACCTATTAAATTTCACGCATTTTATCTGCTGCTTTTCATTTAAATTTTTTTCCCTTGAATTATTCTAGCTTAATTAACTAAACTCTCAAAGCAAGTTGAAAATGGTATAAAAATAGCAAATTTTGAAATTAAATATCCCGGTTAATTTTGGTCCCACGGAAGTCAAATTTCTGATGATTTAAACTTTTTGTAATGGATACAAAACTTCCCTAAATATAAATACAGAAACCGGAACACCGCATTAAAGTTTTCACTATTTGTTAGAAATTAATTCCTTTTTTAGTTTGACGTTGCCAAAACATGAATATTTATCATTTAAAACGCTTCTGTAATTGAAAGTATATGATTACGAAGAACGATTGTAAAGATAAAGTCCAGGTAAAGGCTTTTAAGCTGAGTACCTGTGTTAAGTGTGTGTTTGGTACTGCCGATTGCAACAAAAGAGAGAAGTGCACAACTAGAAGTCATAGCAGTCCCATATATATAATTTCAACGTTCTATTGTTAAGCTAATCGTTTTTGCAAGATGCATATATTCATACGTAAAGACATCACGAAAAGAATGCCTTTTTAATCTATTTTAAATCCACTTTACAATCAGTTTGGGTAGATCCATTGGGAAATCCTTTATTCTGCCCGTACTTCGCAACGTTATGCAAATCATTCAAATGGATTCAGGAACAGTCAAATGGATATTTCCGTTGAAATGTGATGCTCTAAATTTTTTGTGACTGCAATACTTTCTTTACTTCGTACAAGGAAGTAAAAACGCACTTGAACGGTCAGTACTCTTGAAGAGTTAAATTAACAATCTTTTAATGATAATTTGTTCTGAAATTTAAATCTGAATTTGAAACATTTAAATTTTTAAAGGTTAACTAATGGCAGTCATGATATATACTTTTCCTTATACTCGAAACTCTTACACGATTATTAATTTTTAGTGTCTCTCTTCTCTAGCATCAATAAACATTTTAGATTAAGATTCTGTAGTTTCAATAAATATTCTGTTCTATAGTTTCAATAAACATTTTATATTTTCTTAGAAGCAACACAAAAGATCGTTCTTTTGTGTACTTTTATAAAAATATACATATACACATTTTATAGAAAATAATATACGTTATATTGCGTATAGAAAGTATTAGTTGTATTGGGTGTAGTATTGTGTATAGGAAGTGTATGGAATATAATACACATTTTATACAAAGAATTTTGCATCTAAATTTTCTCTTTAGCATTCTGAGATAAAGATTTCGCATTTTCAATATAATTATCTGCTACTCTTTTTTTTTAATGAAATGCAGAATAAGATATTTATTTTAGAAATGGTTCCTAAAATTCATAGAGGCCTCGAATATACTATATATAATTTATATATATTTATATAATTATATATATATTACAATTTATATATATGTATATAAATTGTAAACTTGTGTAAAAGTCGAGGTTATTGCATTTCAAAGAAAGGTATTTTCAATAAACTGGAAAGGGAAACAATGCTTAGCTGAAAGTTAAAATGAAAAATGGGGGCAAAACTATGTTCTTGAATGCGAGTAAATATAAAGAAAGTGAAGTATCTGATCCAGAAAAGAAAATCCGCCCACTCAGAGATGCATTGCATCGGAACTGGGAATACCTTCTAACACTGTAAGTAAAATTGTTGAAAGATCTGAACTTTAAAAAAAATGTTTAAATCTAAAATTCTTCTGTTTTGCTAAAGTGCATTGCGGAAAGAAAAATAAACTATAGAAAATTATAGGAAAAGTATCTAGCTGCTGATAAATAGAAATTTGTGGTAACACTTCATAATGGTGTACTTTAGTGACTGAAATGAAAAAGATCAATCTTCTCTTGCTCAGCTTACACAAATGACCGTGCGAAACAGCTTCATCAGTATACAGAAAAGTTTCCAATAAGAATCATTATGGTTGCAGGATTTTTTTACAAGGGTAAATTAAAACTCATAAACAAGAAAAAGAAGAGAGAGAGGGAAACAACTCAATTAAGACCTAAAATTAATTTCTTACACTACACTATCAGTAAAATATTTTAGAACCAATTTTGAAGAAGAAATTTAAGATTTATACGTAAAGTACATCAATAAAGTTGTTCTTTATGTGGTAGAAAACGTTTCTAGTCACATGTATACGTCAGTTGACGCTTATTCAGCAAAACAAGAATAAGAAACAGGAAAGAAATGTATCCCATTTAATAAAATGTGCGAAACATTACCCGCCGCTTCTCCTACGGACTTTCTTTGCGCTTTCGTTTCTTGTTAATAAGAACTTTCGGCATTCAAAACCATTAACTGGATTTTTTAAAACGACATATAAGTAGTGTTCTGAAATTGATATGACGATGCTAGTTTACGTTCATGGAAAATAATTCAAGCTAGGAGCTATAACCATGAATCAAAACTATCAGACAAAAGTAAATCGCTCAAGAAATACACCTTTTATGCGTAAAAAATAATTATCAAACCCTTTCCACAAAGCACGAACAACCCTCTGAAGAAGTATACCTGAATGAATATGTCTTCTTTTTAAATCGAACGAATACCGGGGTGGTTAATCAAAATTTAAAGCTTTTTTTTTCTTTTAACAGGTTCTTATAACTATAATAACCTTTAGTGGTCGATTGATGACTGTTGAACACCATTAACTGAACTCGAATTTTAATGCCGGAAAGCTATTTCACTTCATGAGTGTTTTTGTGTTTTCTACATGTGTCATATAAAACAAGCCACTATCCTTTCGAGCAGCGGTTCTCAACCTTTTGACTAACACGTACCATCTAAACAAAAATTGAAACACTTAAGTACCACCACTATATTTTACAATGATTTCTCGATTTCTCGATAGAAATATTAAAAGAATATATATAGTGCCATCTGCACAACGTATTTGTATTAAATATGCACACATCAAAATATTAAATTAAAAAATTGGTTACTATTTTAATTATCGAAATTCATGCTATAGTACTTTAATTCCAAAATTTAGTGTGGTGAAATTTGAGCCTGTTTATGAGATATCAGTTTCTTTATGTTCTGTTCTTATTTCACTTCGTTTTAAACATAAATTAGAATCCATTATAATTCCCTAAATAAACAATTTCGAAATTCAAATTTTGAATCACAGATGAAAATTTGAGTTTCTGATCGAAGTTCAAAAAGACGATTTAAAACTTTGCCTATGGATAACCACCCTACTTCCGAATGTAACAAAAGCGTTTCATGTTCACTGCCCATCTCTTGGTATAAAATCGTAAATATTCTTGAATTTAAAGCTCGACTTTAAATAAAATTAACAGTTTTCGCAACTTGACTCAAAATGATTTTCAGGTTTCCGCAGACTGTTTTGGCTACTAAAGCTTCACGATGAATGGAGCAGTGAGTAAATTTAGTTTCAGGTGCGACTTTCTTTATTTGAGAAATAACACCGTAATGTTTTCCTGTTGAAGCTCGAGCTCCGTCATTGAATATGGCAATGCACTTATTCCAAGGAATATCAGTCTCATACTTAAATTGTCAATTATTTTGAAAATTTCATTTGCAGTTGCTCTGTCATGATGAGATTCATAAAATAAATGCTCTTCGGCAATTCGTTTATCTTCTTCGAAACGTAGGTAAGCTAATAATTGAACAAAGTCCGTTGTATAAGTACTTTCATCCAATTGCAATGTGAAATACTCATTGTGTTTTCTTTTTTAAATAAGTGACTCTTTTATGGAATTTGCCATTTCATGAATTCGTCGATTTGCTGTATCATTTGATAGCGGAATATTATTAAGTTCATTAGCCTTTTTCGTTGATTAATGTTAAAACGGTATCTTTAGCTGCTGATAAAATAAGGTTTTCTCGAAAAGTGTGAGCCTGCCCAGTCTTCTTAATTCTTAGGCTTACTAGGTAACTAGATTTCAAAGCTTTTTCAATTGAAGTAATAAAGCCCTTCATTTCTCGCTTACTGGTTTTGAACTCCAATAATTTCCTCTTAAAATAGCCTTCAGATTTATCCTTTAAATTGGCATGCTTAGATTCAAGATGCCTTCTAAGAAACGATGGTTTCATACTTTGGTTGGGTAATATTTCACAGCAAACAACACCTTGAGGTTAAGGATCCATTTCATCTCCATTCCAAATAAACCCAAATGATAGTAGCTTGTCCTAGATCCATCACCTGTCAATCACCCGTTTTCCGCTTAGTCAATCCTAACCGTTTTTCCCTTTTGAAAGTCTAGGTTTGTTTTATTATTTTCCTCGAATATTTAAATGCACAATATATTACGTGTTCTTCAAAAACGAACGACGATACTCTCAAATCGCCTGGAAAAGTGAGAAATACAAAGCAACAAAAGAAAAAATTCCTCCTGTTAGAGACTTCAAATCGACGTAAAAGAATTATTCGAATTGAAAATAGAACAATACGAGCCTTGAAATGGTGGAGTCATAAAGGGTAGATATGCCAATAAATCGATTTACTCTAAAAGAATTAATGAAATCTTTTTATAGGAACTTAATTTTATTTCCTATTAAATACAGCATCTATTTCTATACGACCTTAAAAACATCATTTATGACAAATTTTGTTACGTCTAGGGCTTTAATGTTTGTGAAAATAAAAACGGATTATTTGGCTAAAGTCCATGAGCGACTGTTGACTTTGACCTTGATCGTATTAATTCACGAGTGTTAGAGATAAATCTGAAACAGGATGTTGGGGTTGAATTTAATAGTTAAAAATACTTTGTTTATTTGCGTAACACCTATTATTCGCTGGCGTACCACCAGTGGTACACATACCACCGGTTGAGAATCACTGCTTTAGAGAGTTCTCAAAGGAGTCCTTCCTCAGAGTCCACAGCATATCTCTTCCTTTCGGTACAGAGTTTCTTACATGCTTTGAAGTTGTCGAATAAGCAAAAAAGCAAATCAACACTTATCTGATTTTTATCTAATTCATTTCTTATTTCTTACAATACGGAAACAAACAACAACACTTTTGTTTGTAGAAATTGCTTGCTGAAAAGAACATTTATTTGTTTTCTGTTTGAGAATGATCACTAACATAAAAAGTGTACGTGTACATCATTTAAAAAGAAGCGAAGTTCTCAAAAGATGTAACTAGTAGAAGCTGGTGATTTAATTAAGGGAATGATTAAGCGACTAGCCTTGAAAATCTTTTTAGTGACCTGTGATATCTAAATCATTACACTGGGATTATATTTAGGTTGGTTAAATCATTCTTTAATGCTTTTGTAAAAGCAAAGCATTCACAGACAGCAGCCATTAGTTCAGCCATAAAGAATCGCAATTTAGTATTGTGATCCTCGTGAACATTCCCTAAAGAAATGTCTCTGAAGATATTTCTTGATGAATTGTTCTCTTTCAGCTAACGATATTTCTCTCCACTGACCATGATCTCGAAATTTCGCTAACCTATTTGTTTCTGCTATCCAAGTAACGAGAAACGAGAACAAGCTTTGAGGTTTCGCGGTTCCTTGTTTCCTGATTGCTTTTGTTATACCGCCATAAACAAAAACCCGCTGATGCGCATATACTTCCGTCTCTTGTTATCTATAATCCGTACAAAAGAATTTGTTATACTTTTTTTCTTATAATCAAATGATAGAATAAAACCATTTTCGTTATCCTGTCAAAATTTCTTGGCTGCCTATCGGACGAAATCGCTGAACGTTTACTTTTTCCTCTTATTTTTCAATGCTTAGAAATAAAACACAAAGTAAGTATTTAATGAAAATCAAAATCTTCAGTCAGTGGCTGAAGAGCAATACAGAGTTTCGGTAACAATATGCAACAATCAGTTTTGATGAGATATTCAAGTAATGGAAAACCGCAACAGCAGACTAAATCGTTCTATTATTCGCATTTTTTCTAATAAGACTACTTTTAGTATCGTTACATCATATACCATTAATCTAGAGAAATTTTTATCATGATAATTTCGAAATTCCAAGTACTATAACGCCTATATAATAATTTTCTTCTTTATAGGCTCTGACTTGATTGCTTGGATGCTCAAAAACCTCGATGTCGAAGACCAAAGTAAGTTCCTTTTCTTTCATTATTTTTCCCGAGAAATATTTTCGGAAAAGGATGTGAGATTGCTAAGTGGGAGGGCGGTAGATGAATAGGCACTTGTTAGGGAAGAATAAATAATAGTTTTAGCTGAGTATAAAATAAATTTTAAAGAAGGAGAACACACGATAAAGTTAAAGAATTTCGATTTTTTAAAGCTATTTTCAGAAAAGTAGCCGAGACTTTCTTTGCGTATCCTCCACTTACGGTTGAGTGGGAGGGTAACTTATGCAACCCATATAGTATTTAAGAGTAAGAAACAGATAATCTGCTGCTGCCTTCCTGAAAATAAGTATTCAAGAATTAAGTAACTCCATTACAAGGAATCCTCAACTCGATTTCTTTAAACAAGTAGGAAGGAAAAATTAAATTCTATTCTTGATTCGTTTTATCAATGCGTACTTGAAAATATCTGCTTACGAAATTGCAAACTTAAATTTAAAATAGCTTTTAAGGAATTGTGAGAAGAATGCATATTAATGCCAGTCATTCATTCTTTAGTTAATATTCAGATTGTATTTAAACGTATCTGGCGCTTAATTCGCATATTAAAACTGCAAGCAATTAAAAACGAAATTTATAGTGTCGTTGTTTAAAAGATTATTGAAATAAAAGAAATAATTTAGATAACATTTTGATTACATTAAATATGGTAAGATAATGCGTGCTCTATTAATAAATCATTCGGTAAATACCTCTTTGCAGTTTGTACAATATCTTAGTTACGTCTCATATGTTCTAATCGCTTTCCACGTCGCATCTTTAATAAGCTGAAATAGCTGAATAAGCTGAAACAGAACAACCGCATATTTCAGTGAGTAACCTTATTTATAATTTAAGCATATAGAACAGGAACGGGCAACAAGTTGATCGCGAAAGGATTTTTGGACGATCATAGCCAAAGGAGTGAGTACTCACAAAATAGTGACTTCAGAAAAAAATAGAATTAGGAATCTCAAGACTCAGTTAACAGCAGAACAAAATATTTTTAAAAAGCCCCCATTAAAATATATGTAGTGACTACTACATCAAAGTAGGCCATACTTTACTAAAAAAATTTAATGACTGTCTAATACTTGTTGGCGAATAATGCAGTTGTAGCTAAAAAAAACATCGGAATTCGCTATTAGTTTCACCCACGAAGCTTATAATTGCTTCTAAGAAAGCATCAGTTTTTAGCTCAGAACTGATTTTAGAATTTAGCTTAGAGTATTGCGAGTTCATTATGCGAGTTTACGCATTTGAAGCTTTTTGTATAGCTTTGCGTTCGCCATTCTCAGTAGTTTGAAGTAGTAACTACAGATTGCGCTCTGTCATATTGAGAAAAACTGTACGAGAACTTTTGTGTACGAGAACTTTGAAATGTTCCATAATTGTAAAGCGTTTTGAAAAAATGAGTTTCATCAAGTTACCATCTGTTCTGTGTGCATGCAATTCATTAAGAACTCGTACGCGCGTAACATATTTTAATAATTTTATTGTGACATGTTCCTGAGACCATACATTTCTTTTATCTAGCTAGACTTTTATTCTTATATCTGGAAGTATTTATCTATTATATTTTCTTACATCTGGCTAGAGTGTCGTAACCTATATAATCTACAGTTATGCGGATAGCTCGTATTGTAGGAATATCAGATTAATTAAACCCCAATGCCAGAAATCTAGAGAGAGAGATAGTTTATATATTTTTAGAACGAATTCGATAAAGAATTTTAAAAAGCAAATGCATTGAAATAAAAAGTTACTGCAACAGTTTATTATTTAAAATGAGAAATATCGTTTTAAATTTATTCTTCTTAGAGACATTAGGTATTTTTTGGAAGCAGGCAGGATCAAAAAGAAGCAACGCCTTCGCCCGAAATCGAACCACGGGCCTCTGGAATACCGGGCCAGCGTGCACACCACACTACGAAGGCATGCTAGGAAGACCGGAGAAATACCTTATATACTCCCCCTTTTAAAGGGCGACTGGGGTTTTTTAGGGGACCCAATCGCCGAAATCCTGGGTGGGGAGAATCATCATCCGCCACCCTTTTAGTTCGAGCGCCACTGTAGAGACATTAGGTATTTTTTAGAAGCAAGCAATGTGAAAAATGAGCAAGGCCTTCGCCGGGAATCGAACCACGGACCTCTGGAATACCGGCCCAGTGTACAGACCACCACACCACAAAGGCATCCTAGAAGTATAAAACTGTTTTGAAATGCATGGTGTTATGGTGTAAAATTTCTAAGTGCAAATATAGCAACATTTTTAATATAAAAGGGAAAGGCCGTCAATCATTACTTCCGCCTGGAAAGAAGATTTCAAGCGAATACCGGAAAAGATAAATACTGTTTCTAATGTTTCTAAAGTTAAGTAGTTGGAAATAAGAGAAAATCTGCCAACGCAGAAATAAAGTCTTTAAATAAGTCTTTAGAAACAATAAATAAAAAAATAAACTAAGATTTACAATTCAAAAGTAGTTAAAAAACACCATGTTCTCTAACTTTTACCCAGGCATGTGACTCAATGCAGAACAATTTGTCGAACAGTGTATTAAACCTATTTAGGAGGTAAATGCAAACGCATCATAGCTCTTGATAAAGCACGGTTTTACATAAACGCCTGCAACAGAGAAAGGTCTATTTATTATTGAAAACGAAGAGAAAAATATGTACATACCTGGTTCCGCCAATGCAAACAAAGTTTCAGCAACGGATTTGCGATTGTCACAGGATTCTCTTATAATGGGAAATTAAAAACAAGATGAGTGAAAAAACTGTTAAAATCAACTTAGCATACTATCAACAGAATGTTTTACTTTCGATGTTTACAGAAGAAATTCCATTTCTTTATTCCAGTGACTTTTAAAGAGTGAAACTGCATCAAGACAAAAATCAAGTCATATTTCGAAACGTACCACTGCATTCCATGACAAGAATGAAAACTGACACAAGTATCGCATATAAACCTTTTCAAAGTATTCCTTTAAGTCCTTTGACGTTTCATCTATGGACTGTGTTGCCTCTGGTCTCTAAAAAAGAGCTCTTTCTAAGCAGTAGCACACCAAGATTTATGGACTCTCTTAAAAGTGGTGGAAGAGGAATGAAAATTAGTTCCCCTAAAAATTTTAAAATAAGCCCTTCTATCAAAAAAAATGGCTATCTATGAAAAGCCATGATGCAGATTTATAGATAAAACGGCTATAAGTTTTGACTTATAGATCGAGCATTAAAAAAAAATTCTTTTTGCATCTTAAACATTAACAAAAAGGCCCGAAATCGTTCTAAAAATGTGTAAACTTCCTCTGTACTTCATTTTATATTAAGTTTGTGTTTTTCGAAAATTTATTTATTAATATAGAACTACTTTTTTCTCAGAAGTGAAGCGCAGTTCGTCTTTGCAATAGCAAAGGATACAAAATCATAATTGAGATTTCAGTTATTTCTAACCTCCGAAGAATTATGTTTTCAGTTGTAATCACAGAAATTAACCATGAAATGGATTTTTCGCGATATTGTCTTTGATACATCTAATTTCAGTTAATAATGTTTTTTTACAGTTAATAATGTTTTTTTTACAGTTAATAATGTTTTTTTCCAAATAGTTAATCTGTCTTGCATCTTCAGCTCAACAAAAGCGCAAAACAGAATATATGCTCATTCTAACATTTTTGTTATCATAAAGATCCACTGCTTGCAATGATGCGCTCTTTCGATCTATTTTGCTATGCTTTATAAAAAATGACATCAGAAAATTAAATTTAAAAATAAAAAAAAAAATAAATAAAAAAAAAAAAAAAGTTGAAAGCTTTCATATTTTATATTTCACCCAAAGGAGCATTATTTTAACGGTTTGTGTGTTACCTTTGTTTATTAAATATCATGTTCTTTGCTCTTAAACCATAAATTCAGTTCAAAAGCAATATCACAAAATATTTAAAAGAGAATATCTTTAGAATTTCCGGTACACGCTGGAGATAATTTTTTTTTCCAGCGAACAGTGTTGTCATTGCTCGCTTTGAAATCGTTGAGTTTCTTAATCGAAAATTCATAAATGCTTTACAAAATATGAAATAGATTAAAACTAAATTCCAAATTCCAAGTTTGGGCTTCCAGACGCCCATATCTGGGTGGAGACGTACGTTATTCAGAATTTGATAACTCTAGGCACCGTTGTTTTATCACAATGCGAGAAACATACATACCTTCATGTAGATTTTTCTTTTTAAATTTCTTTTAATATACTAATACAGGACGATATTATTTGGTGGCAACAATTTTAAATGTGATTCGCCGTTTATAGTGAATCGGCGCAAAATGCCGAAACGAAATTAGTTGTCCCTTTGGACTAAAATTTTTTTATTTGTACTTTTACGATGAGTGTAAATATTATTAGGATTCGTAAAAAAATAAAATAAAATAAATTAAAAAACCAGATAAAATATTTGAATACATTCTTAAATATTCAGCTACATGTATAAGATGACTGTGATTTTCAAAAAGTCTTTTTAAAGCAAAAGAAAGAATTATAAGAAAAAACCTGAAAGATTTCCGATTTTAAATTACGTCCAAAGGGGCGTTTTTTAACATTTTGTCTTTTACCTTATTTATTAAATATCACATTCTTCGCACTTAAACCATAAAATTAAGTTCAAGAGCAATATCGCAAAATAGTTTTGAATTGAGCTTATCTTTAGAATTCCGATACAGAGGCTCGCGCGCTGGACATAAAAATGTTTTTTTCTGTACAGCATTGCCATTGTTTGCTTTGAAATCCTCGAGTTTGCTTATCAAAAATTCGTTAAAGTTTTACAAAATGTGAAATCAATAATAAAACAAATTCCAAATTTCAAATTTGGGCTTCCACATGCGCATATTAGCAGTAGGATTACGTCATTCAAAATTCGATGGCTCTATGTACCGTTGTTTTATCACAATGCAAGAAATATAAATGCGTTTATACAGATTTTTCATTTCTTCAAATATAATGCAGAACTGTAACATTTGGTGGCAATAGCTTTAAAAGTGAAACGGGCATTTATAGTGAATCAGCGCAAAATCGCAAAGCGAAAACAATAGTTTTTCAGGGACAGAGTACCTTTGGACTAAAAAAAAGACATATTCAAGGATGAATACAGCAAATTTTGACTTGAATATATTGAACGATAAAAGTGCGAAAAGGCATTCTGCTGATTATTGCGTACTTTAATTTTGGCGAATGGTAGCGCATGAAAATGATGAGAAAGTATATACAGTAGCTCACAAAAGTATTCGCACACTTAATGAGTTTCAGTGAAATATTGCTTTATTCATTAATAAAAATTAATATTTTAAAATGAAAATTTTTTAATAATATTTATATTATATATTCCTCTTAGCAAAAATGCATTAATTATTTAATGAACATACTATAACTTTTTTTTGAAAAATCAATAGTACAAAAGTAACCGAAAAGTTACTTCACAAAAGTTTTTGTACTCTTTAAAAAAATCTGCATATATTACTAAATATTGTACTATTTCTGTCAGTTAGTATTTTTAGTGGGTTTGTGACAACGTTCAAACGTCTGGGTGTAGAGTTCACCAGTTTTTTTTTTTTTTTTTTTTTTTTTTGGTAATATTTGCATCAATGTTCCTCCATTCTTCCATCATTACTGTTTTTTGTTCGGTTTTTGTTTTAATGTCGTGTCTTCGTACTTTAACCTCTAATTGTCTCCAGAATACTCTGTTAAATTTAATCTGGTGACTGAGATGGTGATGTTTTCAGAACTTGTGGACAATTATAGACACCCAAAAAGCGAACGTTGAGGGCCGTGTGCTTAGAATCGTTATCTTGATAAAAAAATTAATTTGTTTCCAGCATCCAGATTTTGGGTGGATAGTTTTAAACTAGCTTTTAAATAGTTTTTTTATTTAAATAAACTTATTTAAATAAGAATTTTAAATAGTTTTTTTTATTTTAATAATAAATTAAACTAGCTTTTTATTTAAATAAAGCGCATGGTTCATTGTGCCATCAATAAATACTAAATTATTTAATCCTGATGCTGACATACACCCTCACACAAGAATACCTCCACCGCCATGCTTTACTATACCAACCAAGGTATTGGGATTAAACTCCTCATTTTTTTGCTCCGAATAATTATAAGTCCATCGTAATCAGAAATGTTAAACTTGCTTTCATCTGCAAATAAGTCATGATTCTAATACGCTTCGGGCTTATTTACCATTGATTTTGAGAAGAAAAGCGTAAGAAAAAAAAATTTCTTCGAGCACAGCGACCATGTAATCCAGCTGATCTGAGTAATGCAATTGAAGTAGAAAAAGTTTTCTGTAAATTCTTCAGAAATCTTTAAAACACTCAAACTTGGATTTTTCACAGATTTTCTCACAATAAAGCTTTGATTTACGTTGAGTCGCGTCAAGTCTTTTTTGCCGGACAAACTTTTCTTACTTTATTTTAAATCCGATTTTCTTCTTTAAGGCATTTTATCACATACTGCACCGTAAAATGGGAAAATTTTCCTAATTTAGTCACATCCGTAATTTAATTTCTCTCCTTATGATGAAAAATGATCAATTTTCGAATGCCGTTCGTTGTTTCCTTACACCTACGAGCTGTTTGTAAATACTAAAGAAAAACATAACGAAGTATGCAAACAAAAATAAAGCCAAACAATTTTTTTAATCTTCACCAAAACGCAGAAATAAAAAAAGTGGTAGATGGTAATTTTATTTATGAAATTTTAGGAAAATGTTTCTGTACACGATCACTTTTGAAAATTAAAAAGTTTGGTTTTGTTCAGTCACATTGAGATGACCCCAAATTGCCCATGAAAAGATTTCAACTATATATATATGTAATAAATAATTGCTTTTAGCGCATATCGTTTGCTTCTATCTCAAAAATTTCAGCGTCACCTATGTATGTAGTTTCAAATCAAAATTTGAATCTGAAAATCCTGCGTTCACGAGAAGTGGACGTGGTGTACAAGATAAAGCTGTCTAGTTCATATTTAATCAGTTTTATACAGATAAATATTTGGAAATATATGGATATACGATATTCAGATATTTTCAGATATCTGTAAAATTGATCAACGATAGTATATAAATATTAGAAAATAAATCGTTTCTGATGCATTGTGATATTGCTATCATTAAAGTGATTGTGTCAATTGAAAAGAGAAATGCATTGAGAATTAAAACATTTAACAGGTTATAAATAATGTTAAACTAGCTGATGTGGTGCAAAATTAATTTTTTGATAATACGGAAAGTTTAATAAACGTATGCTTTCAGTAAATTTCATGAAAGTCTTTATTGCGAAAGTTCAATATGACCTCTGAGGCTGTTAATGCCATTAAATATTTTAAACTGCATAAAATTATTTCATTATTTTATAAAAATGTCATTTTGGTTGTACGAATAATATTTTTTGTCTTGAAGCGGAAGCTCTTCACTTGGGTCACTTGATGTCGGCGCATGGTTATTTCTTCCCCATAGATGACCACATTCTGACCGTAAAGGCAGACGGAACGTTCTACAGGTTTCAGGTATATTTTTATGTTTCATTAGTCTCAAAATATCAAAAATATCAATCGTGTTTTACTTTTCTTTCATTTCTTCTCTTATCTCTACTTTATATTCTTTTGAAAAAATGCTGAGAATTTAATGCTCTGGATGTATATCTACACTCCTCAAAAGTGAAATTGCAACACCAAGAAAGAATGCTCGTAGCGTCATGCAAATTGCAGGATCGAAAGTTGTGAGATGGATATGCAAATGATTAAAAAAAACAGACACAAATATACCAATTTATTCAGTATCTAATGTGCCCACCTCGGGCAGCGATACAGCCCGCAATCCGGCGAAGAATGTTCTCAATGAGGTCATTGATGGCTGCCTGAGGTAGCCATTGCCAAACTACATCAGCTGCTGTACGCAGATCATCCAGGGTTTGCGGCCGTGGTCCTCGGGTAATGTCACGTCCAATGACATCCCACAGGTGTTTGAAGGGATTCAGATTTGGAGAGGCTGCCGCCCAGGATGGGATGTCAAATACGGTCAGGTTGTTAAAAGTATGCCGTGCACATGCGGCTTCGCATTGTCTTGTTGGAATACCGTGTTGGGTGCGCCTTGCAACCAGAGCAGAACAACAGGCTCCACAACTTGCGTTATGTGGCGGTCTGCTGTCAAACTGCCGTTAATGTGTACCAGTGGTGTCTTGTGATCAAACGTTATTTATGTCACCCCAAACCATAATGCCTGGTGCAGGATCGGTGTGACGCTCGGCGAAATGGGCTGTTTCGTAGTGTTCTCCGGGTCGCCCGGTCGACGGCCGTCATTCCTCCACAGACAGAAACGAGATTCATCCGTGAACAAAACCCGATGCCATTCGATGGTCCACGCACTATGACGCTAACACCACACCAGGCGTCTATGGGCGTGTGTTCAACAGTCAATGGTGCCCCTGTGGCTGGTATCCGTGAACGTAACTATACTTCACGCAATCTTTTGCGAATAGTTTGGGTGGACAAATTCACCTGCTCCTGGAGGCAACCGGCTTCGTATGTCACGTGACGTAGAGAAAAGGTCTTCAATAGTTGACCGCCGAATACCCCAGTCTGTGCGCTGTG
Organism: Stegodyphus dumicola; assembly: GCF_044657685.1. NCBI lineage: Eukaryota > Metazoa > Arthropoda > Arachnida > Araneae > Eresidae > Stegodyphus > Stegodyphus dumicola. The sequence goes on along the minus strand of NC_140776.1, from coordinate 88,653,136 downwards.
ACGAGCACCTGTGCGTACCACTTCCTCTTCGACGTGCACGTACGTCTTCCTGAATCCATCGTGTGACACAACGTTGGATGGTTCTCACATAGTGCCCAACATGGATGGCTATTGTGCGCAGCGACAAACCAAGCTCATGGAGTTGGATAATGCAGTTACGTTTCCTGGTCGTTAACTGATAGTATTGAGCTCGCCGACGTTTCAGAGGCATTTTATATGTTTCTTCTAAAGTCTCCAATGCTCCGTAAACTCTCAGATGCTGAAATTCGTTCGTTCGTTTTGGACAAGTATTGCCGCGATATCACGCCGAAGCGCGACGTTTCCTGCTCAAAACATTTATTGCTTAACAGCACATAACGTTGATAAGTCTGGAGCATAAATAGGAGGTCGAAAATGATAACTATTTATGAGAAGAGAAAAGATCACAGATCATCATTCGTGTAAAAGGCATGCGGCCTGTTGAGGCTTTTACCAGTCTACAATTCTTAAGTTCCTAATGACATAAAGATGAGAAAAAAAATCCGAGAGAAAGTGGCTGACCTTTATAGCCCTCATATGCGTACCACGTGGTCTAATGCTTGCGCAACTTTTATGATTTGCATATCCACCTCACAACTCTCGTTCTTGCAATTTGCATGACGCTACGCGCATTCTTTCTTGGTATTGCAATTTCGCTTTTGAGAAGTGTATTTACAGAATGCAGAATATGAAAGAATTCAATATTCAACTCTTTTTTGAGTCATTATTGTTAGATGAAATATTTTATAGCGTCAGTTATCTTCTTTGATTGGATTTATTACTTTTAAAATTTTCTTTGGCTGACTTCTTTAAATAATAGATAATTATTTTAATTAATGGCCGACTTAAAGCCAATCAATCATCAAGGTATCAATTAATAGGGTAAGAAATATTTCAAAACGTTTCATTTTTGTAACTAAATATTATTAAAAGTTATTTGAATATACATTTTGTAATTTTGATTTCTCTTTCGGGTGCTAAGACAGGCCGGTGAGTTAGCGCTTCGTCTAGCTTAAATAACAGCTTAGTCCAAAGAATATTTAAACAACCTTTTTATTCTAAACTTTATTCGATTGAACAAATGTATGACTTGTGCTTGCAATTTAGTTATCCGCAAATTGCTGAAATCCAGATAACAGAACTGCTAACTTAGAATTTCAAAGTAATATGATATCGGAAGCTATAATGCAAACAGCTTAAACGTTGCCTCAAATTTATTAAATGTGCGATTGGTTTCTGCTAGCAGAATGTTTAAAACCAGATAATAAAGAGCAGGGCGAAAGAATAATACTATAATCAGTCACTGTTAAAAGTCTAAATTTTAAAGAACTTCATTTCAAACAAGTACTTTTTTATACCTTGGATAAAACTAACGAAAATAAGTGACACCACAGTTTCAAATCATAAGAAAAGGAGTTAATTAACATAAATTATATATATTTAAATAATCGAAAGGTATGAAACAACATTTACTGTCTGATATATATCTAAAATACAATACATTCTTATATTCTTTTTTTTCGAAATGATAATTAAGGCAGCAGAACTTCTTTTATCTGAAATAATTTCAGGTACAACTATTTTAAGTAGCAAATATTTTCAGATAACATAAGGTAATTATTTACAATAATTAAAAGTAGGAATAAATACCTATACCAGTATTTAGTATGCATTACATTGTGCTAACACGTTTACATTGCTAAACTTTTGCATATTTAATTCTTATAAAATAATGAATGATCTGCAGAATGTTTTCACCGAATTACTGATTTCCAGCTATGCCTTTCTATAATGCATAATCCGTGCTGTTTTTCATCGGGCTGCCGTTTTTAAAAAAGAATGCAATACAAAATAGAAGGACATTGATACGCTACGTTATAAATCAATAATCACTCATTCATTCACTCTCTAATCACTATCTTTGCAAATGACTCTAATCATTATCTTTGACACTGAATTCAAGTAAGAGTTCAGGTAAGAGTCCATTGCCTCTTCTCTAGAACTGTTGTGGTTTCGAGTTGAAGAAATCTGTTAGCCAATTTTCTAAGAGAAGCTTCATCGTGAAACTCTTGTGCCTGAATAGTGTTAGAGAGACACCGGAAAAGATGGTAATCAGAAGGGGCAATAATTTGGAGGAAATGTTCTTTGTTCTCTACTTAACACTCCATACTGATTAGCCTTGAAAGTAATTATAATGAGTTATTAAAAATAGAGAAACTCCTGTTCGCAACAGTCAAAATCCAAACTGAAGAGAAACAATTAAATAATGAAAAATGAAAACTTCACTATGCAGTGTTTTAAACCTAGTGAAGAACAACACGGACCGAATGATTCCACAAAATTACTCCGTTTCTTCTTCGAATCGAGACGTTAGACAATCCCAAGGAAAAAACAATGTCCTTCTTTGCTATGCCTATGGTACTGTGCTGAAAACGTCTCCCATTTAGCATACCAAATTTGAATAACTGTAGAGACATTAGGTAACATTAGGTACTTTTTAGAAGCAGACAAGATGAAAAATGAGCAATCGTCTTTGCCGGGAATCGAACCATGGACCTCTAGAATACCGGCACAGCGTGCAGAACCACTACACCCCAAAGGCACGCCAGGAATGCGGGAGAAATACCTCATATAACAATTTTAATAATTTCTCTTTCTGAGGATTGTGAATATCAAGGAGCACTAATAAATTTCTTCCCAGAAAAGCAAAATTCATTTAGAATATTCTGCAGAATATTTTTATAATAAATTCAAATATTCAAATAACCAAAATTTCGGTTCTTTTTTAAATTTTTAACAACTTTTATGCATAAAGCTATCATTAATCAGTATTATTATTAGTCAATGGATTTAGGTACTTTAAGCAAACTCTTGAACAAAACTTTATATAATACTTCACTGTGTTTGTAATTTTTTTTATTTCCAATGGCAGATTTTAAACAGTTACAAGAACAAAAAAAAAAAAAAAAAAAAAGAATACAGCAACACAAAAAGCTCTAACAGAGTCCATTAATCTAGCATGTCTCTTTCCTCCTAATAACGCCCGGCGAGAAAAGTCTTGCGCAGAGCAGGACAGCGGAGAAGATGTGCGGTATCCATCACCTCCTCAGAACTGCATAGAGTGCATATCGGAGAAGGAACAATTTTGAATATAGGGAGATGATATCGTAGGCAGTCAATGTACGATGCAAGGCGGAATTCAGCGGCCGTTCTACGCCTTGAGCCATTACACAAATTGGGGATAGCACTCTTCCAAGACTTATGAGAAACACGATGATAAAGATCTTCATGAGCACGTACTTTGAAATATCTTTTAATAAGATCCCTAACAGTATAGAAAGGCATAGGACGAGAAATATTCTGCATGATTAAAGCACCCTTTTGCCAGGAAGCCAACTTCCTGGCAAAAAAAGGTGCTTTTTCTCATTACCCACAGCGAGCAGGAACCCACTGGAGGGCTATAGTTTTCTCAAGTGATGCCAGGTTTTTTTAGATAATATCGACAATCCAATATATCCTGTGATATGAGAATTTATTTGAAACGATAGCCAACAAAGCAGCTCGGTAATCACTGAGGATAACAGTTCTTTTGAATTTTTCCAAGCAGCATGGCAGCTGGTATAGAGCTGTGCGAATCGAGACAATTTCACTGTCGGACGCAGAACCTCGGCCTACAGGGATGTAGAAAGAGAAAATTTCAGAGAAAACTCCGGAACCTGATTAGGGCCATCCGACAGGAGGAATCTATGAGTAAAGCTCCGAAGCCACTCTGATTCAGGGTAAAAAAATTTTAATACTTCGAGAGCGAGGGCCCTCAGAATAGAGGGATACGTATTACTTTGGTTACTTTTTGACACAGGTCGAGATTAATCCAGAAAGATTTCAAATTTATTGGATTTTGTAGTGGTATAATGTATTTCTCCCGCCTTCCTAGCGAGCCTTTGCGGTGTAGTGGTCTGCGCGCTGGACCGGTATTTCAGAGGTCCGCGGTTCGATTCTCGGCGAAAGCGTTCCTAAATTTTCATCTCTCTGGCTTCGAAAAAAATCCTAATGTTTCTACAGTGGCGCCGGAACTTAAAAGGGTGTTGGATGAGGATTCGCCACGCCTAGAATTTGGGCGATTGGGTTCCCTAAAAACCCCAGTCGCCCTTTAGAACGGGAAGTATATAATGTGTTTATCCCGCCTTCCTAGCGTGCCTTCGTGGTGTAGTGGCTCTTCACACTGGGCCGACATTCCAGAGTTCCGTGGTTCGATTTCCGGCGAAGGCGTTGCATATTTTTCATATTTCCTGCTTCAAAAAAAAAAAAAAAAAAAAAAAAAAAAAAAAAAAAAAAAAAAACCTAATGTCTCTACAAACTGATTCAAATGCCCAAGGGTACTACTTGCTTAATATGTAGATTCGTGTAATAAAGGTACCTGTGCTTGAGAAACTGTATCGTTATTGAACTTTTGTTAAATACCTGCATTTTTACATGTATGTCATTTGTATGTCTATATGTCGAAATTTTTTTTTTTTTGAGATTTTATTATATGGTATAGTTATAACTTTTTTTAAAGTAATAACAATAAATTTTAAATTCGAAGAAGCTAAATAATTGAATCGATTATTGTTGAAAGGGCATATATCCATATTTTGTCGATTTTTAAGTTTTAACGTTTTCTCATTCTACAAATATAAACGCACTTAAAGTTGAAGCGGCACACCTCTAATACAACTCTGTGTATAATGGCAAGCTGTCGAAGATGGTGTTTATAGTTGAAAGGGACCCATGCCCTTTTTCCACTTAACACCAGTGCGGGGCGTAATGCGGTCGTCGCAGGTGAAACCTTTCGCAGTTGTTGAAACCAATTGTTTCCTCTTATCGGGCAGTCTTTGTAAACATTGCATCATCCTTTGGCTTAGGTTTCTTCATTTTGATATGCCTATATACGATAACATATTCCGGCGTCAACAAAAGAAATTCATAATTTTTCGGATGATTGCACGGGTCAAACCCGAAATCATACCGTTTTAAGGTTCCTCTTAGCTCTTTATGTGATCAGAAAAAATTTTATTGTCAAGCAATACTTTCCTGTAAGGGGACATAGTTTGCCCTGTGATAGGACTTTCGGTGTTCTTTAACGTCACATTAGAAAAATGGATAGAGTATAGACACCAGCACAGTATAAGAATCTCATCTCTGAAAGCTGGTAAAATTTCAGCTATATTTCTGGGAAACAACAACATCATCCTAGACTTCAACAATTTGTGGCCAAGATACTTCAAAAACCAAGTTGTGCTTTTGGAGGTTATTACACAAAGAAGATGTAGAGGAGCAGAGCAATCTTTTAAAACATCCGATTGTTACTATATCTAGATGAAGGTGGGGTTTTTTATTTGACTATAACTCGTCAAATGGTTTGATTTAAAAAAAATTAAAATTGAAGAGACCGGAGGTAGAAATAGTTTTTCCCTCTGATGCAACCTATTCTGGGATGAATGCCTTTAACGTAAAGAAAATAGACGATTCAAAAACGTTATTCACTACATACCATAAGAATATAAAGAACTTTACAACACCATCACGTTACGGCCAACCTCTACAACTGCAGCTTCCGAAACAACTCTTAATTTTAATGTGGTTGGTTAAAATTATTTGACTATATTTTGGGTTTTAAATTGTTTCAATATTATATTCAGTATTAAAGATTTTTGACAAAAATAATACATTTCTGGGTGAGTGATTGCCATTTTTAATGGGATAAAAAAACGTATAAGCAGTTTAATTTTATTTGTGACATGTTTCATATTCAGATTGCTTCGAAATGCCTTTTTCGTTGAAATAAAGTAAGTAAGTCAAAGAAACATCCATATATATTATCCCTTTTAACCTCTTTATTATTGAAAGGTCGCATATCCACGAGATTAAAAATTACCTAGAAATTTTAAAATTGGAGTTAACATTGTAAAAAATTGCCTACAGCGTTATTTTGACCGCCTCTTTTTTTTTCGGGGGAGGGGGCGGGAATTGAAATATGTTGTATTTATTATATTTACTTTATTCTGGAAAATGTTAAAAGGTTTTTATTGCCTGGTATAAAATTTGCAAAAGTGGACATATGCCCTGTAAGATCTAACTCTAACTGTCCACATGCATTAAGTTAGATCCTACGATGAACCTGGCGAATTTTCGCACAGGCGTGAAATAAATACCAGCACAGAAGAAGGGTGAAAATAACCCTTTATTAACTCAAACTAAAATACCAGACAGCACGGGTTTCGTGCTTTGCAAAAACATCGTTCACTTGCGGCAATAACTTAAACGTAGACGAGAATACAAAATCAAATCGGAAAAATAAAACGAGTGCAAGAACGCACTTCAAAATTATAACCGGCGTGATACTAAACAGATAAGGCCAAAGGGCTTACTCGAGTTACCGCGAAATATCAACGAAACGTGCGCTAGGCTAGCGAAACACGCTCTGAATAAACTGAGATAATCGCACGTTTAAATAGCACTTCACTTAACTTAAAATTTACATCCTGGCGAGAGGGGAAGTTTGAGAAGTTGAGAACAGGAAAACTTAAAATAAATTTGTTATGCAAATTAAGAAAACCCCTACAGCCCTTTCAACAATAATCGATTCAATTGTGATAAGGTAAGGGTAGGGCTAGTATACTGTGAGCAATCTTAAAGAGTACAAAAGAGGAATTAAGCAAAAATGTTATGAATTTATGTTCACTAAAAGAGAGTAAAGGGAAATAATTTTAAAATAAAATTTAAATCTGAAAGTTTTCAGATTTTAAGTTACGTACAAAGGGGCGTTTATTTAACGTTTTGTGTATTACCTTTATTTATTAAATATCATGTTCTTTGCACTTAAACCATAAAATTCAGTTCAACAGCAATGACGCAAAACACTGTGGCCGCCAGACACTGTGGATTCTCGTAGGCAGACAGTAGTTACTAGTGCATTGAAAAGTCTGTATCATATGAATGTTTTCTTTTTATGCAGAAAATTCAGGCAGAAGATTAAGGGCTAGTTATGATTTTGTCAGAATTCTTCTTTCTGCGCATTTAAAAAAAAATAGTCCCTCAGAGACAAAGCCCCTTTGGACCAAAAGAAAATTTGAAAGATTTTAAATTACGTCCAGTAGGGCGCTTTTTCAACGATTTGTATGTTCCCTTTAATTATTAAATATCATGTTCTTTGCACTTAAACTATTAAATTCAATTCAGCAGCAGTGTCGCAAAATAATTTTAAAAATGATCGTATCTTTAGAATTTCCGATACACAATTTCGCGCGCTGGAGATAAAAAGCCCCCCCCCCTGTAGTGTGTTGCCATTGCTCGCTTTTAAATCGTTGAGTTTGTTAATCAAAAATTCGTTAAAGTTTTACAAAATATGAAGTCGAGAATAAAACAAATTTCAAATTTGGGCTTTCAGATGCCCATATTCGAAGTAAGATTTTGTCATTCAAAATTGGACGGCTCTAGGTACCATTGTTTTATCACAATACGAGAAACATACATACATTTATGCAGATTCTTCATTATTTAATTTCTTAAAACATAATACAAGGCGTTAGTACTTGGTGGCAACGATTTGAAAAGTGATACAGCCTTTTAAAGTTTTCAACGCAAAATCGCAAAACGAGAACAATAGTCCTTCAGGGACAAAACCCCTTTGGATTAATAATAAAGAAGTTGTTAAATGTTACAGAAAATAGAACTCACTTAAGTGAGCTTTCTTGAGACTTGGAAGCTGAAGTAGGCCCGTTTTGTTAATAAAAGAGATAGATAATCATTTTTTATATGTGTGGATTGTTTTTGTTTTACATATTTTCTGGACTCGGTCCACTTTAAACTGAGAATTATTATTAGTGGTAGTAGTAAGCTTTTATGCTTGTTTATAATTTTAATGCTGCAATTTTCAAAAAAAAAAAAAAAAATGTCTAACTCGGCTTGTGGAGTTTCAAAATTTACTTATGTTTTTGTTTATGCGTATGTTAAATTGCTTGTATTTGCAGGTTTTGGTTTTGGGCATGGTCTACTCAAAATAATATTTTACGCTTTTTTAAAATTTGTTCAAGTTTTTGATGCTGTGATTGTGCAAATTGTTTGCACTGCTAACTTGCTTTCATTAATCGTTTTTTTAGATCATTTTAAGTTTTAAATTTCTTTCATTGCATCAATTACTTGCAGTTTGCTAGTATACTTCTGGTATTTGGTTCTTGCATATGTTTATTCCAAACTGATTATGGAATGATTTTTAAAATTATCTGTCACTTGTTGCTGCTTTCAGCTCATGATAGGATTAGGTTTTGAATTGCATTTTTATTTCGTATTTTTTCGTTTTATACACATATATACGCAGACCAACACATAAATATACAGGGTGTTTCAGCAAATCGGTTACAAAATTTGGGAAAGATAGATTACACTTAGATGATGGAAAAACGCGTAGCAATGTATGATAGCGAACATTTTCCTGGAGCGGTAGTTACGACACAAAACACAAGAAAAGAAGGACGCGAACAGGGTGAGAATAATGTTTATTATGTTTAGTGCAGCGGAAACCAAGGAATAAGAACAAAACAGACGATCGTCATCAAAGAACATGTTTGAAATTACGATCCGGACCGTGATGCAGGAACTGTAAGTTATGCATCTTCCATGCGTGATACAGATCTTTCATGCACCGGAGGTCTGAGGCTTGCATCACGGTCCGGGGACGAAATTCCGAACACCTTCTTTAATGACGATGGTTGTTTGTTTTTGTTTTATTTGTTAGCTTCTACTGTATTAAACAAAATCAAACATGTTTTATCGCAGTATTCATGTCTTTCCTTTTTTGTGTTTTACCGCGCCAAGAAAGCTTTTCCGACCCTGTATTGCTATGTGATTTTTCATCGTTTAGGCGGACTCTGTCTCTCCTGAAGATTTATAAGCGATTTGCTGAAACACCCTGTAATGTTTTAATTATAAGTTTGGTTTTTTTTCGTTCTGGTGGAAATGTTATGGCGATCACTTGATGGATAGATTCGAAGCAATTGTTCTGCTTGGCGATTTTACGGCAAAATACGGTATTCCTGCAGAAATTTTACCGTAGTTTCTTCCATTGCAGGCAAATTTCATTTTCTTCCATTACAGGCTAATTTAATAAGTGTGTATTTAAAATTAAGTCAAAGGCAATAAATATTATGATTAAAAACCGTTGGAATCTGAAATTCATCAAATTCAACATTCGAAAATGGCCGCATTGCTGATTAAAAATGAATTCTTATGCTCATTTTCACGAGTTCTACGCGTTTTGAAAATTTGGTGGCTACTAACTTATATGGTTTCACGGTTGGCGTAAATACGTCTAACCGTGAAAATGCATTTCTAAATATAGAACCATGAGCAATAAAATTTTCAGATTATACTCATATTCAACGGAAATATTCAGAGAAATCTCCTACGAATAAATTGAATTATATTAGCTCTAAAATGCTACAAAATATCCGAAATTTATTTCTAGCTTTCGTAGGTTTTGATATTTGTTCTGTCTGTTGTATGACGGTCTTCGAGACTGCATTCGATCTGATTTAAAAATCTTCTAAACTATGTGTACTAACGGCTGCAATTGTTGATTGTAACGGCTGCAATTGCTATAATTCATGATTACAGAAACTGTAGATTTGGAGTATCTTTACATTGTGAATTTTGGCATTTATTGTATGAAAATTATTATTATTAGTTACTCTTACTCATTATTCTTGGTGTTTTGCGTAAAATGAGTAGGTCGAATTAAAACAACTTCCTATAAAGTTATAGCTTTTACTAAAATACCCAAAAATGAAAAAATACAGTTTTGTATGAAATATTCTTATCTATCAGCTATGAAACAGGCAAAAAAAATGCTGATAAAAATTTTCTTTTTCTTTTGTTTCTTTCAAGTTTTTAGAGGGCATTCAGTGCCTTGCATGAGGTGAAATAACAGAATGAATAAAAATTCAAAGATTTATAGTTTATTTTCATAATTTATTTAATTGAGGTTTTTTTAAACTGATGAGGATGATAAAAGATGCACTTACACCATGAAAAAGAGAACTTGCTTTCTCAATCGAATTTTCGTATCTGCGAGATTTAAAAATTATTTTTCCAGTCACGATTTTCAGAACATCAAAATATCATTTTTCTGAGTGAACGCATAGAATGCGAAAAAGAACGTTTTCTCATTTCTGGTTAGCATTAAAGGATTTGCTGTTGAAATGGCCGACTTAAATAAGTCGTTCGCTTGTTTAACAAGATTTTCCTCTCTCGGTCTCTCTCTTCTTTCTTTCCTAGTTCTGATGTAAAGCACCAATGTAGTATTTTAGGACTTGCTTAAACAGAAGTTTGTTCAAACAAAGTGCGTGGTGTATGCATTAAAGTTCTGCATGTCATTTACTTCCTCTGAATTGATTGTGATTTTCTTTAAATATTTTTCAGCTAGCTGAAATGTTTTCTATTAGTTCTCGAAAACTTCAGGCTGTTTCATATTCCATGAAAGTAACGAACATTAAATTAACTTTATAAATGAGCAGTACTTCGGCTGTGATAACGCAAATCAATATTCTTACTTACGAGAGTATACGTTATATCAACCGAGAAATATTGGACATTTCTTCCGTGTTTATGAAAATAATCTTAAATCTCCATCCTCTATCTTCTCTCCTCAGCTTAAACATGAGGACACAGCGTATGATAAATATGTTATTCAGGTCGGAACACGAAAAAGAAGAGAAAATGTTGTGCAGTTAATCAAAAAGCATTAACCTTTGGGAGCTTACATTGACACTAGCGGCGGTAATTTAAAGCAGCGTATGAAACGTGGGCGGAATGGAAGTAATATTATTTTGGAGTACTCGACTTATCGTCCGCCATTTTGTATCTCGGCGTTGTTCATTTATGTTCTCCTCTTCTGTAAAAGTAGGGCATTTGAATAGGTCATCAGCATTGAAAACCTCCTTCACTACTTAGTGATATTCTTAATTTTTCTTCGTAATCATGTAAGAAATGTTTTAAGCTAAATTTCCGAACGGATACTTTTTTGTCCAGAAATAATTTGTTATTGCTAACTCTGAATTTAAATTTTACAATTGTTATTGTCTGCCATAGATCAGTTTATATTTTATGACATAGAGTTAACTCTCTAAAATACTATCTCAGATTTGCCAAATTCACTTTCATAGCATATCAGTTCACTTGTTCAGCCTGCGATTACGTCAGTCACTAAATTATGAACATAGTTTAACGCTAAGACAGCTCGAGGCGTAGGCTGCCTAAGGCTTGAAGACTCTCATTTTTGAAGGTCGCGAGCAAAATCTTTTTTTTTTTACAAGCTACTTTAAATAAGAGTATATTTCGCCATTTACAATTATTAATGTGCTTAATTTACATACGACGCCAAAACCCCACTGATCGCATATGCCACCGAAAATGCTGTATCCGGACTTGCGTAGTTTTAATTTGTTAAAATTAATATGCAGCTATTTGATAATGCAATTAGTTTCGACTTATATGTTGTAAATAATGGTGTACTGAATTTAAGCTTTCTTGTAATACGGAATTCTGCTATTGCTGTCATAAAAGTAATTTCCTGAACGTTTTCTTCAATACGTACTGTTGCAATCAGTAAATAAATCGCTGTGGAAAAACATATATTTCATTAGGATAGAGAAAATTTAAATATTTAAAATAAATTCAGTTAACGAATCATGATCTCCATCTATAAAATCATTTTAAAATTCCTAAACTCAACTCTCCCACACTTTTGTTATAAGCCAATGTACTATGTAGCGCATTCATTTCTGTGCTGTATTTCCGACAGTTATAGGATTACATTGAAATTAATAATATGCGTACTTGGCATATGAAACGACAAATATTTGAAATAAGTCATTAAATTAAGCATCGCAAAAAAAAAAAAAAAAAAAAAAAAAAAAAAAAAGAATCTAATATTTTTTGTACATCAGTAGACTGTACCTAAATAAAGAAAACCACATACAACTACCTGGGTTGTAGAATAAAGAAATAAAATAGAACTCTCATGTTACAAGCATGCGGTATTTTTCTTCAAACATTACTAAAAATTTTAAAATTATGTGAACTGTTATTATCTCTGCTGCGCAACACTGTAAATATTTCAGGGTGATTTAAATTCGCTAGAATGTTTTGCATTTTGGGCCGAAAAATCAATCCGAAATGCCTGTATTATATCGAAATTAATGACAACATTCTTTAGGTTCTTTGAATTTATTTCGAGGGCTGGTAAATGTTTGTTTGTCGACAGACACAAGAACACTACAGCTTAACACGAAACGCCATGTCAATAAGCGGTGACTGACCCTATACTTTCCGTTCAGACCGCATTAGTCACCGATCACTAACAATATACTTTTTGTTCAGACCGCGCCTGTCACTGTTGACTGACGATATACAATTTAAAAAATTATATTCTATCAGATCCACAATCTCTGTATTGATACACCAGCTGTATTCTTACATTACCTTCTATCTAATTCTACACAAATTTCCAGCCTTCGGCATATGAGTGAAATCGCATATTGTAAGCTAAACGGAAAGCAAGACAAAGTAGGCTTGGCGCCTAGCGTATGAAGCAGCCGCAAGAAAGTTTTGATTCTTGTTTAATAACAGGTTAAAAACAACTTTTAAAATCCATTAGACAGATATCCACCTAATTATAAATCCATTAGGCATAAATTGTACGTTTCTGAACTCCCGAATTAGCAATGACTAACGTGGAAGCAATGGCTTTTTATTTGGATAGGACTTGTTTTTGATTAGTGAAAAGGAGATAGGAATTATGTCGTGTGAATAAAACAGTAATATTTAGTTTAAGGTGTTCGGAGAAAATAAAATAATCCTGCTGAATACCTATGGAAGAGTATTTACTAATTAACAACCTAATCATTTTGGAGTTCTTTAATGTGTAAATAATCTATTTATTCGCCGCTGTGCAAATGAGATTGCTGCTGATAAGTATTATCTTGTTTTCAGACTCCTTACTTTTGGCCGTCCAACTGCTGGGAGCCCGAAAATACGGACTACGGTAAGTTAGATGTTGTACGTTTTAGTGAATATAAAAATTGAAGCAAAATATATTCGAATCTTTTTATCATGTATCAGTAGTGTCCAACACTGAAAGTAAGATCATCAAACCTACGCCTTTAAAGTTTCGAATATTTCTAAAACCCGGGAAAGATAGTTTTAGAACATACATATATCATCTGTTTTAAATTTTATATTTGTTTCTCAATACGATGGATTTATTTCCGAGAAAAAAATTTAGTAAATATCTAAATATAAGAATTAAACATTTGTTCTCGAATATACAGTTGTGTTTCCAAATTTAAGAGTAAATTCTGTTGTATATTACAAGAAAGTAAAAACATTGAAAATGCCGTTTAATTAATGATAATTATGACGAAACGTTCGGAGAATTTTGTCCTGTTATCACAAGACCCGAGATGAGCTTATTAGTCACATTGCAAACAAATTTGAAATGTAATAAAGAGATATATGCAACAGAAACATTTTAAGAACAGGGAGGATGAGAGCTGTCGTCCTTTACGTCCTTATCGATTACTGTTTATTAAAAAAAAAGCTTATTTGGGACGAAATTAATATTAATTTCCACGCGTTTAGTCGAGCAGATTTAATTTGGTACGAAATTTTTCCAAGCACACAGAGCATTTCCCGTTTGTGTGGTATGGGCAAGCCCTTAAACAACTATTTACTTCTTGAAAGTAATATGCAAATAACTAATCATACTGAAGCCTACTACTGAAATACTTTTATCTGTATCGTTCTAGAAATGAATTATTTACGGATTTAAGCAGAAAGATAAGCTAGAATTATCCTATAGATTACATATTTGAAAACTAAACAATAGTTTTTCAACATAATATAGCAGATAATTCTTTTATAAAAACTCATTTTATTACTTGTTGCTTTTCCTTTATTAGGTGATAGCTGTACATTTTCCGTAAAAATTTAGGTGAAAACTACGTTTAACACTACACCTTCATTAAAATTATCATAAATTTTCATGAACTCTCTCTTGAATAATCTGTTGAGAAAAAGTGCGTGATAATTATTGCAGGAAGTTATTGGAATAAAGAAAGAAGGCATAATTGTTTTTCCGATTCCTTATATAAAAACTGCACGAGCCAAAGAAACGTAAACCAAAACCAAAGAAGACGTACAGGTTTTATATAGAATTTATTATGCGCAGTTCAACCAGAATTCCACGCAGAGTAGTCGTAAACAGCTGGAGATCATCCGTATGGGCAGGTATCCCCCCCTTCGAAATCTCTGAAGAAACCCTCCCTCCAAACTACACTGCCTTGGTGGGTCAAGTATCGATTTGTCTGGTAATCGCGTGTTTTCCTTCCGTCCTTTCGTGATGCGAAAATTGCCTCAGTTTTTAAATATAGATTGACTTGTTGTTTTAGATTTCGAAATCTTGGGACTCTTATGAAAGGTAGCATTACATAGTGTGTGCAATATTACTCGCCTAAAGCATACAGCTGTATGCAGGCTTTCTTTACTTTTTAAAGCTACTTCCACCTTTTTTTTTCATTCCTTTTTAATAACTCATATGCTTTGCTGTCAAACTGCAAAACAAATAAATATTTGTCGTTTAAATATGTAGCTGTTTATTTATTGATATTATTTTGCTGAAATGATTATATCATTTCATAGAAGGTAGGTTATGTACTATGTACCCCGATAGTAGAGGAACTAAGAACCCCCCCTTCTTCTACTCTAACCTCCTTGGTTTTTTTCACTGCACCAGAGTTCTAATCTTTGAGATTAAAACTTTTAGCTATTTATACGTAGATTTAACAATTATAGAAGTCTCAAGATGGTTGAATATTTGAAGACAAACATCTTTTCTCCATTATAAACAATTTAAAGAGTCTAAAGTTGTTTCTAAGAAGATATGATAAGACTTGGAAGAAAAACAACTGCTTCTGAGGTTAGTTTCTATCCGTAACCGTCATCGCAGTAGGGGTTTGACGATTTCAAACCGCCAAAAGAATTTTGATGTCACTGTAAATTTTATGCAAAAAAACTAATGAGAAAGAGATTTATATCAGAAATCCAGTACTATTTCATTTGTCTAACAACAGAACGGGGCTCTTCAGAATTGGTATTATATATGGCATAACATCAATTTTAAATCAGTTCAGCTGAGGATGATGGTTCGGTAAAACCATCGAAGCTGGTCTGTGAAAATTTGAAAATATAAACGCTAATTTTTTTGTTGTTTGACATCTAAATTAATATATATTCGGCGTATTATTTTATCTTAAAGTTTCCATCTCCTATGCGTTTTTTGTCTTGTAAAATATAAATAGAAAAATGCATAAATGCGTCATCATTGTAACTTAATCTCAATTATACACCTTTACTACTTACTTAATCTTTTAAAGTGCAACTTATAAACATGCGATAACTCAATTCTTTGGACTTTCGTGAAGAAGCAAAATTTCATAGACATTAAATATTTCTGAAACAGCAAAATATCACGTCTTAGCAAGCTATCTCAGTCTCTACATATTTGTGATTTCATTATAACGCCTCTGCATCACTTTGTGCTACACATAATTAAAGAAAATAATAAAGAATAAAGCATGATATTCATCTGATGCTAAATTGGAATCTAAAGGATCAATTTTCAGGTTTTTCTTTTAAGGAGTTCACTGCATTATGAAATTAATTTCTTTCCTCATTGTAGCCGTCTACCTGTGCAAACGCACTATGCAGAACAAGACGCGCTTGGAATTAGCAGACTACGAAGCTGAAAATCTAGCGCGTTTGCAGAAGATGTTCTCGAGGAAGTGGGAATTTATTTTTATGCAAGCCGAGGCCCAGGCTAAGTAAGTTTGTTAGACTATAAATCTTGTAGATTTTGTCATTAAATTCTTATAAGATTTTTAAAAGACACTTTAATGAGAAATGTATTTATTTAGAAGCCCCTATTTTAAACTTAGATTTTCTAGGAATGCTAAAATTAGAAATTTTGTAAATCAGTTTTAAATGCTCTCGAAATATTATTCCTTTTTAAGGATGAAAGAGGTTTGTATCATATGCTTTTGAAGTTTTTAGCGCATATTTCAGATCCTCCTTTTACTTTTTGATAGATTTTCAAAGGATAAGGAAGTATTTACTGATCAAAACTGTCTTCGCAGAAGGCCTGCATAACTAAAGTTTCTTATATTTTTACTTAAAGATGTCTGCCACTTTATCAAAATTATCGCAGATCCAAAGCCTACTACTATAATTATTCATTTCTTGAAGTAAAATCGCGAGTCTACGACCGACCGTTTAAGAGATATTTATTCGTCTTTAGACTTTTAATTGTTTTCGAACTCCTTGGATTTTGAGATAATGATCTATATAAACAGTATAAAAACAATTATTAAAATGCATTTTATTTTCTTTTTCTCTTTGATTTGAAAAACGTCTTTTAACACTTCATAATATTTTAAATTCCTGTATTCTTTTCAGGGTGGATAAAAAGCGGGATAAGTTAGAAAGAAAAGTTCTAGATAGTCAAGAGCGTGCCTTCTGGGATGTCCATAGGCCAGTGGTAATAATATATTTTCATGCATATTCTTTGAAATTCATAGTAATTTCCTTCAGCAAATTATATTAAAATTCAGACATTTAAGCACTAGATCCAAAAACATTAATTTTCGTAATATAAGATTTTTGACAAATAAGAAACTTAAATTCAATTTTTAAAACACTTTCGATAGGTTTTCAAGAGCACTAAGTATTCTATGCATAGTTTTCATTATGGTATTAAATTGAATGTCTTCCAGTTGAACTGTATTTATTAACTTTATTTGTATAAGTAAAACGATTGTACTAAATCACAATGGGCAGAAACAAATTTTGCAGTATCTTTCAAACATACATGACTAATCCCTTTGAATTTTTATTAGTTCTTCTTGCGGACCGGCACCGGTCCGCAAGAAATATTTGCCGGTCCGCGAAATATCCAGCTATCTGTCCAAAAATTGTGCCTATGGGTCGAATTATTAAACTTACCGGTCCGCGAGAACGTACCGAAATATTTTACCGGTCCTTGGAGTTAATCCAGTTGAGAAACACTGATCTAGAGCACCCCAAGATGGTATGGGAAAGGGTGAGCGGCCACACAAACCTCTCATACCAGCCGTCGATTTAAAATACAGTGTCATACAAGGGCCTTGGTAGATAATATTAGTAGGCTTGGTGGCTGTGATAATAAGCTTGGTAGATAGTAAGCTTTGCTGTATGAACCAAAGTAGTATTGTGGCAATACTACTTTGGTTCATACAGCATGTTGCAATTAAGGTACATATTACATAATATTACATATAATGGTATATTACAAATGAGGTACATAGTACATAATCTTACATATTCATTACATATACAAGACATATACAATTAAAATGTACATTACATTTATAATAAAGTAATTTTGATGACGTGCATGGGAATATTTTAGATACAGAAAGTTATACTAAGATTTATATATGATCCAAGGCAATATCATGTTTTATGACAGGTATATTATGCATATTACACATTAGTTAGATTTAACAATTTTGATTACATACATTATACTAAATAAAAAAGCATGGCCTAGTATGGTAATATAGTATTACATTGCTTTGTAACTTACTATAGTAGGTTTGTAACTTATTATATTTATAATATATATTATACGTTTAAAGTAATAATTTTGTTATATACATGAAGTTAATAATAATACATGAATAAATAATATTAAAATAATATAAAACCAAATAATTAAACAGTATAATATATACTAAATGATATGTAATGAGATAGAAATAGCAATAAATAAATAACAAATAAATAGTAAAATAAATAAAATTAAATTAAAATAAAATAAATAAATATATATTGATTTGAGCACATATGCCTGTTTAACTATATGTCATCATACAGAGGTTGAACCATTAGACATTAGTTGCTTATCACTGTCACACACTGCTATTTCTTATAAACATGCTGCAATTGTTGGCTTTGCGACTTGTTACATTCCACCTCCTGTTGTTGGTATTTGTAAATAAATGTTAATACATAGTAGGTGCTGCGTATTGCAGATGCTATTGTTGCGTTTTTCTTTTCTGACACCAGTTGTTACGTTATTTTCTTCCTTCACGTTCGTACGGGGTTCGTAGATTTGGAGTGAATAACGACGACACTTGATGAAATATCGAAACACACTTTATTTACCAATATTAATCAGATAGCTCCAAAATCACTTTTACAGTCGTCGAAATGTTATAAACACGCTGACACGTTCAGCGACACAGCCTTCACACATTCAGGCAATAATGGTGGAGACAGCTTTACTGCAAAGCATGCGACATGCGACGGAGAACGTGGGCATCATCCCTCTACCAATACGGTTAATCGGTATAGCGCCACGTCCACCTTTATCTATTGCCTAGATAAATGATACATAAAAACATACGGTGGCTACAGATAGACTGTGCAAAAGATACATATATATTCAGATGCCTAAATACATCTTACGTAGGAACATGGGGTGCATGAGATGTATAAGGGGATATTCATAAGAACATATCTAAGGTGACACACATTGGGTGACGTACACATACTTATGAATATAAGATATATAGGAGCAGAATCAGTTACATGTTACAGGATGTTGTGAGATATATGATACAAGATGCTGTGGATACAGATATATGCAGATGCCAAGATACATAATACGAGATGCAGAGTGATATAAGTGGCAGGATTCATGGTAGAAGGTGCGAAATAAGATGCATGATACAGGGTTATGCGAGATATATGTTACAATATGCAGAAGATACAAATATTGGCAGCTGCCAAGATGCATGATACGTAGAACTTAAGGTGAGGTAGATACATAAGGTGACAAATATAAGGACATGCATAAGGTGACATACACATACTTAATAAAAGAAGGTTCAAAATAGGTTACATATTAACGGATGATACGAGATATATGATAATTATTACAGGAAGATACGAGAAATATGATATATATTACACGATACAAGATATTTGTTAAAACGTGCAAGGTTGCATTTTTTAACATAGGTTATGTAGTGCAGGATGTTGCAAGATATATGATACAAGGTGCAGAAGATACTAATATAAGCAGATACCAAGATGCATGATACATAATACATATTAAAGGATGATACGGGATATATCAAACATATTACAGGATGATACGAGATATTTGTTAAACATACAGGGTTGCATTTTACAACATAGGTTACGTATTGCAGGATGTTACAAGGTGCAGAAGATACTAATATAGGCAGATACCAAGATCCAAGATACATGATACATGGTGCAGAATATGTTACATGCTACAAGATGATACGAGATTATATATGTAGATGCTGGGATACATGATACTGGATCCAGAATAAGTTACATAACTAAGATTTTGCGAGATATATGATACTAGGTGCTGGAAATACAAATTTATGCTAATGCCAGGATACTTGATACAAGGTGCATGATAAGTTGAATGAATAAGTTACATGATAGAGGATAATACGAGATAATATATGCGGATGTCAGAATACATGATACAGGGTGTTGAATAGTTTGCATGATACAGGATGATACGAAATAAATGATATAAGGTACAGAAGATATAAATATATGCAGATACAGATAATGCTAATTCCATTGTATAGTTCAGTTAGTTAACCTAATACAGATAATTGGCATAAAACAGTTTCGTTAAATAATACTTGTATATACATGCAATAGGACTATCAGTGTTGTACAAACATTCAATATTATTCAAGAATATTCAAAGATTCAAACATTAGATACTGGTGCCAGTCACTAAATCGCTATTTGTCTATTGTGGCAGTCTGTGATTTAGCTAAGTTTGGCACAGGTCCATATTTAGTCCTGCCAGTTTGCCCATTAAGAGCCCGATTTTTCTGACCAGGTGCCTTTGTTTTATTAAAAACTTATAGAAGGCTTGTCGATTTGTGGACGGGAAGTTGACGTGAAGCTCTTCTGTAAAGGGACAAGATGTTAGGTAGTGCTCCGGAGAGCCAGTCTGTCCACAGGTGCACTGACTGGTATGGCTTATGTCGAATCTGTTGAAATATTCTGGAAATGGTCCATGACCCGCAATGTTCCTGGTGGTATCCACGTAGCTGATGTGGAAATGAGCCCGTCTCCCAGTTTCGCTATTGTCCCATGTCTGCTGCCATAGCCCAATTGCCTTAAACGCATAACTCTTCAGGAATGTCCTCTTCAGCATAGTCCTCTTCAGGAATGAGACACGCCATGGGATGTCAATTTGTAAATCGGTAATTCCTGTAGCTGCTTCTTTGGCGAGATGGTCTGCCAATTCATTACCGTGGTAGCCGGTATGCGCTTTTATTCATTCCAATTTGGTACGGAGAGATGGATTTTTCCGCAGGTCTTCTTAGACACCTTGTATTATGCAGGAAGGATGGTCTGGATTTCCTATTGCATACAGAGATGAGAGGCTGTCGGTTTTGACAGTAGCGTTGCGGATGTTGTGGACTGCAAGTAGCGAATTGCTTTCGCAATCGTCACTGCTTCTCCCTAAAATACGCTATTATTTTGCCGCAGCTGTCCCTTCCATTGGTCTTTTATTGTACCTTGTTGCATAACTACAAACGCACTTCCCACTCTTTTGTCAATCTTCGAACCATCTGTGTAGATGGTGTGCTGTGCAGGATGGTGAGTCGTAGTGGGATTGATGGTAATATTTACTCCCGTGCCTTTGACCGCTGGATGGACGCTGAACTGGCAGCTGTTGGCTTCGTAATCTTCCGGATGGTAATTGACTTCATCAAAAAAACTGGTCGTTTCAGTTGCAATACGAATTGTCTTGCTTCCTCCTCTTCGACACGAATGTGTAGAGGAAGGAGACTAGCGAGCACGTTAATGGCGTCTGAGGAGGTCGTACGGTAAGCTCTGGTGATACCCAATGCAAAGGGTCTTTGTATGGTGTAAAGGTGTTTTATGTTCCTACCTTGCATTGGGTGAGTCCAAACAGCAGCTGCGTAAGTAACGATTTTTTCCACCACGGTAATGAAAAAAATCTCTTGGATGTGGGGATGTAGACCCCATTTATGACCATAGAATAGCCGTATCTGTTTTGCTATGGATATTGTCTTGAGTTTGATATCCTGGATGTGTGTAATCCAGGTCATCTTATAGTCAAACGTTAGACCCAGATACTTCAGTTGGTTAACTATCTGTATCCTCTGTCCATTGATCTTAATTGTGGGTCTTCTTATAAGAGATCCTCCCTTTTTGGGGATTAACAGAATCTTCGACTTGTGTTCTGCAATTTGCAGTTTAAGTTAATGCATAGGACGTGGAATAGTTGACATACCTCGTTACAGTTGTTTTGTAACTCATCTCTAGTCCAACCTTTTACTATTAATGTCGCATCATCAGCATATGCGTAAATCTGGATGTGCGCTGGCCATGTTGCTGATAGAACTTCGTTAAAAGTCAAATTCCACAGATGTGGGCCCGCGCCCGACCCCTGCGGACATCCTCTTGTCTGCTTCTGCTCTAATGTCCCTGCGTTATGGATTGCCAGGAGTCTTCTATCCTGTAGGTAGTTGCAAATGATCTTATACAAGTTGCTCGGGCATTGTGCCTTTCGCAGAGCCTGTTTGATAGCCGGCCACCATGGTGTATCGAACGCTCACTGCAAAGCAGCAGAGTACAGTTCTCGGAACTCCACGTACTCTCGAGACTCTCCACGCTACAACTCGCGATGCACTCGACGACACACAGGGCACGGCTCTCGACTCTTCGGTTCAGTCGTTCCCGGAGCTCAACACGCTCTCTCGACGATGCACTAACCGCGATACACTACGAGAGTCTTTCGATGCACTGGACGACCCACTCGGCGGCACTCATTGCCCGGCTGTCAACTCGATCGACTCCGCACGGCTCGCTAGATGAGGCATATTCTCTGAGACACACTGACTGCGGACCAGAAGGGTTTATATAGCTTTCGGCTTGTGTTCGAGAACATTCTGGGCTAAACCGGTAAGAATTCGTTCCAGAAGGTTCTCCATCCGTCCATGGTATATCGCCAATTTCGTCACCAAATGGTCGATTTCACGCCAAATGTGGCAACCCTGCCTTCCTTTGCCTTTTTATGGTAACCCTAAAACTGCTTTGCGGGGAAGCTATCTTACCGCGCCTGTACATTTCGTAACAATATGTTGTAATTATTGCTTTCATATAATTTGTTACATAGAAAGTTGCGTGTTAGATGAACACTTTGTTCTTACCAATGAAGTGCCGCGCAGTACTGGTAATACATTCTGTTCTATACAATACATGTAGTTGCAAAACACGACCGTGATTGAATTGGAATGCATGTAACATAAAAGTTTTCAGTAAATTCCAATTATAAGATTTGTCCTTAAAGTAGTGCCAATTAGTACTGCAGTGTCAGTTGAGCATTATTTAGATTGAATATTAAATTATTTAGATGCCGTGTTATGTACCTAATTATTATATTTGATGCATTGCCAGTTGATTTGTTATGCTATGATGTCTTGTTCGATTTTGCATAGATCTGTACCGAATTCCGATAATATGGTTATAATTGATGTGACTTGCTTCACTATCCCGATATCTTCTATCCCGATAAGGCGAGACATCACATAATTTTGATCACCTAACAAAAATTATTAGAGTTTGGATGAAAAGTGCTGCCACGCGTATCATACTCTACTCGCCTGATCTTGTGCTGAGAGATTTTTAGTTGTTTTGCTCTCTTCAAAATAGATTTCATGGTATAGCATTCAGTTCAGACAAGGCTTTAAATTAGCACCCTGTTCAACTTTTCGTTGATAAAGCTAGGTACTTTTGTGAATGAGGAATTACGAAGCTCATTAAAAGAAAGCAAACAGTTATCAAACAAAATGGGCAATATGCTATTGACTGTTCATTGTTCTTTATAAAGGACCTTTGAAACACACAGAAAAATGAGTCATGACGTTTCAGACAATCTCTTACACAATTTAATCATTAGTTGCATCATCATAAATGACCATTTACAATCACACTGTGTCGTCTTCCTGTTCTTTTAAAATTTGTTTTTTCTCGCCATGTTTTGTCTAGCAGAGTTCCTTCTTACACTTTTCTTTGTGTAAATCTAATAAATGTTTTTTACACGTAAACTGCGAGTTGTCACTTTCATTGTCCTACACGAATGCGCAGTAACATTCACAAAGACATCATGCGGACATATGTGATCGACAGAATTTTTATATTTACATAAATGGCGATATTGGATCGGTCCTGGGCTGAAGACAATCTGTATATGCTTAAACTATTTTAGAAGATTCAAGACGTAACATTTATTCGTAGACGCATCCTACACTTCAATATTCTCATGTAATATGTGTGTGGGATAACCTTCTGTTAAATTATATGCTTTTGGATGCTGACAGTGAATGATGAATATCGGAAACTTTTAATTCGATGGTGACAACTGCGCGACTATGACGTGATGTTAAAATCCTTGATATACTGGCAGAGAAATGATAGATGTCCTTCTCTGCTTTATTATTTTGCAACCAAGCTGACAAATAAGTCAGAAATACAGCGATGTACAACTGTGTTTTGAGATTTTTCACACTATGGTCGATGTTATATCAATGGCTGAAGTCGAATTTCTGTGCGTAGAGAGTTGCAAGTTTTAAATTGGCGAAACACTTATTTCAGTAAGAAACGTAGTATCGTTTTAGTAATATTTATACTTGGCATGGCTTTTGCTGTGGGGTAGGCTCACCGGCGGCCGAACGGTAAAGTCGCTGAACACTGGTAGTTCGGTCCGAGGTTCGAATTCCGCGAACGGGCTGGCTGCATGGGTGTTTTCGTGGTTTTCCCCATGTGTAACGTGTATACGAGCCAGTTTCCCTTAGAAAGTCCTCCACGAAGGCATCCCTCCCTTTAGACAGATAGCCCTCGAGGCTTTGCCGTAATTAAATAACCTAATTTGCCGTGGGGTTTCTGACGAACTCTTAAACCGACCCTGTATAAATTTATATATAAAAAGAAACATTATAGGCTAAAAATTAAAAACAAATTTTTTTAAACCCATCCGGTGCTATTTCTGCAAGATTGAAGTAAAATAAATTTAAAGCATCTAAATAATATTGTTGAGGAATAGCCTTGCTTTGATTCCAATTTAATACTAACTTTAGATGCTTTTAAGTTTAATTTATATGTAACGTAGAGACCTAAATTTGCCTTCTTATCACTTTTCAATGTAAAACGTAGTTTCACTGCACGCAGTTTTATTTTCATTCATACCATTCATTTTAAACACTTCAAAATTATTTGTTGAAATATTTCTCAGTTTTGGATTTGTTTCCGAATTCATCAAAACAAAACTTGAGAGTGAACATAAATAAATGCCATAAAATTAAACCTGGAACTTCTGAATATATTTTTCATTCATTTACCAAATATAAAGAAGAATGTCCTTTCTGGTTTTCAAGGTTACAATTTCGCATCTCTTTATTTCCTCAGCTATGTGGTCCCGCCCAGCTTGGTTTTTGAACTGCATATTTGCTTTTCTTTTCAGCCAGGCTGCGTCAACACGACGGAAATGGACATCAAGAAAGCGTGCCGAATGAACAAACCTTTCAAAAGTGCCAAGGTAAGTCACGATACCTTAGTTTTCACATCTTTGAAGAATATCAATATTTATGAATACTCCTGCTTTTGAAATGTGCTACTGAAAATGGACACGCATTTAGAAATTATGACATTTCAAGTCATACGTGTACCGGGTGATTAATAGTTCCGCTTACTCTAATAGTTATGGAAGCCAACTTCCGTATTAGGAGGATATCTTTGCAATTTGTTTTACACGAAAATTTCTGCTGACTTGTAATGTATCCGATACTAATTCTTGACATTCTGGAGAATTTTGAAGTTACCTGGCAAGATCAGTAACACATGAAGCGTTAAATTCACTAGAAATTGGATGAAGATTTAGAATTATGGCATCCTACATCGTGCATACTGGTTGATATTGTTAGAATACGACATTCAAACTAAAACTAAGCTCAGTGGCGCAACAGCCCTAGTGGGCCAAGACCTGCAGTGACCGATACCTGCTTTCTTGACCGTGAGCCCCGGAATGCATGAGCATATGCCCTGGACAAATGGTCAGTTTGTCGCAGGACTCCCGGTGTTTAGTCCCCAAGCGAACTTGGTACTATTTTATCGATCCACTCAAGGGATGAAAAGCAGAGTCGACCCTGCCCAGCCCGGGTATCGAGCCCCGGACCTGTGGTGCTGCTGCGCAATGCGATAGTTACTGCACTACCGGGCTATATGACATTCTATTTTACATTAATTTTGTAACATTTTATTTAGTTGATAAACTATCGAGTTCAAATATCGTACACACACTGCTTGTAGATACCAATACAATGTGATGAAGTAATTTTTTCGTAATTCGATTTAGATTATTTTTAATTTAATGAAGCGGTTTTTCGCACATACCTTCGTTTAAAGAACAAACTGATTTTGGGACGAATTTTCCAAAATCGTTAGATATTTTCATCTATTCGACGTTTAATAATTTCTAAATTTCAACATCTGAAAATGTGTCTTCTATAAAATTTTTAAACTTTCACAGATTACAGAACAAAGTCTTCGCCCTCTTTTAGAACAAGAATGAAAAATATATGTTAATTGGGCAATTTCTACACTTTTTAGCTGAAAGGAGAGTTAGCTCAGAAGCGCTATCGGTCTCAAACGGCATTTTGTGTTGCATCACTTAAATCCGATGTATTACTTTTCAAACTGTTGCCACCGAATATTATCACCCCGTATTGAATTTTAAGAAACTAAATAATGAAGTCATCAAATTTTGAGTAATATAATCCTCCATCCGAACATGGGCACACTGAAGCCCGAATTTGGAATCTGGAATTTGTTTTATTGTCTATTTCATATTTTGTAAAACTTAATATTTGTTTTGTAACAAATTTTTGGTTAAAAAAATTAAGAGTTTCAAAATGAGCCCTGACAACACTTTAAGGAATAAAGCATTTTTATCTCCAGCGCGAGGTTGTCTATCGGAAGTCTGAAGATACACTGTTTTTAAATATTTTTAGCCCAAAATGTCGTTAGCCCAAATGCTCTCGAAACGTATATGTGCCTGTAAATGAAAAAAAAAAATCTGTTTGAGAGTAATATAAATATATATTTAAAAATATGTTCAGAAACGTTTAAGCAGAAGGGGGAAATGCCTATAAATGCAATCTTTCTTCCCCTTTCCTTATAGATAGATAGAAAGTGTATTAATTCTGCAGCTTTCTAGATTTTTTATGACAATACAGTGTGGTGAAAGAATTTCTTTCCAAAAAATTAAATGTTTATTAAAAACTTAATGCTGAAATGATTTTTCACAGTAATCTTCGTTTAACGAACAAACTAAAAAATTTTAAATTTTGCATTTTTGCGCCATCGGACATAATGGGAAAAAAATTATTTAAATGAAGTTTATGCGAAATTTCAACGTAATTTTTTATTTTTTGTAAAAATGGCTCAATGTTTTTTGATTATTTGCTGTAACAGAATTGTTGGAAGTAAAAGACTGATTATACAATGTCAAGAAATGATTTTTCATCTGAGAATTTGATTCATAATGTGTCATTGAGACTCAAAAGATGAAAATAAACAAGCAAAAAATAAAATAAAAATAAAAATTGTTATAGACTAAGCTTTTATGTACAAGTCATAATTTAATTAATGAATTAAAAGTGTGAAAATAATTTTCATATATTTTAATGGGAAGAAGAGATTAAATAACTGTCTTTATAAAATTCATCTGCAGTTTTATATCATGAATAATAAAAGATTTGGAGCCTAAATAATGAAACCTAATAATAGAGTTGCATTTTTAAAAAGTGCAAGCCATCAGCTTCATAAATTTGTCAGAGGCACTTCACCTCCTCATGATATAAAATTCCTAGACGAATTTTATCAAAGAATTATTTAATCTCTTGTTCCCATTTAATTGGATATATGATAAATTAATTTTCTATTTTCAGTTCATTAATTATGTTATTAGTTTAAGTTAAAAGCATATTTTATAAAATATTTATTTATTTATTTATTACTTCGACGAACTGAGTGAATTAATCATATTTCAAACAGGCAAAAAATATTTCCGCGCATTTTGAAGTAAACTTTCAAGTCTTTGTTTTAGCTTGAGAAAAAAATTTTTTCTTTTCACAGACGATTACTGAAATTTTATCGTATACCGAATAAAGTTATTGTGTTCACAGAAGCATGGCAAAAATATCTTAAAAAGATAGATGAATTATTTTAATTAAAAATTTCTTATCTATAAATCACATATCAATCACGGGTCGTCTAAAATAAATCTATATTAAGCATAGGTTGGATTAATTAACTGAAATAAAAAATAAGATTGTCTATAATATTTATTATTCTCAATATTTGCTTGCAGAAAAAAAAAATAAAGATTTGTGTATAGAAAAAACTGGGGAAGGTAAAATGCTAAATTCGGAATTAGAACTGACATATTATAAAAGAAATTTCAAAATAAATAATTTTTTTCTCTTTTGGAAAAGAAATTAATCATCTAGAACTACCTTTTTTTTTCTTTCTGTTTGGGCTTCGAAAGATAAACGAAAAGTACTGATTAAAATGGAGCTTTAGAAAATTTAATTCGTTTCTTTAACGCGTTAATTATCTATACTATTAAAATCTGTGTGCCTCTGTCTGTTTGTGTGTTTGTAACATCATCTCCTCGGGAACGGCTGGGTGTAGAGCTTAGCGGAAGGTACCGTTGGATTCAGAATGCCCGTGGCTCGCCGGATTGACCATCGGCATCTTCGTGCGACTTTAATTAGCCGAGATATTAATTAAAAACTGCTTACGTTTTGCACTTTCTTTCACGGGTTTCCCCTATTTTAGGGATTTGGCCGAGTGCCAAATTCGTTTTTCTCGAATATCTCCGGAACGGCTCCGAGTTGCGATTCGAAACGCATATCCCCGCATTTGAAAAAAATCAACGAATCCATCGATACCGGTCCCAACTTCGTACGACAATAATCGGCGGAGTTATTAAATAAAAACTGCGAAAACGTTATTTCATTTTTCGGAGTGGCAACCGTCTCGGAATTAGCTGAGATAAAATTGCTTTTTCGAAAGCGCCGGGGGGATGACAATTGCTTCCGCTCGAGATTTGTGCTGGCGAAAGGTCACGTGTCAATTTCTTTTTTCTTAAATATCTATGGAACGGCGCTGAGTTGGAATTCGAGGCAGGTGTCTGCGGATTCCAAAAAATTCTACGAATCCAATGATACCATTCTCATCTTCGTAGGGTGTTAATCAGCTGAAATATTAATTAAAAA
The DNA here is from genome assembly GCF_044657685.1 of Stegodyphus dumicola. Classification (NCBI taxonomy): domain Eukaryota; kingdom Metazoa; phylum Arthropoda; class Arachnida; order Araneae; family Eresidae; genus Stegodyphus; species Stegodyphus dumicola. The sequence continues at coordinate 88,624,610 of NC_140776.1, read as the reverse complement.
CTGTGAAAACGCTAATTTTCGGGCTCATTTTTCCGATTGCAACAGTTTCTTGAATCGCCGCAGATACAAATCAAGGTTATATTCTAAAGTTGAATAAAGCACGCGATTGCATGTTACCTAACTGTATTTTAAAAATATTTCGTTAATGTAGGCATTTTAAATAAACAGCTGCTTTTCACAATTTTTTTTTAATTTCAGGTTAGGATGATTGTCACGTTAATTCTTTTATTGATATTGAATAAAAGTTATTATATTACATTAAATTTAAATGATGACGTTCTTGAAGTTGTACAACTTTAATCAGCTGGGATATTAATTACAAAATCTGAAAAAGCTATTTTTTAAAAATATGTTGTTATTTTTTTAATAATAAATTTGATTTTTTGGAATAATATATTTTTTTATGTTATTAGATACGTGCACTTAATTTAGATATTATCTTTTAATGCAAATGATATTTTAAATAAGTTCGCACCAATAAAAATTAAATTCACACTTTTTTTTTTTTTTTTTTTAGATTAAAGATTTTTCTTTGCTCCTTTGAGATGGTATACGGTAACTTTCGAATCCCGGTGAGCAGGCAGGCTACACTCATGTTTTTTTGTGATTTTACGCATATCTGTTGTGTATGCAGTGTCTTCTGGATGCATAAATGAATAAAGCTGAACTCTGGTAGTTCGGTCCTAATTTCGAATCCCGGCGGACGGGCTGGGTCCATGGGTGTTTGCGTGATTTTACGCATGTGCCTCGTGTACGCAGCATCTTCTGGATGCATAAGTGAATAAAGCGGCCGAAATTCGCTCAAAACCTCTGATTACTGGTAGTTCGGTCCAACTTTCGAATCCAAGCGACCGTGTTGGCTCAATGTGTGTTTTCGGGATTTTTCGCATGTGTAACGTGTATGCGGTATCTTCTGCATGCATACTTGAATAAAGCGGGAGCAGCCCGCGCAAAACTACAGAACACTGGTAGTTCGGTCCAACTTTCGAATTCCGGGGTACTGTACATAAAATTTGGTCGCATACGTGAATACAGCGCGCGGATACCGGGTAAAACCGCTGAACACTGGTAGTTCGGTCAAACATTCGAATCTCTGCGAGCGGGCTGGCTGCATGGGTGTTTTCCTGATTTTCCGCATGTGTATAGTGTATAAAGTGATTTCTGGATGCATATGTGATAAAAGTGGGCGCAGCCTGCTCAAAACCTCTTAACGCTGGTAGTTCGATCCAACTTTCGGTGTCGGCGAACGAGCTGGCTCCCCGGGTGTTTTCTTGCTTTAACTCATGTGTATCGTTTATGCAGTATCCTCTCCATGCTTATGTGTATAAAGCGGGCGCAGCCCGCTCCACAAAATCGCTGAACACTGGTATTTCGGTCCTACTTTCGAATTCCGGGGTACTGTATATAAAATTTGGATGCATACGTGAATACAGCGCTCGGATACCGGGTAAAACCGCTGAACACTGGTAGTTCGCTCAAACTTTCGAATCTCGGCGAGCGGGCTGGCTGCATGGGTGTTTTCGTGATTGTTCGCATGTGTATCGTTTATAAAGTATCTCATGGATGCATACGTGAATAAAGCGGGCACAGAATACTGGTAATGCGGTTCTGGTAATGCGGTAATTTCGAATCCCGACGAACTGGCTGGCTCCATGGGTGTTTTCGTGATTTTACGCATGTGTATAGTGTATGGAGTATCTTCTGGGTGTATATGTGAATAAAGCGGGCAGAGCCCGCGCAAAGCCACATAACACTGGTAATCCGGTCCAACTTTCGAATACCGGCGAAGAGGCAGGCTCCATGTTTGTTTTCGTGATTTTACGCATGTGTATCGTTTATGCACCATTTTCAGCATGCATACGTGAATAAAGCGGGCACAGCACGCGCAAAATCGCTGAAAAATTGTATTTCGGTCCAACTTTCGAATCGGCAGCGGGCTGGCTGGAGGGGTGTTTTCGTGATTTTACGCATGTGTACGGTGTACGCAGTATCTTTTGCATGCACACCTGAACACTGTTTTGGGCGGGCTCCCGCCCAAAAGCGCTGAACACTGGTATTTCGGTCCAAATTTCGAATACCCGCGAAAGGGCTGGAAGCATGGGTGTTTTCGTGATTTTCCGCATATGTATAGTGTATGCGGTAACTTCTGGATGCATAGGTGAAAAAAGCGGGGGAAGCCCGCGGAATGCCGCTAAAAATGGTAGTTCGGTTCAACTTTTCAATACCGGCCAAATTTAACATAGGATATCTTTTAAAAACGAACAATGATAAGCGGGCTTCAGCCCGCTCAGCTGGCGGGCTTGCCCGCTAGTCTATACTCTTAAAATCTGTGTGCCTCTGTCTGTTTGTTTGTGTGTTTGTAACATCATCTCCTCGGGAACGGCTGGGTGTAGAGCTTAGCGGAAGGTACCGTTGGATTCGGAATTCCCGTGGCTCGCCGGATTGACCATCGGCATCTTCGTGCGACTTTAATTAGCCGAGATATTAATTAAAAACTGATTTTCTCCCTACATTTCCCTACGTTTTGCACTTTCTTTCACGGGTTTCCCCTATTTTAGGGATTTGGCCGAGTGCCAAATTCGTTTTTCTCGAATATCTCCGGAACGGCTCCGAGTTGCGATTCGAAACGCATATCCCCGTATTCGAAAAAATCAACGAATCCATCGATACCGGTCCCATCTTCGTACGACAATAATCGGCGGAGTTATTAATTAAAAACTGCGAAAACGTTATTTCATTTTTCGGAGTGGCAACTGTCTCGGAATTAGCTGAGATAAAATTGCTTTTTCGAAAGTGCCGGGGGGGGCAATTGCTTCCGTTTCAGATTTGTGCTGGCGAAAGGTCACGTGTCAATTTCTTTTTTTCCAAATATCTATGGAACGGCACTGATTTGGAATTCGAGACAGGTATCGCCGGATTCGAAAAAATTCTCGGAACGCATTGATACCATTCTCATCTTCGTACGACTTTAATCAGCTGAGGTATTAATTAAAAACTGTGAAAACGCCAATTTTCGCGCTCATTTTTCCGATTGCAACAGTTTCTTGAATCGGAGATAAAAATCAAGGTTAATATTCTGAAGTTAAATAAAGCATGCGATAGCATGTTAACTCACTATATTTTGAAAATATTTCGTTAATGTAGGTATTTTAAATAAACTGCTGCTTTTTGCAATTTTTTTATGTCTGGTTGGGATAATTGCCGCGATAGGTTATTTCCACGTTATTTCTTTTATTGATATTGTGTAAAAGTCGTGATATTACATTAAATTTAAATGATGACGTTCTTGAAATTGTGCAACTTTAATTAGCTGAGATATTAATTAAATAAACCTGAAAGCGATGTTTTTTTAAATATGTTATTATTTTTTGAATAATAAATTATTTTTATCGAATAATATATTTTTCACGGTTTTAGATACGTAGACTTAATTTACATATCCTTTTTGAATTTAAATGATATTGTAAATTAGTTGGCAGCAATAATAATTATTTTTATTTTTTTTAGAATTAAAATTTCTTAATTAAAATTTAATTGAATATTAGCTTTATACGAATAGAGAATATTTGTTAAACTCAAATGTCACTCCTTGCAGCAATGGTGCAAGAGAATTATTTAAATTGAATTTACGTATATTCTTGTGAAACGATTTTGTTGTAAATTTGTGCGGATTCTCTCACAGTTTAAAAAAAAATGAATTTTCATAACGAATCTACTCTTGGAATAATAAACCGGAAAATATTCGTGATTATATTTCGTACAAGGGCCCATTAGCGGCTGAGTCGCTGAGCAAGAAAGCTAAAATTATTTAATGTTTTGCTTCCTATTTTTTAAAGATCTATTCATATTTAAAAATTAATAACTTTTCTTCTAATTAACTTACGGACTTGAAATCCCGGAAAACGGTCTGGCTCCATGGGTGTTTTCGATGAAAAACCGATGAAACCGATGAACACTGGTAGTTCGGTCCAACTTTTGAATCCCGGCGAGCAGGCAGGCTACACGGGTGTTTTTGTGATTTTACGCATGTGTAATGTTTATGCAATGTCTTCTGCATGCATAAGTGAATAAAGCGGGCGTCAAAGTCACTGAATACTGGTAGTTCGGTGCAATTTTCGAACCCCGGCGAACGGGCTGGCTGCATGCGTGATTTCGTGATTTTCCGCATGTATATAGTATATTCAGTATCTTCTGGATGCACACATGAATAAAGAGTGCGCAGCCCGCTAAAAACCGCTGAACACTGGTAGTTCGGTCCAACTTTCAAATCTCAGCCAGCAGGCAGTTTACACGGGTGTTTTTGTGATTTTACACATCTGTATCGTGTATGCAGTATCTTCTAGATACATAAATGAATAAAGCGGGCGTAGCCCGAGCAAGAAAGCTGAACACTGGTAGTTCGCTCCAACTTACGAGTCCCGGCGAGCAGGCTGTTTGCATGGGTGTTTTCATGGTTTTCCATACGTGTATTGTGTATGCAGTGTCTTCTGGTTACATATGTGCATAAAGCGGGCGCAGCCCGCCCAAAACCGATGAACACTGGTAGTTCGGTCCCACTTTCGAATCCCAGCGAGCAGGCAGGCTACACGGGTGTTTTTGTGATTTTACGCATGTGTATCGTGTATGCAATGTCTTCTGTATGCAAAAGTGAAAAAAGCGGGCGTCAAAGTCACTGAACACTGGTAGTTCGGTCCAACTTTCGAATCCCGACGAACGGGCTGGCTGCATGGGTGCTTTCGTGATTTTCCGGATGTATATAGTATATTCAGTATCTTCTGGATGCATACATGAGTAAAGAGGGCGCAGCCCTCTCAAAACCGCTGAACACTGGTAGTAGATCCAACTTTCGAGTCACGGCGAGCAGGTAGGTTACACGGGTGTTTTTGTGATTTTACACATCTGTATCGTGTATGCAGTGTCTTCTAGGTGCATAAATGAATAAAGCGGGCGTAAGAAAACTGAACACTGGTAGTTCGCTCCAACATACGAGTCCGGCGAACAGGCTGTTGCATGGGTGTTTTCATGATTTTCCGCATGTGTGTCGTGTATGCAGTGTCTTCTGGATACATATGTGCATAAAGCGGGCGCATCTAGCCCAAAACCGATGAACACTGGTAGTTCGGTCCAACTTTCGAATCCCGGCGAGCAGGCAGGCTACACGGGTGTTTTTGTGGTTTTACGCATGTGTATCGTATATGCAATGTCTTCTGCATGCATAAGTGAATAAAGTGGGCGCAGCCCGCGCAAGAAAGCTGAACACTGGTAGTTCGGTCCAACTTACGAGTCCCGGCGAGCAGGCTAGACGCATGTGTGGTTTCGTGATTTTCCGCATGTATATAGTATATTTAGTATCTTCTGGATGCATACATGAACAAAGAGGGAGCAGCCAGCTGAAAACCGCTGAACACTGGTAGTTCGGTTCGATTCCGACGAACGGGCTGTCCAACTTTCGAATAAAGGCAAATAACAGCGGGCTTCAGCCCGCTCAGCTGGCGGGCTTGCCCGCTAGTCTATACTATTAAAATCTGTGTGCCTCTGTCTGTTTGTGTGTTTGTAACATCATCTTCTCAAGAACGGCTGGGTGTAGAGCTTAGCGGAAGGTACCGTTGGATTCAGAATGCCCGTGGCTCGCCGGATTGACCATCGGCCTCTTCGTGCGACTTTAATTAGCCGAGATATTAATTAAAAACTGCTTTTTCCCCTACGTTTCCCTACGTTTTGCACTTTCTTTCACGGGTTTCCCCTATTTTAGGGATTTGGCCGAGTGCCAAATTCGTTTTTCTCGAATATCTGCGGAACGGCTCCGAGTTGGGATTCGAAACGCATATCCCCGCATTCGAAAAAAATCAACGAATCCATCGATACCGGTCCCATCTTCGTACGACAATAATCGGCGGAGTTATTAATTAAAAACTGCGAAAACGTTATTTCATTTTTCGGAGTGGCAACCGTCTCGGAATTAGCTGAGATAAAATTGCCTTTTCGAAAGCGCCGGGGGGATGACAATTGCTTCCGCTCGAGATTTGTGCTGGCGAAAGGTCACGTGTCAATTTCTTTTTTCTTAAATATCTATGGAACGGCGCTGAGTTGGAATTCGAGGCAGGTGTCTGCGGATTCCAAAAAATTCTACGAATCCAATGATACCATTCTCATCTTCGTAGGACGTTAATCAGCTGAGATATTAATTAAAAACTGTGAAAACGCTAATTTTCGGGCTCATTTTTCCGATTGCAACAGTTTCTTGAATCGCCGCAGATACAAATCAAGGTTATATTCTAAAGTTGAATAAAGCACGCGATTGCATGTTACCTAACTGTATTTAAAAAATATTTCGTTAATGTAGGCATTTTAAATAAACAGCTGTTTTTCACAATTTTTTTTAATTTCAGGTTAGGATGATTGTCACGTTAATTCTTTTATTGATATTGAATAAAAGTTATTATATTACATTAAATTTAAATGATGACGTTCTTGAAGTTGTACAACTTTAATCAGCTGGGATATTAATTAAAAAATCTGAAAAAGCTATTTTTTAAAAATATGTTGTTATTTTTTTAATAATAAATTTGATTTTTTGGAATAATATATTTTTTTATGTTATTAGATACGTGCACTTAATTTAGATATTATCTTTTAATGCAAATGATATTTTAAATAAGTTCGCACCAATAAAAATTAAATTCACACTTTTTTTTATGTTATTAGATACGTGCACTTAATTTAGATATTATCTTTTAATGCAAATGATATTTTAAATAAGTTCGCACCAATAAAAATTAAATTCACACTTTTTTTTTTTTTTTAGATTAAAGATTTTTCTTTGCTCCTTTGAGATGGTATACGGTAACTTTCGAATCCCGGTGAGCAGGCAGGCTACACTCATGTTTTTTGTGATTTTACGCATATCTGTTGTGTATGCAGTGTCTTCTGGATGCATAAATGAATAAAGCTGAACTCTGGTAGTTCGGTCCTAATTTCGAATCCCGGCGAACGGGCTGGGTCCATGGGTGTTTGCGTGATTTTACGCATGTGCCTCGTGTACGCAGCATCTTCTGGATGCATAAGTGAATAAAGCGGCCGAAATTCGCTCAAAATCTCTGATTACTGGTAGTTCGGTCCAACTTTCGAATCCAAGCGACCGTGTTGGCTCAATGTGTGTTTTCGGGATTTTTCGCATGTGTAACGTGTATGCGGTATCTTCTGCATGCATACTTGAATAAAGCGGGAGCAGCCCGCGCAAAACTACAGAACACTGGTAGTTCGGTCCAACTTTCGAATTCCGGTGTACTGTACATAAAATTTGGTCGCATACGTGAATACAGCGCGCGGATACCGGGTAAAACCGCTGAACACTGGTAGTTCGGTCAAACATTCGAATCTCTGCGAGCGGGCTAGCTGCATGGGTGTTTTCCTGATTTTCCGCATGTGTATAGTGTATAAAGTGATTTCTGGATGCATATGTGATAAAAGTGGGCGCAGCCTGCTCAAAACCTCTTAACGCTGGTAGTTCGATCCAACTTTCGGTGTCGGCGAACGAGCTGGCTCCCCGGGTGTTTTCTTGCTTTAACTCATGTGTATCGTTTATGCAGTATCCTCTCCATGCTTATGTGTATAAAGCTGGCGCAGCCCGCTCCACAAAATCGCTGAACACTGGTATTTCGGTCCTACTTTCGAATTCCGGGTTACTGTATATAAAATTTGGATGCATACGTGAATACAGCGCTCGGATACCGGGTAAAACCGCTGAACACTGGTAGTTCGCTCAAACTTTCGAATCTCGGCGAGCGGGCTGGCTGCATGGGTCTTTTCGTGATTGTTCGCATGTGTATCGTTTATAAAGTATCTCATGGATGCATACGTGAATAAAGCGGGCACAGAATACTGGTAATGCGGTTCTGGTAATGCGGTAATTTCGAATCCCGACGAACTGGCTGGCTCCATGGGTGTTTTCGTGATTTTACGCATGTGTATAGTGTATGGAGTATCTTCTGGGTGTATATGTGAATAAAGCGGGCAGAGCCCGCGCAAAGCCACATAACACTGGTAATTCGGTCCAACTTTCGAATACCGGCGAACAGGCAGGCTCCATGTTTGTTTTCGTGATTTTACGCATGTGTATCGTTTATGCACCATCTTCAGCATGCATACGTGAATAAAGCGGGCACAGCACGCGCAAAATCGCTGAAAAATTGTATTTCGGTCCAACTTTCGAATCGGCAGCGGGCTGGCTGGAGGGGTGTTTTCGTGATTTTACGCATGTGTACGGTGTACGCAGTATCTTTTGCATGCACACCTGAACACTGTTTTGGGCGGGCTCCCGCCCAAAAGCGCTGAACACTGGTATTTCGGTCCAAATTTCGAATACCCGCGAAAGGGCTGGAAGCATGGGTGTTTTCGTGATTTTCCGCATATGTATAGCGTATGCGGTAACTTCTGGATGCATAGGTGAAAAAAGCGGGGGAAGCCCGCGGAATGCCGCTAAAAAATGGTAGTTCGGTTCAACTTTTCAATACCGGCCAAATTTAACATAGGATATCTTTTAAAAACGAACAATGATAAGCGGGCTTCAGCCCGCTCAGCTGGCGGGCTTGCCCCATACGTGAATACAGCGCGCGGATACCGGGTAAAACCGCTGAACACTGGTAGTTCGGTCAAACATTCGAATCTCTGCGAGCGGGCTGGCTGCATGGGTGTTTTCCTGATTTTCCGCATGTGTATAGTGTATAAAGTGATTTCTGGATGCATATGTGATAAAAGTGGGCGCAGCCTGCTCAAAACCTCTTAACGCTGGTAGTTCGATCCAACTTTCGGTGTCGGCGAACGAGCTGGCTCCCCGGGTGTTTTCTTGCTTTAACTCATGTGTATCGTTTATGCAGTATCCTCTCCATGCTTATGTGTATAAAGCGGGCGCAGCCCGGTCCACAAAATCGCTGAACACTGGTATTTCGGTCCTACTTTCGAATTCCGGGGTACTGTATATAAAATTTGGATGCATACGTGAATACAGCGCTCGGATACCGGGTAAAACCGCTGAACACTGGTAGTTCGCTCAAACTTTCGAATCTCGGCGAGCGGGCTGGCTGCATGGGTGTTTTCGTGATTGTTCGCATGTGTATCGTTTATAAAGTATCTCATGGATGCATACGTGAATAAAGCGGGCACAGAATACTGGTAATGCGGTTCTGGTAATGCGGTAATTTCGAATCCCGACGAACTGGCTGGCTCCATGGGTGTTTTCGTGATTTTACGCATGTGTATAGTGTATGGAGTATCTTCTGGGCGTATATGTGAATAAAGCGGGCAGAGCCCGCGCAAAGCCACATAACACTGGTAATTCGGTCCAACTTTCGAATACCGGCGAACAGGCAGGCTCCATGTTTGTTTTCGTGATTTTACGCATGTGTATCGTTTATGCACCATCTTCAGCATGCATACGTGAATAAAGCGGGCACAGCACGCGCAAAATCGCTGAAAAATTGTATTTCGGTCCAACTTTCGAATCGGCAGCGGGCTGGCTGGAGGGGTGTTTTCGTGATTTTACGCATGTGTACGGTGTACGCAGTATCTTTTGCATGCACACCTGAACACTGTTTTGGGCGGGCTCCCGCCCAAAAGCGCTGAACACTGGTATTTCGGTCCAAATTTCGAATACCCGCGAAAGGGCTGGAAGCATGGGTGTTTTCGTGATTTTCCGCATATGTATAGCGTATGCGGTAACTTCTGGATGCATAGGTGAAAAAAGCGGGGGAAGCCCGCGGAATGCCGCTAAAAAATGGTAGTTCGGTTCAACTTTTCAATACCGGCCAAATTTAACATAGGATATCTTTTAAAAACGAACAATGATAAGCGGGCTTCAGCCCGCTCGGCTGGCGGGCCTGCCCGCTAGTCTATACTATTAAAATCTGTGTGCCTCTGTCTGTTTGTGTGTTTGTAACATCATCTTCTCAAGAACGGCTGGGTGTAGAGCTTAGCGGAAGGTACCGTTGGATTCAGAATTCCCGCGGCTCGCCGGATTGACCATCGGCATCTTCGTGCGACTTTAATTAGCCGAGATATTAATTAAAAACTGCTTTTTCCCCTACGTTTCCCTACGTTTTGCACTTTCTTTCACGGGTTTCCCCTATTTTAGGGATTTGGCCGAGTGCCAAATTCGTTTTTTTCGAATATCTGCGGAACGGCTCCGAGTTGCGATTCGAAACGCATATCCCCGCATTCGAAAAAAATCAACGAATCCATCGATATCGGTCCCATCTTCGTACGACAATAATCGGCGGAGTTATTAATTAAAAACTGCGAAAACGTTATTTCATTTTTCGGAGTGGCAACCGTCTCGGAATTAGCTGAGATAAAATTGGCTTTTCGAAAGCGCCGGGGGGATGACAATTGCTTCCGCTCGAGATTTGTGCTGGCGAAAGGTCACGTGTCAATTTCTTTTTTCTTAAATATCTATGGAACGGCGCTGAGTTGGAATTCGAGGCAGGTGTCTGCGGATTCCAAAAAATTCTACGAATCCAATGATACCATTCTCATCTTCGTAGGACGTTAATCAGCTGAGATATTAATTAAAAACTGTGAAAACGCTAATTTTCGGGCTCATTTTTCCGATTGCAACAGTTTCTTGAATCGCCGCAGATACAAATCAAGGTTATATTCTAAAGTTGAATAAAGCACGCGATTGCATGTTACCTAACTGTATTTTAAAAATATTTCGTTAATGTAGGCATTTTAAATAAATAGCTGCTTTTCACAATTTTTTTTTTTAATTTCAGGTTAGGATGATTGTCACGTTAATTCTTTTATTGATATTGAATAAAAGTTATTATATTACATTAAATTTAAATGATGACGTTCTTGAAGTTGTACAACTTTAATCAGCTGGGATATTAATTAAAAAATCTGAAAAGGCTATTTTTTAAAAATATGTTGTTATTTTTTTAATAATAAATTTGATTTTTTGGAATAATATATTTTTTTATGTTATTAGATACGTGCACTTAATTAAGATATTATCTTTTAATGCAAATGATATTTTAAATAAGTTCGCACCAATAAAAATTAAATTCACAATTTTTTTTTTTTTAGATTAAAGATTTTTCTTTGCTCCTTTGAGATGGTATACGGTAACTTTCGAATCCCGGTGAGCAGGCAGGCTACACTCATGTTTTTTGTGATTTTACGCATATCTGTTGTGTATGCAGTGTCTTCTGGATGCATAAATGAATAAAGCTGAACTCTGGTAGTTCGGTCCTAATTTCGAATCCCGGCGAACGGGCTGGGTCCATGGGTGTTTGCGTGATTTTACGCATGTGCCTCGTGTACGCAGCATCTTCTGGATGCATAAGTGAATAAAGCGGCCGAAATTCGCTAAAAACCTCTGATTACTGGTTGTTCGGTCCAACTTTCGAATCCAAGCGACCGTGTTGGCTCAATGTGTGTTTTCGGGATTTTTCGCATGTGTAACGTGTATGCGGTATCTTCTGCATGCATACTTGAATAAAGCGGGAGCAGCCCGCGCAAAACTACAGAACACTGGTAGTTCGGTCCAACTTTCGAATTCCGGCGTACTGTACATAAAATTTGGTCGCATACGTGAATGCAGCGCGCGGATACCGGGTAAAACCGCTGAACACTGGTAGTTCGGTCAAACATTCGAATCTCTGCGAGCGGGCTGGCTGCATGCGTGTTTTCCTGATTTTCCGCATGTGTATAGTGTATAAAGTGATTTCTGGATGCATATGTGATAAAAGTGGGCGCAGCCTGCTCAAAACCTCTTAACGCTGGTAGTTCGATCCAACTTTCGGTGTCGGCGAACGAGCTGGCTCCCCGGGTGTTTTCTTGCTTTAACTCATGTGTATCGTTTATGCAGTATCCTCTCCATGCTTATGTGTATAAAGCGGGCGCAGCCCGCTCCACAAAATCGCTGAACACTGGTATTTCGGTCCTACTTTCGAATTCCGGGGTACTGTATATAAAATTTGGATGCATACGTGAATACAGCGCTCGGATACCGGGTAAAACCGCTGAACACTGGTAGTTCGCTCAAACTTTCGAATCTCGGCGAGCGAGCTGGCTGCATGGGTGTTTTCGTGATTGTTCGCATGTATATCGTTTATAAAGTATCTCATGGATGCATACGTGAATAAAGCGGGTACAGAATACTGGTAATGCGGTTCTGGTAATGCGGTAATTTCGAATCCCGACGAACTGGCTGGCTCCATGGGTGTTTTCGTGATTTTACGCATGTGTATAGTGTATGGAGTATCTTCTGGGTGTATATGTGAATAAAGCGGGCAGAGCCCGCGCAAAGCCACATAACACTGGTAATTCGGTCCAACTTTCGAATACCGGCGAACAGGCAGGCTCCATGTTTGTTTTCGTGATTTTACGCATGTGTATCGTTTATGCACCATCTTCAGCATGCATTCGTGAATAAAGCGGGCACAGCACGCGCAAAATCGCTGAAAAATTGTATTTCGGTCCAACTTTCGAATCGGCAGCGGGCTGGCTGGAGGGGTGTTTTCGTGATTTTACGCATGTGTACGGTGTACGCAGTATCTTTTGCATGCACACCTGAACACTGTTTTGGGCGGGCTCCCGCCCAAAAGCGCTGAACACTGGTATTTCGGTCCAAATTTCGAATACCCGCGAAAGGGCTGGAAGCATGGGTGTTTTCGTGATTTTCCGCATATGTATAGTGTATGCGGTAACTTCTGGATGCATAGGTGAAAAAAGCGGGGGAAGCCCGCGGATTGCCGCTAAAAAATGGTAGTTCGGTTCAACTTTTCAATACCGGCCAAATTTAACATAGGATATCTTTTAAAAACGAACAATGATAAGCGGGCTTCAGCCCGCTCAGCTGGCGGGCTTGCCCGCTAGTCTATACTATTAAAATCTGCGTGCCTCTGTCTGTTTGTGTGTTTGTAACATCATCTCCTCGGGAACGGCTGGGTGTAGAGCTTAGCGGAAGGTACCGTTGGATTCAGAATGCCCGTGGCTCGCCGGATTGACCATCGGCATCTTCGTGCGACTTTAATTAGCCGAGATATTAATTAAAAACTGATTTTCTCCCTACATTTCCCTACGTTTTGCACTTTCTTTCACGGGTTTCCCCTATTTTAGGGATTTGGCCGAGTGCCAAATTCGTTTTTCTCGAATATCTGCGGAACGGCTCCGAGTTGCGATTCGAAACGCATATCCCCGTATTCGAAAAAAATCAACGAATCCATCGATACCGGTCCCATCTTCGTACGACAATAATCGGCGGAGTTATTAATTAAAAACTGCGAAAACGTTATTTCATTTTTCGGAGTGGCAACCGTCTCGGAATTAGCTGAGATAAAATTGCTTTTTCGAAAGCGCCGGGGGGATGACAATTGCTTCCGCTCGAGATTTGTGCTGGCGAAAGGTCACGTGTCAATTTCTTTTTTCTTAAATATCTATGGAACGGCGCTGAGTTGGAATTCGAGGCAGGTGTCTGCGGATTCCAAAAAATTCTACGAATCCAATGATACCATTCTCATCTTCGTAGGACGTTCATCAGCTGAGATATTAATTAAAAACTGTGAAAACGCTAATTTTCGGGCTCATTTTTCCGATTGCAACAGTTTCTTGAATCGCCGCAGATACAAATCAAGGTTATATTCTAAAGTTGAATAAAGCACGCGATTGCATGTTACCTAATGTATTTTAAAAATATTTCGTTAATGTAGGCATTTTAAATAAACAGCTGCTTTTCACAATCTATACTATTAAAATCTGTGTGCCTCTGTCTGTTTGTGTGTTTGTAACATCATCTCCTCGGGAACGGCTGGGTGTAGAGCTTAGCGGAAGGTACCGTTGGATTCAGAATGCCCGTGGCTCGCCGGATTGACCATCGGCATCTTCGTGCGACTTTAATTAGCCGAGATATTAATTAAAAACTGATTTTCTCCCTACATTTCCCTACGTTTTGCACTTTCTTTCACGGGTTTCCCTGTTTTAGGGATTTGGCCGAGTGCCAAATTCGTTTTTCTCGAATATCTTCGGAACGGCTCCGAGTTGCGATTCGAAACGCATATCCCCGTATTCGAAAAAAAATCAACGAATCCATCGATACCGGTCCCATCTTCGTACGACAATAATCGGCGGAGTTATTAATTAAAAACTGCGAAAACGTTATTTCATTTTTCGGAGTGGCAACAGTCTCGGAATTAGCTGAGATAAAATTGCTTTTTCGAAAGCGCCGGGGGGGGGAGAAACAGCTTGCATCCGCTTAAGCAATGTGTTGGCGGAAAGGTCAAAGTTCACGGATTACCACGTGGAGAATTATTTAAAAATTAATATCTGTGCTTCTAATTAACTTACCGACTTGAAACAAGTATCAACATTTAGATTTTTGCGATTTATTTAATGTTTTGCTTCTTATTTTTTTTTTAAGATCTATTCATTCGTGTTGTATGTTTCTGTTAATGTTCCTTTAAAAATTGCATTCACATTTTACACATTTTCAATTTTGTGAGTGATAAAATATAAACACTCTCTTCATTTAGTTGTTGTTAATTGATTGTAGATTGGTTTATCCCATTGATAAGTGGTTTAAACTGCTGTCAATGACAATGGCTACTATTTTTTTTTTCAATATTTAAATTTACTTTTGATTTTTTTTTTTTTTAGATTAAAAATTTTTTATGCAGATATTTAAACAAGAAGTTGAAATTACTATTTAAAATACTTATTTTAATTTTGACTAAACATTTTTTTTCGTTCAGGGTTTTAAATTGAATATGTGTTTCTTGGAGATGGTATATGGAAACTTTTCTTATTATAAATAATTATGAAGTATTAATTGCATTGATATATATATTGATACAATTTTGCGTCTGATTATGTCGAAGTTTATCAAAATTTCAGTCAGGGATTTTAATATCGAATCTAATGTTTGAATAATGACCGCGAATAGTGTCTCGATTACGCTTTCTACAACGGCCCATTAACGGCTGAGCGGTAAAGTCACTGAACACTGGTCGTTCGGTCAAACTTTGGAATCCCGAAAAACAAGCTGCCTGCATGGGCGTTTTCTTTATTTTCTGTTGTGTAACGCGTATGCAGTATCTTCTGCATGGATACGTGAATAAAGCGGGTGCATCCCGAGCAAAACCGCTGAACACTGGTAGTTCGGTCCAACTTTCGAATACCGGCGAACAGGCAGGATCCATGGGTGTTTTCGTGATTTTACGTATGTGTATACTGTATGGAGTATCTTCTGGATACATATGTGAATAAAGCGGGCGCAGCCCGCGCAAAGCCGCATAACACTGATAGTTTGGTCGAACTTTCGAATACTGGCAAACGGGCTGGCTGCATGGGTGTTTTCTTTATTTTCTGCATGTCAAATGCGTATGCAGTATCTTCTGCATGCAGACGTGAATAAAGCGGACGCAGACCGCGCAAAACCGCTGAAACCTGGTAGTTCGGTCCAACATTCGAATCCCGGCAACCTGGATGACTGCATGCGTGTTTTCGTGATTTTCTGCATGTGTAACGTGTTGGCAGTATCTTGTGGATTCATACGTGAATAAAGCGGGCGCAACCCGGGTAAAATCGCTGAATACGGTAGTTCGGTCCAACCTTCGAATCCCGGCGTACTGTCTAGAAATTGCGAATGCATACGTGAACAAAGCGGGCGCAGCCAGCGCAAAACCCCTGAACACTGGTAGTTCGGTCCAATTTTCGAATAACGACGAACGGGCTGGCTGCATGGGTACTATCGTGATTTTACGCATGTGTATTGTGTATGCAGTATCTTTTGGATGCATACGCGAATAAAGAGGGTAAAATCGCTGGACACTGGCAGTCCGGACCAACTTTCGAATAAAGGCCAACGGGCTGTCTCTATGGGTGTTTTCGTTATTTTCTGCATTTCGTGTATACAGTATATTCTGGATGCATACTTTAATAAAGCGGGCGCAGCCCGCGCAAAAGCGCTGGACACTGGTAGTTCTTTTCAACTTTCAAATCCCGGCCAGCAGGCTGGGTGCATGTGCGTTTTCGTGATTTTCGTTCTGGGTGCAGACCGCGCAATGTATCCATACGTGAATAAAGCGTGCGCAGCTCGCGCAAACCGTTTAACGCTGGTAGTTCGGTCCAACATTCGAATCCCGGCAAGCGCGATGGCTGCATGGGTGTTTTCGTGATTTTCTGCATGTGTATCGTGTATGCATTGTCTTCTGGAAGAATACGTGAATAAAGCGGGCGTAGGCATCGGAAAACAGTTAAACGCTGGTAGTTCGGTCCATCTTTCGAATACCACAAAGGCATCCAGCCCCAGAGTTAGCGGGCTTCAGCCCGCTCAGCTGGCGGGCTTGCCCGCTAGTCTATGCTATTAAAATCTGTGTGCCTCTGTCTGTTTGTGTGTTTGTAACATCATCTCCTCGGGAACGGCTGGGTGTAGAGCTTAGCGGAAGGTACCGTTGGATTCAGAATGCCCGTGGCTCGCCGGATTGACCATCGGCATCTTCGTGCGACTTTAATTAGTCGAGATATTAATTAAAAACTGATTTTCTCCCTACATTTCCCTACGTTTTGCACTTTCTTTCACGGGTTTCCCCTATTTTAGGGATTTGGCCGAGTGCCAAATTCGTTTTTTTCGAATATCTGCGGAACGGCTCCGAGTTGCGATTCGAAACGCATATCCCCGCATTCGAAAAAAATCAACGAATCCATCGATACCGGTCCCATCTTCGTACGACAATAATCGGCGGAGTTATTAATTAAAAACTGCGAAAACGTTATTTCATTTTTCGGAGTGGCAACCGTCTCGGAATTAGCTGAGATAAAATTGCTTTTTCGAAAGCGCCGGGGGGATGACAATTGCTTCCGCTCGAGATTTGTGCTGGCGAAAGGTCAGGTGTCAATTTCTTTTTTCTTAAATATCTATGGAACGGCGCTGAGTTGGAATTCGAGGCAGGTGTCTGCGGATTCCAAAAAATTCTACGAATCCAATGATACCATTCTCATCTTCGTAGGACGTTAATCAGCTGATATATTAATTAAAAACTGTGAAAACGCTAATTTTCGGGCTCATTTTTCCGATTGCAACAGTTTCTTGAATCGCCGCAGATACAAATCAAGGTTATATTCTAAAGTTGAATAAAGCACGCGATTGCATGTTACCTAACTGTATTTTAAAAATATTTCGTTAATGTAGGCATTTTAAATAAATAGCTGCTTTTCACAATTTTTTTTTTAATTTCAGGTTAGGATGATTGTCACGTTAATTCTTTTATTGATATTGAATAAAAGTTATTATATTACATTAAATTTAAATGATGACGTTCTTGAAGTTGTACAACTTTAATCAGCTGGGATATTAATTAAAAAATCTGAAAAAGCTATTTTTTAAAAATATGTTGTTATTTTTTTAATAATAAATTTGATTTTTTGGAATAATATATTTTTTTATGTTATTAGATACGTGCACTTAATTTAGATATTATCTTTTAATGCAAATGATATTTTAAATAAGTTCGCACCAATAAAAATTAAATTCACACTTTTTTTTTTTTTTTTTAGATTAAAGATTTTTCTTTGCTCCTTTGAGATGGTATACGGTAACTTTCGAATCCCGGTGAGCAGGCAGGCTACACTCATGTTTTTTGTGATTTTACGCATATCTGTTGTGTATGCAGTGTCTTCTGGATGCATAAATGAATAAAGCTGAACTCTGGTAGTTAGGTCCTAATTTCGAATCCCGGCGAACGGGCTGGGTCCATGGGTGTTTGCGTGATTTCACGCATGTGCCTCGTGTACGCAGCATCTTCTGGATGCATAAGTGAATAAAGCGGCCGAAATTCGCTCAAAACCTCTGATTACTGGTAGTTCGGTCCAACTTTCGAATCCAAGCGACCGTGTTGGCTCAATGTGTGTTTTCGGGATTTTTCGCATGTGTAACGTGTATGCGGTATCTTCTGCATGCATACTTGAATAAAGCGGGAGCAGCCCGCGCAAAACTACAGAACACTGGTAGTTCGGTCCAACTTTCGAATTCCGGGGTACTGTACATAAAATTTGGTCGCATACGTGAATACAGCGCGCGGATACCGGGTAAAACCGCTGAACACTGGTAGTTCGGTCAAACATTCGAATCTCTGCGAGCGGGCTTGCTGCATGGGTGTTTTCCTGATTTTCCGCATGTGTATAGTGTATAAAGTGATTTCTGGATGCATATGTGATAAAAGTGGGCGCAGCCTGCTCAAAACCTCTTAACGCTGGTAGTTCGATCCAACTTTCGGTGTCGGCGAACGAGCTGGCTCCCCGGGTGTTTTCTTGCTTTAACTCATGTGTATCGTTTATGCAGTATCCTCTCCATGCTTATGTGTATAAAGCGGGCGCAGCCCGCTCCACAAAATCGCTGAACACTGGTATTTCGGTCCTACTTTCGAATTCCGGGGTACTGTATATAAAATTTGGATGCATACGTGAATACAGCGCTCGGATACCGGGTAAAACCGCTGAACACTGGTAGTTCGCTCAAACTTTCGAATCTCGGCGAGCGGGCTGGCTGCATGGGTGTTTTCGTGATTGTTCGCATGTGTATCGTTTATAAAGTATCTCATGGATGCATACGTGAATAAAGCGGGCACAGAATACTGGTAATGCGGTTCTGGTAATGCGGTAATTTCGAATCCTGACGAACTGGCTGGCTCCATGGGTGTTTTCGTGATTTTACGCATGTGTATAGTGTATGGAGTATCTTCTGGGTGTATATGTGAATAAAGCGGGCAGAGCCCGCGCAAAGCCACATAACGCTGGTAATTCGGTCCAACTTTCGAATACCGGCGAACAGGCAGGCTCCATGTTTGTTTTCGTGATTTTACGCATGTGTATCGTTTATGCACCATCTTCAGCATGCATACGTGAATAAAGCGGGCACAGCACGCGCAAAATCGCTGAAAAATTGTATTTCGGTCCAACTTTCGAATCGGCAGCGGGCTGGCTGGAGGGGTGTTTTCGTGATTTTACGCATGTGTACGGTGTACGCAGTATCTTTTGCATGCACACCTGAACACTGTTTTGGGCGGGCTCCCGCCCAAAAGCGCTGAACACTGGTATTTCGGTCCAAATTTCGAATACCCGCGAAAGGGCTGGAAGCATGGGTGTTTTCGTGATTTTCCGCATATGTATAGTGTATGCGGTAACTTCTGGATGCATAGGTGAAAAAAGCGGGGGAAGCCCGCGGAATGCCGCTAAAAAATGGTAGTTCGGTTCAACTTTTCAATACCGGCCAAATTTAACATAGGATATCTTTTAAAAAAGAACAATGATAAGCGGGCTTGCCCGCTAGTCTATACTATTAAAATCTGTGCGCGTCTGTGTGTTTGTTTGTTTGTTTGTTTGTAACATCATCTCCTCCGGAACGGCTGGGTGTAGAGCTTAGCGGAAGGTACCGTTGGATTCGGAATTTCCACGTGGAGAATTATTTAAAAATTAATATCTTAGCTTCTAATTAACTTACCGACTTGAAACAAGTATCAACATTTAGATTTTTGCGATTTATTTAATGTTTTGTTTCTTATTTTTTTTTTTTAAGATCTATTCATTCGTGTTGTATGTTTCTGTTAATGTTCCTTTAAAAATTGCATTCACATTTTACACATTTTCAATTTTGTGAGTGATAAAATATAAACACTCTCTTCATTTAGTTGTTGTTAATTGATTGTAGATTGGTTTATCCCATTGATAAGTGGTTTAAACTGCTATCAATGACAATGGCTACTATTTTTTTTTCAATATTTAAATTTACTTTTGATTTTTTTTTTTTTTAGATTAAAAATTTTTTATGCAGATATTTAAACAAGAAGTTGAAATTACTATTTAAAATACTTATTTTAATTTTGACTAAACATTTTTTTTCGTTCAGGGTTTTAAATTGAATATGTGTTTCTTGGAGATGGTATATGGAAACTTTTCTTATTATAAATAATTATGAAGTATTAATTGCATTGATATATATATTGATACAATTTTGCGTCTGATTATGTCGAAGTTTATCAAAATTTCAGTCAGGGATTTTAATATGGAATCTAATGTTTGAATAATGACCGCGAATAGTGTCTCGATTACGCTTTCTACAACGGCCCATTAACGGCTGAGCGGTAAAGTCACTGAACACTGGTCGTTCGGTCAAACTTTGGAATCCCGGAAAACAAGCTGCCTGCATGGGCGTTTTCTTTATTTTCTGTTGTGTAACGCGTATGCAGTATCTTCTGCATGGATACGTGAATAAAGCGGGTGCATCCCGAGCAAAACCGCTGAACACTGGTAGTTCGGTCCAACTTTCGAATACCGGCGAACAGGCAGGATCCATGGGTGTTTTCGTGATTTTACGTATGTGTATACTGTATGGAGTATCTTCTGGATACATGTGTGAATAAAGCGGGCGCAGCCTGCGCAAAGCCGCATAACACTGATAGTTTGGTCGAACTTTCGAATACTGGCAAACGGGCTGGCTGCATGGGTGTTTTCTTTATTTTCTGCATGTCAAATGCGTATGCAGTATCTTCTACATGCAGACGTGAATAAAGCGGACGCAGACCGCGCAAAACCGCTGAAACCTGGTAGTTCGGTCCAACATTCGAATCCCGGCAACCTGGATGACTGCATGCGTGTTTTCGTGATTTTCCGCATGTGTAACGTGTTGGCAGTATCTTGTGGATTCATACGTGAATAAAGCGGGCGCAACCCGGGTAAAATCGCTGAATACGGTAGTTCGGTCCAACCTTCGAATCCCGGCGTACTGTCTAGAAATTGCGAATGCATACGTGAACAAAGCGGGCGCAGCCAGCGCAAAACCCCTGAACACTGGTAGTTCGGTCCAATTTTCGAATAACGAATTTTTCATAATCATTTTTCTTTTAAATTTCAGAATTGATTTCATAGCTTTTTAATTTATCTTTGCATTTATACTTTTATTTATTTTGTGTTTAAAATTTTCATTTTCTTTTTACGTGAGTTATTGTATGATAATAACTATCGTTTTAAGGCGATTGAATGTTCTTTTTTTAGATGTATTAGTTCATTTTTGCTTTTAAATTTCAGAATTGATTTCATAACTTTTTAATTTATCTTTGCATTTATACTTTTATTTATTTTGTGTTTGTAATTTTCATTTTCTTTTTATACGCATTGTTTTTAGATTAGCTGAATTATTAGAAATATTTTCATGATTGTTATGTGTGCTTAGAATTTTCATAGTATTATTACCCATATTATTTGCTATTTACCAGAAATTTTGTAAACGGCAAGTTTTGCTTTCAGATTTTTGACTTTTTTAAATTAAGTAGCTCTTGAGCGGATAATTTTTCATTTAGTCTGGGATTATTTACATTTAGAATGCATTAACTAATTTTCAGGAGTATTGTTTTAACGAGCAAGTTTTTTTCTTTCATCTTTTACGTTCAATTATTACTTTTTTAGTTCAGTTATTGTTTTAGTAGAATAGTATTTTTTTAACACACTGAAATGCCGAAACGGAAAAGAAGCATTACGGGAGATGCATCAAGAAGACGAAGAGCTGAAGCACAAAGGTTACGGCGAGCTACAGAAAATGAAGAAGAAACCGCTAGCAGACTGAGTGCGCAAGCAGAGCGCCAAGCAAACCTACGTGTTCAAGAAACGGAAGAAGAAACCGCTAGCAGACTGAGAGCGCAGGCAGAGCGCCAAGCAAACCTACGTGGTCAAGAAACGGAAGAAGAAACCGCTAGCAGACTGAGTGCGCAGGCAGAGCGCCAAGCAAACCTACGTGGTCAAGAAACGGAAGAAGAAACCGCTAGCAGACTGAGTGCGCACGCAGAGCGCCAAGCAAACCTACGTGGTCAAGAAACGGAAGAAGAAACCGCTAGCAGACTGAGTGCGCAAGCAGAGCGCCAAGCAAACCTACGTGGTCAAGAAACGGAAGAAGAAACCGCTAGCAGACTGAGTGCGCAAGCAGAGCGCCAAGCAAACCTACGTGGTCAAGAAACGGAAGAAGAAACCGCTAACAGACTGAGTGCGCAAGCAGAGCGCCAAGCAAACCTACGTGGTCAAGAAACGGAAGGAGAAACTGCTATGAGACTCTGCACGCAAGCACAACAGCAAGAAAACTTACGCGCTCAAGAAACGGAAGAAGAAACCAGTATGAGACTCTGCAAGCAATCACATCGGCAAGCAAACCTTCGTGCTCAAGAAACGGAAGAAGAAACAAGTAGGAGACTCAGCAGGCAAGTGCAACGTCAAGAAAACTTGCGCACTCAAGAGTCGGAACAGGACGCTACTACACGAAGAACACAAGACACTGCACGTCACAGACAAGTCAGATCCGAAGAAACAATGTCTATACGAGAAGACAGGCTACGCATGAATGCAGCACGACGTTCGCGTAGCACTCTGCACAATGCAGGAAGATGTGCCCTCGAAGTTTACGTTGAGCAACACACCGCCGGTTCAATGGAAGTTTCCTGCGATCTCTGCAATGGATTGTTCTTTATGGGAGAAAGGAACGCAAGGGGAAGATACATGCACTGCTGTAACAATGGGAAAATTGTCGAAGCTGAAAGAAGATATCCAGAAGAATGGCGCAATCTAATGAATGGAAACCACCCGTTTTCTGAAGAGTTTTTTGCTAACATACGCACTTACAACTGCCTGCTGAGTTTTGCTTCATTGGGTGCCAATATAGAAATGCCTACGGGTTCGGGTCCCTATTGTTTCAGGATTCATGGTGCCATATATCATCGGACGAGCCACCTTCATCCGCCTCATCCCGGTCAAGAACAATATGCTCAGCTGTACATTTTAGATTCGGATCAAGCGCTCAGGCAGAGAATGAACATATTTGGAAATGTTGCCCTGAATGCCGAACTGCTGAGACAGTTGGATGCAGTTTTGCGGAACGTTAATCCATATGCCGAAGCCTACAAGATGCTGAAGGAATTCGAAGAAGAAACCCTACGAGAGCAAGGCGCCGAAACTGCTGCGGATATCCGCATGTACATCAAGGGTGAAAGTGTAGGTACGGGCGAACACAGAGGACGTTACAATGCTCCGAAAGAAAATGAAGTTGCAGTTGTCTTCAAGAGTACGGATGGCGCTCCTCCATCGAACCGAGACATCGTGATCCATCCAAGAGGTGGCGGTCTCATCAACATCAGTACTTTAAATCCCAACTTGGAACCGATGACGTACGTGCTTTTCTTTCCTCACGGCGACCAAGGATTCAGAGTCGGACAGCAATACACAGAGCTGCAGTTTTACGGTCACAGGGTGTCCGTACGACGAGATTGCTACAACCCGATTTTGTATGGCCGGAAATTGTTTCAGCAGTATCTCGTGGATGCATACGTAAAAGTCGAAGGCAACAGGATTGCGTACCTCCGGAGCCATCAGACGAATCTGAGAGTGGAAACTTACATGGGTCTTGCCGATCACATTTACAGAGTTGGTCAAGAGACGGGTGTCCGCCCTGGAATACCGGTTATACTTCCGTCAACGTTTATAGGAAGCCCTCGCTGCATGCAGCAAAACTATCAGGACTCGATGGCCATCGTCGTTAGTAAACCGGATCTGTTTTTGACTTTCACGTGCAACCCTAAATGGCCGGAAATAACAGAAAACTTATTCCCAGGACAGAAGGCTCACGATCGCCCGGACATTGTTTCGAGGGTATTTGACCTGAAGAAAACAGCTTTGATGCATGATTTGACAAAGAATCACATCTTGGGTGCGACCATTGCAGATATACACGTCATCGAATTTCAGAAGAGAGGATTGCCTCATATGCACCTTTTGTTGTTTTTAGCGGAAGAAGATAAAATAAGAGATGCAGAGTGCATCGACTCGCTGGTGTGTGCGGAACTTCCAGATGCTACTCGACATCCGGAGCTACACGACATTGTGAAGTCATCGATGATTCACGGACCCTGCGGTGAACTGAATCGAAACTCTCCCTGCATGAGTGATGGTGTATCTTCGAAAGGATTTCCGAAACCGTTTCAGGCAGAAACTAAAGAGAACGTGAATGGCTACCCACTCTACAGAAGAAGGGACGACGGAAACTTTATCGTGATCAAGGGTCATGCCATCGATAACAGATGGGTTGTTCCTTACAATCCGTATTTATCGAAAAAGTACAACGCCCACATAAACGTTGAAGTATGCAGCTCCATAAAATCGGTCAAGTATTTGTTCAAATACGTGTACAAGGGTCATGATGCAGCTAAAGTTGTTCTGGAAAAATCTGGAGATAGAACTTTAATGTGGGACGAGATCAAATGCTTCTTAAATGCAAGATACGTGTCTGCCCCTGAAGCAGCGTGGAGGCTGTTTGAAAAGAGAATGCATTCGAAGTCGCACTCCATCATACGACTACCGGTTCATTTGGAAAACCTGCAGCCCGTCTATTTTGCCGAATCTGAAGAAAGGAATGCTTTCCAGAGAGCTGCCGAGAAAAATACCATGCTCACCGGATGGTTTGAACTGAACAGGACAGTTCCCGAAGCGAATGGTTACCTGTATGCTGAAATTCCTAAGCATTTCACCTGGAGGAATCATGCCTGGCAGACACGAGTTAGACTTGGAGATTACATCATTTCAAGAATGTATTCTGTTAGCCCGAAAGATGTTGAGCGTTTCCATCTGAGGTTGCTGCTGTGTCACGTTAAAGGAGCGAAGAGTTTTGCCGACTTAAGAACTTACGAAGGTGTGGAGTATTCAACGTTCAAGGAAGCCTGCCGTGCGAGGCATCTGCTGCAAGACGACGAAGAATGGAAAAATACTCTGGCAGAAGCATCAGCTTTTCAAATGCCACCGTAGCTAAGACAGCTTTTTTGCTTCATCTGTGTTTTCTGCAACCCTGCGGAACCCGTCGCTTTGTGGAATGAATTCAAAGAGTCCCTTTCTGAAGATTTTGCGAGATCTTACTCCTTAGAAGACAGTTTCAGCCTTGCACTGAGAAGTATAGAAGACCAGTTAGAAGTGCACAATGTTTCGCTATGTTCTCTTGGTCTCCCGCAACCAACATTGACTGATGCTGTTTCTCTCGAAGTCCCGCAGTTCGATGTCCAGTATGAAAACGAACAAGCCGAAGTGTTGAACAGGATGTTGAATCCTGAACAGAAATTAGTTTACGACTCGGTTTTGGAAGCTGTACGAGATGAGAATCCTAACACACCGAAGACATTTTGTGTTAATGCATTTGCCGGAGCTGGAAAAACTTTCCTTTTTAGGACGATCCTTCATGCTGTTCGAGGAATGGGCCATGTTGCCATTCCCGTTGCGTGGACAGGTATTGCTGCTGTGCTGTTGACCGGTGGAAGAACTGTACACTCTACTTTCAAGTTGCCCGTTCCACTTCTGGAAAATTCTTTCGAAAAAAAAAAAAAGACAAGATAGCGCTGAAGGAAGGTACTTGAAGACTGCGAAACTTTTCATATGGGATGAATGCACCATGACGCCTCATTACGCTTTGGAAGCTGTCGACAGATTGCTGAGAGACTTGACTGGACTGGATGTTCCTTTTGGCGGTAAAACCTTAGTTTTAGGAGGTGACTGGAGACAAACATTACCTGTTGTCGCACACGGAAACCGAACTTCTGCGATCGAGAGCTGCCTCAGGAATTCCTTTTTGTGGCCACATTTCAAACAGTGCATGCTTTTTAATGCGCGTAAAGTAATTTTTAATGCGCTAAAAAATGGTAGTTCGGTTCAACTTTTCAATACCGGCCAAATTTAACATAGGATATATTTTTAAAAAGAACAATGATAAGCGGGCTTCAGCCCGCTCAGCTGGCGGGCTTTCCCGCTAGTCTATACTATTAAAATCTGTGTGCCTCTGTCTGTTTGTGTGTTTGTAACATCATCTTCTCAAGAACGGCTGTGTGTAGAGCTTAGTGGAAGGTACCGTTGGATTCAGAATGCCCGTGGCTCGCCGGATTGACCATCGGCATCTTCGTGCGACTTTAATTAGCCGAGATATTAATTAAAAACTGCTTTTTCCCCTACGTTTCCCTACGTTTTGCACTTTCTTTCACGGGTTTCCCCTATTTTAGGGATTTGGCCGAGTGCCAAATTCGTTTTTCTCGAATATCTGCGGAACGGCTCTGAGTTGCGATTCGAAACGCATATCCCCGTATTCGAAAAAAATCAACGAATCCATCGATACCGGTCCCATCTTCGTACGACAATAATCGGCGGAGTTATTAATTAAAAACTGCGAAAACGTTATTTCATTTTTCGGAGTGGCACTCGTCTCGGAATTAGCTGAGATAAAATTGCTTTTTCGAAAGCGCCGGGGGGATGACAATTGCTTCCGCTCGAGATTTGTGCTGGCGAAAGGTCACGTGTCAATTTCTTTTTTCTTAAATATCTATGGAACGGCGCTGAGTTGGAATTCGAGGCAGGTGTCTGCGGATTCCAAAAAATTCTACGAATCCAATGATACCATTCTCATCTTCGTAGGACGTTAATCAGCTGAGATATTAATTAAAAACTGTGAAAACGCTAATTTTCGGTCTCATTTTTCCGATTGCAACAGTTTCTTGAATCGCCGCAGATACAAATCAAGGTTATATTCTAAAGTTGAATAAAGCACGCGATTGCATGTTACCTAACTGTATTTTAAAAATATTTCGTTAATGTAGGCATTTTAAATAAACAGCTGCTTTTCACAATTTTTTTTTAATTTCAGGTTAGGATGATTGTCACGTTAATTCTTTTATTGATATTGAATAAAAGTTATTATATTACATTAAATTTAAATGATGACGTTCTTGAAGTTGTACAACTTTAATCAGCTGGGATATTAATTAAAAAATCTGAAAAAGCTATTTTTTAAAATATGTTGTTATTTTTTTAATAATAAATTTGATTTTTTGGAATAATATATTTTTTTATGTTATTAGATACGTGCACTTAATTTAGATATCATCTTTTAATGCAAATGATATTTTAAATAAGTTCGCACCAATAAAAATTAAATTCACACTTTTTTTTTTTTTTTTTTTTTTACATTAAAGATTTTTCTTTGCTCCTTTGAGATGGTATACGGTAACTTTCGAATCCCGGTGAGCAGGCAGGCTACACTCATGTTTTTTGTGATTTTACGCATATCTGTTGTGTATGCAGTGTCTTCTGGATGCATAAATGAATAAAGCTGAACTCTGGTAGTTCGGTCCTAATTTCGAATCCCGGCGAACGGGCTGGGTCCATGGGTGTTTGCGTGATTTTACGCATGTGCCTCGTGTACGCAGCATCTTCTGGATGCATAAGTGAATAAAGCGGCCGAAATTCGCTCAAAACCTCTGATTACTGGTAGTTCGGTCCAACTTTCGAATCCAAGCGACCGTGTTGCCTCAATGTGTGTTTTCGGGATTTTTCGCATGTGTAACGTGTATGCGGCATCTTCTGCATGCATACTTGAATAAAGCGGGAGCAGCCCGCGCAAAACTACAGAACACTGGTAGTTCGGTCCAACTTTCGAATTCCGGGGTACTGTACATAAAATTTGGTCGCATACGTGAATACAGCGCGCGGATACCGGGTAAAACCGCTGAACACTGGTAGTTCGGTCAAACATTCGAATCTCTGCGAGCGGGCTGACTGCATGGGTGTTTTCCTGATTTTCCGCATGTGTATAGTGTATAAAGTAATTTCTGGATGCATATGTGATAAAAGTGGGCGCAGCCTGCTCAAAACCTCTTAACGCTGGTAGTTCGATCCAACTTTCGGTGTCGGCGAACGAGCTGGCTCCCCGGGTGTTTTCTTGCTTTAACTCATGTGTATCGTTTATGCAGTATCCTCTCCATGCTTATGTGTATAAAGCGGGCGCAGCCCGCTCCACAAAATCGCTGAACACTGGTATTTCGGTCCTACTTTCGAATTCCGGGGTACTGTATATAAAATTTGGATGCATACGTGAATACAGCGCGCGGATACCGGGTAAAACCGCTGAACACTGGTAGTTCGCTCAAACTTTCGAATCTCGGCGAGCGGGCTGGCTGCATGGGTGTTTTCGTGATTGTTCGCATGTGTATCGTTTATAAAGTATCTCATGGATGCATACGTGAATAAAGCGGGCACAGAATACTGGTAATGCGGTTCTGGTAATGCGGTAATTTCGAATCCCGACGAACTGGCTGGCTCCATGGGTGTTTTCGTGATTTTACGCATGTGTATAGTGTATGGAGTATCTTCTGGGTGTATATGTGAATAAAGCGGGCAGAGCCCGCGCAAAGCCACATAACACTGGTAATTCGGTCCAACTTTCGAATACCGGCGAACAGGCAGGCTCCATGTTTGTTTTCGTGATTTTACGCATGTGTATCGTTTATGCACCATCTTCAGCATGCATAGGTGAATAAAGCGGGCACAGCACGCGCAAAATCGCTGAAAAATTGTATTTCGGTCCAACTTTCGAATCGGCAGCGGGCTGGCTGGAGGGGTGTTTTCGTGATTTTACGCATGTGTATAGTGTATGCGGTAACTTCTGGATGCATAGGTGAAAAAAGCGGGGGAAGCCCGCGGAATGCCGCTAAAAAATGGTAGTTCGGTTCAACTTTTCAATACCGGCCAAATTTAACATAGGATATCTTTTAAAAACGAACAATGATAAGCGGGCTTCAGCCCGCTCAGCTGGCGGGCTTGCCCGCTAGTCTATACTATTAAAATCTGTGTGCCTCTGTCTGTTTGTGTGTTTGTAACATCATCTTCTCAAGAACGGCTGGGTGTAGAGCTTAGCGGAAGGTACCGTTGGATTCAGAATGCCCGTGGCTCGCCGGATTGACCATCGGCCTCTTCGTGCGACTTTAATTAGCCGAGATATTAATTAAAAACTGCTTTTTCCCCTACGTTTCCCTACGTTTTGCACTTTCTTTCACGGGTTTCCCCTATTTTAGGCATTTGGCCGAGTGCCAAATTCGTTTTTCTCGAATATCTGCGGAACGGCTCCGAGTTGGGATTCGAAACGCATATCCCCGCATTCGAAAAAAATCAACGAATCCATCGATACCGGTCCCATCTTCGTACGACAATAATCGGCGGAGTTATTAATTAAAAACTGCGAAAACGTTATTTCATTTTTCGGAGTGGCAACCGTCTCGGAATTAGCTGAGATAAAATTGCCTTTTCGAAAGCGCCGGGGGGATGACAATTGCTTCCGCTCGAGATTTGTGCTGGCGAAAGGTCACGTGTCAATTTCTTTTTTCTTAAATATCTATGGAACGGCGCTGAGTTGGAATTCGAGGCAGGTGTCTGCGGATTCCAAAAAATTCTACGAATCCAATGATACCATTCTCATCTTCGTAGGACGTTAATCAGCTGAGATATTAATTAAAAACTGTGAAAACGCTAATTTTCGGGCTCATTTTTCCGATTGCAACAGTTTCTTGAATCGCCGCAGATACAAATCAAGGTTATATTCTAAAGTTGAATAAAGCACGCGATTGCATGTTACCTAACTGTATTTAAAAAATATTTCGTTAATGTAGGCATTTTAAATAAACAGCTGTTTTTCACAATTTTTTTTAATTTCAGGTTAGGATGATTGTCACGTTAATTCTTTTATTGATATTGAATAAAAGTTATTATATTACATTAAATTTAAATGATGACGTTCTTGAAGTTGTACAACTTTAATCAGCTGGGATATTAATTAAAAAATCTGAAAAAGCTATTTTTTAAAAATATGTTGTTATTTTTTTAATAATAAATTTGATTTTTTGGAATAATATATTTTTTTATGTTATTAGATACGTGCACTTAATTTAGATATTATCTTTTAATGCAAATGATATTTTAAATAAGTTCGCACCAATAAAAATTAAATTCACACTTTTTTTTATGTTATTAGATACGTGCACTTAATTTAGATATTATCTTTTAATGCAAATGATATTTTAAATAAGTTCGCACCAATAAAAATTAAATTCACACTTTTTTTTTTTTTTTAGATTAAAGATTTTTCTTTGCTCCTTTGAGATGGTATACGGTAACTTTCGAATCCCGGTGAGCAGGCAGGCTACACTCATGTTTTTTGTGATTTTACGCATATCTGTTGTGTATGCAGTGTCTTCTGGATGCATAAATGAATAAAGCTGAACTCTGGTAGTTCGGTCCTAATTTCGAATCCCGGCGAACGGGCTGGGTCCATGGGTGTTTGCGTGATTTTACGCATGTGCCTCGTGTACGCAGCATCTTCTGGATGCATAAGTGAATAAAGCGGCCGAAATTCGCTCAAAATCTCTGATTACTGGTAGTTCGGTCCAACTTTCGAATCCAAGCGACCGTGTTGGCTCAATGTGTGTTTTCGGGATTTTTCGCATGTGTAACGTGTATGCGGTATCTTCTGCATGCATACTTGAATAAAGCGGGAGCAGCCCGCGCAAAACTACAGAACACTGGTAGTTCGGTCCAACTTTCGAATTCCGGTGTACTGTACATAAAATTTGGTCGCATACGTGAATACAGCGCGCGGATACCGGGTAAAACCGCTGAACACTGGTAGTTCGGTCAAACATTCGAATCTCTGCGAGCGGGCTAGCTGCATGGGTGTTTTCCTGATTTTCCGCATGTGTATAGTGTATAAAGTGATTTCTGGATGCATATGTGATAAAAGTGGGCGCAGCCTGCTCAAAACCTCTTAACGCTGGTAGTTCGATCCAACTTTCGGTGTCGGCGAACGAGCTGGCTCCCCGGGTGTTTTCTTGCTTTAACTCATGTGTATCGTTTATGCAGTATCCTCTCCATGCTTATGTGTATAAAGCTGGCGCAGCCCGCTCCACAAAATCGCTGAACACTGGTATTTCGGTCCTACTTTCGAATTCCGGGTTACTGTATATAAAATTTGGATGCATACGTGAATACAGCGCTCGGATACCGGGTAAAACCGCTGAACACTGGTAGTTCGCTCAAACTTTCGAATCTCGGCGAGCGGGCTGGCTGCATGGGTCTTTTCGTGATTGTTCGCATGTGTATCGTTTATAAAGTATCTCATGGATGCATACGTGAATAAAGCGGGCACAGAATACTGGTAATGCGGTTCTGGTAATGCGGTAATTTCGAATCCCGACGAACTGGCTGGCTCCATGGGTGTTTTCGTGATTTTACGCATGTGTATAGTGTATGGAGTATCTTCTGGGTGTATATGTGAATAAAGCGGGCAGAGCCCGCGCAAAGCCACATAACACTGGTAATTCGGTCCAACTTTCGAATACCGGCGAACAGGCAGGCTCCATGTTTGTTTTCGTGATTTTACGCATGTGTATCGTTTATGCACCATCTTCAGCATGCATACGTGAATAAAGCGGGCACAGCACGCGCAAAATCGCTGAAAAATTGTATTTCGGTCCAACTTTCGAATCGGCAGCGGGCTGGCTGGAGGGGTGTTTTCGTGATTTTACGCATGTGTACGGTGTACGCAGTATCTTTTGCATGCACACCTGAACACTGTTTTGGGCGGGCTCCCGCCCAAAAGCGCTGAACACTGGTATTTCGGTCCAAATTTCGAATACCCGCGAAAGGGCTGGAAGCATGGGTGTTTTCGTGATTTTCCGCATATGTATAGCGTATGCGGTAACTTCTGGATGCATAGGTGAAAAAAGCGGGGGAAGCCCGCGGAATGCCGCTAAAAAATGGTAGTTCGGTTCAACTTTTCAATACCGGCCAAATTTAACATAGGATATCTTTTAAAAACGAACAATGATAAGCGGGCTTCAGCCCGCTCAGCTGGCGGGCTTGCCCCATACGTGAATACAGCGCGCGGATACCGGGTAAAACCGCTGAACACTGGTAGTTCGGTCAAACATTCGAATCTCTGCGAGCGGGCTGGCTGCATGGGTGTTTTCCTGATTTTCCGCATGTGTATAGTGTATAAAGTGATTTCTGGATGCATATGTGATAAAAGTGGGCGCAGCCTGCTCAAAACCTCTTAACGCTGGTAGTTCGATCCAACTTTCGGTGTCGGCGAACGAGCTGGCTCCCCGGGTGTTTTCTTGCTTTAACTCATGTGTATCGTTTATGCAGTATCCTCTCCATGCTTATGTGTATAAAGCGGGCGCAGCCCGGTCCACAAAATCGCTGAACACTGGTATTTCGGTCCTACTTTCGAATTCCGGGGTACTGTATATAAAATTTGGATGCATACGTGAATACAGCGCTCGGATACCGGGTAAAACCGCTGAACACTGGTAGTTCGCTCAAACTTTCGAATCTCGGCGAGCGGGCTGGCTGCATGGGTGTTTTCGTGATTGTTCGCATGTGTATCGTTTATAAAGTATCTCATGGATGCATACGTGAATAAAGCGGGCACAGAATACTGGTAATGCGGTTCTGGTAATGCGGTAATTTCGAATCCCGACGAACTGGCTGGCTCCATGGGTGTTTTCGTGATTTTACGCATGTGTATAGTGTATGGAGTATCTTCTGGGCGTATATGTGAATAAAGCGGGCAGAGCCCGCGCAAAGCCACATAACACTGGTAATTCGGTCCAACTTTCGAATACCGGCGAACAGGCAGGCTCCATGTTTGTTTTCGTGATTTTACGCATGTGTATCGTTTATGCACCATCTTCAGCATGCATACGTGAATAAAGCGGGCACAGCACGCGCAAAATCGCTGAAAAATTGTATTTCGGTCCAACTTTCGAATCGGCAGCGGGCTGGCTGGAGGGGTGTTTTCGTGATTTTACGCATGTGTACGGTGTACGCAGTATCTTTTGCATGCACACCTGAACACTGTTTTGGGCGGGCTCCCGCCCAAAAGCGCTGAACACTGGTATTTCGGTCCAAATTTCGAATACCCGCGAAAGGGCTGGAAGCATGGGTGTTTTCGTGATTTTCCGCATATGTATAGCGTATGCGGTAACTTCTGGATGCATAGGTGAAAAAAGCGGGGGAAGCCCGCGGAATGCCGCTAAAAAATGGTAGTTCGGTTCAACTTTTCAATACCGGCCAAATTTAACATAGGATATCTTTTAAAAACGAACAATGATAAGCGGGCTTCAGCCCGCTCGGCTGGCGGGCCTGCCCGCTAGTCTATACTATTAAAATCTGTGTGCCTCTGTCTGTTTGTGTGTTTGTAACATCATCTTCTCAAGAACGGCTGGGTGTAGAGCTTAGCGGAAGGTACCGTTGGATTCAGAATTCCCGCGGCTCGCCGGATTGACCATCGGCATCTTCGTGCGACTTTAATTAGCCGAGATATTAATTAAAAACTGCTTTTTCCCCTACGTTTCCCTACGTTTTGCACTTTCTTTCACGGGTTTCCCCTATTTTAGGGATTTGGCCGAGTGCCAAATTCGTTTTTTTCGAATATCTGCGGAACGGCTCCGAGTTGCGATTCGAAACGCATATCCCCGCATTCGAAAAAAATCAACGAATCCATCGATATCGGTCCCATCTTCGTACGACAATAATCGGCGGAGTTATTAATTAAAAACTGCGAAAACGTTATTTCATTTTTCGGAGTGGCAACCGTCTCGGAATTAGCTGAGATAAAATTGGCTTTTCGAAAGCGCCGGGGGGATGACAATTGCTTCCGCTCGAGATTTGTGCTGGCGAAAGGTCACGTGTCAATTTCTTTTTTCTTAAATATCTATGGAACGGCGCTGAGTTGGAATTCGAGGCAGGTGTCTGCGGATTCCAAAAAATTCTACGAATCCAATGATACCATTCTCATCTTCGTAGGACGTTAATCAGCTGAGATATTAATTAAAAACTGTGAAAACGCTAATTTTCGGGCTCATTTTTCCGATTGCAACAGTTTCTTGAATCGCCGCAGATACAAATCAAGGTTATATTCTAAAGTTGAATAAAGCACGCGATTGCATGTTACCTAACTGTATTTTAAAAATATTTCGTTAATGTAGGCATTTTAAATAAATAGCTGCTTTTCACAATTTTTTTTTTTAATTTCAGGTTAGGATGATTGTCACGTTAATTCTTTTATTGATATTGAATAAAAGTTATTATATTACATTAAATTTAAATGATGACGTTCTTGAAGTTGTACAACTTTAATCAGCTGGGATATTAATTAAAAAATCTGAAAAGGCTATTTTTTAAAAATATGTTGTTATTTTTTTAATAATAAATTTGATTTTTTGGAATAATATATTTTTTTATGTTATTAGATACGTGCACTTAATTAAGATATTATCTTTTAATGCAAATGATATTTTAAATAAGTTCGCACCAATAAAAATTAAATTCACAATTTTTTTTTTTTTAGATTAAAGATTTTTCTTTGCTCCTTTGAGATGGTATACGGTAACTTTCGAATCCCGGTGAGCAGGCAGGCTACACTCATGTTTTTTGTGATTTTACGCATATCTGTTGTGTATGCAGTGTCTTCTGGATGCATAAATGAATAAAGCTGAACTCTGGTAGTTCGGTCCTAATTTCGAATCCCGGCGAACGGGCTGGGTCCATGGGTGTTTGCGTGATTTTACGCATGTGCCTCGTGTACGCAGCATCTTCTGGATGCATAAGTGAATAAAGCGGCCGAAATTCGCTAAAAACCTCTGATTACTGGTTGTTCGGTCCAACTTTCGAATCCAAGCGACCGTGTTGGCTCAATGTGTGTTTTCGGGATTTTTCGCATGTGTAACGTGTATGCGGTATCTTCTGCATGCATACTTGAATAAAGCGGGAGCAGCCCGCGCAAAACTACAGAACACTGGTAGTTCGGTCCAACTTTCGAATTCCGGCGTACTGTACATAAAATTTGGTCGCATACGTGAATGCAGCGCGCGGATACCGGGTAAAACCGCTGAACACTGGTAGTTCGGTCAAACATTCGAATCTCTGCGAGCGGGCTGGCTGCATGCGTGTTTTCCTGATTTTCCGCATGTGTATAGTGTATAAAGTGATTTCTGGATGCATATGTGATAAAAGTGGGCGCAGCCTGCTCAAAACCTCTTAACGCTGGTAGTTCGATCCAACTTTCGGTGTCGGCGAACGAGCTGGCTCCCCGGGTGTTTTCTTGCTTTAACTCATGTGTATCGTTTATGCAGTATCCTCTCCATGCTTATGTGTATAAAGCGGGCGCAGCCCGCTCCACAAAATCGCTGAACACTGGTATTTCGGTCCTACTTTCGAATTCCGGGGTACTGTATATAAAATTTGGATGCATACGTGAATACAGCGCTCGGATACCGGGTAAAACCGCTGAACACTGGTAGTTCGCTCAAACTTTCGAATCTCGGCGAGCGAGCTGGCTGCATGGGTGTTTTCGTGATTGTTCGCATGTATATCGTTTATAAAGTATCTCATGGATGCATACGTGAATAAAGCGGGTACAGAATACTGGTAATGCGGTTCTGGTAATGCGGTAATTTCGAATCCCGACGAACTGGCTGGCTCCATGGGTGTTTTCGTGATTTTACGCATGTGTATAGTGTATGGAGTATCTTCTGGGTGTATATGTGAATAAAGCGGGCAGAGCCCGCGCAAAGCCACATAACACTGGTAATTCGGTCCAACTTTCGAATACCGGCGAACAGGCAGGCTCCATGTTTGTTTTCGTGATTTTACGCATGTGTATCGTTTATGCACCATCTTCAGCATGCATTCGTGAATAAAGCGGGCACAGCACGCGCAAAATCGCTGAAAAATTGTATTTCGGTCCAACTTTCGAATCGGCAGCGGGCTGGCTGGAGGGGTGTTTTCGTGATTTTACGCATGTGTACGGTGTACGCAGTATCTTTTGCATGCACACCTGAACACTGTTTTGGGCGGGCTCCCGCCCAAAAGCGCTGAACACTGGTATTTCGGTCCAAATTTCGAATACCCGCGAAAGGGCTGGAAGCATGGGTGTTTTCGTGATTTTCCGCATATGTATAGTGTATGCGGTAACTTCTGGATGCATAGGTGAAAAAAGCGGGGGAAGCCCGCGGATTGCCGCTAAAAAATGGTAGTTCGGTTCAACTTTTCAATACCGGCCAAATTTAACATAGGATATCTTTTAAAAACGAACAATGATAAGCGGGCTTCAGCCCGCTCAGCTGGCGGGCTTGCCCGCTAGTCTATGCTATTAAAATCTGTGTGCCTCTGTCTGTTTGTGTGTTTGTAACATCATCTCCTCGGGAACGGCTGGGTGTAGAGCTTAGCGGAAGGTACCGTTGGATTGAGAATGCCCGTGGCTCGCCGGATTGACCATCGGCATCTTCGTGCGACTTTAATTAGTCGAGATATTAATTAAAAACTGATTTTCTCCCTACATTTCCCTACGTTTTGCACTTTCTTTCACGGGTTTCCCCTATTTTAGGGATTTGGCCGAGTGCCAAATTCGTTTTTTTCGAATATCTGCGGAACGGCTCCGAGTTGCGATTCGAAACGCATATCCCCGCATTCGAAAAAAATCAACGAATCCATCGATACCGGTCCCATCTTCGTACGACAATAATCGGCGGAGTTATTAATTAAAAACTGCGAAAACGTTATTTCATTTTTCGGAGTGGCAACCGTCTCGGAATTAGCTGAGATAAAATTGCTTTTTCGAAAGCGCCGGGGGGATGACAATTGCTTCCGCTCGAGATTTGTGCTGGCGAAAGGTCAGGTGTCAATTTCTTTTTTCTTAAATATCTATGGAACGGCGCTGAGTTGGAATTCGAGGCAGGTGTCTGCGGATTCCAAAAAATTCTACGAATCCAATGATACCATTCTCATCTTCGTAGGACGTTAATCAGCTGATATATTAATTAAAAACTGTGAAAACGCTAATTTTCGGGCTCATTTTTCCGATTGCAACAGTTTCTTGAATCGCCGCAGATACAAATCAAGGTTATATTCTAAAGTTGAATAAAGCACGCGATTGCATGTTACCTAACTGTATTTTAAAAATATTTCGTTAATGTAGGCATTTTAAATAAATAGCTGCTTTTCACAATTTTTTTTTTAATTTCAGGTTAGGATGATTGTCACGTTAATTCTTTTATTGATATTGAATAAAAGTTATTATATTACATTAAATTTAAATGATGACGTTCTTGAAGTTGTACAACTTTAATCAGCTGGGATATTA
Organism: Stegodyphus dumicola; assembly: GCF_044657685.1. Lineage (NCBI taxonomy): Eukaryota > Metazoa > Arthropoda > Arachnida > Araneae > Eresidae > Stegodyphus > Stegodyphus dumicola. Next base: position 88,587,583 of record NC_140776.1, on the reverse strand, counting down.
ATTAAAAAATCTGAAAAAGCTATTTTTTAAAAATATGTTGTTATTTTTTTAATAATAAATTTGATTTTTTGGAATAATATATTTTTTTATGTTATTAGATACGTGCACTTAATTTAGATATTATCTTTTAATGCAAATGATATTTTAAATAAGTTCGCACCAATAAAAATTAAATTCACACTTTTTTTTTTTTTTTTTAGATTAAAGATTTTTCTTTGCTCCTTTGAGATGGTATACGGTAACTTTCGAATCCCGGTGAGCAGGCAGGCTACACTCATGTTTTTTGTGATTTTACGCATATCTGTTGTGTATGCAGTGTCTTCTGGATGCATAAATGAATAAAGCTGAACTCTGGTAGTTAGGTCCTAATTTCGAATCCCGGCGAACGGGCTGGGTCCATGGGTGTTTGCGTGATTTCACGCATGTGCCTCGTGTACGCAGCATCTTCTGGATGCATAAGTGAATAAAGCGGCCGAAATTCGCTCAAAACCTCTGATTACTGGTAGTTCGGTCCAACTTTCGAATCCAAGCGACCGTGTTGGCTCAATGTGTGTTTTCGGGATTTTTCGCATGTGTAACGTGTATGCGGTATCTTCTGCATGCATACTTGAATAAAGCGGGAGCAGCCCGCGCAAAACTACAGAACACTGGTAGTTCGGTCCAACTTTCGAATTCCGGGGTACTGTACATAAAATTTGGTCGCATACGTGAATACAGCGCGCGGATACCGGGTAAAACCGCTGAACACTGGTAGTTCGGTCAAACATTCGAATCTCTGCGAGCGGGCTTGCTGCATGGGTGTTTTCCTGATTTTCCGCATGTGTATAGTGTATAAAGTGATTTCTGGATGCATATGTGATAAAAGTGGGCGCAGCCTGCTCAAAACCTCTTAACGCTGGTAGTTCGATCCAACTTTCGGTGTCGGCGAACGAGCTGGCTCCCCGGGTGTTTTCTTGCTTTAACTCATGTGTATCGTTTATGCAGTATCCTCTCCATGCTTATGTGTATAAAGCGGGCGCAGCCCGCTCCACAAAATCGCTGAACACTGGTATTTCGGTCCTACTTTCGAATTCCGGGGTACTGTATATAAAATTTGGATGCATACGTGAATACAGCGCTCGGATACCGGGTAAAACCGCTGAACACTGGTAGTTCGCTCAAACTTTCGAATCTCGGCGAGCGGGCTGGCTGCATGGGTGTTTTCGTGATTGTTCGCATGTGTATCGTTTATAAAGTATCTCATGGATGCATACGTGAATAAAGCGGGCACAGAATACTGGTAATGCGGTTCTGGTAATGCGGTAATTTCGAATCCTGACGAACTGGCTGGCTCCATGGGTGTTTTCGTGATTTTACGCATGTGTATAGTGTATGGAGTATCTTCTGGGTGTATATGTGAATAAAGCGGGCAGAGCCCGCGCAAAGCCACATAACGCTGGTAATTCGGTCCAACTTTCGAATACCGGCGAACAGGCAGGCTCCATGTTTGTTTTCGTGATTTTACGCATGTGTATCGTTTATGCACCATCTTCAGCATGCATACGTGAATAAAGCGGGCACAGCACGCGCAAAATCGCTGAAAAATTGTATTTCGGTCCAACTTTCGAATCGGCAGCGGGCTGGCTGGAGGGGTGTTTTCGTGATTTTACGCATGTGTACGGTGTACGCAGTATCTTTTGCATGCACACCTGAACACTGTTTTGGGCGGGCTCCCGCCCAAAAGCGCTGAACACTGGTATTTCGGTCCAAATTTCGAATACCCGCGAAAGGGCTGGAAGCATGGGTGTTTTCGTGATTTTCCGCATATGTATAGTGTATGCGGTAACTTCTGGATGCATAGGTGAAAAAAGCGGGGGAAGCCCGCGGAATGCCGCTAAAAAATGGTAGTTCGGTTCAACTTTTCAATACCGGCCAAATTTAACATAGGATATCTTTTAAAAAAGAACAATGATAAGCGGGCTTGCCCGCTAGTCTATACTATTAAAATCTGTGCGCGTCTGTGTGTTTGTTTGTTTGTTTGTTTGTAACATCATCTCCTCCGGAACGGCTGGGTGTAGAGCTTAGCGGAAGGTACCGTTGGATTCGGAATTTCCACGTGGAGAATTATTTAAAAATTAATATCTTAGCTTCTAATTAACTTACCGACTTGAAACAAGTATCAACATTTAGATTTTTGCGATTTATTTAATGTTTTGTTTCTTATTTTTTTTTTTTAAGATCTATTCATTCGTGTTGTATGTTTCTGTTAATGTTCCTTTAAAAATTGCATTCACATTTTACACATTTTCAATTTTGTGAGTGATAAAATATAAACACTCTCTTCATTTAGTTGTTGTTAATTGATTGTAGATTGGTTTATCCCATTGATAAGTGGTTTAAACTGCTATCAATGACAATGGCTACTATTTTTTTTTCAATATTTAAATTTACTTTTGATTTTTTTTTTTTTTAGATTAAAAATTTTTTATGCAGATATTTAAACAAGAAGTTGAAATTACTATTTAAAATACTTATTTTAATTTTGACTAAACATTTTTTTTCGTTCAGGGTTTTAAATTGAATATGTGTTTCTTGGAGATGGTATATGGAAACTTTTCTTATTATAAATAATTATGAAGTATTAATTGCATTGATATATATATTGATACAATTTTGCGTCTGATTATGTCGAAGTTTATCAAAATTTCAGTCAGGGATTTTAATATGGAATCTAATGTTTGAATAATGACCGCGAATAGTGTCTCGATTACGCTTTCTACAACGGCCCATTAACGGCTGAGCGGTAAAGTCACTGAACACTGGTCGTTCGGTCAAACTTTGGAATCCCGGAAAACAAGCTGCCTGCATGGGCGTTTTCTTTATTTTCTGTTGTGTAACGCGTATGCAGTATCTTCTGCATGGATACGTGAATAAAGCGGGTGCATCCCGAGCAAAACCGCTGAACACTGGTAGTTCGGTCCAACTTTCGAATACCGGCGAACAGGCAGGATCCATGGGTGTTTTCGTGATTTTACGTATGTGTATACTGTATGGAGTATCTTCTGGATACATGTGTGAATAAAGCGGGCGCAGCCTGCGCAAAGCCGCATAACACTGATAGTTTGGTCGAACTTTCGAATACTGGCAAACGGGCTGGCTGCATGGGTGTTTTCTTTATTTTCTGCATGTCAAATGCGTATGCAGTATCTTCTACATGCAGACGTGAATAAAGCGGACGCAGACCGCGCAAAACCGCTGAAACCTGGTAGTTCGGTCCAACATTCGAATCCCGGCAACCTGGATGACTGCATGCGTGTTTTCGTGATTTTCCGCATGTGTAACGTGTTGGCAGTATCTTGTGGATTCATACGTGAATAAAGCGGGCGCAACCCGGGTAAAATCGCTGAATACGGTAGTTCGGTCCAACCTTCGAATCCCGGCGTACTGTCTAGAAATTGCGAATGCATACGTGAACAAAGCGGGCGCAGCCAGCGCAAAACCCCTGAACACTGGTAGTTCGGTCCAATTTTCGAATAACGAATTTTTCATAATCATTTTTCTTTTAAATTTCAGAATTGATTTCATAGCTTTTTAATTTATCTTTGCATTTATACTTTTATTTATTTTGTGTTTAAAATTTTCATTTTCTTTTTACGTGAGTTATTGTATGATAATAACTATCGTTTTAAGGCGATTGAATGTTCTTTTTTTAGATGTATTAGTTCATTTTTGCTTTTAAATTTCAGAATTGATTTCATAACTTTTTAATTTATCTTTGCATTTATACTTTTATTTATTTTGTGTTTGTAATTTTCATTTTCTTTTTATACGCATTGTTTTTAGATTAGCTGAATTATTAGAAATATTTTCATGATTGTTATGTGTGCTTAGAATTTTCATAGTATTATTACCCATATTATTTGCTATTTACCAGAAATTTTGTAAACGGCAAGTTTTGCTTTCAGATTTTTGACTTTTTTAAATTAAGTAGCTCTTGAGCGGATAATTTTTCATTTAGTCTGGGATTATTTACATTTAGAATGCATTAACTAATTTTCAGGAGTATTGTTTTAACGAGCAAGTTTTTTTCTTTCATCTTTTACGTTCAATTATTACTTTTTTAGTTCAGTTATTGTTTTAGTAGAATAGTATTTTTTTAACACACTGAAATGCCGAAACGGAAAAGAAGCATTACGGGAGATGCATCAAGAAGACGAAGAGCTGAAGCACAAAGGTTACGGCGAGCTACAGAAAATGAAGAAGAAACCGCTAGCAGACTGAGTGCGCAAGCAGAGCGCCAAGCAAACCTACGTGTTCAAGAAACGGAAGAAGAAACCGCTAGCAGACTGAGTGCGCACGCAGAGCGCCAAGCAAACCTACGTGGTCAAGAAACGGAAGAAGAAACCGCTAGCAGACTGAGTGCGCAAGCAGAGCGCCAAGCAAACCTACGTGGTCAAGAAACGGAAGAAGAAACCGCTAGCAGACTGAGTGCGCAAGCAGAGCGCCAAGCAAACCTACGTGGTCAAGAAACGGAAGAAGAAACCGCTAACAGACTGAGTGCGCAAGCAGAGCGCCAAGCAAACCTACGTGGTCAAGAAACGGAAGGAGAAACTGCTATGAGACTCTGCACGCAAGCACAACAGCAAGAAAACTTACGCGCTCAAGAAACGGAAGAAGAAACCAGTATGAGACTCTGCAAGCAATCACATCGGCAAGCAAACCTTCGTGCTCAAGAAACGGAAGAAGAAACAAGTAGGAGACTCAGCAGGCAAGTGCAACGTCAAGAAAACTTGCGCACTCAAGAGTCGGAACAGGACGCTACTACACGAAGAACACAAGACACTGCACGTCACAGACAAGTCAGATCCGAAGAAACAATGTCTATACGAGAAGACAGGCTACGCATGAATGCAGCACGACGTTCGCGTAGCACTCTGCACAATGCAGGAAGATGTGCCCTCGAAGTTTACGTTGAGCAACACACCGCCGGTTCAATGGAAGTTTCCTGCGATCTCTGCAATGGATTGTTCTTTATGGGAGAAAGGAACGCAAGGGGAAGATACATGCACTGCTGTAACAATGGGAAAATTGTCGAAGCTGAAAGAAGATATCCAGAAGAATGGCGCAATCTAATGAATGGAAACCACCCGTTTTCTGAAGAGTTTTTTGCTAACATACGCACTTACAACTGCCTGCTGAGTTTTGCTTCATTGGGTGCCAATATAGAAATGCCTACGGGTTCGGGTCCCTATTGTTTCAGGATTCATGGTGCCATATATCATCGGACGAGCCACCTTCATCCGCCTCATCCCGGTCAAGAACAATATGCTCAGCTGTACATTTTAGATTCGGATCAAGCGCTCAGGCAGAGAATGAACATATTTGGAAATGTTGCCCTGAATGCCGAACTGCTGAGACAGTTGGATGCAGTTTTGCGGAACGTTAATCCATATGCCGAAGCCTACAAGATGCTGAAGGAATTCGAAGAAGAAACCCTACGAGAGCAAGGCGCCGAAACTGCTGCGGATATCCGCATGTACATCAAGGGTGAAAGTGTAGGTACGGGCGAACACAGAGGACGTTACAATGCTCCGAAAGAAAATGAAGTTGCAGTTGTCTTCAAGAGTACGGATGGCGCTCCTCCATCGAACCGAGACATCGTGATCCATCCAAGAGGTGGCGGTCTCATCAACATCAGTACTTTAAATCCCAACTTGGAACCGATGACGTACGTGCTTTTCTTTCCTCACGGCGACCAAGGATTCAGAGTCGGACAGCAATACACAGAGCTGCAGTTTTACGGTCACAGGGTGTCCGTACGACGAGATTGCTACAACCCGATTTTGTATGGCCGGAAATTGTTTCAGCAGTATCTCGTGGATGCATACGTAAAAGTCGAAGGCAACAGGATTGCGTACCTCCGGAGCCATCAGACGAATCTGAGAGTGGAAACTTACATGGGTCTTGCCGATCACATTTACAGAGTTGGTCAAGAGACGGGTGTCCGCCCTGGAATACCGGTTATACTTCCGTCAACGTTTATAGGAAGCCCTCGCTGCATGCAGCAAAACTATCAGGACTCGATGGCCATCGTCGTTAGTAAACCGGATCTGTTTTTGACTTTCACGTGCAACCCTAAATGGCCGGAAATAACAGAAAACTTATTCCCAGGACAGAAGGCTCACGATCGCCCGGACATTGTTTCGAGGGTATTTGACCTGAAGAAAACAGCTTTGATGCATGATTTGACAAAGAATCACATCTTGGGTGCGACCATTGCAGATATACACGTCATCGAATTTCAGAAGAGAGGATTGCCTCATATGCACCTTTTGTTGTTTTTAGCGGAAGAAGATAAAATAAGAGATGCAGAGTGCATCGACTCGCTGGTGTGTGCGGAACTTCCAGATGCTACTCGACATCCGGAGCTACACGACATTGTGAAGTCATCGATGATTCACGGACCCTGCGGTGAACTGAATCGAAACTCTCCCTGCATGAGTGATGGTGTATCTTCGAAAGGATTTCCGAAACCGTTTCAGGCAGAAACTAAAGAGAACGTGAATGGCTACCCACTCTACAGAAGAAGGGACGACGGAAACTTTATCGTGATCAAGGGTCATGCCATCGATAACAGATGGGTTGTTCCTTACAATCCGTATTTATCGAAAAAGTACAACGCCCACATAAACGTTGAAGTATGCAGCTCCATAAAATCGGTCAAGTATTTGTTCAAATACGTGTACAAGGGTCATGATGCAGCTAAAGTTGTTCTGGAAAAATCTGGAGATAGAACTTTAATGTGGGACGAGATCAAATGCTTCTTAAATGCAAGATACGTGTCTGCCCCTGAAGCAGCGTGGAGGCTGTTTGAAAAGAGAATGCATTCGAAGTCGCACTCCATCATACGACTACCGGTTCATTTGGAAAACCTGCAGCCCGTCTATTTTGCCGAATCTGAAGAAAGGAATGCTTTCCAGAGAGCTGCCGAGAAAAATACCATGCTCACCGGATGGTTTGAACTGAACAGGACAGTTCCCGAAGCGAATGGTTACCTGTATGCTGAAATTCCTAAGCATTTCACCTGGAGGAATCATGCCTGGCAGACACGAGTTAGACTTGGAGATTACATCATTTCAAGAATGTATTCTGTTAGCCCGAAAGATGTTGAGCGTTTCCATCTGAGGTTGCTGCTGTGTCACGTTAAAGGAGCGAAGAGTTTTGCCGACTTAAGAACTTACGAAGGTGTGGAGTATTCAACGTTCAAGGAAGCCTGCCGTGCGAGGCATCTGCTGCAAGACGACGAAGAATGGAAAAATACTCTGGCAGAAGCATCAGCTTTTCAAATGCCACCGCAGCTAAGACAGCTTTTTTGCTTCATCTGTGTTTTCTGCAACCCTGCGGAACCCGTCGCTTTGTGGAATGAATTCAAAGAGTCCCTTTCTGAAGATTTTGCGAGATCTTACTCCTTAGAAGACAGTTTCAGCCTTGCACTGAGAAGTATAGAAGACCAGTTAGAAGTGCACAATGTTTCGCTATGTTCTCTTGGTCTCCCGCAACCAACATTGACTGATGCTGTTTCTCTCGAAGTCCCGCAGTTCGATGTCCAGTATGAAAACGAACAAGCCGAAGTGTTGAACAGGATGTTGAATCCTGAACAGAAATTAGTTTACGACTCGGTTTTGGAAGCTGTACGAGATGAGAATCCTAACACACCGAAGACATTTTGTGTTAATGCATTTGCCGGAGCTGGAAAAACTTTCCTTTTTAGGACGATCCTTCATGCTGTTCGAGGAATGGGCCATGTTGCCATTCCCGTTGCGTGGACAGGTATTGCTGCTGTGCTGTTGACCGGTGGAAGAACTGTACACTCTACTTTCAAGTTGCCCGTTCCACTTCTGGAAAATTCTTTCGAAAAAAAAAAAAAGACAAGATAGCGCTGAAGGAAGGTACTTGAAGACTGCGAAACTTTTCATATGGGATGAATGCACCATGACGCCTCATTACGCTTTGGAAGCTGTCGACAGATTGCTGAGAGACTTGACTGGACTGGATGTTCCTTTTGGCGGTAAAACCTTAGTTTTAGGAGGTGACTGGAGACAAACATTACCTGTTGTCGCACACGGAAACCGAACTTCTGCGATCGAGAGCTGCCTCAGGAATTCCTTTTTGTGGCCACATTTCAAACAGTGCATGCTTTTTAATGCGCGTAAAGTAATTTTTAATGCGCTAAAAAATGGTAGTTCGGTTCAACTTTTCAATACCGGCCAAATTTAACATAGGATATATTTTTAAAAAGAACAATGATAAGCGGGCTTCAGCCCGCTCAGCTGGCGGGCTTTCCCGCTAGTCTCATACTTAATATTCTAAGATGAATAATTCTAAACGAAATCTATGTTTAGGATTTTTAAATTATAACCTTAGAAATGTATTTATTAATAGTTAATACTACAACCTGTAAACAAAATGCCAGAAGTCACATATGATATCATTCTCATATATTTTTTGAATTCTCAAGTTAAAATTATATTACATTTATTAAATATTTTATTTGGAGAAGTGAAATTAATTAATAATATTTTGCTAGTAGTGTGCCTGCCCTCTTTTCATTAATCTGTTTTCTATGCGATCCCCGTTCTATATGCGGACCGTACAGTTCAAGCTGTTACTAATAAGAATTCAGAATCGGTGACATTTATTATTCATATATCAGCTGTAAAGGATTTTTTTCCAAAACTGTCTACTATTTAAAATAAAAATTGCATTAAATATGCAATTGACTGTTAAAATTGCAGTTAGTTAGTGATGATAGAGTAATACGTGCTTTTTACTTTAATGCTGTGCAAAATAAATTTGCGATCTCTCATTGTACGTGCTTAATATTATTTAATCTGAAAGTAAGTGCACCCTTTCGAATTATTCGGTACAAAGTTTTTAATATGCGGTCATTTTTTTAAATATTAATATCTTAATATGCTTTTTATTTGATACAGAAAAGTTTCTATGTTAGTAGCTTTCCAAGATATATTAAAATTTTCCACTTCAGATATCCACAGAAGAAATATATAACAGTGGTTACATAAACCCCCTCCCTCCTCCTGAAATCTCTAAGCATATCCATTTATTATGTGTAACACTTTTCTTTTACCTACTTCTGGAAATAATGTAAGCTGTTCTAAAAATATTATTGAGGTCTACACCGCACCGGTGTTCCTTTTGAAGCTTCTGCTTAGGTTTTAATGTTTCCCTCGAGTCTTTCTTGAATAAGCAAACAAAGAGATAAGATAATGATCTTATGGTTACCGAGGAGACACGAAATTCGCTTCTCGCACTTCCCAATTTTATTCCTTCTTTCCCTGAATTCGCTGCTCTCGAATTCGTTGTAAAACTCGTTTTAATTAAATGGAAGGTTGTTTTCACATGATTGCTAGTTTCCTCCCACGTAGGCGAGGAATGAAAATAACGAACGTGCTTTTCATTTCCTTTCAACGAGCTCTGTATGTGCTGAACGTGTATGTGTGTGTTTATATATATAATATAACATGCAATATATAACTGGAAAAAAAAAAAAAAAGATTTTTCGTCCCTGAATTGCGTGATGGCTTATCCACAGACATAGAGAACGCATGGCACGTGCACCAAAAGTGGCACGCAAGATAATATTTTTATTATTATATTATTTCTTCCCCCATCCCGAGAGTTGGAATAAACTATATGTACTTTTAGCGTCGTTAAACTAATTTAATATAATGCATATATGAATTTATTTTTGTTATTGGATGAATTAAATGATTTGCTGAGTTTAGTAAATTCATTTAAAATTAATTTGGTCTTAAATGTATTAAATTAAATCCAAACAGTTTGAAAAAGAGAATTCACACTGATAAAAAATAAAACTTTCTTTTTTATGGAATGCCGTATGTCAAATTTCTTCCTCTTCCACATTCTTATTTAAACAGTATTTATACTGAGGTTTTTCTAACCGATTCCTGCAATGTTTCCGTCTTTTCGAATACTATAAAGTTAAATATTTTGAATAATTATAATAATAATTTTTTACCGTTAGAAATAGTACATTTTTTTAGGGCAGTAGAATTTTTTCTTAACGTTCAGTAGAAAATATAAGGTTAGTAGTCAACAAAATTAATAAAAGCAAGCTATTTCTCATTTCCCATTAATTGATTATCATTATTTAAAGGAGATGTGCAGCTTAAGGTAACAACGTTTCCTAATTTTCCCCCAATTTGTCGTGATAGTCTAAAAAGATTTACCTATTTGGTAAAAGTCTGTCAGGTAATTTGATGTGCACCATGCAGGACACATATTTGTTGCTGTTATATAAAACTCATTCCCCTTTTAATTTGTCTTACCTTCATTCTTTGCAAAGAATAAATAAATAAAAATAGTTTTATAAAGTTACTTATTAATAATAATTTACTAAATAATGAACTTTAGTATAATTAACTTCCGTTCCGTTATATTTGTTAATTAAATAAATATTTGTTAAAAAATAAAATAAAAAATATTTTTAGTAACGAAAATAAATATTGGTTAAATGCATGTTATGAATAATACAAATTTTAATAAATAATAATAAATTAAATACAAGTTAACTAGTATTTGTTAATAATGAATACTTAATTTATATATTTGTTATTAAAATAGTTTTTAATATAAAATATATAAATATTTATATTTAGCATTTATAAATTTAAATATTTTTATTAAAGAATTAAAAACATATTGCATCTTATTAAAGAATAAAAGTTATTTCTGAAATTATTTTATCAAATATTGCCAGAACATCAAAAAATTGAGTTTAAATCAACGATATAAATTGTATTTATGTGCTGGAATATGATGCAAAGCCTTATATGCTAGATTATCATACTAAGCTAGTTACTTAATTCTGTGACTTTTTTTAATTTACAAAAATAACATAAACGGGTACGAATAAAAAGCAAAAAAATCTGAAATAATTTATTTATGCATCCTTGAACAAATTTTCTAGTTGCACAGAACTTTTAATAGTGCTGATTTTTGTATACAATTATAGAAATACACTTTATTTACAAATAGCTGCATGAGATTTTCGTGATTTTCTTTTTGTATAGCGTGGGCTCTAACCAGTCCTCCTAGGTAATCCTTCATAAAAGCATCATTTTTAACGCTCTAAGTCGCTGTGATCAGATAACCAGCAATTTAAATGGCAATAATTATAATGATATCATCAAATCTGTTTTGAAATTCTCTGCTGATAAATTTAAACGTAGAATAAATGTAGTATAACACAGGCATTTTCCGTTTTATGAACGGTCGCTTTTAACAGAAGATTTAATACCCATACTTGAAAGACGTCCAAAGGAGATTTCCACTGACGAAGATGAAAGTGAAAATAGCATTTAAAGTGTTCTATGCAATGACGATTTAAAAGCATAATTTTAATTATGAAATAGCATCGGGTTCAAGGCGGTTTCTCTGGATGTTGTAACTGTCTACAAAGAACTAAGGGTCCCTAGAAATTAAGAATTAAGTTCGGGGTCAAATTAAGGCCCTAGAAATAAAAAAATTTCAGAGACTCCCATTGCGCCTTTTCTTGTTTTTGTGAGGCAAAAACTGATTTGTGAGGAATTACAGAAGGATTAAGGGACGCTTTAAGATTTTAGGTCCTAGATGCTTGTTTTATTTAGCAAATTAGTTACCAGGCTCTAAGTTTTAACCCGAAAATATACATTCTTTTGCATAAAAATCGAAGCACCAAAAAAGGACTTTTGCGATCGTGACGAAATTTGATATGCAAAAATATCTTGATCGAAAATGCAAATGATCAAAGTTTCAAGGAAAATGAACAGGAATTTGGTATCATAGTGCGCATTTCTAGTGCGCAATTCGCAAAGTATATAACCAGTAACAGAGGCGAAAAATTTATCTTTTTCTGTTGCTGCCATTATAATTCCGTAAAGAAGCAACTAAAGATGCCATTACGACGATATCGAAGACCTTACAGACAACTAAATGACTTCGAACGTGTAGGGCTGCGTGAAGCTGGGTGGTCATACCAAGCAATAGGCTGCCACCTGCAGCGTACAGACACTGTTGTGGAAAGATATCGGCAGCAATGGTTGCTACAAGGAAATTGCCGACGAAATGAAGGCTCTGGAAGGCCAAGGAGCACAAATGTGAGACAAGATAGGATGATTGTTCGCCAGGGCTGAACCGCCCCAACGGTATCATTGTCGACTAATCAACGCACTACAGCCACGTCTATACCTCTCGTCCACCATCTCACGGCGCTTGTCTGAGGCGAGGTTACGCTTACGGAGGCCGTTAAGACGTTTGTCTTTGACCCCACAACATCGGCGGAGTCGTCTGGAGTGATTTCGCAGCCGATCATCTTGGCTGCCATCAGACTGGCATCGTATAGTGTTCAGCGACGAATCCCGCTTCTCTTGAAGCAGATGACCACCGCGTTCGTGTCTGGAGAGGACGGGACCAGCGGTCCCAATCAGCCTTTGTTTTACAAAGGCATACAGGTTTTACAAAGGTTTTACAAAAATACAGGTTTTATAAAGGTTTTACAAAGGCATAACCCCTGGCGTGATGGTGTGGGGCTATATTTGTTATGACAGCAGATCATCTTTAGTGATCCCGCGTACATCTTTAACAGCTCAACGATATGTTGATCCATCCTGCTGCCGGTTGCATTACCCTTCATGGCACGCCATCCTGGGGCCATTTTCCAACAAGATAATGCCAGGCCACATACCACTCGCCTATTTCTGGACTGTCTCCATGCGGTTGATACTCTTCCTTGGCCAGCAAGGTCACCAGACCTTTCACCAATCGAGCATGTCTGGGATATAGTAGGCCGCCAGATTAGGGCACCACAAAATATCGCAGATCTGGAGGGACAACTGATGAATGCCTGGCAGAATGTGTGGTAAGATGACATTAGGAACCTCTACCACTCCTTGCCTCGAAGAATTCAAGCATGCATTGCTGCCAGGGGCGGTTCGACCAACTACTAATTTGAACACTCAATGGGTGGATTGTGAGTCTTGAACAGTTACTAAGACTTTTATTGATTAATTATTTTATTATCTATGTATGAGCTATACACATATTCAATTTCATCAAAAACAAACACTTCCTTCATGGTGCTTCAATTTTTTTGCAAAAGAGTGTATGTCAACTTTAGCAGCGAAGTATACTGTATTACTTTCAAACCTTTGGTGTCAGCTAGCAGAAACGACCAACTTTTGGCCAGGCAGGCATAGAAATTGCAGATTCAATGACCAGTAGATACAAATAACAACAAAATATTAAAAGATGGTCTTCTTCCTCTCTTCGTCACTGTGTATCCGCTCTCTTATCAGTGTTAATGCTTAAATTGCAGTATATAAAATTATATTTCCATTCACATAAATTATGTATTTAACATATTTATTTTTGTATTGTTATTTTAGATTTTAAGAATTGCTTAGTTATGAATTGCTTTATTCGGAAAGGGAGAGGGAGATCTAAAAACTTCAAAAGTTTTTTCTGCGTAAATTACTGGCAATTATTTCTCTGTTTTATGCTGTTTCTGCTTATTAAAGTCCCTTAGAAATGCTAAATTCTTTCATATAGTTTATAGTTAGGTTTTGTTGGACAAATATTGCACGACTAAATATTTCCTGAATTGCTATCGCAGATCCATGGTTCCACTCTAAGAAATGAATTAAATAAGGTAGGGTTTATGACTATGATAGTCTTAGTAATATGCTATCCTTAGCTTTTAATAAAAATACACAAAATTTTTAAGGTTTATTTATGCTTACGATGAAAGCTACAATTAATAATTAATTACTTACGCTGCTTAACACAGAAAACGGTTCTCTAACACGAAAAATTACCCTCGAAAAAACATCAAATTCATACAATTTCAACGACAATTTTAGGGTTACAAATTAAATTACATAAAAAGTTTTTTTTATTTTTTTCATTCTTACTGATACGAATTGGTAAATTTTATTTATACATTTATGCTTTCGTAAAATAAAAGATATATTTTAGAAGTTAAAATTTATAAACTTAAAATGCTCAGCAGTGTCTATACATGGTCTCCAAAACTCTTTGTTAAAAATATTTCCGGTAATTTCAATCATATGAAACACTTGTTTTCACGAATTCGATTGTAAAAACAATTTTCTCCCTAGAATTCTTATAGCTATGCACTTTGCGCAGTCTTTCAAGAAAACCTGCAAAAGCAATCGCCGATGTTTTACTGGTGCTAATAAGAGTACAAGCAGAAAACTCTTCGTTAGAGACTTATTAAATAAGATGGTATTTGTAACTTTTTGCTTTCTTAACGTTTTGCTTAACAAAACTTTCTACATATATATATATGTAGAAAGTTTTGTTTTATCCAGAAACATAATTAATGTGAACTTACTTCCTAGGTGGCTGTCTAGGGGCTTGAAATGACTAATCCGACTTACGATTAACTCGAATATTTAATGGAAACACGAATAGCTGCTACAAACTACAAGGTGATTACATATGTGGCAAGAAATAGATGAATATTATTTACAGGTGAATAGAGAATAACGTCCTTTATATATATATATATACGTCTTTAAATGCCATCATCGTCGTCCCGCTCTTACCAACGTCCTTCTCCGAATCATTGCACAGTTCACTCTGTCTTAGCACTCGGGATCCAAAGGTCCTTTCTCCTACTGTTTGACTCTGCATCTATTCGATGACGCATTCCCATATATATATGAGGGTCTTCACTTTAAAAAAAATATATACATATAATATAATAGACAACGTCGTGTGTTTAAATGGTACAACTTGAAATGCATGATAAGTACTTGTAGGAAATTATGCTAACATTTTGGGTTTACTGATAAACTTTGCAGTGGAAAAAGACATAGGAGAGCTCTCACGGTTAACATTCAGTGGCCAAATACTATAAACTGCCATGTTTTTTTTTTTTTTTTTTTTTTTTTTATTTATTTATTTCAAGCGCATGCAGTATACTTCCTGAAATTTTTACATGAATGTAATTGCTTTCAGATTACCAAAATCGGGATATTTAATTTACAATTTTTTAATTCTTTCGTTTAACTAGAAATGAAACGAGCCTCTTTTTCATGTTAGATAAAAGCATTTACTCATTCTTCAGGTGGTGCAGATTTTCCTTCAGCTTTCACCGACAAACGAAGGGTGGAAGTTGATTTTGTTTTGATTTCTATTTCTTTGTCAACCGCATTGACAAGATTGCATGGCCTTTTTCTTCCTAGCATTTCCAGAGCGCCGTCGGTGGAGGACGAATCAGCCCTAGTGTATCTGAAGCGGAGCTGAAAAGTCCTCAAGAGTCCATCAAATTAGAAGTAAGTCGATATTTCTTTCTTTTTTTTTTTTTTTTTTTTTTTTTTTTTTTTTTTTTTTCTTTTGTGTTTGCAGAAGGTTCCCCTTTTGATTTTCGTAGTGGTTGTCAGCCTGCATAGTAAAAAGAGAGATACTAACGTTGTAGTAGAGACGTAACGTTGCAGTAACGTAGAGATACTAACGTAGCGACAGTTCTCATGAAAAGTTAAAATTTGATTATGAATAATTCATCAAAATTTCAAAACCATCCATATAGTTACGTATTGAGAACACGTGAGCCTCGGCTAAGTTTCAACCCTGATCTTCTGGTCCAAGGTTGAGTTTTCTACCAACCGAGATTTACGGAGACGTTAACCGCCGCCGCATAATTTCTATTTAACAATTAAGGATTTTCACCGTGTTCTAATCAACATGACAATAGTTTGCTCGAGTGCGTCTGCCAAAGTAAAACTTAAGAAGAAAAATTGCGGGTCAGAATACCTTCAGAAATCTGACGTTCAAAATATTGCAGACAGACTTTTAACTCCAAAATAGCTCACTCTTTTATGATCGCAGCAACTACTTGGTAAATACCTCTCAATTACTAGGTTACCGAGTTACAAATAAGAAAATTAATAACCAGAATGTTTAAATGCATCATTCTAGCAATTTGAGAAGGCTGTATTAAATCAATTATTGGTAAGGCCACCCCCAGATGCTGATCTAAATCCACTGATATATATTGTTTTATATTAACGTTTTGTTTCAGAGCGAATAACCAAAATCTGGTTGCAGGTTTACCTTTTCGAGAAATAAATCTACTATACAATTTATTACAAAATGAGCTTGTTATGAAAATAAGTAAAGGATCTTGGCGTAAATAACTTGTCCTTTATGCTCATATAGTAGCATAATAATTCTAGTTTGAATTCTCAGATAACCTGGAAACTATAATTCATGAATATCATTTATAATCAGTGAACAGAAAATTTAAAATTTTTGGAGAGACTGAAATACGTTATATAATACTGTATATTTTTGTTTGCTTTTTTTCCTTAATTTTAGTACCGAAATGGGTTCATAAATAATTATAGTTTTTCATCACTGTGTTTGTTTATATTCTAAAATCCAGTATAAATCTTTGAAAATATCGGACTGAAGTAATTACTTTTTCTTCTAAAAACACAAGTTATTTAGCTATCAAAGCTTTACTATTCCTTTAAGAAACGTTTTCCATATCAATGAAAAAAATTATGTTTTAATAATGTGTTTTGTAAGAAATAATAAATTAGTTTTATCTTTCTGTAAATGTTAAGTTGTTTGTCAAAATGCTATCTCCACATACCAAGTTCTTATGCATGAGTTTTATTTTATAAGCAGTATCTTAAATGAAAGTATGAAACGTTTAAACCTCATTGCCATTCATCCTAATATTGTAAATTACAATATTAGGATGAATATTTTCTTGCAATAATATAATTTATATAAAATTATAAAGGTAAAAAAGGCATATTTGAACGAAAATAGAAAAGGAAATGAGATTGAAAAGTCTAAAGAACATACGAAACGAAGGAAAGAAACTGCATAGTAAAAATTTCCAAAAAAGAAAAGAAATGTTAAATTTTCAAGAAGTACCTAAGCATTGAATTATGATTTATTGCGCTAAGCGTTATCATACATAGTATCATACTATAGTACGTTATTTAAAATACAAAATGCAAGGTATTTTCATCCTCCCTCCATTTACAATCACAACGCATGTCGTCATCGCAACACAGCACCTACACTGGTTATCATAATTTAAGGAAAAATCACAAAAATAGCGATAACTCCCTCAAAAATATGCCAAACCGTGTAAATTTGAATATGTTGCCAAGTAAGAGTAGCTGAGTAAAACTCCAGTTTGCACATTAATGGCGCTGCACTCGGAATACGTATCTGCGAGGAGCATAAAAGTCCATGTTTGAGAGCAAGCCCACATATTTCCTTGTGATAGTGGCATCAGAAATCTGAGATAGCCAATTCGTAACAATGATCACCAGGCATCATTTGCCTGCAGAACTACGATGGAGAGCCATTGGGAGACTAGAGACAGGACAAAGTCAAACAGAAGTGGCCAGATGGCTAAATGTGAGTCCTTCTGTGGTTCATAGACTTTGGAGGCAATTTCAAATCACAGATTCGGCACCTAGGATGTTCAGCCAATGACGGCCAACTGCTACGATGAGTGCCGACGATCGATATTTGACATTATGTGCACTCAGGAATAGAACCGCTACTCCGACTCTTCTTAGGTCCTCTTTTGCTGCAGCCACCGGAAGGTTGATGTCAACGTCAACTGTGCGTAGAAGGCTTCACGAAGGTGGTCTGTATGCGAGGCGAACAACCATTTGCGTACCGCTCACGTCACACCATAGGAGGAACTGTTTGCAGTGGGCACGACAACATGTCCATTGGACGCCTGATCAATGGAAGGCTATTCTCTTTACGAATGAGTCCAGGTTTAGTCTAGAACGCGATAGTAGGCGTTATTTTATATGGAGAGAACCTGAAACCCGTTATCATCCGTGAAAGAGATGCATACGGAAGAGGCATTGTCTGTGTTTGGGGTAGCATTTCTTTGGGTGGACGCACAGACCTACATGTTTTTCCAAGGGGAACCGTGAATGCTCATGTTTATAGAGATGACATCCTTGATGCTTATGTGCACCCATATGCCGGGGCAATAGGTGATGCTTTCCTGTTACAAGGCGATAACTCAAGACCACACAGGGCTCTCATCGTATTTGATTACCTTCAACAGAAAACAATTATTGACATGGAGTGGCCAGCTGGATCCCCGGACTTGAGTCCTATCGAGCACGTTTGGGGTGCTTTAGGGAGACGTCTAGCTGCTCTCAACCGCCCCCCTTAGACCCTTGCCGCGCTTGCAGGTGCTTTGCAAGAGCAATGGCTCTCGCTTCCTATGGAACTGACAGACCGCATAATTGAAAGCATCACACATCGCTGAATGTGCTGTATTGTTTCTAGAGGCGATTATATTCCCTATTGAAGGTACTTTTCCTATAGCAAACTGACATCTTCGATTTGTTCATTTTATACATGTGCTAATTTCTATACTACCATAATTGTCTGGTAATTTCTTTTATGTTATTGATACCTTACTACGTGTTGTATATTGTGGGTAAGTTTCATAAAATTCTACATGTAACGTTTTCAGTAATCGTGATTTTTTTTAAATTTTTCCTTAATTTATGATAACCAGTGTATTTTCTTCACCTCATTTGAGACTGTAGTTCAAGTCAGCTTTCATTCTTTGCTTTTCACTTTGAAGTGAAACACGTTAGATGCAAATTAAGCAGGGGGAAATAAGGGACTCGACCATCTACTACAGCTGTCGTTACCATAGTTACGAGGTAAAACGGGCGGCAAAATTACTCTGAAGTGTCTATTCTAAAGTAACAGGTAATACATAAGTAATAAATCCGGCTAGCATTAACAATCACATGCAATGCTCTGAACGAACTTTCATAAAAATTCTCTTCTCACAAGAAATTGGTTGATACTGCAGTTTATTTATCTGCAATTAACAGTGAACGTTAATGCTAATTAACATCGAGTGTCGAAGAGATAGCTATTTAATACTTTTTACGGAATCACCAGTCATTCGTTGCACTCTTAATTTTTTTGTTATGCTCTAAACAAACAATTTTTCAAGAAATTGCGCGAAACTTTTCATATTCATAACGCGTTCTCACTATAATGCTCTCATAAAAGTGTTTCAGATTAGATCGTTTAAAACTAAAATCATCCGCTGAATTCAGTTCCTAGATATAGTGAACTATTCAACGAATTTTTGTTACCTTTCATGTTCTTGTAATTTGGATATGTAATGAAGTTGGTCACCTGTAAACGAGGATAAAATCAATATTCTCTATGAAATTCGGAAAAAATATAACCCCGTTGTATACTGCCAATGATTTAAAAGTCAGTTTTCTTGATATGTGCAAGTAGCTGTTAAAGTGTATACGCATTCTAAATGGGATTCATGTTTTTTCGGGAACAGCAAATTATTGAAATTTATTCGCAATCCATAAAAACTTTTGTCTGAGAGCTATAACAATTAAGAATAAGATTTTGTACATGCATATCATATTTTGATTAGAAACGTGTAATATATTGTATTAAACAAATTCAATCCCGTTTAACGCTTGATATTCGTTTTACAGAAACTTTGGATTTCGTTATCGCAATCCTTTGCCCTGTAAAACAATCCTAGCAGACGACAACATTGAGAAAATTGACGTAAAGCCGTTTATTAAGTTTTTTATACATTGTGTCTATCTTTAAGAAATTTTCATTTCTAATCATTTAAAAAAAATATTTATCAATCACTCATTCATTGCATTCAATTGTTTCATTTATATTTAATTACTTTTTAAGCAAAGCTTTCACAATTCAACTGAAGTGCATAATACTAACATCTTTGATATTTAATAAGCATTAACAAAATGTAATTATCTATCTGGTAAGAAAACATTGTTTGATTTATTCGCTTTGCAGTATGTTATATACAGTGTTTCACAAAAGTGATGGGACACTTGTGCTTTACAAAAGGAAACTGTAGTAAAATAAATTTTAAAAAAAGGTAAAAATTTTTTGTGGGTCTGTTTCATACTTGAATTTAGTAACAATTATTACATAACATAGATTTTCTCAAAATATTAAAATATTAATTTAATAAAAATACAATTGTTAGAACGGAGCAAAAAATGGCTCACATAAGTGATGGAACACTTACTTTTCCATCAAATATTTATCCAAAAATTTTACTTTTTAAAAGGTTTTAATATTTTGTTGGAATTCCTTTTACTTTTAAAATATGATTTAATCTTCTTGGAATGGATTCGACTAATTTTTTTATTTTATTTTATTTTATTTTATTTTTATTATTTTTTTTATTTATTTCTGGAGTGATTTTACCCCATTCTTCTTGAAGCACCGATTTTAATTGTTGTTTTGAAGAAATGGTCTGTTTGCGAATTCTTGATTCCAATTCTTGCCAAATATTCTCTATGGTATTTAAGTCTGGAGATTGTGGTGGTGCTTTTATTATTTCAGGACAGTTATACAGCAGCCAGAGTCTAACGTTCAAAGCAGTGTGCTTGAGGTCATTGTCCTGGTAGAATTTAAATTCCTTATGAAGGTTCAATTTTCGTGCTGAAGATTTTCAATTTTGATTTAAAATGTTAATATACTTGTACTGATCGATTATACTGTCAATAAAAACAAGATTACCAACTCCAGCGGACGACATACACCCCCATACCATAACTCCTCCTCCACCATGTTTTACTGTTGGCACCAAGTTCTGTTTGCGAAATTCTTCCCTGGGTTTTCTCCACACCAAGATTCTACCGTCAGAACCAAATATATTAAATTTACTCTCATCAGCAAATATAACTTCATTCCAGTAATCAGAATTCTTATTTATGTTGGATTTTGCGAAAGCCAGACTGTTTTCTATTCTTTTCACTTACGAAGAATTTTTTTCCGGTTGCTCTACCGGGATATCCAGCAGTTCGAATTATTCTTCCAATAGTTTCAGGATTAACAATTACTCCAAATAATGCTTGTAAATCAGGCAGCAACATTAGGAACACTCATTCTTGGATTTTTTGTTTAATATTTCGAACGATAATTCGCTTTATTCCATTAAATAGCTTTGATGGTCGGCCAGGTCTTTTTTTATCCTGAATCATACGATTCTTTTTATATCGTTTAATGATATTGAAAACTGTTAAAGACTGAAGTTAACTGCTTCAGCAGTTTCTCTAATAGATTTTCCACGTTCAATACCAAATTAATAACTAATTTTAGAATTTCAGGCAAAGTTTCTTTTCGTTTAGCATTCATGGCTGCACAGAGCTAAAAAACACAAAAATTCCAAAACAAACTGGAGAGAAATACTGAAGACGATTTTATAAATTATTGCTAATTGCTTTTGAGTAAATAATAAAAACCCAAAAAAAATATTTTTATTGTAGTACGTAGGTGTCCCATCACTTATGTGAGCCATTTTTTGCTTCGTTCTAAACAATTGTATTTTTATTAAATTAATATTTTAATATTTTGAGAAAATTTATGTTATGTAATAATTGTTACTAAATTCAAGTATGAAACACACCCACAAAACATTTTTACCTTTTTTTTTAATTTATTTTATTACAGTTTCCTTTTGTAAAGTACGAGTGTCCCATCACTTTTGTGAGACACTGTATGTGCCGTATTATATGCCTTCAAAATGCGTCACAGGTATAGCAGTGTTTCTCGACTAAAGTACAGCAACACTTAAGCGTTCTTTGTAATAACTCTTCTCACTCACTGCACCATTTTCGAGTTTAGTTAGAGTAATTGAATTGAAAATTAAATTTTTCTTTAGCCATTGTTAATTGTAAATACTGGAGATTCTTTGTTCTCAGTTACTTTCTCTTTTGTTTCCACAAGTAATGAGGTTTCTTTGCAGATCAGATCCCTTAGATACCGTTTGGAGAGGAGGAACGTGAAGATATCCAAAATTGCTGACGTGTGAGTATTAATGGTTGTTGCATTAGAATCGAATTGGTCGAAGTCTTATGTCCGGTAAACGTCTCTTCCTCTATTTGTCACACATTTTATTAGAATTTTCAGTTATTGGAAAAAAATTCCAAGGAATTGATTAGTTCACTAATCCTATGTCATTGAGAGACGATTAGAAATATGATTTAATCCAAAAATTTTCATTCAAATTAATCTCTTTTTCTCAGGATCACAAATATTATTTAGATTTAGTGACAGGCATATTGATTCTTTTAATTTCTAAAAAGTCATTATCAAAATATATAAACAAATCATACTTGACTTTATGAACATATGAATATTTACTTCTGAACAAATGTCTTCATTTTTTATAATCTGAATATAATATAATGTGGGTACTTTCCTTTTTTATGCGCACTGATATAATTTTTAAAATTGTTTTTCCTGAATAAAAATTTTCCATTGAATGGTTAATAATTTATCTTTCTTGATATACCTTAAATCTGATTCTGAAGAATACGAAATTCAAAATAAAATACTTACACATTGAATTAGAACCTGAAGTGAAGCTGTTTGCATATGTATACCCGCTCTTTTGCAGATGTAATGAAAAATTAAGAATATCGTGAGTCAAAAGTTTTTGGCAATTTAATTAGTAAAGCACTTTGAATTGAGATTTCTCAATTTAATTCGCTCGAAGCAAGATCATTCTGTTGTAATTAATTTGCTAATTTACTTTTAAAATTTAAAATTTAAACTGCCAGAAAATATTTTGTTCTTTCCATGAGATGAATACTTCACAATCAGTTATATAATAAAGCCTCGATTCAGAAATTCAATTCGTTCCTGAAGGCCATCAATCGAAAATTCGTAAATCGAAACTAATATTCCGCACAGAAATTAATATAAAATGGATTAACTCGTTCTTCAACCACACATGATTACACATTTAAACCTTACAACAGTACTTTGTTTAAAATTTCATAAAAAAAAAAAAAAAAGGAAATTAACAAAATATAAGACAAAAAAGTACAAACTATACTAAAAAGATAAAATAGAAGAAAATTTAATTTTACTGTTTTCGTACGAAGAGGCGGCAATGGCATACGTGAAAAGTAATGGAGAAGCGTTATGTTTTGGATGAGGGAGGAATTTCTTTGCATAAATCCATCAAAAAGTTGCTTTCCTGGGCATATTCTTTTTCATTTTCTTTGTCACTTTTCCGCAGTCAACTCTGCTTGAGATTTACTAGACCACTGTTTCACTAAAAATTTGTATCATTTGATTTCTTGTTGTTTACATTTTAAGATGATTAAGTTTTTAAGATGATAAGTGAGACATGGTAAGTTAGTTTTAAGATCATAACTGAGACGTGGCATTATCACTGAAAAGGTATATGCTACAGCTTTCTACTGCTTTATGAAGGTAACACAACTAAGCAAAAATATTACATCTAGCTATTTTTTGCAAAGATTGTTCAGGTCAAAGAAACTACGGTCATCTTTTCGCGAATCCTCTTTTCTCTGAGGGCACTTCCTTCACTTTTATTGCTGATTCTGAAGTTATCGCAGTTCTCGTTTGTTTCACTCACCTTGATGGTCTTCTTGGAACTCCTTCTCATATTCATTGTTAACTTAGCCTTGAGACAAAATTTCGTAAGTCACAAAAATGACCTAAATCCCGCAAAGTCTGTGCCTGCAATACAATCTGGCCATAGTTTTCCCCAAGCCGAATCCATAGCCCTCTAAGTCACTTGCTTTCAGGCCTTGTTAATGACAGTCAAGCAAAGAGAAATATTAAAATCGTTTTTCAGGAAGTCTGTGACTACTAATTCTGTAGCTTAGGTTACCTCAAGAACCCTTAGAAAATCATATATTGCTTTCGCAACTCGAGACACCGTTCGTCATTCGAAGCATTTTGTTCAGATAATTTGTTCATGGAGCAAATTTTTCGTGGTGTGAGAATTTCATGATCTGAGGTTCGGCTGTAATAATTTTGTAAAAGCTTAGATAAAAAATGAGGCATTAAAATGACGTGAATGTTACATTAATTTATGTAAGTTCAAATTCATTTCGACAGAATTATACCAGAAGTTGTACATAAAACTTGAATAACATTCGAAATTCACAATGCAATTAAAATTATTTCTCTTCTGTGTATGAAATGGATCTAGTAACAAAATAGCATTTTTTCTAAGGTATATATTGTATCTTATAAGAATGTGCGCTTACTATAAAGAAAATGGTAAGTAAAATACGAAAATTGTGTAACAGGTCAGTATTTGTGAAGACTGTGCTCGATTAATTATTTCGCAATCTTATTTATTTGAATGAATTACCAAAATTTCAGTTTCCGAAAATGACCAAATGTATTAGAAGTTATGTACTTTGATAGTAAAAAGGGGGGAACTGTTCTTGTTTAGTGTTATAAGACATTAAACGATTAAATCAGTACGTGTATTGTTAAGGTAAATTAGTCACCATTCAACTTTATATCGCCATCGTTTTAATTAATTTCTCAAATTAGCAGAATTTTAATATGTATGTTTCATTCATTCGAGTTCGTGAGTCACATTTTCTTCTTAATTAGAATTTCTTTAGAATAGTGTGACTGGACCTATCAAAATTAAAATAGTACTATAAGGTATTATTTCCCTCTTCCCAGCTTGCCTTCGTGGTATAACGGTAGCCCACTTGGCCCGTATTCGAGAGGTCCAGGGCTCGAGTCCCGGAGAGGACATTGCATATTTTTCACATTTCAGGATTAAAAAAAAACCTAATGTCTTTATAATACAGAACATTATTTTAGTTTTTTAACTATTCAGAAAGTTTGACTTGTATGCAGAAATGTAGATAGCATTTATAAATCCGAGTTATTTCGTAATCTTAAGTTCTGATACGATTTTTAGTATAAAATCATAGATCATCATCATTTAGAAATTGCATGCAAATTTATTACTTTCCTTCTTTGCGTTTCATTTCCTTACATAAGCAATGTGCGTGAAGTATTTTGGTCAATAAAATATGCCTAGCAGGTAGGAAACCTATCTTCTAATCAGGACAGTTTATGCAAATATTTTCATTCAAATTAATCTCTTTTTCTCAGGATCACAAATATTATTTAGATTTAGTGAAAGGCATATTGATTCTTTTTTTTTTTTATTGATTCTTTCCACCGAGAAAACTATATCCATTTTATAAATTTATCCTAATTTCTTGATCTTTAATGGAACTATCTAATATACTCTCGTAAATACGTGATTTTTTCATTATTCTGTCATTTCTGTATCTCTTTCATCATTAGGTTATTAGTTTCGAAATTTTCTGATCTTATTTATTAATTAGTAATCTGAATGCATTTGATAATATATCTCATATGTTGAAAATACGTATTTATGATTTTCGTAAAATTTCACGTCAGGATTTGGTATACTACTTATTCTTTTAACGAAGTAAAATAATCTTTTCAGCCATTAAGAACAGAAATAATACATAAATTGATTCGAAAACAAATTTTAAAAGAGAACAGACATAGATTACTGCCATTGCTAGCAGTTTTGAAACTTACCAGTTCATTACCAGGTGTTTCAGATAACGAATATCAAACCTTCGAGAGTTGAAATACAATATTTTCCCAATGGCAGATTGTGAACAATTAAGAATGTAACCCAGTCCATTAATCTATACAAGGCCGCATGTGGTGGTCTCTTTATTATGGAGGCACCTAATAGGTGGGCCACCATCGCCTTTCCTATGAAGGGACGGACAGTTACAACCATGCCTTCTCCGGGATTCGAACCCAGGCCCTTCGGCATCGCAGTCAGCTTCCCTGACCACTATGCCAACTGGGCGGCGTTGAAATACAATATTTGACGCAATAAATCTTTTTTATTCCGCTGACATATCTCTGCATTTGATTCAAACTTTCTAAAGAACTGATAGCCACCGCTGCAATGGAGGCGTAGTAATTTCAGTTTTCGATCAATTTTTGCGATGTAAGAAAGAGGACTATTGCAAAATGCATATTTTTTTCTTTTATAAATCTTTGATAAAATAGCCGTGGAACTGAAATATTATTTATTTGTACTTTGCTTAAAATTTTCTTCCTTAACGTATGCAAATGAATTGAATTTAAAAGAAATATAGGATATGCTTTCCTATGCAGCGGTACCTCTGTGTACATTTGTTTTAAAATACGTCGAAGTTCATATATGTCCTGTTTGGACATGAAAATTTTTGTTTTGTCTATGATATTTGTTCTGAATACGACTCAAGTTCGATGAGTCATGATTGCCACTCCACACTTTTTTTTTTCCTTTCAAGACAATGTTGCCACTGCCCATGAGCGTCAGTATGCTTGTTCAATAAAGGACGTGTGCTGCAACTATGAATTTTCAAGTCATTTTAGATGTTTTTGCGTACATTTTGTATAAATTTCTTAGGAGTTTTATGAAAGCTAACGAAAAGATTCAAGCAACGAAGAAAATTGTTATGATCGCCAATGAGGTGAAAAAAATGGAGAAAAACGTTGAAAATATGAACATATCACACGAATCTGGGACTTGGTTGCTACATAACGTATGGCGAGTACGACGGGGTCTAGGACTGTAGAAATTCGTTTAGTGTGCGTCCAAGGAAATGAAAGGGATAACTGACATGTCCCGAAGTACCATTGTATGTATATATTTCCTGTATATGTTCATATATTAAATGTTGATTGTTTAAAATTTCTCCACTTTTTATAAATTTGCTACAAAATGTTTCTTCGGTTCCCTTCCCTTCCCATGAAAGAACTTCGACATTTCAATAAACATTCGATGGGCCTACTCATTAAATTCATAGAATTTATCTTCTGAATAAATTTCTATTTCACATTGCATTACATAATTCTTGTACAATTTTCTTCCAGGTATCTGATATACAAAATAATCTCACACTAAATTAGTAGAACAAAAAAAGATAAAAACTAAATCAAAATTTCACACTAAGAAAGAAATTAAATGATGCTTATTCTTGAATAAACCTTCAGTCTTTCTATTCCTACAGGTACATCAGTTTTTTCGAGCAGTACCAAGAATATGACGCCTTCCTTGTTACACCGGAGCCTTCCAATCCTTGGATCTCAGACAGTGTGGACTTCTGGGAACTTGAGAAACAAACGTGAGCAACTTTTCTAATGCGTAACCGACGGCAAGCTGCTGTCTATAAAACATTTTGATAAACATATTTTGTCAATTTGAAGGATTGTCTCATGAAAAAGTTTCAGGAGACCTTTTCAGGTTGATCACTATAATTTTTTCAAAAAGATAAATGATTATCAGTAATCTATATAGAATACTATGAATTTGGAAACACAGGATGTTCGAAAAGGATGACTGTATCGCCAAATATTATTGATCCTAAGTTTTTTACTTACGATTACAGAGTTTTTCAAAATAAGGTTAAAACTGTTATGATAATAGTTCCAGCAGTGGAGGTAAGAAGGCTCTCGGAATAAAAGATATGCTTATATATTTCTCTTTGATCAAAAAGTAGTAGCATGAAAGTGCTGGTTATTGGCCAGAAGGCGCAGTGCGTAAGAGCCCGTAGGCGCAACATGCAGCGGGAGTTCACTGATAAAAGGGAAGGACCGAAATAACAGAGACTTTTTGATAGGATTATCTTTTATTTACTTTCCGGGTGTAATTAATTACCTTACATTTTAGGATTTTCAGCTTTTGTATTTTTCTTTATTCCAGCTATTTTACTGTCTGTAAATACTGTGTACATAATGGTTAATTCCTATATACCCTTAATGCTTCTTATGCACGAATGTAATGATTGTTTCCCCCGACCTTAATTTTAGGTGTCAATTTTTAAATATTATCGTACATTTTTTAACCGACACACACTGAATTTAATCTATTTTTTATATTTTCACTTCATAATTACATTTTCTATAATATTTACCGTACATTCCGGCGTATAACGTGCACTTTTAATTCAAGATAATAGGACCGAAATTTACGGGTACGTGTTATACGCCGGATACAAAAATGATAACTTAAAAATAAAACAAAAATTAGATTTATACATGCACCAAAATGCTGCTTATTTAAAAGAAATGGCATACTTATGAAATTAAACATTTTCATTATCGAATAAAGTATTTTACATATAAAATTAAGGAAGCGAACGTATCCTATTGCTAACAAAGATGCCATATTTACCATAAGAAAAGTAACCTAAAACTATAATGCTATAACACTGAAATGCTTAGCAAAATGCTATATGGAACTGTAAATTTGATACATTATCTGTAAATCTTGTAACTTGTCTAATTAGGAAAATAACATGCTTATTTCCTGGCAACCATTATGAAATGTAGTTTTTGTATTGTTTAAGAATTACGAACAGTGTTAGACGCATATTTTTGTACACTAATTTTCCACAATTAATGTGTAAAACATGAATATTAATATTGGCCAACATAATAATTGAAAAACCAGTTATGGATAACAACTACATATATACCTTATCCATGAAATAAACGTGAGTATCTGTACAACAACGATGCTGGAACCTTAACAAATCTTTACACTCTTCTAAAATCTGCGTAACCAAGAAAAGCGCAGTATTAAGAAAAGTTAGGAAAAGGAACTGTAAAAAGATACAACACTGAAAAAAATTTGTACAGGTATGATTCTGGCAAGTACGCTCTAAGCATTATTATTTTACTCTTAATGGTAGCAATTAGTCACAAACGACTAACCGTCACTAGACGTACGTTGCAGCGTAATATTGTGATTTATGCTCAGATCTGATGTTTTAGTGTAATTATGTGAAAATAATATATCCGTCTTTTTTAAGTTCATTGCAACTTTTGTATATTTTTGTAATTATATGACTAATGTGTAACTGCGTATTCAGTGTGGAAATGTTTAACATTGCTGTAAAGAATGTCTGTGAAATATCTCGTTGGATCGGCTTCTAGTTGGGCAGACTCTGTGTCCAGAAGTGCGGCGGAGCAGTACTTGTAAAATCAGCGACGAAGTTCTGGTACTTCATCCAACTTTTCCCTGTTCCCATTTCTGTTAGCCATTCCCAGCCGCAAAAGACGGAGTCTTTATTTGTACGCATAAGCTGTGCTTTCTATTCATTTTCAAGAGTTAATGAAAAGGTTAGTTAAAAAAAACCTTCGTAAGATTTTGTTATGACAGAGTTTCTTAAACTGTGGGTCGCGGGACCTGCAGCAAGGTTTCGCCAAAAATTTTAGCAGTTTTTATATTTCTTTAACTTATTATATTATAATAATTTTACAATTACCAAATATTTTTACACAATTTATTTGAAAATAGATAAAGATAAGACAATACAGACAAAAAAAAAAAAAAAAACACGTAAACGTTTGGACGCATTCTTTTTATATTATAAACGTTCATCTTACTTGCTTTACACGTGACGCTGTCATTTCGTCTGTTATTCATTTAAAATTTTCACTATGTTCTATGCCTTAAAATTAGAAATTAAAGTTAATTACCTAAAACTGCAATAGTATATTACAGTACAAGTAAAAAAATTGACAGTTTCACTCACGCGTGTGTCGGATTTGCGCAATGCTTATGGGGCCCCACAAAATTTTCGTAAATATCATGGGTTCGCGAAAAAAATCTCAGTGATAAAAAGGGGTCGCGACTGTAAGAAGCCTTGTGTTAATAATATTCCGGACAGAGCGATAATACGCTTGTCCTTCTAATAGGATATGAAGGACTTATAGTATACATATTTTAATGAGTTTATAATGCACAATTATGACCCTATCAGCTTGTAACTAACTTTATTATTTACATTTTTGTTTTAAGAACATCATATGAAAAGTTAAATATTGTATTTACTTATTTGTACTACCTATTATTCCAGTACTGATGTACTTACTTGTGTGCTGCTTATTATGCATCATGTATTATTCATCTTTTTAAGCCTGGCGCTGAAATTACTTATATAAAAATTTCTGCCATATTTTGACAAAATTTTGTAACTGTGTATACACATGTGGTATCAGTATTTAGGGAAATAAAACCTGAAGCGATTTTTATTTTAAAATCTTGTACATTAATTTAGTAAACTGGTCTGGTGCATGGCCTAAAAATATCTGTTCTCATTACTTATCGAACACTTGATTATTAGAATAAATTGCCATGAAGTAATTAGCTCGTTTAGTTTGTTTTGGGCCCACTCTTCGGGAAATGATGATAGATTTTTCAAAGCTGAAGGCAGGTAATCGGATTCTTCATGTCAAGAATTTTATTTTTGTTATGTTTGCTTAAAAAAACTCTATTGATGTTTCTACCTTAATATGTTTTAACTTAGTCTGAATTTTGAACTAGTATACTTATCGCATGCTCTTAAAGAATGCCAAAATTTATCTTCTTTTATTAATATTAGAATAGTAGATCCTAAGTTAAAATGTTACTTTTGGAACCCATATCGCGCTTTTTCTAAGAACTTTTTCTAATACTCCAAGAATCCAATGAATCTTGTAATAGATATGAAATTCGGGAATTAAAATTTTAATATGTTTTTAATTTTTTATACTAGAAAAATTGTTTAATATATTTTTTTTTTAACTTTCTTTTACCACAGACTTTTTGAGTCTTTCTTTTCAAGAAATAAAATATCCTTTCTTTTCCTTTAGGAAGGACATACCAGCGCGGCGGGTCCGGCGCTGGGCGTTCTCTCTAAAAGAGTTACTGCGGGATCCCGCTGGCAGGGAGCAGTTCTTCAAGTTCCTCGAAAAAGAATTCAGCGCCGAGAACCTCAAGTAAGCGAAGACGGTTTTATTTAGAAGCTATTCGATTGTCCATTTATACGGCAGATTCAGTATTCTCTAAGAATAATCTGAGTAACATGCATTTTTCGCTGAAAAGCCAGAGAATGAGACGCAGTCGGCTACACAAAATGGAAAAATTCCAAGTGCGCTTTTAGACATTCTTAGGAATTTGTTTTTTATTCAGCTTTCTCAGCATTTGCTATGTATGTCTATAATAATGCCTCTATGTAATTTGTTTCAACATACAACTCAGGTTACTGAACTTATAATTAGTTAGATCCGTATTACCTTCTTGAAACAGAAAAGTATAATTGCATAACATATAGTAATCTTAAAATAAGTGAGAATATGACAAGTCCCGTCTCTATTATTCCTGAAGTTTTTATTGATTAGTGCTACAGAGAGCATTTAACATGAAAGGTTGTGAGCTTATTTCAGTTATTTAAGATGCTTAAAAATAAACGCTAATCAAACATTATGGGCAGTAACATAAATACACGTATTTCCTATGAAAGTTAGTAAATATAGCTATTAAGGAAATTAAATGAAGCATCTTCTTTTAAGTAAAATGTTCTTATAACTGAAAAATTAGTAGAACCTACCAACTTTTTTCTGAGTAATAATAAAGCGAATAAAGAGTAAAAAAAAATATGTATGTATTAGGGAATTTAAAATTAGCTGTTTCGCGCTGATGAACATTGAAAAGAGATAAAATTCAAGCGACAGTACAAATGAATACTGTAATCAACATAAATAGTATGTAGCCATGTTTAATATAACTAAATTAATTTATCTGTTCCTTTTTAGTATGATACGTAACATATTTCAATTTAAAATGAAAAGTGAGTAAATTACAAAAATATAAATACATTCAAATGAATACTCAAAAACAGAGAAAGGAAGCGAACAAGAATGAAACAATAAAAGGAAAGGATGAAAATATTTGAACTTGCTGTTAAAGAAAATGCTATATCATTAACAAAAACGAATTTTATAAACAAGCGTGATGATTTATTCGTCGTGGAAGATTACGTTTTACTTATAAATTACGCAATATATATCACAAAAACATTATTAATATAAGTGATACTACAAAGGTAAAAAAAGTTCTGCATAGAAAAGGATAATAAGAATCAAATTTCTCTTTGGCTAACGTACTATTTGTAGCATTTAAATTGTTACTAAGACGAGGTTGGTATTTATTTATGACAGAACAAAGTAATTTAGTTTGAAAGACATAAGCTAACTCTAAACAATGAATCTTTCATTTATGAAAAACATTTTGCTTGAAATATTGTTTCTTTGTGAAAGTTTCACTTTGAATTTCAGTTTCTATTTCCGAAATATAAAACTTTTTAGCCTCCCCAAGTGCCCGCGAGATATGTGCATATACTAAATCTGTAAGTTTTACTGATGTTAAAAACGTCGTTAATGATGCAATTCCAATTTTGCTTGCACGTAAAACTATTCACTCTTTGCGGCCTTATCCCAGTCCACACTGCTTGAGGTCTTTAATTTATATTTTAAATTATAAAAGCACTTTTTGCATTAAACATAATGAGCTAAGACACAATAACACGTCGAATAAATACAAATTCAGAAGTCAAACAACAAAAATCAGCGTTATATTTACAAAATTTTCACAGGACTAGTTTCGATGGTTTTACCGAACCACCATCTTCAGCTGCAAAACCACAAATGAACAAGATAGGAAATAATGATTAGATAAGATAAGAAAGTCTGGACAAGAATAAGCAAGTGGCGTCATCTGTTGGCGAAACCAGAACTAAAACATAATTTCTTTAAAGGCCGAACGCAAATTTGGATTGGAATTAGGATCGTTAACTAGAACAGAAAGATTTTTATGAATGTTAAATCCTCTAGAAAATCTAGTTCTCCAATGGAAGATGTTTTTTGAGTAATTTTGGCAGCAGAAAAATTGAAAGTGTGATTTTCGGACCAACAATGTTGAGCAACAGAAGACTTCTGTGTTTCCTTTTTTCTAATATATGCCTCATGTTCCTTGACGCGAAATTTTAAGGCTCTCTTAGTTTGGCCACTGTAAATTAAACCACACTGGCAAGGAATGCTATAAATACCCCAGGACTTCATATCCGGAATGGGGTTCTTAAGTATGGAACTCGGAATTTTATTGATGGGAGAATAAACAACCCGAAAGTTAAATTTCTGCAAAATATGTGCAACTTTACAGCTAATTGATGGAAAGAAGGGAATGAAAACAGAATTTTTATAATCTCCTAAAACAAGAGTGTTCCTTTTAGTGTGTTGAGATGAGAATTTTTTAACTGCTTGATTAATAATGTTGGGTAAAAAGCCCCTGTCAATAGCTATCGCCTTTAAATAATTGAGTTCTTCATCAAGGGTTAGTTTGGAGGAGCAAACTTGAAGAGCACGGAAAACATAGGAATAAAATGAAGCTAACTTTTGTTTAGTCGGATGACATGATTTAAAGTGTAGTGGAAGGCAAACCAATGAAGGTTTACTGTTAACCGTAGTACTGAAGTTGGATGTGTTACGTGTGACCAGAATGTTGAGAAACGGAAGAGAATTGCAAGTCTCAAGTTCAAAAGTGAACTGAATGGCAGGAGCAATGGAATTCATTGTTGAAAGAACTTTATTTAAATTGAATAACCTAATATAATCATTATTTCCTATCTTGTTCATTTGCGGTTTTGCAGCTCAGGATGGTGGTTCGGTAAAACCATCGAAACTAGTCCTGTGAAAATTTTGTAAATATAACGCTGATTTTTGTTGTTTGACTTCTGAATTAGTATAATGAGCTACTCAGAATAATATCCTGCTACTTTTTTGATGCCAAGAAGATTAGTCATGTAATATTTGCTTTGAGTCAGATATTTTTATAAATATTTATATCATTGTTAACTTTAAAAGAAAACAAATCTGTTGCCATAAATTATTATGCATTATTAAGTTTAATAAAGGATGCTTTTAGTACCGTATATTATATAATTCGGGCAGAAAAGTTTGTTTGAGTCTCCTACCTACTCATTACATGGAATGTTCAATAAGTTTTAACTCTGAGTACATTTGTACAAAATAAATAGTTAAAATTACTTTCTCAATTTTTTACATAGTTTGTCAGGACTACTGTTCCTTCTAATTGGCTTGGGAAACATCAGTAGGAATCCTGAGTGGGAACAGGAAACTTACTCAAGCTATGTTCGTGTGTACGATGAACAGACAAACAAGTAAAGAAGGGTTAACTTTACCGTTTATTTTACACAGCGTACAGGTGCTCCCGCACTTCGAGATACAGAGACCAACAGTTTTGGGCTAAAACCTAAAAAATAAGAAATATTCACTGAATAACTAAATAAGAATTAAGCTTAAATGCTTCACAGAGATAATTAACGCGAAGATTGGCCTTTTGACGCTGCGTATATAGAGATCTACGTAGATGCGAATACTATGATACGCCTATTACATCAGCAGGAACTAAGTTCTGGCCTAAAGGTAGACACGAACTGACTGAAAAGCACTCGCGTAGCAGTTCAGCGGGAAGGCTCTCTTTCTTTCTCTTGCCTAGAAGCGACTTCTTAAATACCTAGCACACTTTGCAAACTCATTAGCATAAAAATGCTACTCGCGCTTATTCTGACCGGAAATGGAAAATAAGATAAGATGGCAAAGTTTAAAATAAAATAAACGTTAGTAAAACTTAAAATCCTTATAAATTTCCCTTGAGTTCAACGCACTTATCCGTTAAGTAAAGGAATACAGTAATACGTTAATATCGGATTTCAGCAGAAAAAAAAGTATTTTGTCAGTCTTCGAATCATTCCTTCAAATCATCATCGTCATTCTAACATAAACTCTACAAATGCTACGCTTAAGATTTTGAAACAAAAGGAAGTCATTTGGCCCACGTCTAGTGAATGTGAGAATTAGGAGATAAGCTGAATTCCGCATTGTTGAACAGCAAGCTGGAAAATCTCACCCTTGCACACTAGAGCACTGGCGTGCAAAAGCAACACACTTCTGTTGAGTGTTTTACCTTTATAGTTTGTCAACATAATAAACATCTCTTACTGGCTACTGTTATCTGTTATTACTACATGGCTTATAATTAAGAAGCGATAGTCCCTCTTCATTCTAGAACATATTGCCCAAGATCTTCTCTTCAGATTTCTAGGTTTTGGAATTGAAAGATTTGCGGATGTTCTACTCACTGCATTTCCACATCATGATTCTTTATTTTGTTTCTGGGACACAGTCATTTCTTTTTACTAGCTGTGAATAAAAAATTTTGGGCGTTTATCATGAAAAGCTAAAATTTTCGATCCGGCGTAAACATTTTGGGTTTCCAAATGCTTGTCCAAATGTCAACCAGTGTTCTTTCAAATGTTTCAGGCGTAAATATTTTGTATACTCATCTGGTGCAGACCTTCGGCAGCCCGAACTTTCCATGTAGGAATTTTCTCTTTGACCCAACACTGAGAAACTGTTACTTTTCTGTTTTTCATGACAAATCCCTCCACTTCGGTAGATATTTCTTCAAAGCTAACATCCATATCGCGGTTTAATCTGGTAGTCTGCCAGAAATGCTGTTCTTTTGTCTTAATATTGCAGCCCATCTTTTGAAGGTGGCATAAGGAGGTACTGTATCATCATAGAAAGCAACCATCAGTTTATAAAAAAGAGTTTTAATTGTTATACTTTTTTTTAAATCAAGGATTCAGTTACTCGAACTGTGTTTAATATTTTTAGTGTTGACATTACTGAGTGACAACATTCAAGAGTTTTTCAATAATCAATTCGCACTTACCCTATTATGCGTGCTTTTATTTTCCTATTTCCAAAATGATAATGCAAGCCTTTCATCATGTACCATCATTCCACAAATTGTCATCACATTTGGGCTTAGAACTAACTTTTTTTATTTTTAAAGTAAAAAACTTAGAAAAAACTGATTATACACCTCATTTTCTAGTAGAAAAGTTAATATATAGTATATAGTGGTATACTGGAAGCCAATAGAATAGTGTTTCTTGCCCTAGGTTTCCCTAGCATTTAATTACAAATCTCCAGAAGTTTCTAAAAAAATTTTATATGTGTGTGAATGTATAGCTAAATATATATATATTTTTTGTAGGAGCTCCGTGAGACATAAATATTAATTCAGTACTTTTTTAAACGTAAAATGGTTGAGAAATGCTTTGAAATGGAATTATTTTCAAAACTATTTGTTTTATATATTCGAGTATATCGGTAATAATATTTGTCATACAAAAAAATAAACAAAGAAAATTTGAGCTTTGTAACCACTTTCATAAAATTAGGTAAGCCAGCTCTACTAAGGAAATGTTACTCCTCCACAATTTCACAACATATTATCTAAATTAATTCTGACTTTCTTTTCAGATTCTGGGATGCTGTTCAAGAGCTGAAACAAGTGCATTCAAAGGACATTTCACTCAAAGTACAAGAAATATGGAAGTAAGTTTTCATTCTACGCAACTTAACAAAAAGTGTTTCCTGTATTAATGATGGCAGAATTCATTGATCTCAAATGTAGTGAAGATAACTGTTTCGCAAAAGTGATACCTTTTAAGAACAGATGTAACTATAGCCACACAGCACTTCGGTTTTTAGTATTCTGATGTAGAATTTTCTTGTGAAGAGAATGAAAATAGTAAGTAAGCCTAAGTTGCATTTCAAGTAATTTAATTTTTCCTTCCTTGCAAAAACGTGTAACTGACTTGACACAGTATAAAATAGGACATCGCTGACTGACTGAATAGATCAATTTCCACTTACCCGGAATGTATATAGAATAGAAAATATAACATAGGGCTCTAAAATCTCTTCTTTATATCTCATAGCAGTCAGGAAGCCTTTATCAAGCACATTCAGAGGCATGCGGCTGTGCAACATAATGCCTGCCCAAACCATTACATCTCTACCAACATAACGATCTTTTTCCCTTATGAAGAAGGGATGGTTTCGTGTTCCAGCTCTCTTCAGATTCAGGTGCAGCGAGAATCAGTGTAGCGAGAATCAGTGTCTAGGTTGAATCTTGACTGATCTGTAAAAAGCAGGGTGCTCCACTGAAATCTGGTCCAAGGCGTATGTTGTCTGCACCCTGCTAAACGTACTCTACTGCGTTCTGCGGTGAGCTCGAGACACAAACAGTAAGTCAAGTGGCATACAGCTCTATCTCATGAAGCCTTCGGGCAACTGTTAGACCTTAAAATTCGGGTTTCAGTGGCAGCATCAGTTCATTTCAGAGCTGTGAAGCTGTAGCAGTCTTGCGTAACCACGGTAAAAATTCCAAATAATCACTCTCATTCGTCATTGTGGATCTTGGTCGACCTTGTCCAGATCTGTTCGATATGGATCGAGTGTCCTGAAACTATTTCCACAAACTGCGGACGTCACTGAGCGTTACATTGAGCTCTATAACTACCTGTGCTTGTGATTGGCCTGCCTCCAGTATACCATCAGTTCTCCATCTCATTCCGCCATCCGTATGTTCATGGCTGATTTTACCTGATACCTTAAAAAATTTACTCAACTCTTGCCAGAAATACGGCCAATGTCATGAACGAGTACGAGGGCAGAAATTGCCAATAACCCCTTGGACGCTTATATCTCCTCCACAATCATAGATCCTCAGACACGCACATGTATGCTTACGTATTCAGCTTTGAATATTTGCATAATTAGTAACTTTGATTCAATACTTTTCGTTAAAACAGACGTAATTTGCAATTTCCCTTAATTCTGCACACGAGTCTAGTTCCAATTCTAAAAACTTCTTATGCGAATACTGACTTTTTACATCATTCGACAAAATTCACATCCACCTTTAGGATCTAAAATGAATAAAAATATTTTCTATGATTTATATATTTTTTTAAATAAAAAGACACGTAAGTCCAGTAAAAACAACAAAATATATGTTTACTGAGACTTATATTCCAAGATTATTGCTATACTTAAATACTTTTTCCGTAAAACATGTAAATCGTCTCTAAATTGTGTAATAGTTATAATTTAGAATATAGGCCAGAGGATATCAAACTTCTGTATGCCGCGGAAATCTGCGTTTCAATGTTATGACTATGACACTTCAGTCAACATTACAGTTGACAAATGGTTGCAAAACATTTTTAATGAGATACTTCTATCAGTCATGTATCCAATGTACTTGACTGTGTATATAAATCTGTGACTATCAGACTGTGTATATAAATTTGCGTGCATCAAATTTAAACGTGTATATTTTTTAAAAAAGATTTGTGTGCGAGATGTAATTACTGATTTACAAATACGCCGTGGCACTCTTTTATATCACCTGCATCTGAAAATTTTAAAACTGTTTGAAGAACTCAGTTTAGAAACCATAGGTTTAAGTTATTTTGTCGAGGCTATTTCGTCGAGATTATTTTGTTGTGAGCTATTTTGTCGGGGGTCCCTTACAAAATTAGTAAACGGAGCGTGGGGCCCTGAAAAATAACATGTACATTGGATACATGACTGTGTTAACTGAACCCTATTTCTTCGATTCTAAAACAGCTACTTTCAGAGAAAATTCTTTTTACAATTTTTAGAAATGAAAAAAAAATTGAAATTTGTAATCGTTTTAAATTAGAGCAAAATGTGAGTTGTCTGTAAATAATGTACTGCAAACCACTGTAGTTTAG
This sequence comes from Stegodyphus dumicola, assembly GCF_044657685.1. Lineage (NCBI taxonomy): Eukaryota > Metazoa > Arthropoda > Arachnida > Araneae > Eresidae > Stegodyphus > Stegodyphus dumicola. The sequence goes on along the minus strand of NC_140776.1, from coordinate 88,549,172 downwards.
AACATAGTTGTTAAGGAGAAAACATAATTTTCTGTTATTTGTAGGCTTAATCAAACGAAAAGTTAGTCAGTCAAAATTCTTTAAAACGAAAAAATTATAACGCATTTTTAAGGATTATGTTCTCATGTTTAGGGAATTGTATTTTAAGTATAAAACAATTTTTCTCAACACACGGTGAGATGATATTTCTGAATTATTTTCACTACCTTGATTAACGCGAATCTCCACGGGCTATCAAACATACTGGAAGAACCGTTATAATTATATATGAAATATATGTGTAATACAGCAAAAGATTCGAAAAATGTCTCATTTCTAGATTGAATGATTCTAGTATTACATTGAAGTGGTTACATATTCACAAACGAATAATAAATGCATGTAGAAAATAACGTAACTTAAAATCTGCAAATATATCAATGTATTAAATCTCATCAGACAAAGAGAAATCTCTGATAATCGATAATTATCGATGAGAGGGATTTATGAAAACCATAGCTTCCTGTTAATAAGTATTATAAGATTCTAGCTTAATTAAAGTTCCTTTAAGCTAGAGCTTACTTGAACTGTGAAGCAACTTTTCCCTAAGTTCTATTGTGTCAGTTAACATTCGCTCTAGGCTAATATCACCGGCCTAGATTGACAGGCAATTAATATGCACGGCCGTAAAATAGCAACCTTTAACTACTAGCGAAACAACTTGGCAGAAAAGCAGAGCACGCTCTGTTTTAAGTGACTCAGACCTCAGCTTAAATAGCAGCTTCCTACCCTAATTTGCGTAAAAACTGAAACTGAAACCTCATTCTGAAAGAAAGCATGGGTTGGAAAAATGATAGTTTAAAGGAAAAGCAGTTTCCAAAATAAAATTTACTGTTAAGAAAATAAAATAAATCCAGTTAGTTATAATTATATTGAGTTTCAGAGAATTTAGATTGTTCAGGATGACAATAAATGGGAAAAAAATCAGTTCAAAGAAGTATTATAAATTTTTAAAATTAACCTTAGATGAAGTCTGAAACAAAGAAACCTCTTATATGTGTTTCTCAAATCATAAAACCTCATATAAAATGTAGTGTAATAAAGTTTGAAAATAAAATACAGCGAAATATGGATAAATAAGGCTAAAAAAAGAACGGCATATTTTCGAATTCAGTTGGAAGAATTTTAAAGGAACGAAGTCGTCTGGTTTTTCATTATAAGTATTGTAAATAATAGAAGGTTTTTTATCTACGAAATATTTTCGAAATATCTTATCATATTTTACTTGTAAATGATGAAACTGGAAAAGCAGTAAAAGGTTCTGCTTAGATTTTATATTATCAAATATTTACGCTTGTGAAAGATTATTCCAATATTGCTACATGATCTCTTTTACGAGTTAGAAATACGAAATACGAGAGTTGAAATGTAAATTTTATGATTAATGGATTTAAATTTTCATATTCTTTACATATTAATTTGGACAATCCTTTATGTATTTACTTCGATTTAAATAATACTGTTCTTTTAGAGGTACATTTTTCGAACAATTATTTAATACTTACTTTTTTGGCGACAAAATTCCATATCAGGTATTCATTAATTGCATCACACGTATATATTTCTAATAAAAGTCACATGAGTTAATTAAAATTTTATGAGAACGAGAAATTACATAATGCATGAAACGAATGAAAGCGATAAATTATGCAATACATAAATTTATCATGGATAATGCATTTTAGTGCTATGTCGTATTTTGTGTAGAGCTGTTTCGTCGTCTATATGAATTCAATTCTAATTCTTCCAGTCTACATTCACATTTCATTTCAGAGAGATTTCTCTGAATAATCATTTTTATGATTAAAAATGCTTTAGACGAACTTGTATGAGAATAAAGTTTTCACTCTTTTGTCAAATATAATATAATTTATAAATTTTAATACATAAGTTTTACATATTAATATAATTACGATGGGAAAAGTGACTAATATTTTATTTTCCGTATCATATAATATGTAAAACTTTAATGATTTAACAGAATAATAAACACAAATCAGAATGCAAACTATTTTCAGAAACTTTTCTCATATATATATATTATCTTCAGCTCGCGATACTGTATCCGAAATTCTAAAGATAGGCTCTTTAAAAATATTTTGTGATATTGCTGTTGAATTGAATTTTAAGTGCAAAGAACATGGTATTTAATAAATAAAGGTAACACATAAAAGTAAAGGTAACACACAAAATCCGATTCAAAAGGAAGAAACGAATATTATTAAGAACTGCATCTATTGCTTTCAAATAGTTTAGTTTGTTAATATGCAGCAGACAGATTCCATTTAAAGATAAATATCTTACACTTTGTCGAATGGCAACAGATTCGAATGAAAAGTGAGACGATGCACTTATAGTTATTCGACGCCTAGAAGGTTAGAATAGATGCAGGAAGCATGACTTCACAAAAATGAAGCCAAGGAAATGTCAGCAACGTGACGTCACGTCTTATCATGGCCGCCATACAGTGTACAGTAAAACTATAAAACATACTGTTAAATAAAATTACACTGATTTCGAGACCAAATATGAACGTCCGGAGGCTCAGAAAAGTGTTTTTAGCTATAATTTGCCTAAAATATCATTGAAACTTCCACTGAGATTCTATGTTTTATCATGTATAGTATAGTTACTATTTACACATTTTCATGTACCTAGTTTTTATTGAATTTGGAACAAATATTTGCAATTCTTGTGATTTTTCTATGTACTAAGTAGAAAATCATTTATGTTAAGTATTAAAATTAGAACAGGAGGCTTATAAATATTCAATGATGAAAGCTAACATTCGACAACACCAATTAGATTGTAAACTAAACCAACCAAAAGCTCGCCTACGACAGCTGCCATGATAAGTCCAAACGTCATACTGTGACCTTTCCCGGTTTCATTTTCATTGTACGGGGCATACGGAAGACGCTTATTTATTCTAACCTCCTTGTTCGACGCAAAATCCCATTTCCAGAATAATAGCCCTTTTGGGCTAATGATAGCGGAAGAAGGCATGAAGATCCAGATTATCTGTAATTTATCAAGCATTTGCAGACACCAGAACTCCAGACATTTTTTTATATTAATAAGGAATCAAAATTTTTATTTAAAAGTAACATTCGTATGGTGTTTGATGACATTAATCAATCATAAATCTTCAAGAGAAAAAAATGTTTTAAAACGATAAACTGCTATGTCTATTTCAGAAGTCAAACAACAAAAATCAGCGTTATATTTTCAAAATTTTTCAAAATTTTCACAGGACTAGTTTCGATGGTTTTACCGAACCACCATCCTCAGCTGCAAAACCGGAAAAAAAAAAAAAAAAAAAAAAAAAAAAAGCAAACTGAGGGATTAGCCATGGGAAACCCCCTCAGTCCCATCCTGGCATTAATATGAATCTACATGCATTAATATGAATCAAAATTGTTTGAAACTTTAAATTTCCCGGTATGGTTCCGCTACGTAGACGATACTTTTACCCTGTTTGAAGGTAATAAAATTTGAATAATTCGGTAAAACCATCGAAAGTCCTGCGAAAATTTTGAAAATATAACGCTGATTTCTGTTGTTTGACTTCTGAATTAGCATTTGTTCGGCGTGTTATTGTGTCTTAATTACTATGTCTATATTGAAAAAATTCCAGATATCTTTAAAACTATTAGAATTTAAGATAAATCACATTTCTGAAGCAACCTAATTTCCTGTCTACTCTAATGTTCAAAAGGTATCTGTAGCAATGTCCGGTTTGTTTAAACGTCTATTTAGTAGTAGCTAAAAGTAAAATCTGTGAAGTGCTTAGTGTGTTCTGTGGTAGGTGTTTAAAATTTGCTCTTTAGATTTTGATTCTTGGTGAAATATCCTGGTTGTATGATGAGATTTGTGGTTTTCTTTACCTGTAACGTTAATATGAGATCATTTCTCATACACTTTCGTAAGAAATATCCCTTTTCGCAGCAGGAAGATTCGAATGCGTTATACCAACAAAAAAGTTATTAATTTTTAATCTCATAGATATCTGACTGTTAATACCAAAAGTAATAAAATCCAATCCTCGTAATTATATTATCACCCAGAAAGGAAAGGCGTTTGTTACCCATGCTTGTCATGAAGTTTACATCTCATTTTTGAGACCAATACAGGTAAGATTTCTCTTCATATATGCAGATAAGATAATCTGTGTGTATGCAGTTACACCGCAGATATCTACATATAGGAGTCAAAATGTCTATAGTTAAAAAAAAGTGCAAAGTTTTCGCATATATGTTTAAGAGAAAAAAATTCGGGGTTTTCAGTGAAACTAGAACGTACGTCTACTAATGCTGCTTTCTTTCTTTCCACCGACAGCGAGGCAGCCGGTCCACTGGGTAGTTAGCATATCGGCCTGGTAGCCCCGCTGACGGAAATAACTTGAACAAAAAAAAAAAAGAAAACACTTATAAATACATGTTGTGCTGTAGACGACTGCTGGGGGCAGTGCAAACAAATGTTGGACGAAGACGATAGTGCATGATGTTCGTATTTTTGATGGAATAGGCTACATTTCTGAAATCCTTAAATTGCAAATATTTAACTATCTTGAACGCAGTCTTATGATTAGCTTTTAAAGCATTTCCTAAACATCGTGAAACATCATAAATACGAGCAGTGAAGTTAAAAGTTGATCTTTATTCAAAGCGCATAGAAGTACTCAAAATAACGAGATTTTAGTTACGTAGTAGTCAATACGGAATATGATGCCCTTATTCGAGGATTGTTGTTGTTGTTGTATAAGATTTTAGCTATTTTCATTTTATCCACGTATGAATATATTTATTGTTCTCCACGGACCAGTCAATACGGAATATGATGCCCTTATTCGAGGATTGTTGTTGTTGTTGTATAAGATTTTAGCTATTTTCATTTTATCCACGTATGAATATATTTATTGTTGTTGTTGTTGTATAAGATTTTAGCTATTTTCATTTTATCCACGTATGAAGATATTTATTGTTCTCCTAATGCCTGACTATTAATTTGTGCTGTATTCTGTATATGATATATGATGTTATTATTTTTGGTAACAATATGCAAGTAGACTTTGCATTCTTTTTTTATATAAAATTTAGCTGTTTTAATGTATTTAATTATTTGGGGTATGGTTTTTAAATATTTAACCATTAAATACTTTTATAATTATTACAGCGAGTATCTCGCTCCAGATGCCAATTGCCCGATCAATATAGATTCTAAAAGTTACGAGATAACGAAGAAAAATATGGAAAGACCAGATAGATGGACATTCGAAGAAGCAGCTGTAAGTTACCTATTTGATCTTTTTTACCTTGTCTCAATATTGAATCATATAACTAAAATGCATACATATATTTAATAGGCTCATCTATACCAGCTTATGAAATGTGACAGCTATTCACGATACCTTAGATCAGAGATGTACAAAGAATATTTAAATGGAATGAAGAAAAAGGTGCATTTATTTTTTTTCCTTTTCAACAAATATCTTTTGTTAATTTATTTTATACAATCTCGTATTTAGAGAAAAAAACTCATTTATTTCATTTAATACGCAGCATTTGTTATTTATAATGATAGAGAATGCGAAAAAAGTTATCTTTTGCTACGTCGGGCATATAAGTGTATATCTTTTTAAGTAAAAAAATAATTACACCAAAAATTCTTAAAACCAGATATTTATATATATTGTGGACAGTACGAAAATAAAATACGTAAAAAACTTTGATAAGAAAAGCCCAATTCAAAATAAATGGGAGCAGTAAAAGATGAAAAACAAAATAAAGATTAATAAAAAATTAATAAAAAATAAAAAAAAGTTTCTATGAGTTTTCATTTAAAACTCATGAAACAAGTGATGAACTAAAAGTACAAAAGTAATTTATAGTTTTATGAGAACAAAAAATTAAACAATTTTCTTCACAAAATTAATCTGCAATTTAATATCACCATAATAAAAGGTAAAAATTGGCTCGTTTCAAGGAAAAATAATAATAATTACTACTATCATTTCCTAAGTTAAAGCAAATATTTATTTAAAGTAAATAAACAGCACATTTGTTTTATAGATAAATAAGATTTCCATATTATTTTGAAAGTAAAAAATAAGTATTTCTAATGTTGTAGGTGTTCTTTCTTTTTATTTTATTTTAATTAATGATTTTGTAAATACAATTAATAGCCAAAAGTTTTTCAGGCGGAGTTAATTGCAAAAGTGATTTTTAAAAGATAAAATTCGTTTTTATAAGGGGTCCTTGGGTCGGCTTGGCCTGAAATTTTCTTTGAAAGCGCTAAATTTTGACATATTAAAAAATTGTAATCTTGAATTTTTTTCTTAAATTCAAATGACTAAATTTAAACAGAACAAAATTATGATGGTACTGCAGCAAATTCCTCAAGAGCAAATTGCAGTACTCAGAAGGTGGGAATACAAGAAATTTCTATCTCTTGGGTTTTCTTATGTTAATCGTAAAGATGTGAAAAGACCAGTTCATCTAATGTGAAATGATGTTTTGGTTGCTCAGAGAATGAAACCGTACAAATTAAAACACATCTTAGTACGAAGCATGCAGTATCCTGAAATAAACCAAAGGAATCAGCGGTCTTAATCTGGGGACACCTCAGCAATTTTATATTATCCGCTTATATATTTCGGTTATGTATTTGTAAATACAGTACAATTTTTATACTACATATTAAAATATAGATTGAACAGATGTGAGCGACTGCTGTGGAAGGAAAAAAGAAGATAGAATGAACAGATTAGGACTTGGTCACTGTCTGCCAGATCTGTAAGTAGAGTAAAGCGGGAAAACTTCGTACACTGGTTATCATAAATTAAGGAAAAATCACAAAAATAGAGATAACTCCCTCAAAAATAAGCCAAACCGTGTAAAATTTGAATATGTTGCCAAGTAAGAGTAGCTGAGTAAAACTGCAATATGCAAATTAGTGGCGCTGCACTCGGAATACGTCATCTGCAAGAAGAATAAAAGCCTATGTTTGAGAGCAAGCCCACATATTTCACGGTGATAGTGACATCAGAAATCTGAGATAGCCAATTCGTAACAATGATCTCCAGGCATCACTTGCTTGCAGAACTACGATGGAGAACCATTGGGAGACTAGAGGCAGGATAAAGTCAAGCAGAAGTAGCCAAATGGCTAAATGGTTGTCCTTCTATGGTTCATAGAATTTGGAGGCGATTTCAAACCACAGATTCGGCCTCTAGGAGGTTCAGCCAAGGACGGCCAACTGCTACGACGAGCGTTGATGACCGATATTTGACATTATGTGCTCGCAGGAATATAACCGCTACCCCGACTCTTCTTAGATCATCCCTAGCTGCAGCCACCGGAAGGTTGTTGTCAATGTCAACTGTGCGTAGAAGGCTTCACGAAGGTGGTCTGTATTCGAGACGACCAGCCATTTGCGTGCCTCTCACATCACGTCATGGGAGGGACCGTTTGCAGTAGGCACGACAACATGTCCACTGGACGTTTGATCAGTGGAGGGCTGTTCTTTTTGACGGATGAGTCCAGGCTTAGTCTAGAAAGCGATAGTAGGCGTTATTTGATATGGAGAGAACCTGGAACTCGTTATCATCCTTCAAACATCCGTTAAAGAGATGCATACGGAAGAGGCAGTATCTGTGTTTGGGGTGGCATCTCTTTGGGTGGACGCACAGACCTCCATGTCTTTCCAACGGAAACCGTGAATGCTCCGGTTTATAGAGATGACATCCTTGATGCTTATGTGCGCCCATGTGCCGGGGCAATAGGTGATGCTTTCCTGTTACAGGACGATAACTCAAGACCACACAGAGCTCGCATCGTAAATGATTATTTTCAACACGAAACAATTATGCGCATGGAGTGGCCAGCTCGATCCCCGGACTTGAATCCTATCGAGCACGTTTGAGATGAGTTAGAGAGACGTCTAGCTGCTCTCAGTCTGCCCCCTCAGACCCTTGCCGCGATTGCAACAGCTTTGCAAGAGCAATGGCTCTCGCTTCCTATGAAACTGATAGACCGCATAATTGAAAGCATCACCCATCACTGTATGTGCTGTATTGCTTCTAGAGGCGACCATGTTCCCTATTGAAGGTACTTTTCCTATAGCAAACTGACACCTTTGATTTGTTCATTTTATACATGTGCTAATTTCTATACTACCATAATTGTGTGGTAATTTATTTTTATGTTATTTGATACCTTACTATGTGTTGTATATTGTGAGTAAGTTTCATAAAATTCTACATGTAACTTTTTCAGTAATCGTGAATTTTTTTTTTCCCTTTATTTATGATAACCAGTGTATATTGATACAATCAAGGAAATTTATTTCACCAGCCGACAGTTGATGGCGCTTCAATATTCTGGTTTTTCACGCTTTTGTATTGCGTTAGTATGTTTGATGTGAACTTTCTTTGAGATGATGAACAGCTGCGCAGTTCGTATTGCTACACAGATGAAGATAAACTAACGTACGACTGAAGGGAAAAAAAAAAAAACTATTTGTACTTAATATTATATCTACATATTATCAATAACTATCATTTAGAATTATGGAAAACTTCTAAGTCTTGATTTCATACGAAAATTCATCTTGTTGAATGTAGCAAATAAAATTATAATAGTGGTTTTATTAGCGATGAAATTGCAGCCATGCCTTTAAAAAAGTCTAAAAGAAAAATGGACTTGTTTTTCAAGATAAATGGGAAATTATGTACTTTTGTGGTGTTATACGCAATAAAACTGTGCGTTTTATTTGTAACAAGGGAATATCAATTTCAAAATTTCAATACAATTTAAGTCGTCATTACGAAATAAATCACACAGAAAATTTTGAGAGATTAATAGGCAAACAGAGGAAAGAAAAGTTACAGTTTCTGAAACCTAGCTTATAATGGCAGCAAAACGTTTTTTAAGAAGCAAATAAATCCAGTGAAGCAACAGGTGATGTCTTTTTCACTGGTTTACAGTGGAGTAGTTGTGTTTGTTTCTGTGGAGACAGTGCTAGGGAAATGATGGTTGAGAACATTAGATTTGTAGCTAAGGTTGCAGCTTTTTAGCTGATGGCAAAGTGCATTGCATAATCTGTAGGGAAGCACTCGCAGTCAAAAAAAAATATCACCAAATTTAAAAGCTGTGCTTCGCGATGCAATCAAAGTCATTAATTTTATAAAAACACTCGTAACACTCGTTTATTTACAAAGATATGAATTAGAAATACCAAACAACTCTATTACGCACAGAACTACAGTGGCTCTAAAGAAAACGATACAGTTGAAGGATGAAATTGTTGTATTTTTAAATAAGCATAAATAGTATTTTATTGATATCTTTTCACAAGAAATAATAGTCGTTGATTCTCCCTTTTTTTTTTTTTTTTTTTTTTTGTAGAATATATTTATTTATTTATTTATTTTCGTGAAAAAGCAGGACCTGTGTCCGACCACCCTCAAAATTGACAGAATTTTGCTAATTTTAAATTTGCATAATTTTGTTTCTCTTCTTATTTGAAACAATAATGGGTTTTAAATCTGTTATTTGTCTGATATTTTTGAAAAATTGAACAATTTAAATGTTTTATTTCAAGGAAATAATTGCCACATATTTAGGTTAAAATGTAAAATTGAAAATTTTAATACACAGAGAAATATATGGAAAAATAGATTGGAAAAGGGATTTTTAGTAATGTTTACAGCTATAGAAGCTTTTATAATTACTAGCTGAAAATATATTTTCCAAAGATTTAATTCTAAAAGTTGGAACTGATCATTTGAAATGTCTGGAAACACAATTTCAAAAATATTTTCCTCAAATTTCATGTTAAAAAAGGAAATTGGAATTTGCCAGACTGCAGAGAAGAGTAAGATTTATCATTAAATAAAATTTTCACATTCCCAAGGCACACACCTTTTTTGCTCTTGCACATTTCATTTTTCGGTGAAATTGCAACAGCTTGATGTCCCAGAACATTCATTTAGGGATGTGATTTGTATAGTTTCCATACTCGCTCAGAATTTTAGAATGGCTGCAGTCCTTTGGCGGGTTTATGGTTCACGGGAGTTCTTGCTTGAGTCTTTCAGCATAGCGTTTAAAAACATCCTTCGGGTTTTACTACAATTATTAGACATGATTAGTTTATATGATATGATCTATTTTTAATTTTTGCATATTATTTATTACAGTCAAAGACTTGATTGGCTTCAAAGCAATACACAACGACCAACTATAATTTTCTAGTTTCGATAGCTCAGATAACTTTCAAGCATTCAATAGTCAGTTAAGTTACGACACAGGAGACCTGTAAAACAAATAAAATTGTTGAGGGCAAACGGTCATCTTGCATTCTTTGTCCACTCCTATTGATGTTAAATGATTCTGGAGGGAGATGGTCTTGACACATCGTTATGCTACATAAAAATATTTGCAGAAATCTGATTAGATTTTTTTGTACTCTTGTAAATTTCTAGTTTTTCTTAAGAAGTTTATGTGTTAAATTATAAACCCAATCAATTTTTTTTTTTTTTTTTTTTTTTTTTTTTAACTTTGGTTTTTTTTTTCTTTAGACTTCCGTGAAGGGAATTAGATCAGTGATTTCATTCAGTGCAAAGAAAGAACAAACTGCCAACTCCTAGCATCCTAGTGCGTGAGGTAAGTGTACTGATAGATTACTCATCCATTGCCCTATGGTGAAACAGCTTCCAGATTAATAACAGCAAAATCGAATATTTGTGAAAATTTTCACTTATTGGATTTTATTATTCTTACACATGTGTGACATGAAATCACTATATCATTCGTATTATTATTATTAAACAAATTACAACATAATTTTGAGCTGAAATTAGCAGCAATTTGTGCTATTGTTTACCTTTTACTTCTAGTACAGTTGTACTTCTTTTCATATTGAAAACTTCTTATCTATGAATTTTAATATGTTAATTCATTAATATAAATGATAATTTTTCTTCCTGTTTTTTCAATTAATTACATTTGACTTTGTAATTTTTCATAACAATCTCACACTGATGGAATTCCAAGTAGGAAAGAAATGTTTTTATTTAACAAATCGTTTTTAAACATGATTAAAACAAAATTTTAAATTGTAATATTACATGTAGAAATTATAAAATTAAAACTATGAAAGGTTGTTTATGAAATAATAAAACATTTATGATCTGACGAGAACCAAAATTTACACACACACATACCTACAAAAGAGAAGTTAACATCTTTTTAAAGTTAGCACTTGTTTTGTTTCATTAAAAATATTTTTTCAACATAAGTTGTTCAAACAGTTTTGTTGTATATGCGAATGCTTTCTCTTTGATTTTATAGATATGTAATTTCTCGTTCAGTTGCAAAGTTTTCTTGTTCAAGCCTATAATTGCTGTGTCAAAAATTCCCAGTCAGCAGAACCACATTTTGATTTGATACGGCCCTAAGCTATTTGAGATATGGGGCCCTTTATAAGTCTGTTATAATATATTTTAATACTACTTATACTATATTTTAATTTGCGGGGGGAATAAGCTATAGCTTGTGTAACTTATACGTAAATCCGGCTCTTCCAATCAGTAATCATTTGAGATATTTTCATTCTCAATAACCTCTTCATAATCGGCTGTGATATCTTTCGAATTTATACTGCATGCCTCGCCGTCCGTTAACTGATTGATGATGGGGAATGATCATCGCAGCCTTCTTCCCTACTATGCCAATGAAATAAAACTAGCGTTTGCAACAACAATCTACTCCAAACAAGCACTTCTTCGGGGTTTACTTTATTGTGTATAAGGTAATAAAGTGTTACCCCCGAACCAACAGAGAGGCTAAAATGAAACTGCGTTTCGCTAGCCTTCAGATGTTTAAAGATGCAACACGCAGATAATTCAATATTATAGTCAATAATGATGTTTATCAGAAGGAAAAAATAATCAGCTAATCCAAACAAAAATTGATGCTCGGCGTACTTGCTTTAGCTCGAGTATTATATTATCAATCTCTATACTGTACGAGAAAGAGGAAAGATTAAAAAAATTGATGGAAATTTCGGATAACATACAGTGGATGGACAAAAATATGGAAACACCGTGTGAAATGCATGTTTGAAAAGAAAGATTGATTTTAATGAAATATGTAGGTGGTGCTGGCGTTTTTGACTACTGACGCCACCTATACAACTTCGTAAATGTGCTAAACAGTTCAGTTGTTTGTCGGAGTACTGTTATGTGAGGTTGTCATTGCATTATATCAGAGTTAACAGACTTCGAACGTGGGCAAATTGTTGGAGCACGTATGACAGGTGCTTCCGTAAGCAAGGTAGCCGAGGTGTTTAGTGTTTCAAAAGGTACTGTATCGAAGATTTATTCCGCATATTTGAAAAGCGGAAAAACATCATCTGCTAAATCACAGCGCGGACGAAAGTGTGTCCTGAGTGATCGTGACAGACGATCATTAAGGGCAATAGTGACGAAAAATAAGAAGACCACAGCTGCAAAAGTTACTGCTGAAATGAATGTTGTGTTACCGAACCCTGCGAGTACCAAAACAATTAGAAGGGAGCTTCATAAACAGGGAATTGCTGGCCGTGCTGCATTGAGAAGCCACTCATCAGTGATGCTAACGCCCGTAACAGGAAAAGGTGGTGTTTAAGTCATAAAGGCCTGGACTATAGAGCAGTGGAAGCGAGTAATATGGTCTGACGAGTCTTCTTTCACATTGTTTCCCCACTTCTGGCCGAGTTTATGTCTGGAGAACGCCATCTCAAGCCTATAATACAGACTGCTTGTTGCCAAGAGTGAAACATGGCGGGGGTTCTGTTATGGTTTGGGCAGCCATATCATGGTTCTCTGCTAGCCCCATGATAACTGTGTCAGGGCACATGACTGCCAAGACTTATGTGAACATTTTGGCCGATCAAGTTCATCCCATGGTACAAACTTTGTTCCCCGATGGTGATGGTGTCTTCCAAGACGACAAAGCCCCTGTTCACACAGCTCACATTGTCCAGGACTGATTTTCTGAGCACGAGGATGAGTTGTCCCATCTCCCCTGGCCACCACAGTCACCAGACCTGAATATTATCGAACCTTTGTGGTCTACATTGGAACGGAAAGTGCGTTCTCGTTATCCACCGCCAACATCGTTATCTGAACTTGCCACCGTTTTGCAGGAAGAATGGTATAATATTTCCTTGGTAAACATACAGGAACTGTATTTATCCATTCCGAGAAGACTGCAAGCTCTTTTGGGTGCCAACGGGTTTCCTACACCATATTAAGCAAAGAAACATGTTTTTCTAAAGGTGTTTCCATATTTTTGTCCAACCCCTGTATCGTTGCGGTTAGTGGACGTTCCGGATTTCGGACTTTGCACTGTACTAATATTTACCTATGAAACTTTAATAAGTTTAATTAAAGTTTCATAGGTAAATATTAGTACAGTGCAAATAAATATTAGATAAGTTTAATCTAAAATATTTTATAAATCTCTATAGTAGATTTACAGATGTAGTCGAATAAAAATTAGTAAGATTACACTAAAAATCATTTCAATCAAAATGGAATTTGCTTGAATTGAAATTTCATTAAGAGATGATAAGGTGACAAAAGTTTCAGCATTTTTTAAAGACATTGTTATTAAAACTTTCTTAACATTTCTTTTTCTTCTGATACTTAAAAATAAAAAATTCTTTTAAAACTACATTTGAAACAAATAATCTAAAGTCGAATAAATTAAAAATCGGAAGATTTTAAAATCTACCGGAAGATAAGAGAAAAAATCTGAAATGTTCCGTTATTATCCGGAGAGTTGAGAGCTTTGTTTTATGTAATGCTAATTAATATTTTGTATTATGATAATGGATATTAAAAATGTTTCAATAAGTACAACAGTAAGTTATAAAATGAACTGCATATTGAAATAGCATTCTAAACATACTGCCAAATATTTTTTTTTTATTATTTTATAGTGCTCTAATTTATTAAATTTTTATCAAACAGATTTATTTAACAATTTTAAAAATTAATTTAAAAAACTTTAAGATCGAAACCTTTATTTTATGTGTTTTGTTTGATTATTACATAATCCTAATTGGTGGTTTTAGAAAAATATTTACAAATTAAGCTAAAACGTTTTTGAGGGCAAATACCTGATAAATACTGCCTGAAAAGATATGTTTGGCTGATTATTTCTTTTTGTATAATATAAATATCTTATCAATAAATAAACTTTCACACTTCAAATACATTTTAAGGCACTATATATCTTTTATCTTTTCAGACAAACCTTGATGTACATACAGACTAATTATGAGAAATGAAAAGACACTTTTCCTCACTCTTTATAGCATGGAATATCATTCCTAAAAAGACCAAGACTGATCTGGCTGTCAACTGAAATGATGCAAAAAGGGAGATAAAATCAGCTTTTTACTTAAAGGAACAAATGTTCTATTAAAAGTGGCCCTAATCAGCTGGATGGTCAATATGGAAACAATCTTTGAGGATATTATGTGTCTTTTCTTTTCATTGCTTTTTGTACATATCCTTGTACAGAAAACTGTTTTTCTAAAAAAAGAAACAACAACAACAACAACAACAAAAAAAAAAAAAAAAAAAAAGAAAGAAAGAAAGAAAATATAATATTCTTTCAACTACAAAAATCAATTGAAACATATTAACTACTTTTGATTATCATCATGGGAGAATATAACATTAAAATAAGTTGATGACTTCTGGTTAAATATTAATTATTAAAACAAAAATTTACACCTTAACTGCTTGGTATGCAAGGTAATATTAATAAAGTATATTTGTTTAAATTAATGTACTTGATTAACATAAATAGTTACATCATATGTAAAAAACAGCAATTTTTTAAAGAGTTTTAACATGTACGAAACTGTTAACTATTTGTGTCAGAATTAATACTAACAAATGTGATGTTTGATTAAAGTCAGATATAGATGTTTCCTCCATCGTTTACTCACTGCTAAATTAAAAATAGCCAGGATATATAATCCAAAATAAGTGCTTTGATATGCTTCTGAATCAGTTTCTTCATTTTTCTAACTGCATTTTTCCATTATGAAGTTTCTTCCAAACTTAATGATTTTAGAACATAATTTGGTGGTTGCTTAATGTGTCACTTCCTTAATTTTTGGAATATGCAAATCTTTCACTTAATATGCATTACCTGAAGGTAGGAATAATGCTTTACAAATGCTTTTTAATAAATATTTTAACATATTCAATAAATTTAGCTTAAGTCAATATCAAAATTTTTAACAATAGTATTATATCAAATAAGAAGAAACTGATAAGCTGCAAGAAATTGAGGTTGGAAATGTAAAAATCATTTCAAGTAATAAATGTATTTTACAATAACCAAAACTGAATGGCTAATTAAATAATTTATAGAAATTCCTTCCATATTTATAAATTTCATAGCCAAGAGAAAATATTCCTTATCTTCATTGACAAGTAATGCTGTTTCTTAATATTCATACTTGCCTCTGTATTCACTAAGCTAATAGATGAGATTTTACTCGAAATTGATGTTTTTCATTTTCCAACAATAGTCGATGAAGCTTTGATAAAATCAATAAATTGCCTTATTACTATTATCAATAAATAGTAGAATATAGTTAAATGTTGCATATCCTCTGAAAGCATATATGTAGAATGTTGAAGATCTATGAGACAGTATGTTCTGTAAAGAATTATATAGAATACTTTGCAAAATATGTCAAAACTTTTTCCTATTGTTATATTTTGAAAAGCAATTTTGCTTAAAATATAATTTGAAAGTGAAAGATGAATATATATCAAATAAAAATAGAAGGGGGGGGGAATTGAGATGCAAAAGAGTATTCTCTCTTTTCACTCTATTATTCAAAAGTTTCATGTGATGACTCTTGTTGTCATTTTGTAATTCAGTAATATTTGTCATTTTATTGCTCAGGTATTTGAAATAACTTTCATTAAATATAATTCTGAAAATATTATAATATTAGTTTTTGCAGTGCTGATGCTTGATAACACAAGATATCTTTTTATCTCAACCTCTTAATTTTTTATAACTATAGGAAAAAAAAAAAAAAAAAACCTTTTGTTATATATTAAAATAAAATAAAGTAATACTGTAAAAACTCTGTAAAATTGATTACATCTGTTGCTCAGTTTCATAATTTTTCTGAAAGAATTATCTAAAATTAATATAAACCTGATTATTAAACTGCCCGGTTGATTAGTTTTAAAATATTTTTCCCTTTTCTGCTAAAATGAGTGAAAGAATATGATTTGAAAGGATTAAAATTATACATTTTTAAAAATTATTGGAATAGGTTATTAGTTAAAATGATATCTGCACATCTCAATCACTTCTATTACAATTACTAAAAAAGCTATTAAGTCATTTCTTGAACATTTATTGAAACATGTTTAGTTTTTGCAATTTTTTATTTCTAAACTCATCCCGTGAAACCAGTGTTCACTATAATTGCTCACAATAAAAATTATAGTATATTAGTTCAAAATATATAAGTGATTTGTAGCTCTTTATGCTAGTCAGTCATCCCATGTATGATTAATAATCGTTCATCAAATAATATAAAACTATGTTTAGTGCCTCACATGTAATATAATTTAAATCTTTGCTTCATAATAAGTTTCCATGATATATTTTTAAAAGAATAAATGTTATTATGAAGTTATAGTAAGTTTTAAAGGCAGCAATAAAAATTTAATCATTCCTATGTCTAAATTGTTTGGAAAGTTTCATAAATTAAATAACATATCCTTAGAAAAGCATAAAATATATTTTCGAACTTGAAAAAATATTGAGTGTGAAACTAGGACTATAAAATTGTCTTAATAACTCCTACAAAATATAAACTCTAGACTGTGAGTAAAATTCTAAAAATTTATTTTATAGAATTCAAATTACCGAAATGTTCAAAACGAATTTTATTATTTATAGTAGCATTTTGTATAGCATAATAGCAACAGTGCAGATAATATGTTATTTTAATTCATTTAAGTATAAAAACATTTTGATGTATTAATTCATTTTTGCTTTTGACAGCTATCAGACTGTGATTTTCTGTATATGTAATTATGGTTTGGATATGAGATTCTACAAAATTTTGGTTTTACCAGGTCTCAGTTTTTATGTAACTAAAAGTATTTCTCTTTTTCCTTCTTTTCTTACTATTGTTTATTTTTTCAGTTGTTTAATCACTGTTATCTTGTGTATCCTTTTCAACCTTTGTTTTTCTTTCATCTTTTTTATACCTTACTACACATAATGAGCATAAAATACATACTCAATATGTATAGTTTATATATTTTAACCTGATCAAAATTACAAATTAAATGTATAATTTTTATATGGGTTCGAATATTAAATAAATCCTTTAATTTTATGAGCTCTACAACTTATATAATATGCTTACGAATATACAGAGGGTGTTCACACATTTTTATAATGATTTTGATTTCCTCCACGAATTTAAATATTAATTTTAAAATGCAAACTTAACTGGCATCCAATTGGAATAAGGTTTAATTATCATCTGCAGCATTAAAAATATTCTTTTCTTTAAAATGTCACCGAAAAATAAACTGAGGTTGAAGGCTATGTTTTTCCGCTGTCCGAAGGAAAATGCCCTTATTCAATTATTAAAAAAGATGTTAAAGCATGGTTTTAATATTTCTACACGTAAAATAAGTCACATAATTAATATGAAAGGAAAGACACGTCAAAGTTTACATCTGAGCGGGAAAAAGGCAAAGAATCCATACCCAACAAAGGCTAAATTTGCATCTCATGTTTTAAAGGAATCCAGCCCCCCAAAGAGCTTTTGCAAAATTTTTAAATATCTCTGTAGAAACTATGAACAAAATTATAAAATCTGATTTAAAGCTAATCAAAAGAAAAAAACATATATTCATAACCTAATCCAGAAACGTGCTTCTCAGAGTAAAACTGTGCGCAGATTACCGTATGAAAATTATTTGACAGGTGAAAAATGGAAATATATAGTTACAACTGATGAGGCTTGGATATACTTATCTGATTACAATAGAAAAGATCGATTTACTACCGAAAAAGAAGAGAAAAAAAATTTAATATGTTGGTTCAGAGAAAATAAGAAAAGTTTTTCTAAAAGTTTTATGGTTATTATTGGATTCTCTTGTAACAGAAAACTTAAAATAAGGAAAATAGAAAAAAATGTCAAATTAATTTGGATTACTATTAGAAATATTTTTAACATTTTTTTTTTTTTTTTTTTTTAAGTAGAAATTCACTCTCTTAATCCAACCAATTGTCACTGTGTTAAGTTCCATCAGGATAAGACTTCCAGCCATACCTCTAAATCTACTGCTCTATTTTGGGGGGGGGGGGAAATTACAAATGAAACCAGAATTGAAGCTATTCCCTTTAAATGCATCGCACCCACGTCCCCTGATATAACACTGGACTTTTGAAACGAGCTCATTATAAGTGATGTTCTAAACAATGGATGGACTCTGGAAGATTGTGAAAGAGGAATAGAATAAAACCAACCTTAATGTTTTGAAAAAAGGACTTTTAAGAAAGATCAAATCAAGGAGGAAATCAAGATCTATGATAGTTCAACGAAAGGGCTATCAGATTGAACATATTAAAAAATAAAATTCTAAGGTTTGTTTATAAATCTCTGCAAAATCGTTACAAAAATTTCTGAACACACCCTGTTCAAGTATATGAAAAAAAAAAAAAAAAAAAAAACTAATTTTTTAATTTGAAGTCTTGCAACAACTATTCTAGATCAATTTCACTTGTATTAATGCTGAATTAAACAAGTTTTATTAAAATATTTTAAGAATGACTAGTCTGAAATTTACTAGTATTTTATACATTCAATATGCGTGGACTTTTAAATATTGGCGATTTATATGTTTTGATCTTCAGAGTATTCAGGTAGCAGCTATTTTAGTTGCTTGGGGGGAGCAAAAAAAAGAAAATGAGTGAAATTAATCTGGAACTATTGTTACATTGAGTATAAAAATTATCTATGTATTTTAGAATTTATATATACATCAATTGTTATAAAAGTGAAAATGTTTATTGCTTCCACTCAACAATTCTCAAATAATTTTCAAGCAGATTTTTAAAGTTTTTAAAGTAAGATTTATTCAATTAGAAGCAAAAAGATGTATAGAACATATAGTTTAAAAACAATTTCACAGCACTGATATCATAAATTTTAAATAACAGAAAGCAGAATAGAAATATGAATAAAACACCTTAGTTGAACAACGATATTGAATAAACTTTATAAATTAAAAGCAATCTTTCACTTTCATCAGTTTCTGTGTGTGTAAAAATTGTTTATGTGAAAGCTTTGAAGATTGAAATGTTCTCCAGAAGACTTTTCTAAACCTTTAAAAAGATTTTATTGTAACTGTTTTTTACAACTGCTTTACCTCTTTTTACAAAATGATCAAATGCTCAAAAACTTTTCACCTTCTTATAAAGAATTACATGCATTTAAAAATTCGTAACATAAAAATGCTTTTTATTCACTCATAATTCATATTTGAAAGCATTAAATATTTTATGATATAATCATTTAATAATAATAATACATAATGAATAGCACCATGAAATCTTTTTTTAACAATTTAAAGTTTTAAAATTAAACTATCTGATATATTTTAGACATTATATACTGAAATATAAGAGTTACATAAATCAAAAGAAACACATAAAATCATAAACGAATACAAAAGAATGTCTTTGCAATGTATGAAAAAAACTGAAGCTTAAAAAAGTATTGCTTGAAAAGTGAAAATGTTTTTGCTTCATTCATTCATATAAGCATTTTTATGCCCTTTACCTAGAGAAGTTATATGTGTTATGTTTGTGAATACAATTGTAACTTATGTCTTTTAGTTTATTATGTCTATCTTTATACTTATTAAATAATATTTTAAAATATAAAAAATAATGGAGTACTGAAGGTTTTTGAATAACACATAATAAGCAAAAAATACTTCTCACAAAAGCTTCATTACCAAAAAAAAAAAAAAAAAAAGTGTTCAATTAGAATAATTCTTTTACTGTAAAGAAAGTCAGGGCATTTGAGAAAAAAGTGATGAAAGAGCAGCATGTACACTGCGAAAAGAAAAGAAAAAAGAGAGACAGATCTACATCTCCCGTTCTACTGCGCCGATTGATGAAATTCAGCTTGCGTTTTTCATGTCTCAAAAGCGCGGATATGCATTGCGTTTATATATAGCATTATTCAAATGTAGGTATTTTGACACAAAATCGTACTTTTTCTGAAATGACATACCAGTTTTTTTTTTTTTTTCCATACTTCGATTCTACGACTCAAATTATGCCTAAATATTAAATTCTGTAAAATGTGAATTTTTTGCAACTGCGGTGCGAAATTTACGGAGAATTTAAAAAATTTATTTTGGTGCATTTTTTTTTTAGTTTGTGCAGCGAATAATTCACTTCGCGAATTTCTTAACTTATATCAATGTGTTTTTCTTTCATTGTAAACGAGTGGGGAAAAAGTCATCGTTCATTGTTTCAAATAATTTTAACAAAATGTGTAAACCACATTTGGCATTATTATCGCTTATAACATATATGTCAAATTTCAAAACGCGCCAATATATAAATTCACGTATATCTTAAGAAATTTAGAATAAAAAACTCTAATTTTTTGCAGGTATGGTTAGAAATAAATCTACTTTAAAATGATGGTAAAAATTTTATAGCTTTTAATCCAAAATTTTTAAAATAAATCATAAAAAATGGGGGAATTTTATTTGGAATGAACCTAAATTTCGAACTCTGGAAGAAGAAATCAAGTAATTAAAAAAAAAAGAGAGATTAGTAAATATATATCAAATTCAATTAACACTGAAGAGCTAAAATTTTTGAGAGCTAAATCTTTAGAGACTACTGGAGTGATTTTTACAAAACTTGGCAGTTTGGCATAATTTGAATCGTAGAATCAAAATATGGAAAAAAAATTGCATGTAATTTCAGAAAAAGTCAGATTCTGTGCCAAAATACCTATATTAGAACAATACTATATACAGGGCTCGTACACATTTCTGAACATGGAAATTAAGTACTTTTAAGGACCATTAATGAAAAAAATTAAGGACCTTTGAGCAAATAGGAACTGAGTAAATTCAATTAAAAATATTATATCTATGCCTGAATGTGAGTAGGATGCATTATTATTAAACATAACTTAATTAACATAATTATTAACACATTTGAGAATAAAATTAATTTTATGAAATTTATCAAGTAGCATTAAATATTTTACACTTATAGTAACTGGACCTATTTGAAAGAAGATAAGTGACATTTTAGTTACATTTTACTAACAGTTAGGTTTTTTTTTTTTTTTTTTTTTTTTTAATGTCTCATTATGTCACATACTTGCTCAGTCTAGAGATTTAGTAAATAGCAAGTAGATTTTATGTCAAGCAGCATAGCAGCATTAAAATCGTAATCAGCATGACTCATAACAAAAGACTGGCTGTTGTCACTGCTCCTGCTTGCCTATAGAGAAACCTGCTGATCAGAACAAACTTGAAAGGCCTGATGTAGGCAAGCAAGTTTTGAAAGTTAGCTGACCTCTGCCTGATGCTGTTAGTGTCGTAGCTTCGTGTAGAGTTCCAGGGGTTGTAACTCAGTTAATATACTTTAAGGTTAAGCTACTAACGCATTAGCATTGATAAGTTGTTTTGCATTAAGTCTCACTAGATGCAAAGAATAAGTTTCACATGAATTTTTATATTTTTGTGTTTTACGTTGTGAGCACGGTAAAGATTAACACGTTGAGCCCGGCGCCGAATTTAACGTCCTTTCCGTTCAGACGGCAGCGAGCGATCAAACGGTGAAATATTGCTGGCTTAAATTATTCAAAAATTATACAAAAAGGAAGGAGACGCACATAAAGTCCGAAAGTATTGTTCGAAATGTTATGATGACAATTCAAAACTATTTGGATGCAAGATAGTCAAAAATGTTACCAAAATAGTTGTTTCGTATTGTAATATGTGTAAAGTTAAGCTGTGTTTTTGTTTAGAATGCTTCAATAAATTTCATTAAAACTACATTTGATCACATTTCATTGAGACTATACTTATTTTTTAACTTTAATACTGTTAGTCCCATGGACCGATGCCAGCCAAACGAAAATTCCAGGGACCGACGCCGGGCTCAGCGTGTTAACGAAAGGCAATAATTTGCTTTAATATAGAGTGATAATTTTTAAGGGAATGCATTTAGTTATAATTAAACTAGGTATTAGATAATCTTAGTCATTATACATTTACAAGGCCACTATTAAATTAAATTTATTTTTTAATAATATTTGTTAAAGAACCCTATTAATATCACAATCTCATAAAATTTCACAGTTTAAAATACATGCTATTTATGACATTGACTTTTAAACAATATTAGGATAATTACGCATTAAAAGCTACAAAACATAAAACTCAATAAAATAATTATGCATCTTTTTAATTTGAAGGCCTGCCCAGACATTTTGGCTAATTTATATCGATTTCCTTCTCCTTAAGCATATTTTCTAACAATTAGAAATTTGTCTCAATATGCAAAACAATGTTTTCATTAGTTTCTGAGTGTTTTATTTCCTAACTGCCGACCTCTCCACGATGTACTACCTATGAGGGTTTACTTGACCTGGTAAAAGTTAAATAGTCCGACTTCCCCCCCCCCCCGACAGACGTGAAACAAATTATCACTATGTCTGAAAGTAACTATAAATCAGATAATAAATTTAAATAAAGGTTTAAATAAGCTTCTTATTCAAAAAGAACTTGGAACATATACGCATGTTCTTATGGTAACAAAATTAAATACAGTTTGTAGTGATATAATTAAATAAGAAGAGTGAAATTCAAACTAAAAATATGGACTAGTGATCAAAACAATTTAATTTCAATTTAATCTGGTTCAGTAACTCTATTGTCATAATAAACTCAAATGCCAGCAGCAGTAATGGAAAGACTAATAATTACAAATCATCAGAGCTGACAGGAACTAATGCAGGGAGCAAATGGAGTGCAGAAACACTCGTCTTAAACTCCAAAAAACTCAGTTTAAAAACTGAATAAGTGATTTGCATTCTGATGAGGAAATAGAAATGGGAAATTATAGTAAAGTCTGAAACTGTAAACAACTCTATAACTTACATAATAATAACTGTACATATCTTTGAAGAATAATTTTCTTTCTCTTTACATATTTAGTTTCTTTTTTCAAAACATTTCCTTTTCACTTTAAATTTTTGGGATTTAATTAAAGACTTCTGTTATTCTAAAAGACTAAATGCATTTAGAATGTATGGAAAAAGCTGCTAATTTTATTTTAGTAATATGAACATTCAGAAGAAATATGAAATACATATGCATAATGGTAAGGTCTAGTCACAGAGCTGGTATGGCATAATTTTTAGAATTTAGGGACACACTGAGCAAAAAAATCTAGAAATGGCAAAACTTTTAGAATTTAGAGCAGGCATTGAAAGCAGAATTTAGAAAGGTACCAGGCATCAGAATTTAGGACCCACAGAGACTGCATCAGGTGGCAAAATGCCTAGCGCCAGCTCTGTGTATGATGCATTAAGACATATTAGATGAATTTTTTGAATTGTCAGTTTTCAATGTCTTTATTAATAAAAAAAATTCCTTTCTATAATGCCTGTCCATATGATAAGATTAGAAGTACTTTTGATATTTTCCATGTTTGTATCTAGTAAAAAGTAGAGAAAATAAAGGGAAGATAAAAATGTTAAGAGAGCGATTCTAGAATCAGAAGTAAAACATTCAACTATTATGTTTTCTATGTTCTTCCAGATGTTCTCCAAAATGTAAGAAACTGCGTGTTACTACCATGGAGAGATTTTTCATTTTATCACATTTTTCTGGAAGCTTTTAGAATCAAGGGTCTATAAATTTGCCTTGAAATCTTTCTCAACTTTTCAAGCTTCAATATCTAAAATCCTAAAGAAAAATTACCCCTACCAATTCTGTAACAGCAAAATTCCAGAAATGTTTTAAGAAAAAAATCAGAGGAAAAAAAATATGAAATTAATTTTATAGAGAAAACTGATGCATATTCTGAGAATTCTGATCATTCTAGAAAATGGGAAAAATTCTTACCATGAAAAAATTAAAAAGACATTTTTAATTAATTACATTCCTATTTTGCTTTTGCTAAAACCTGCTTCATAAACTGTGCTTTATAGCATTATTCCTTGCTTATTTTTCAGATTCAAAAAATTGTATAATATGTGGCCAAAATGGAACTTTATAATATGACAGTGAAAAATAAAAAATGCTTTATTTTAATGTTATTTCTTAAATATAATTCCAATATATTACCATTATTTTAATGAAATTTATCAATGTTAGAATGTTCTAAAAAATCGTCAAAAAATTCCCAGATCTCGGAATTAAGAATTTTCTATAGAAACCGATCTTAAAATCGCCAAGTTTAGAACCATTTAATAAAAGAATTCACATCCCCCAAAGCGGAAAGTTGTTTGAGAGCTCTTCATTACAAAAAATGAAATAATTTTGAAATGCTTATGTTTCACTTCTTGCTCAGAAACTCAAGTATCTCACCCTTATTTATATTACAAATAGGAACAAATTATAACTCATGAACCCATTCAAAAAATAGCCATATTTGCCAGTGAATCGCCGAAAATGTTCCTGCAAAATGCTAATTCACACTCAAAATGGCAGTCGTAAAAACAGACAGAAATTTCAGATGATTAAAATTAAGGACCTTCTGGCGATTTTGGCCAAAATTAAGGACTTTTAAGGACCAAAAATCGATTCCAAAAAACTTAAGGACCGTACGAACCCTGTATATATATATAATACATATCCTAAGTCGCACTTTTGAGACATGAAAAACGCAAGTTGAATTTCGTCAATCGGCCGAGTAGAACGGGAGATACAGAACTGTCTTTGGTACTTTTCCGTTTCGCCGGCACAAATCTCGCCAAGCAGACTTTGTTGGCTACAACATACAGTATACACATAAAAAATGTTAATTCTAAGAATTTTTTTTTTTTATTGTGAAGGCATAAACATTTTAATATGGTTTAAAATTTTGTAAAAAGCCAATAAATAAAGACAATAAATTTGTAAAAAGACATTAATTTAAGAATTTACTATGATTTCATAGTTCAAAATCCTGATTCACCGGTTCGTATCACGTGACCCCAAGTGATCTCATCTCACGTAAACTACGCTACTAAAATTTAATTCGCTTAGTAATTATCTACATTAATTTCAAGTTAAATCTTAATTTGGAATACAAGTTTAAATGCAAGAATTACTTCAATTCGTACAAATAGCTTACTCAGAAATTATGTAAAACCGCAGTGCTTTACTTCGCTAGTCATTAGAATTGATGAATTTAACACTTGATTTCGCCTTCGGATGAGTGGTGTAATTGCGTTCTAATTGACTTAATTACCGTGAATTGTCTTAGGGGATAAAATTTAAATATCATGTAAAAATTCTATATTATTGTATGCCAGTATTGAAAGAAACAATCTGATAAGAAATGGCTTCAACTTGTTTTGAAACTGAGGCGTAAAAGGTTACCAGCGAAGATATTCCGTCTGGCATCAGTAATTAAACCATTATTGGCGACTTTATCGTTTGCGCCGGCAAAACGGAAAAGTACCCTGTCTTTTTTTTCTTCACAGTGTACATAAGAAAACGATGTCTTTATTGCACTGGTAGTTTATATACCTGAAAAGAAGAACTCAAAAAGTTTTAATACGCTTCTAGGTACATATCGTTTATACCTTGGGCTACATCTAGGCAATAATAAATATCAGTCCAAATATCTGAAAGCATAACTAGTGGGACCTGGCCCATCTTTATTTAGACATAAAAATTTTAAGAGGTCAAATCTGCTCCACACTAGTCCTAGTCGTTCTAGTACACAAAACTTTTGAATTCTTCTTTCCAACTATACACCACAATGTAAGAAACACATTGGGTCTGGACACATATATCATTCTTTTTCATCACTTCCTTTACGAGTCGCCCAAACGGTATGGTGGTTAGGGAAGCCTACTACGGTATCGAAGGGCACGGGTTCGAATCCCAGGTAAGATATTTGTAAATGTATAGCGTCAGTGCAGCATGGCGGCAATCTAAATATGCAGCAAGCTTAAAGTCCTCTCATGTGGATTGGTGGGTGGAAGCCCCGGATCCCTTCTGAGGTGCTCTTCCTCAAAATTGGGGGTGGAAAATAGAAGTCCAGCCTCTCTTTGGAATAGGCTCTGGCAACCATTGTCCATGTAATATGAGCAAAACAACAACAACAACTTCCCCTCCGAACACGTTGTATTTAAAGTATAAAACAAATATAAAAATTAAACTGAAGTTTTCAGAAAGATTTGTATAAGATTTATAAATATACATATTTATAAATCTTATATAAATATACATATTTAGATATATGTATATTTATAAATATACATATTTATAAATCTTATATATTTGTACAAAATACAGTGTTGCTTGCGTATTGAACTTAATCTGCCATTATATGGAATGCTGTTTTCCATCGGTAGTTATGAAAATTTTAATCCCCTTTCAAATCTAGTCCAAATTACAGAAAGAATTTCATAGGTTGTTAAAAACATCCCCAATGTTAAAAATGTTAGGAATTAATTAATTGTTATGCATTATAAAGTATTTACTTATACTGTGTATATAAACAGTCCTGCAGTTTTACTTCAATTTAATCTGAGTCTTCATGGTTTTCTGCTGAAGTCAGAAGACTTTGATCTTCCTTCACATTTGTTTTTAGAAAGCATTTGTCTAAAGTGGTTTCTGTTGAGGATAGTCTTGACAGTGTTTTCTTCCCTGTCGTTAAACAGATCATCCAGCCTGTTCATTTCAGCTAATTGGAATGTCACTGGTTGTGTATGATCTAGACCTCTTTCCATTTCTAATAAAAAGTCTAACTTCTACTTCTTCAGAGAGTTTCTAATAGTCTCAACAGATATGGATTCTCATCCAGTTTACCAGATAGAACTTCCATTTGTGTTATTTGTCAAAGAAGACTGATGCTATAACGTTTATTGATGTTATAATCAGTTTTATGAAAATAATATGGAAGTATATCAAGTCTAAATTATTTTAACGTGTTATTTTGTTTAATTTTGTAGTATGTTGTTTCCTACCTATATTGCAGTTATTTCAGCTCTTTTATGGACTTCACAATTTGCAGTCTCAAAATGAAGATATTTTTAGGTAAATTTTTATATGAAAAAGTCGCTAGTTTACAAACTATTCCTAAAGCTATTTTCCTTAACTCGGGTGTTTGTGGGACCCCCAAAAATCCCCTTAAACTTTTACGGACTTACTTACCGACATTTTGGAGTTTCGAGAAGGGGGGGAGAGAAATGAAAAACTACAATTATGAAGTATTGAATGACCTAATTATAAAAGTTCAATGAATTACTTATTTGCAAAATTAATAACCATAAATTTTCAAACATATAAACTACTACATTTTATGTAAATATTTTAAATTACCTGAATTAATTCTTAAAAAAAAAAAAAAAATTATCTAATTTCTGCTGCCTTTTTTTATTTTCTGATGTTTGTGGGCTTGTCTTTCTTTTGTGGTGAACTTCATAATTGCAGGAAGGCTGACTTTTATTTTCCTCATTTACAGTTGAAGAAATTTCCTCGAGAACTGCACATGCAGAGGTAGAAGCAGTTTGCTTTTCTGCTAATGTAGAAGGTTTTTCAGAGACTTTTATAGGTGACTCATCTGAAATACATGTTTTTAAGTCCTCTTGATATGTTTTCCAACTTCTGTTCATATTCAGTAAGAGATCTTTGTGAATTGGATCAGTCATTGGATTTTTTTAGCCATATTTTTCACATTAGGTTTCTTTAGAAGCCATTAAATCATATTTAATAGTCTGCACTGCATCTAGGGAATCAATCTTAAGAGAGGTTCTATAGTCAGTGACAAGTGTATCCATTAAGTTGAATGCACTTTCCACTAATGGGCCATGGAAGCAGCTAAGGCAGGCTTTGACCAATTTAACCAATGTAGGACACTTATAATCATTTGTGAAATCATCTTTTAAATTAAAAACTTTAGACCAATATTTATCAATTGTACACTTGACTTGATTTCCACTTTCATCAGATGTGTAGAGCATTTCTTTGATGATATCAATATCACTCTGGTATAACCTTATTTCAGCTTCTACTTTTGACTTTTCATTATCACTAAAAGTATGGGACATAAAATATGATAATTTTTCAAAAGCTAATATTGTACTGGTTTTACCTCTTAGCTCTGGATCTAATGCTGTAAAACTAATTAGATATGAATTTTTAAGGGGTAATTTCTGTTTCATGTGCTGTGCAGTATTAGTATAAGCTTTCATCAGAAAAATTTGGAATTCTTTTGCTATTGGATGATTTTTTGATAATTTCTTCAGGAGAGTGGAAGCTTCTGCACCAGTAAATATTACTTTGCTAGGTAGATGGAATTCTGGATTTGTGACATCAACCTTTAATAAATCATTATAAGATGTGCACTCTATATTTTTTGGCTTCATTAAAAAAGAGAAAAATTTTGCCATCAATTTATAAATACTGGAATGTATTAAATGAAGTATTTTTAATGAAGTATTAGTTTTTTTTTTTTTTTTTTTTGTTTCAAATAATTTAATATATGTGTTGAACTCTGGTAATACTGCTGAATATAATGCCATATGCAATAAAGTTTTGTTTTGCATAACAAATAACCCATTAAGTATTCTTTTTTTCCGAGCTAAAGCATCCTTTGTGAGTTGTTGGGAATGCAAGCAAGAATACACCCCTTCAACAATTTTTTTTTCTGAGCTGCAGAAATATTTCTTTTATTGTATACACTTTCAACATAAGAAAAATAATCCCCTTTATCAGTTTTATCCAAGTAGTGAAAATAAAATGCAATAAGAGCATCCCACAGATCTATGATTCTTTCTAAAACACATAAAATGTACACCCACCTATGGTCTAGTCTCTTCAAGGGCTTAAGTTTTTTAATGGCAAGGGATTCACAGATTTTGAAAAAATTTTCTCTTTTACTGCAGCTTTTCATATCAAAACAGATGTCATCAAACAAATCTTCTAAGTATCTATCAAAAGATGAAGCAAATTTTTTTGCACAGTTATTAGCTGTGTCACATGTGTCACCATCAATATCTAATAAGTGGGGTGCTTTGTTTGATCGTAGTCTGGTTTCAACACCCTTTTTTTTTCCACGCATGGTGTTACATGAGTCCATTAATACACTAATTAAGTTTGCCCATGGAATATTATTATCTTCAATAGTATTAACAACTGCTTTAAAAACAGCTTCTGAATTGTAAGATTCCATCTTTAGAGATGCAAAATGATGAACTACAACTTCATTTTGATTGTTGTCATAAAACTGCACCAATATTGCCAGTATACTTTCTTGAGCATTGCTAGTACTTTCATCCAAATTTAGAGAAAATGGAGTCTCCTTTAAAGTTTTAAAGATATTTTCCTTAATAGTTTTTGCGAGCCCATATTTCATCTTATAACATGCAGTAGTCCTGAACATTTCCAACGAGTTTAGTGCCGTCTGATCGCGGCTCAACTGTTTGCAGAGTTCAATTAAATTGGGAGCTACATTGAAAGAAAGAGAATTCTCGGCGATAAAGGAAGTTATTAATGCCTCTTGGCATGCTTTTCTTGTCACTATATCCAATGGCCGAGCATCAGTCTCCAGTAAGTCATCAGTATTTTTTTAATTAGCATAATTACTTAAAGTCATTGAATGTCTAATGCACTTTGAATATTTTATGTGCGTCACAGTTTTAGAATGAATTTTTTTAATTAGCATAATTACTTAAAGTCATTGAATGTCTAATGCACTTTGAATATTTTATGTGCGTCACAGTTTTAGAATGATTTGTGAAAGCCTTGAATCCTTCCTTACCATACTTGAGCAGTGAGTTACAAAAAACACAATATGCTTGTCCAGCAAAATTTATTTTCTTGCACCATGTGCCGATGGTATCCCCATTACCATCTCTCCGTTCAATCCAATTCCACCTAAATGGACACCTTCTTCTAATTGTATAATATCACTATTTATATCGAGAAATTTCATAGTGAAATTCTCTTGCGTACATAAATAAAAAAATATTTCAATAAATGAAACGAAAAATTTACACGTGCATCAATAAATGAAACGAAAATTTTACACAGTGGAGAAAAAAAAGTTGAGAAGCGATCAAAGACAAATAGCTAATACGGCGAAAAATCCCCTTCTCTACTTATTGGCGCCACGCCAGGAGAGATAAGAACTTTGAGTCCAGAGTCACGTGATCGCACATCTGGTCGAACAAAGTCTCTCCCTTTTTTTTTCTGCCACGCCTACTTGCCGAAAAGAATCCAGAAGAGAATGTCCGAGAACCGGGGAAATGAGTCATAACTCGCAATAAGGAAAGAACAAAAAAGAAGTTTTTTCCCCCTTTAAACAAGGGAAGCAATGAATTTGGGAAAAAATCTTACATAAAATATGGTCTTAAAGAAATTAAAATTAAAACTTAAATTTTCGATATTAATAACGAAGGAATAAAATGTAGAATGCTATGTTTTAGGAAAAAAGATTCAACAAGAAATGATTTAAAAAAAAAAGACTATATTAATTTTGTGTTACATAAATCATATATAAATAATTAAAATACAAATTATTATACAGGTTTATTTCAAATTTCAAACACATAAGACTGAGCTAAAGTAGCATACCTAACCCACTTTTGGATAGGTATGACTTTGCCTGATGGATCTTCTGCTTTTATATTTCTTATTTTCATACCAGAACAAGAAATATTAGATGCTTCAAACTCCAGAGACACTGGCCCCATTTCTAAGCGATTTGCAGGAAAATGTATAGCATCTATAAGCTAAAAAATATTTTTATCAAAATTAAAAAAATTTTTTCTAAAAAATAACTATTTTGCAAGTTTTTGAAGTAAACTGAACAACATCAATCAACTTTTACATTATTTAATATAGCATATGCTCATGCATTAAAATTTGAGCTGGAAAAGTAGGTGGAAAATTACTACAGGATCTGATAAAGTAAATACTTAATATAATATTTCAAATTTTAAATGAATAACTTTTGAATTTACAGAGCCATTTTCAAAAGAATGCACAAAATATTTTAGCAGTATGAATTAGATCAGATTATTACCCAAACAAAAAGTACACAAGGGCTATCGATCAAATCTCCATCTTAGTTTTGGCCAACAGCATCGTAAAAGATGAAATCTACTTATTTTTCTTTCAAAAAATTCTAGACAGGACTTTGAGACTGAAAGATTGTAAGGTCTCCATCCAGCAAAGATACTAGAGTCACAGATCTCTGTACTTTGTCCAGGATTCAAATCTTATAAACAGTGATATGTAGAGTCAGTATGTACAAATCAATGCACTGAATTAGATAAGATGCTTGTAATATGGGGAAAAAACATCAATTTAGTTTTTGAGTTAAATTATAATCTGTTGAAAATATTAAAATTAATCAAATTAATTCTGAATAAAAAATTATCAAATTCTGAATTTATCACTTAGCAAGAACTCAGATGACTAGCAATCAATATATTGATTAAATATATTTGTTCCTTTGAGGACTGAACGTGGGATGGATAATATTAATATCTTAAAAAAAGATCATATTTAAAAATTAGTTGTTTTACAGAAATTATTATGCAATTTTTCTTATGTTTTCTTACTTGCACATCTGCCTCCATCGTGATAATAATAAAAATTACATATTAATTCTTACGCTTACTATAAATGCTATTTAACATACATAAATAATCAGCTTTCAGTTTTCAATGAAAATTTTTAGACAATTTCAAATTCAACGTAATACTAACAAATATGTTGCAAAGTGCTAAGTGATCCTCTTTCAATGAAAGAAATGAATGCAAATATGAAACTTCAAATACTGTAAGATGACACAGTGATTGTGAAAGTAAACAAAAAATTTATAATAACAGGCTCAGGTATTAATAAAAATAAATTTTCATTTATTTAGGAAATGCTGATTTTACTTGAACCATTGTCTATTTCTGAAAGTAATAATGAAAAATGTTTGTTATAATCTAATGTTTGCTAAATCCAAAGATAAGCTTACACCATAGTTTCTAAATAGGAATTTTTAAATATGCAGACTGGAGTTTCATGGTAATAACAGAGGTGGGGGAAGTATCAAGAGAAACTTGAAATGCTGCCAGAATAAGTACATTTACAAATGTTGAATTTTGTACAAGCATCTATATCCATATTTTACATCTTTTAGTATTCTTTTGAAACAGTGGTGTCAAAACTAAATCACAACTGGTAAACGGAATATGATGCTTTAATTCTAACCATTATTCTTCAAATGCTTAGAAATGGACGAGTAGAGAGCAACTAAAATACCTTTGCTTTTAAATAAGTTGTTTCAGAGTTTTTAATTTGAAATCATACTGTTTGTCTAGGTTAATGAAAGGGTTAACATACACGAAAAAAAATTAAATGCGTGGGAAAGGACACACAACAGGGCAAGAGATAACACATTCTTAATTTTTAGATGCTTAAGTTTTATTTTAATGCAATTAAGATTATTTTAAATCATATTTTAGTTACAAATAAAATAAGAAAACAAATTTTCAAGTATTACATTCAACAAATTCTCACTTTTGGTAGCTTTCTCTTCTTAATTATAACAGGCTCAGATATTAATAAAAATAAATTTTCATTTATTATTGTCATAAATACAGCTTATATTTTCTCC
This sequence comes from Stegodyphus dumicola, assembly GCF_044657685.1. Lineage (NCBI taxonomy): Eukaryota > Metazoa > Arthropoda > Arachnida > Araneae > Eresidae > Stegodyphus > Stegodyphus dumicola. The sequence goes on along the minus strand of NC_140776.1, from coordinate 88,516,191 downwards.
ATTAAATGAGAAAAAAAGAAAATTTTTAATGTCAAATTTTTAGTTCAAATTTACCAAAGTGATAAAAATTTAGTTTGAATTAATGAGATATTTTAATATTAATTCCAATGCAAGTTTTTGGGTGCCTTTGGATTAATTTGAATTAATGAGCATCCACCGTGTTGAGCCATGATAATACTTTTTTTTTCCAACTCTTCTTGCCTAAGTAAAATTATTCAACTTTTGAACACAAAATGTAATAGAATAATTCTACTTCAGCGACAATCAGAGTTACTTTCATTTGCTCTGTAGCATTTTTTTCCCTTTACAGTATATTTCATTTTTTTCTAGAACTTTATATAGTAGTAAAAAAATTACTCAATCTAGTATGACTATATTGGTGCCTAAAAAAGTTACCATTATAATCAAAGCTGTAACATCTTCACCTAATATTATATGAAACTGCATTTCTGTGTATGCTTGATAGGGCTTTCTATACCTTCTTGCCCATGTTGGAGAAAATGTGATGATCTCTTGAAATAATTTTTAGGCCTCAATGCATTCGGATATTCTTAAACTCTTATTCAAGCAGCTTAATTTTTATTTTTAAGGAAAAATACCTTTTTGTGTTTTTTTTTTTTTTTTTAATCGTCTGTTCTTCTTCTTTTTTTTTTTTTTTTTTTTTTTGGCTTCCCCTCCCCACTAGTTCTCTTGAAATACAATCATATATCCCCATTTTCCCACTTAAAAAAAAAAATCATGCTTATAGAAATTAAAATCTACCAAACACACTTTTTCTTCACAATTCTCCCTTCTGATCTTCCTCAGATCAATTAATTATACAGGCTTGTCTTCACACTGAAAATGAAACAATTTGCAATTCCTGTTTTTTAATTTGCATGCCAGAGAATTCAGTTAGTTTAATAACATATTTTCACAACAATTATGCTTCAGATTTATATTGACCTGAGCTTTTTAGGATGTCAGGAAATCCTTTCTTTTTCATGTTATTAAATTTAGCTCCGAAAATAAACAATAAATGCATATGCTATTAAGCATATACCCATTATATGAACATCACACTGCTTGATTTAAAAAAAAAAAAAAAAAAAAAAACTATTTCAGCTAAAATTCTAAAAAAACCCACAAACTTGTCATATCTGAGACATTCAAAAATTTTATTATAGTTCACAAAATATTAAATGTGTTCTAAAACACATGTATCTAACTTTATAACCACCATAAGAAAAATTAAATCAGTATAAGCGAATTGTAAACAAGCTTGAAAATCACTTTACAAAAATCTCGACTTGGGAGTTCATACATCACGATCATAAGAACTGACATTTCTGTTTAAGCCCTTGAGAAACTAGAACTGTTAATATGCTCAAAAAGGGGGAAAGAAAGAAAAGAAAGGAAAATATTAGTAGCAAAAGCATATAAATTCTTCACCTTGAATTTTGCTATAACTTCTCCTTGCCCAGGAAGTTTCTTTAGTTTCCACAAAATTTTTCGTTCTTTACTCAGAAATTCAGCATCATTTTCATACATACTAAACTGTTGCATAATACTGAAATTAAATATATTTATATTTTCAACAAGATAATCACTTTCTTTAAGAAACAAACCACATAGTATACATTAAGATATTAATATATATAAATATTTAATCATTAATAATTATATATTAATACATAAAATTATTAATGATATTAATATATATAAATATTTAATATATTAAATATTACTTCATATGAATACAAATTTTATGTCAGACAAATGGTATGTATTTCACAGAATATAATTTAATTTTTTTATTATGCTAAAAAATTAAGGATTATTCAGTTAATTATACTTAATAACTAATATTATAACTATAATTAAATTTCAAATTACATAATTAAAATGCTTCACTTAATATTTTACTAAACAGTTCATCAAATTCAAGTTTTGATTTAATATTAAAAAGTAATCTTTAATTTTGAAAAAAAATTAGGATTTGAAAAATTTTAAATCATGCATTTCTTTTTACAAATTTTATATCTTAGGAAAAATACATAACTAAATCTTACTTTCTAGTACATGAGGATACAGGAATATGCAGAGATAAATTCAAAGCTTCTGTATTAGAAGGCAAATTGCTTGACAAGTGCAAAGTTAGATCACAGTCCCTAATAAAGCAGGATGAAAATAAAATTTACAAATCACTAATGTTATGTATCAATAAGAAATGACTAAAAATGTTTACATGTATATTTTACATACATAATAATTAAAATTTCCTGTTTAATTAAATTTATTGGAATTTTTAATTTTAATCAAATACATAAAACAATTAACTTAAAATGATAAGTTTTTTTTTAATTTCCCATCACTCATAATTTATTTTCATGTATGCAATATTCTCATAAAGCACACAGGTTTAAAAAAATTAAGTAAAGATTTTTTCTTTTTTTTTTTTTTTTTTTTACCAAATATTCATTAAATCCTTTTACAGAACAAATCTACATTATGTACGAGCATCACAAGCCCTTGAATTCACTGACAATGCAACAAACTTTTTAATTAAAAAAATAAATGGTACAAAGTTGCAAATCCTGTATCAAGCATGAATAAACCGTACATTATGAAATACAGAAATCCAAATATATCCAGCACTTTCTTCTCATGGCAGTAACAGTCACAAGCAAGGCATAAATAAGTGCTTTGGATAGATATTTTCATTATTATTGGAACATTTTCATTCAAAAACTTTTTTACCACTGTTCTACATCTTTGAAATTGTACATGATATCATCATGCAGTAATCTTTTACTGCTAAATTATATCTTGAGAATTAAGCTGAGCAGAATCCTTCAAACATAAGATAGATTGATAGATAGAAGGTAATGTCTTACTGCATTTATCAGTCAACTTTATATATATACATATATAATAGGGGGACTGTAAAGTAATGTTGTTTCTGCGCATGTCGACAATAACATGCTAAGGGCAGAAGTGGAAGCAAATCCATGTCAAACAATCGAGGAACTGTCAAACACTCTTAACCAACCTTGGTCGACCATCCAAGAACATTTAAAGCAGAATGGAAAAATAAGCAAAGCAGGTGTTTAAGTCCCCCATAATCTGTCCGAAAAGAACAAAGCCAACCTATCCATCACGTGCCACATATTGCTTCAACGGCATCATACAGAACCGTTTTTTGATTGTTTGATTAGTGGAGGCAGAAAAATAAATCCTATATGATAATCCAAAACTCAAAAGGCAGTTTTAATAGGGGTTACAAAGGGTTTACATCCCGAAAAGGCACTTTTGGGTGTTTGGTGGAGTATTCGCGGAATTGTTCATTTTGAATTGCTGAAACCTGGAAAAACTGTTAATGTAGACCTTTATTGTGAACAATTGGATCTAGTGAACCAATCTTTGATCGAAAAATATCCGGTGATTGTCAACGGAAAAGGCGTCATTCTGCAATACGACAATGCAAGAAGGCACTGTGCAAGACGATCACTGGAAAAATATAATGAATTGGGGTAGGAGGAACTGCCTCACCCACCATATTCGCCCGATATCACACCCTCGGATTTCCATTTATTCCGATCCCTACAACATTTTCTTAGTTACAAAAAAATTTGAAAATTTGGATAATGTCCAAAATGCCATCTGGAGATATTTTACACAAAAACCAAAACCAATTGATTTTTATCGGTCTGGGATTGAAATCTGCATAGTAGATGACAAAAGGTTGCTGAGAACGAGGGTGATTATATTACTGATTAAAAATAAAAACTTGTTACAAATTTATTCATTTGAATTTAATGTAAGAAAGCGACGTTACTTTCTGGTCCCCCTATTATATATATATAATTAAAAAGTAATTCTTCAGGCTATAGCCTATGAGATATATATATGTGTGTGTGTGTATGTAAGTATATAATAGCTATTTAAGCAAATTTAAAAAAAAAAAATCACTACTTTTCAGGACATGTTTTAGAAAAATTCAAATTAAATAACTAAATTATATATACATATATATTATATTTCTGTTAATGGCTTGACATCCATTGAAAATAAATTGCCATATAACACTATCAAAATTCATCAGCCTATAAAGAGACTATAATAATTAAATAAAAATATATACTTTTTATATTCATCAAAAAGGATATATGATGAAAGTTGAATGAGGCTGAAAGAGGCATAATTATTAGTGCTTACTGATTTGGACGATTTCTGGCAAGTTCCAAGCACATGACAGAATGAGTGATCTAGCAATGAAATGGGAACATGACTAAGTTGCAAAGTTGTAGTCCTGACTATGGAATTGACAGATATTTACCATTCATTGCTCTAACATATGTTAAGTTAAACTAACAAGCTCACTGATAAATTATAGCTGCAGACTTTTAATTAGCATTTGGAAATATATACTTTTATCTAAATAGATATCTCACCTATTTTGATCTGATTCTTGCATATGTGCAGTAAGTCTTAAAGGCAAAAGGATTGGACTTTCTATTGAGTAAATCATTGCTTTAACCTGAAATTAAATATAGTTCTATTAAAAACATATGAAATGGGAAGAAAGACAAATTAATTCAGAAGAAAAGGGGAAAAAATATCTTACAGGAAGAAATATTAAATAAGGAAAAAGAAATGTTAATTAAGAACTTGTAATAAATTTGCTTCAACTGTGGGTCAGACCAATTAAACAAACACTACCAAAGAATACCATTAAATAGCGATATTGCTTATTTTTCATTCTTAACATAATCTCTTTAGCATGCTAGATATCTTTACGAATCATATCTCCTACTTTATTTCTCAGATAATCCGCCCAAAAATTAATGACAGGTTCATTAACTGCTTACAGCAATGCACTTGAGTAGTTAATTAATTGTGCTAAAATATGGAAAAACTACTAGCCTTAAAATAGATGCTTTTACATTATTTGTATTCACCTTATACAGGGAAATAACCATTGAAAAAAGGCAATGAAGTCAGCTTATTTTTCAGAAATAAAAAGTGAGATGAGTTACCATAGTTCAATGACCTCAGCTGTTTGTCACTAAGTAATTGTACTCAAGGGCTACCTCATTCAAGTGAGAAATCTTTGTAAATGACAGTTTATGCTAATATTACACATGTTATATTAACTGTTACATGTTAATGCTTAAAATCAAACTAAGAATGGTATTACCAATATTTTACAGCTTTAGCCACTCTGCTACAGCTGAAAGTCACTCAACAAAGAAACCTTTCTATAAATATATGCAAATACATTACAAATGTAACTGTGCATAATACAATTCTTCATATCAGGAAAGAGCAGATGTTATTTATATTATATGATAATATTAAAAATTCTACAAAATCCAAATATGATAGCATAAATTTTCCATTAAACCTGGATGTTTTATGCTCATCTATATTAATATTATACTTAATATAAGACTCAATATTAATCTTTATTTGTGCTTGTGGAAAATCAATAAATATTATCAATCAGAAAAAAGTATAAAATATTAATACAAATTATTATCAACTTAGTTTTATCAAAATGAATTTTCGGTGATAATAAGATCAAAATAAATACCCAAAAAATTACTACGGAAGGTTAAAATGGAAACTTATTAAGTCATTTTCATTGGCAAAATATTTAGTATTAGTGCTCATTACAAATAAAAAATACCTTCAACTACTAGACACTCATATGTAGACTGGAAGTAGAAAGATAATAAGGTATGTAAAGTTAACACAGTAAGGCACTACGTAGCTAGCATATTATATCATTTTTTTATTAGTCAAAGGGGACAATTTGCCCAGAAGGACTATTAATTTCGTTTTGGCATTTTGTGTTGATTCACTACAAGCCTTGTTTCACTTTTCAAATTGTTGCCACCAAATATTATTATCGCCCTGCATTATATTTAAAGAAATTAAATAATGAAGAATCTACATAAATGTATGTATGTTTCTCGCACTGTGATAAAACAACGGTACATAGAGCCATCAAATTTTGAATAGAGTAATTCTCCTGCGTCTATGGGCATCCGGAAGCTCAAATTTGAAATTTGTTTTATTATCGATTTCATACTTTGGAAAACTTTAATGAATTTTTGATTAACAAACTCAAGAATTTCAAAATGAGTAATGGCAACATTGTACAGAAAAAACATTTTTATCTCCAGCATGAGAGATTGTGTATCCAAAATTGTAAAGATATGCTCATTTTAAAATTATTTTGCAATATTGCTCTTCAACTGAATTTTATGGTTTAAGTGCGAAGAACATGATATACAATAAATTAATGCAGCCTCATGTACCTTAGATTCTAATATTGTAACTGTGCTTGTTAAGTCTGAAATTTAATCTCTGTCTGAACACAGGACCATCAGTGGTATCACTTAGTCGGTGATTAGGACAAGACTGTGTAGCCTGTGAGGACTCACAGACTGTGTAGCCTGTGAGGCTTTGCTGTAAATAGCCTTGTGAACTTCTTATTCTTCATATGTTTGTAGCAGTCTGTTCTGGTGGCTTTCCTGCGATGGAGGCGCAGCAGCATTAGATCGCTTCTGCAAGGAGGACAATAATGCTGTGAGGCAAATTTAGCCATAGGGTCGACAGTCTTCTTCTGCAGCGTAAAAGTAGGACTAAGGAAAAGTTCAGATTTATAATTGGAACCATTATAACAAAGGTTATATAAGTACTAATAGTATTCTACAGATTAAATTTGACATATCACTGAAAGCAAACACAGTTTATGAGGTATGAACCTCACTCCTTTGTGATGTGACTTCATATTTGCAAATGTTGAACAAATTTATTTTAAATTCATTTTTGGCTATCATCAAATTCCAGCATTATTTCAAATTAATATCCACTCATGGCTGAATACTAATAGCACTCTATGACTGAACTTTGATTATCTACAAATGAATTTTGACAGATGCTGAACAAAAGTTGAGCTTCTTTTTCATCTATTGAGCTGTTGAATGCATCGAGAATTATAAAGTGATTTTATAAATTTTAGTAAACTGTGATATTATTTTCATATTTTTGTGATTTTAGTTTAGTATAAATATTAATAAATTAAATTTATTCTTATTTATTAAATTCATAGAAAAATTAAATTTTCTGTCTGAATTCTTGTAACAAATCCTTATAGTTGACTGTTTTGTATGACTAACCAGAGTAAAAATCCAACTAAGAATTATTCACTAAAATATTCTACTCATAAGAATTCACATGCATTGTCAATGAGTAACTACCTATTCATTCACATGAACACATTCTCAAACCAAATATAGCCATAATTTGGCATTTCTTTAACTGAATAACAATAATAATAATAATAAAAGAATCAAATAAATTTTCACAAACTTAATTTAATGCTAACATTTGTTTACTATGAAGTTAAATTAATTATTGACATCAAGTATATGCCTTCAATTAACTGAATAAAGTTACATTTAAGACAAGCATTGATGAATTTAGTTACTAACAAATTAAGCTACGCTAATCTATGCTGTTAATAATGCTGTGGATTAAATATGCAACAGTAATAATTAGAAAAGGTCACAAACACCACTTACCAAATAAAAAAACTACCAAAAGATCTAAATTTCCAGTCAGTGTCATTTTTATTTCAATACATTAAGTTTTATCTAACAAATCCTTTCTAATATTCATAAAACTAAATAAGTACCCTATCTTATTAATTTATCATTTAAAAACATTTGTATTTGTATGGGATTTGTTGTCATATGCTAAATTTGCTACTAATCCTATCAAAAAGAGTACCAATTTTAGTAATAAAAAATAAGAATCAAGAATACAAAAAATACACAAAACTAATCTGATAAACTTCAACCCTTTGATGGTCAAAATGCCCGAGATGTCTTTCATACAAACCACCACAACCACCGAAACAGCCGATTTGCAATGTTATTCTCTTCCCTCCCGCTAACGTATGCAGTAGCAGGTGCAGTTTCCCCAAACGTATTGCATCATTTTATTGCAGACAGCTTGTCATAAAAGGATTTATGTTTCACTTGACATTTGAAATCTTCACACCTTTTTGTGAGGGAACGGCAGGAAATTGTGAATCTCTGTGGTATATTAAGGATACATGTTAATGAAGCCTTCAGTTTTCTAAGGGTTAAAAAATATTTAAAAAAACCTGACTTTTGTAAGTTAAGGGTCATTATAAAAGAAATATTTTTTGATATGTTATTAATTTGTTAAAAATATTTTTGTACTTAAAGTAGGGCATTTTTTTTACCTATTTGAAATGCAAATTGTGCATAAAAATGTAATACTTAAATTTTTAGATAGTAAAATCAACAAGTATATTATGACAAAATCAGCTCAGCATACATCCACATTGCTAAAGTGCATGGTTAATAACATATTCTTAATATTGGTCACAGCACCTTCAATACAAAACTGAACCAAATCCAATTTTTCCCTAAATTTTGGATATTAATAAAGGCATTTTTTAAAGTTTTAACTAAAACTGATAATAAAAGTATTGCAATAACAATAATTTCAAAATACAGACCTCACCCTGGAATGGATGAATCACAAATGACCTATGCTCTTCAAAACTCTTTGAGTCTACACAGTTATCAAATTGATATATATCAAATAATGCACCTAAACAGAAAAGGAAAGTGATACAAAATGCAGTGATTATAAACACAGGCAGAACTAATAAAAAATTTAAAACTTACAATTAAACTGACTGAAATACAATGAATGATAATTATGAGAATTAAATTATTAGTTAATATCACTGGTTACAAAAAGGCATTTAATTTGATGCTTTCTTTGACTGAATTTTATAATGCAGATTAGGTACTTACGTATTAACGCAACCAGGCCAAAATTCGCATAAATCGCCAAATTTGGCGACCCTACTTATGGCAACCCTACGTGTTTAGACAAAAGTTTATTTGTAAAAAGAAAAAATAACACTCGGCGTGTACTACCACAGCAATGGGTTTTCGGCGAAATTTGCCAAGAAAAGAAAGAGACTTTTTTGGTTACTGTACCTAACAGAAGGCCGTTACCCTCATGGAAAAAATTTGCGAAAATATCAAGGAAGGAAGCATCATTTATTCGGATTGCTGGAAAGGATACAATACAAGTGAGTTCGAAAATGCTGGATTTATGCATGGAACTGTTAATCACAAATATAACTTTGTGGATCCCAACACGGGCGTTCACACACATGTAGAGTGCATGTGGGGCTCAGCCAAATGGCGCAACAAAAAACAGAGAGGAACAGCCCGTCATCATCTTGACTCATACCTTATCAAATTTATATGGCGCCAAGCTCAAGCTGTTAATGGCGAAGACTGTTTTCAATCAGTGCTAAAAGCTATAGCCAAAAGATTTCCGCCGAAAAAATAATTCTGCTACTTATTCAAATTCGAAACCGGAAGGGTTAATTGCTATTTTATATTTTAAAACAAAATAATATAAAAAACTGTATTAAAAATTATCTGCAATTAATAAATGTACATTTTCTTTCTATTCATACTTCTTTACTTAAACTTACAAATCGTGCCAACCTGGTTGCGATAATACATAAGTACCGCAAATTATTTTCCTCCTTCTCTATCTTGTCACTATATGGAAATTTATTGTTTTATTTCCATTACACTCTGTCCCAAAAGTTCATAGACTCTATTACACTACTGCATTTTTTAGAAAAATGGAAAGGAACACAAACATTAAGTCTATTTACAACACATGTAAATAAACAAACTGTTTATTTACATCACATGTGACTTGCATTCCACTAAATATTCAACTAAAATAGCAATTTGTACTTCAGAAAAATAAAAACACTGAAGAATATGCATCTCAAACATTTAAGAGAATATTAACATTTTAACAACTTATGATTAATTTTAAATTAGTTAATACCTCAAAGTCACTCCATTGTTTCGTATGACGTTGAATATGCATTTCTCCTTTGAGAGAACTAAGTTTTGTAATAACTCTGATTCCACATTGTACCATGCACTCTCGGTGGCTGATTTTAAGGCATTCATGGAAGAAAACTGTCTTCCATTCTCATAAACTCTCCGAGATACAATACCCCCCACACTTTTTATCAGGTTAATACAGGGGCTCACAGTGATATTTTCCACGTCTAATAATTTTTTGTAGTACATGAAAACATTGTCCAGCTGTTACACCCAATTCTGTTCTCGAATATTTTCTGCAAATGATATAAAATAGTCTTAATGTTTCTATGTATTTAGACGACTCTTGCTGCCTGTGTAGAAAGGTGAAACCTAATTGCCCATTGAAACTGAAAGTTGCCCATACCATGACAGATCCATAACCTCCCCTGTTCATACTGAAACAGCTCCTTGGCTCTTTTTGTAATTCATGCCAGTAATATGAATACCTGTCAGGACCATCTAGATTGCATTTTTCAGTACTGCAAATTGCAGAAATCCATTTGTCACCATATGCTATGTGGTTATGGGACCATTGCAATCTCATTTGTTTGTGGAAGCTTTGAAAGTGGTAATGATCGAGCCATTTTTATATAAATCATATAACCAGATTCCTTGATTTGCCTTTATACAGTGCTTTTGGACATTTACAATCCACAAGCCCTTTTAACTTGGCAAACGGACTTTTTCTGTGTCAAAATTATTCTTTGTATCTGCCTATCACTGACACTATCCATCATTTGGATCTTCCTGAATGAGGTTTTAGCTGATGTGGCATCTTATAAAATATTACATGAAAAATCATATTTACACATTTATTTAGAAGTTCCAAAATTTTTTAACAGACCTAACTTCAGTATCAGAAAGTTATCTAGCTTTAGTAATACTTAAATGCAGTTCAAACGATCTTTTTTTTTTTTTCATTTTTAATCTGGAGTTTTGAATGAGGGCATTATTATATAAAAGGCTCATGTTCTCCATCATGATTGTTGCAAACCAATTTGCATAAAATTGCATTTCTCTATAAACTTTTGGGGCACACGTTTTTCCTATTTTTATTTTTTCTAAGACAAATTGATATTTCTGTTAAATATTTACTTGAATGCAAGGCATATGTATTTTAAATAAACATATTTTAATTGGGTAATTTTATACATTTCTGTTTTTCTTAAACATGTAATTTACCTGAATCTATAAACTTTTGGTACAGAGTGTATGTATTGCAAATTAATTGTTTAACGTATTACAAGAATAAAAATATGATTTTAATATAACTATGATGAATGTTTCTTAACCACTTCCCTTACAATTTCTTTTGAAAAAAATTGCAAAAAATCATCACATTTTTTTTATTTTATTATTAAATACAACAAAACGAAACAAATCAAAATGTGTAGGTTTTAAGTTGAATTTTTAATTTTTTGAAGGTGTAAAAGCTAGTATACTATCCCGAGTTATCTCGGACAAACGAAAAAAAGTTAAATATAAATCTTTGTATGATAGTTTTTGAAACAAGGGACAACACAGAGTGATACCTGACATTCTACACTGGTATCTGGTCTCTTTTCTTACTGGCTTACCGCTGGAATCTCTTTCACGGGAGCACAGAGTACACTGTCTCATTGGATTTGATATTTTTTTATTTTTTATTTTTTCCCCACGTTTTCATAATCACTATCTGAAAAATCATCGTTTTCGCTATCTTGCATCATCGTCATTATTTTATTTTTTTTCAACGCATGCATCCTTCTTTATACATTACTAATCCACAAGCCAACGTATACTATACAATAGCGAAACACGTGATCAGTCCCTCCAAAAGAGCCATGCAGCCAACAAAATTTGGCAAACTGCCAATCAAAGTTGAATATTTCCTTTCATTTCCTCCAGACCATGCAAAACCGTGATAAAAGAAATCGTACTAACAAATTCTGCTTCGCCCGAGTTTTCTCAGGATAATAATTAACTGCAATGTATACGAACCCGAGATAACTCGGGATAATCAGCCAAGCGGTTAAAACATTATGATAATGGGTATTTTAATATATAGAAGCTCTGAATACATTTTTTAAATAAATGTGTTGGGAAAAAAGTGCAAATTCCTTGGAAACAAATCATCATTTTTAACGCATTGACTGCAGCAATGGTGTACCATATGCTAAGAATTCTCCTATAGCACTACGTTTAATTCCTTTAAAGCTTGTTTGTTTTACTTATAATATTATAAAAAATAATAACATATAGTAATTAATAATAATCTCTACGATAATTTAAAACCTATTGACAGACATAAAAAATAATAAAAAACTCAAATAAAAAAAATATGTGGATACTAAATGACTTCCTTGTATGACCTATTAAATTATATATACTTTGTGTTAAACTTCATTTAAACTTATTTCTGCGAATTATTCTAACTTACTTAATTGATTCCTCAAGGCAAGTTGAAAATGACACAAAAATTGCAAATTTTTAAACTGACAGTGCTCACAATGTTCTGTAGCACGATCTATTTGTGAGAATGATGCCACATTTTGTAGGAAGATTAAACACGACGAGGGACGAAGGATTCCGCGAAAAAACAAATTAGTTCCAAAAGTCACCTCTAGGGGAATATTTGGCGCTGTGTAATAGAAAATGAAGTGTTAACAAATGCAAATCAATACGGAAATTATCTTTTATTTTGCATTCAAATGAGGTTCAATGTGTCTGCTGTTGTTGTGGACCACATATTGCATTCTGTTCACAGTATGCACAACAGCAGAAAGTAACATGTCTGCAGGAATCTCCCGTACAGTCCGTGATATGTTAATCCTTCAACGTAGCCAGGTCCTGGACCACTCCTTGGTAGACCTCGGACTTAAGGTAACCCCATAACCAGAAGTCGCATGGGGTAAGATCAGGCGACTGAGATATCCATGCAGTTGGAAAATAACAGCTAATGACTCTTTCTGTTGTAGCATCTGTTGCACCCATACAGCAATGTGTGGAGGGGCTCCATCTTGCATGAAAATGACTTCCCCCAGGCATTGTCTTTGCTGAAGTGCCGGAATGACAAAGCTGTTCAACATGTGGCGATATTTCTCTCCGGTAACAGAACAGGTTTCCGGTCCTGTTGGGGTAATGTTCTCATAGAAAAATGGACGTACGATAAATTCCGATGTGAACCCACACCAAACAGTTACCTTTGGTAAATGTAAGGGAATTGCTGTGATTGCATGTGGAGATTTGTCATCCCAAATTCGGCAGTTCTGGGTATTCACAGTTCCATCCAGGTAAAAGTGGGCCTCGTCTCCCCATAAGATTTTCTACGGCCAAGCATCATCCACCTCCATTCTGGCAAGAAAGGTGAGAGCAAAAGTCAATCGCTTATCATGGTCGGGGTACAGTAATTCCTGTACATGGCTGATCTTGTACGGATAGAAGTTGATAATCTTTCGTAAGATTTTCCATACCCTACTGTAAGGCATATCCATATTCCGAGCTACTCCACGAGTGTTAGAGGTGGCAGCAATATTGTTTGGTCCTCTGTCGACAATTGCCGTGGCAACTGCTTCGATCGTATCCTGTGGTACAGGTTTTCGTCCTCTGCCTGACTGAACCTGTTTTTTCAAACGTCGCAACCACTGCTTTTAGCTCATTAACTGACACACAGCCTCTACGCTTTTTTTTTTTTTTTTTTTTTTTGTGCATTCTAAAAGCACAAAGAGCGGCTGACGCATTGCACTGGTTGAGGTAACCAGTAACGCACGCTCGACTAAAGAAGGAGACATTGCACATAAACTTTTAATCCGATTGATTCGAAATGTAACACATTGCCTTTTAAAACCCAGGCTGCTGGCACTGTGCAAATGGATGTAACGTGAAATTTGAATAAAGAAATTCTTCTTCTGCTCAGCGTACATGATATTGCAGATCACGAGACTTTATCGGTGTTTATATAGATTTTACGCTTTTTTAGTGTTGGCATATTGCACTTGAACTAAATCAGAAAATGTGCATAATAAAAGGTAATTTTATTCCATATTAATTTGCATTTCTTAACACTCTATTTACTATTACACAGCGCCAAATATTCCCCTAGTGGTGACTTTTGGAACTAATTTGTTTTTCGCGGAATGCTTCGTCCCCCATATCGTTTAATCTTCCTACAAAATGTGGCGTCATTCTCGCAAATAGATCGCGCTACAGAACACTGTGAGTACTGTCAGTTTAATTATGGCCACCCGGTACTCTGGTCAATTTTTGTCCCATGGAAGTCAAACTCCTAATGATTTAAATTTTTCATAATGAGTACAAAACTTTCTCATATACAATTATAAAAACCGCGAGATTGCATTATAAGTTAGATTTCACTATTTGTCAGAAATCAATTTTTTGTTTTGTTTTGTTTTTGTTTTTTTGTTTTAAATTTGACATTGCCAAAACATAGACATTTTCATAATTTAAAATGTCTCTGTAACTATAACCAACAATTGTGAATATAAAAACCAGGTAAGAACTTTTATATATATACCCACCCCATTAGCCAGCGCTTAAAAGGTGTATATATATATATATGTGTATATACCCATACACACAACTGTTGCAGCCGATTGCAACCAAAAAGAGGTTGCTCAATTAAATGTTATAGCAGTCCCATATACAGATTTTCAACATGCTTTCGTTAATCATTTTTGAGTCATGTGAGATACATATATAAGTATATATTACAGATGTCATGAAAAAAATTCCTTCTGCATCCATTTTACAATCAATTTTGGAAAAAAAAGAGTCCTTTATTCTGTCTGTACATACAGATGCCATGCAAAAGCATCACTCAAATGTATTCGAGAGTAGTCAAAAAGGATATTTTCATTGAAATATGTTCATTGAAATATGATACCCGAAATGTTTTGGGAATATAATACTTCCTTTACTTCATACAAGAAGGTAAAAACAAAAATCATAAATTTTGCATAAAATTAGAATTTATCTAAACTACGACAACATTTTTTTAAAGCAAAGCACTACACATAATGCAGGTTTAAATGTGCATATTTTGCAGAGATATCATGTTTCTTGTCGAATTTGGTCAGAACTACACATGACACACTTCTATGTTGGCATAGTTTTAGTTCATGTTGAAGGTATTGTTTCTGTGGGTGGCCTTCCATTCAAGACATGTTTGAAGGTTTATGGCACATGAGATAATTTCTAGGAATTTGTGTATCTTTAAATTCACTATAGTTTAAAAGCAAACATACTTTTTCTTTCTGAAACCAGATCTGAGGTTGCTTTCCAGCATATTTGACATACAAAACATTGGTATTAAAATCCAAACATTGAAGTATAACTTTTCTGCACCATTTTAATGATTTCTGCAATGGTGAGTAATAGGAAAGCAGCTGATCAATTCTATTGATACCATTGTTGTTTACCATTGTTCTATTGTTGGTTGCAATTTAGAACATAATCTGACTTGGTGATGGATTCCCTTCTCAATTCTTTTATCTGAGGTCTTCATTTTACCAAAATACTCAGTTGTAAGCATAAGGAATCTCCTTTATCTTTCCATTTCATCACATCTGTGTGATGCTTTCTGTACATGACTGTTTCACTTCGTTTTAGCTTTGCATTCACAACTCCTTTGGAAAGATATCTTCTCTCAGAATGTAGTATTACACATAACACTGATTTCTTTTCAAGAAGCTTATCTACAAGATAAATATGGTAACTGTTTGTGTACAGTGCATTCCCTTTGTTTAGACCTGGGATTCAGAACCCTTTTCTTGCATCACCCCTTTTAAAAGAAAATTTTTCTTCATTGACCCCTTTACACTCTTTTCTATAATAATAGCATACAACATAATCATAATGTAAATAATTGCACATAAATAATTTAAAGATAACAATTAGACTAAAAATATGAACAAACATTTTGAAGAAGTGATATAATAGGCTAATGTTTTATTGTTTTTAATTCTATAAATATCAACATATTTTCAGACACAAAATCAAAGATTCTAATTGCCCAAAAATTTAAATTAATGTGATATGTGTGTTTGGGTAATTATGCAATTCCTTTAATATTTTGCATAAAATTCTTTAACTTAATTTTTAAATCACCTTGTTCAGAAATATTCAACCTGCTTCTTGTTTTCTGTAGTAAGTTATATATTTGACTTACTTCCACTGAGTAAGAAAAGTCAATAATACTAATCAGGTAATAACTTTAATTTTGGTATATTTCTCTCAGATGACTTTTGAATTCCAAAAGTCAGTATATTTATGTGTTGTGAATAAGATAGCTTTTTTGTATTATAAAGGTTTATATCAATTTTATTAACACATTTTGTTTATAATCAGTGGGATTTCAATTATGCCAATCAAGTCAATAATACTAATCAGGTAATAACTTTAATTTTGGTATATTTCTCTCAGATGACTTTTAAATTCCGAAAGTCAGTATATTTATGTGTTGTGAATAAGATAGCTTTTTTGTATTATAAAGGTTTATATCAATTTTATTAACACATTTTGTTTATAATCAGTGGGATCTCAATTATGCCAATCAATTGCCATTGCATATTCAGCTATCAAACCCAGTCATTCCTTTGATCATCACAGACCTTAAAAATCATGCTCCCATTGGGAAAGCCTGGTTTAAATATTTTCCCATCAAAGCCATTACTATGCTTTTTGCATTACCTAATTCATAAATATAATCCAATATACCACAATGCATTAATACATTCCATATGCAACATGATTACATGCAGTCTCATTAAAATTAAATCTATATATTTCTTTTGTAAAAACACTATACTATTTGCAATGTTTGTTAAAAATTATGAGTAAGAAATAAAGGGAAATTCGTTATCATATTATTATTGGTTTCTTGAAAATTAGGAATAAGAAATAAAGGGAAATTGATTGTGTCAGCAAAGTTTACAATAATAATTAGACAAGTGAAAATTAATTAGGAAATAAATTTAAATATTCAAAGAAATGCTAACAATGAGTGTT
Organism: Stegodyphus dumicola; assembly: GCF_044657685.1. Lineage (NCBI taxonomy): Eukaryota > Metazoa > Arthropoda > Arachnida > Araneae > Eresidae > Stegodyphus > Stegodyphus dumicola. Next base: position 88,499,227 of record NC_140776.1, on the reverse strand, counting down.
TGGGTTTTTAAAATAATTTATTTATTTTTGCAAATAATCATGAGATATATATACAATCAATAGAAAATTTATGAACATACATATTTTACAACTACTTCTTTGCCCCTACAATTTATTTAAGATTTCAATGATTCTAGTGTGTTACTAAAAAGCAGTTAAACATTACAATCAAATATTACATGAAATACTATGCTCAGAAAAAATTATAAAAACAAGTGTGTTGCAAAACAATTTCCCCCCCCCCCCCCCATGACGAAGATAAAAGAGATTAAATGTTGAACCACAATGTGGTAGTAAATGAGGTATAAACATTTCATTTCATTCCAGAACAAAACAGCAAACGTTATAAAGACAGAATACTAGCATACTATGAGATAAGAGTGTGTTTCAGCAGATGATTTCAACAAGAAAGTTCATTCTGGTACAGATATTTTTATTTTTACACTAAAAAAAAAAAAGTTACACAAACAGGTTGTAAATTCTTACTTTTATGCAGTCCTTCAGCTTTAGAGCTGTCTTCTAAACTAATAATCACATGATGGTTGCAAGCAATGAAACTCTTCAACTGAATAACACCATTTAAATGAAATATTTTAACTGCATGCTGAAAAACAAAATTATCATAAAATAAGGATCTAATACAGTCACATAAATACAAATATTTATATCTACACGTAGTAAAAGTAATGGTTAAAGATTTTAGAAATCTCAAAACTGTATCTTGATGAACTGTTATATAAATAAATACAATGCTTTATTGCAAATAAAAATAATGTTTTCCAACGTCATTTTAATTCATAGAGTTTAAAATTAAAAAACTAATATTAAAGATATATATCTATGTAAAATTTCAAGCTTTTAGTCTATTAAATTTCTTCAAATTCTACCAATGTTTTCACAATTATCATCTATAAGATATATTAAATCTGTAAATGCATAACGAATTGAAATATACAGTTGTAACGAAAGTTTTCCGCCCAAAAACATACTTAATAAAACTTTAAAAGGAAAAAAGGAAAAAAAAAAAAAAAAAACATGAAAGCTATAACTTAAGTTTGGGTAGTAATCACCACCCAAATCTATGATTTTTCTGCCATTCGGCCCAGAAACTTGGTGGCTGAGAGTCCAAAAACAGATAAACCTCTTTTGGAATGTCCTTGAATGGAGAATGAAGATAATACCAGCAAAATGTACCTGTAGGTCTGAAAAAGGTAGAAGTCCGAAGGAGTGATGTCGGGGCTATATGGTGGGTATGGCAAAAGATCCCAATCAAGTCCATATGGGATATACGGAGTCCAGCAGGTGAATGAAGGCACATTTAGTCTTGCATTATTTTGATGGAATATTACCTTTTTGCGCCAGAACTAAGTTCAAAGTTTTTTCTTGACAGCAGTGTCAACACGAGCTACCCCTCCCTGTATACTTTACTGTCAATGGTTTTACCTTTTTCTAGATACTCTTTGTCGATAATACCACGGCAATCCCACCAGATACAAAGCATGTCCCCCCCCTCTAATCAAACTGTGCTTCGCGACACTGTCTATGGACTTACCAGGCGCAGATCAAACCCCTTTTTTCGTGTGCTGTTGAAGTTGTTTTCATCACAAGTGACAATATGTATGTTCCCGAATTCTGTCCTTGCGTTGATATTTGAACAGATTAATGCAGGCTCCGAACATGTCTGACCTTGACCTTATCTGCTTGAGTCAGCTCATGCGGCACTCAGCAATTGAACTTGTACGTCAGATTTATGCAATACATAGCACGACTAATGGACATGACATTAACATCTCCTTAGCTCTTGAGTGGTTGCAAACTGATCTTTTTCCAAAAGTTCTCACAAGCGGGCTCATCAACTTCAGTAAGCTGGCCAGAGCACTGTGCTTCTTGAATGTCATAGTCCTTGTTTTTGAACTTTTTCGGTACCAAACCTTTACACAGTCATATGATACAACATTATACAATGTTCTAGAACAAGTTTCTTGCTTTCAAATGCCAAAAATTGTTTGGCAAAATATAATTAAACAATCCAACGTGAACTGTTTACGCAGGTGATATTTGCGTTGGCGGGAAACTTTCATTAAAAACCCGGTAATTCACAAAACACATCCAGTAATTTATAGATGAAGTTAAATTCTTATTAAAGCTGATTAACATTTATCACAAATTCAACAATCCTCATCAATAAATAAATTCTCTGAAGTCATAAATACAAATTTTTGCAGAATTTCCTCTTAAGATTCATTTACATTTTGAAAAAAATCTAAGTATTCTGAAAACATTTTCTTTACATAAATTTCTGTAATTGGCTTTTGTCGTCTGTATATAGGGAAAAAATAAGCTTGCTAATGAATCAGTTAGAATCATTGTTATTCAATATCTAGCAGTACAATGATTTTTTTTTTATTCAATATCTAGCAGTACAATGATTTTTCTCATGAATTCAGTAGTATTCTAGAATACTATTGGATATTTGTATTGGAACTATTGGATATTTGTATTGGATATTTGTATTGGAAACTAGTAAATGATTTAAAAGTTTGTGAAATTAAAAAATAATGTGTGTCTTTTAGAAAGCTAACTTAAAAAAAAAAAAAAATAGCAAATATATGATATCATTATAATTTGCTTCTCAAGAAAAGTTTGAAACTTTAACAGGTATTCACACACACTGATCACTGAATCAAAAAATGTAAGCAAAATGGTGCAAGTAATCAGACACTGTTTACCAGAGCAAGTTATGCAATGATAGTTGTTTGTAACTATTCAAAGCAGTGTTTGGTTTGTTCCAGGACACCAGAAGAAACTGGAAGAAACTGAAAAAAATATGAGAAGAAATGGACAATAATGTATGTGGTGCCAGAAGGGATAAATTTACTGACAAAATTTCAACTACTTTGAAAATAATGTTTTAATAAATTGCAAAGTAATTTGATTTTTCCAAAAAAATTCAGTGAAAATTGTGGTAGAATTCTTATTCATTTATTGATGTATAAGGAGGAAAGATTAAGTTCTGAATAAAAATAAGCAGCAACTAACTAGTAGTAGTGTACATAATATCACAACTAAAAGTAGTGATATTATGTACACAAAGAGTGCTGTATTTCCAAAAACTTATTTTAGTGATGCCATTCACAGTATATATTAAATCCTGTAGTGTGGTGGAAAGGAATGCATGCAATTTCTAAAATTCCATAAGACATATGCAATATAAATGAAATACTTTTAAGATGTCTTTTCAAACTGAATAGCATTAGAGTGATTTTTTATCTATTTAAAACTACAAAACAGATTATGGCACACAAAAAGGAAAAACAGTTCTGTTTTGTTCAGTAATGTATACTGCCTTGATGAATTTTGTAATAATTAAATAATTTTTTCCTATATTTCTGAATAAATATGCTAATTTTATATTTTATGAATAATATTAACTGAAATTTAATTTCAAAATTCTTTCGAACTCAGAGATGTGAAAAATATGTACATATTACCAAAGAAGGTTACTGTAGGCATACAAATGAGGCTAAATATACACATAACGAAATTATTTCAATTGGTTAAGTAATAGCATTAGATATGAAAAACATAAATATAATAATACTAATATCAAATAAATAAAAAAAGTAATAACTTCTGTCTGATTTTTTCCACTGTGAAATAAATCTGCCATCAGTACTGAGAAACTCCAATCACTTCTAAAAGCTTACTTTACCCAGATGCCATTTGCAACACATTAAATCTTGTTTAGCAGAAAGGAGCATGCCATTTCTGAAATTTCACATAAATTGGATCACACAGCTCATGTAATATTTCATAAATGGCAAAATCAGATTAAAGTTAAATAAGATTAAAGCAAAATTTATCCTCATTAGAATTTATTTACTCAGAACTACAAATACACTATTGCATGAAATAGAAAAATATGTTCTGTTTTGTTACATTATTATAGATTCAATTTTGTAATTTAATTTCATATTTTAGTTCCATTTCTTCTCAATTCTTCTTACATAGTTATGTTCTTTTTCTTACTACCCCCTTTTTTTGTTGTTGAAATGAACAGAAATGTAGTTTTAGAACCTAGCAAAATTCCCACACATAAAAGCAGATATCACAGCAAGTACATTAATAATTTTAAATTAAATTAAGATTTATAGCACATTCAAATATTAAACTCGGTTATGGCAAAGCAGAACCAGAAAGAATTAGTATAAAATATAAAGGAATAGTGCAAACAACAACAGTAGAATTCCAGTCATCCAAACTTCTGTTTAACTTCTGTTTGAAATAATGAATGTGTTTAGTCAGTTTTAAATGTTGTACTTGTTACTTTCTGTGTCATCTGATTTTCTTGATCATCCAACAAGATCACAGCGCATTTAGGTCAGATAATTGGAACTCTACTGTATCGCACAAAATTTATGCAAGTGAAAAAAACTTTAAAATTTAAATAATTTGGTGGTAAATTTAAATTAAATATGGAAATCAAAATCAAAACAAGAGCAATTTTAAAAATTACCTAAGTTGGACAAAAATGAAGTTCTAATAAAGAATCTCATTAAAACTTTTTTTTTTTCTTTTTTTCAAAAAATTTCTTTAAATAAATATAAATGGATTTTACATTTCACCAGGACATCTTCATCAGGATGTTGTTATTTCAAGAAATGTAAAAGAAAATTAGCTTGTTTCTGAGCTAGCCTATATACAATTCAGAAACTGTATTAAGATTTAGAAAAATTTTAATTAGAAAACAACAAATTAAACGGTACATATATAACCCAACCCTCTGGACATTATCAAAAAAGCACTTTGCTTAAACTTTAAAATATGATAAATTATAAAATGAAAATAAAGTTTTATTCATAATAAAATTAAAGTTTAATCTCTAAAATTAGAAGTGCTGGAGCTTGATATAAGACTATCAAATGACATAATGTACTATGATGTCAAAACATTTATGTGTCAACCGATGACATCACCAAAATATTTATGAGGTAACTCAGGTATGAATGCATCATATGTGCATTTCAGTATTCCATCTTGCAAACCAGATGGTCAGTTTCCTGATTTGTGTTTGTTTCTGCATTAAGTACGATTTTTTATTTCTTTTAAGTAATCATAATGAGACTGAGGAGTTTGCCAATTGATGAAAAAGAAAGTATTGCATTTCTTCAGAAATGTGGGAATCAAATAATCAGAAGTACTATTTTTTAAGAGACAAAACATTACTGTATATATGCGGAGAACAATAGCATGTGCAACAGCAAGCTTGTGCACAATGCCAAATTTGTGCAATTCATTAATATTTTTCTAGGTGAAAAGAAATCGCTGTGTACAGGGAAGAACAAAAGTGTGCACAATGCCATGTTTATGCCATTCTCTGACGTTTTTTAAGTGAAAATAGATTGCTATGTACATACACAGAAAACACAGCAAAAAATCCTACAAGGATTTCTTGAAAAAATAAGTTTTTATAATGGATTTTTATTAGCTTTTTTAGTTTTGTTGATTGATTTCTCTTTTCTGGAATTCTCATTTTGAAAATGGCTGTTGCTTTTCATGTATTAGCTTGACAAAAAATTAATTATGAACAAGTTGGTGACAGGAGAGATAAATCAGAAAATACCAGTAAAGTAATAAATGATAATTAATTAAATAAAATATAAAACAATAAACATGCCTTTAAATAAAGATAATAATAGTTAGTAAATAATGAGTAAATATATAAAAATTTCATGAAAATATGTATATTAATAATAAAATAAAGTCATAAAAATGATGCAAAATAATAAAACAAATGCAGAGTAAGTAAATTCATAATAAGAAGACATGATACAAAGAATAAAAACTTGGTTCTTTTTTTTTTTTTTTTTTTTTCTTTTTAAATGGCCAGATACTTGCTTCTCACACATTTGTCAGCAATGATCAAACCCACCCGTCATTTAGGCATCTCATCATGGAGAACATCATAGAGGGCGCTCAGATGATATACTGGTTAGTGACACTGACTGTGGTTTGAATCCTGGAGAAAGTATGGATGTTTATAAGAATATAATGTCTGTGCAGCAAGTGGTCATTCAAAACACATGGCAAGCCAAAATCTCCTTGGGAGGTTGATGGTAGGAGAAGAGGCTCAAAATTACAACCTAAGCAGTTAGTAATTCCTGTCGATACTTTATATGCCTACTTGGAGGCACTGGTGTTGATCTTGCTTCAACCTCTACCTGTACACCACAAATCATAGTCTGATATTATACTCGCATGAAGGCAGCAGGTCATATAAATAACCACAACACTGGATCAGAACCTTTTCCCTGCAGTTCAGACTAGTTAATTGGTATACAGTCCCGAGAAAAGGGTGAAAAAATAAAAGTAATTGTTTTGATTAGTCTTCTTTGCACTCAGATAAAAAAGCACTTTATTTTGATTCCTAATTCACAGGATATTTTTCCAAATAAGTATAAGCCCATACAAATTTCTCTTTCTGACAGAATTGCATTTTGACAAAAAGGATTTTCTTTCTCATCTGCTGAAGTTTTCGTATTTGCATGCGATAACATGAATAAATGTCACTAGGAAAAAAAAAAATTAGACTATTCTCTCACACTGTGGGAAGAAAAAAGAATTTTAAATTTGGCCCATGTAAATTCATTAACTGATACTGCAGGTGTAGGATGAGATAAGACATGACTGTATGCAACTTATTTTATTTTAAACTTCTGATTAAATTAAAATTGATGATTCTGTACAAAGTTGTGTATTTAAAGCAGTTAACCCTCTGAGTGGCATGACTGCCTTTATCTGGTTGTGATATAGTTAGATCATATAGTAGCTAATAATTTAAAATATTTTGCTTTGTTACATTTTTAATGGTGTAAATAACATCTTAAGGTATGGAAGCTTAAGAAATCAGAGACTAAAATAAGTAATTATACAAATTTAGCCACTGAATGCAGTTCTGATACAGGTCATTATGATCAGTCACTCAGAGGGTTAATATGGATTTTACTATGTGATTGAGTAGAAAATTAATAATTTCTATCTTACATTTTTTTTTTTTTTTTTTTTTTTTTTTAATTTATGGACAAATAAACCAATCTCCTGTAAAAGATTTTAAATTCAGTAGCCAGTATGTGTAAGTATTTATTGAAAGAGATCAACTCACCTGTTTAGAAAAATGTACAATCAGTTTCTCAATAACATCTACAAAAACTTCAGCACTTTTTACCACCTGCAGTAAAATTATATTTTTGTACATAAGCACAAAAAGAAAACTTTAAAATATTAAATGAAAATACATAAACAAGAATGCTTTTCTAATATTTATAAATAAATACAATGCAACATTTTGATTTAAATATTTATTATAATTAAAGGTTATTAATAGAAAAATTATAGATAATTTAAAATTACATTTTGTAAGTTATTAAACAAAACAATAAATATAGATTAAAGTACCTGCTGAGATTTTGATCTGACCAAAGGTCGTTCTGATGCAGTGTTTGGCGCAAAAACCTTCTCCATCCCAAACTGCACAGGAAATAAATAATTCTGGCATGTTTATTTGAAATTTTAGTTTAAAAGTAAACTTTTATTCATTTTCTAATCTTGCTATTGCTAAGTTCATTGAAAATTTATTGCATTGGGCTGTATAAATCTATTAAGCTGAGATTTTAATTTTGGGCAATAAAAAATTATTGAGTAAAATATTTTTACCAGTAATTGCATTGTATGACAACTGATTAAATGATATATTCAGATAAAAATTAATAGAGAATATTAACATACTTAATAACTTCTTTTTTAATCGCATCTGTAACAAACATATATCATATATATTTTTAGTATAACATAAATTATCAACACAGACCAAAAGCTTCGACTATGTAATTCCTAATGAGATAGTCTTTCAAAATCTAGATGTGAACATAAATTTAAAGCGATTTCTATTTCTTCCATCATAGGATAATATGCACCAAATATTTCTTCACAGAATAATATATGTGCCCATTTGAAACTTCCAGCAAGCACACATGATTTTTCATGGATCATGTAGAGATGCTGGGATAAGGATAAAAAACCCATTTAAACAAATCTTAGCTGATACTGTTGCTTACTGGCCACCTTTAAATTAAATGTGTTGTTTTTATCTCTTATAGAAACAGTCTTGCTTTCAATGTAAGTACTGTTCATAAAAACTTGAAAAATTTCAAGTGAACTTGAAATTTTTTTAAAAATGTGTCATTCTTATTTTAGTCCTTTGTTTATTTAAATAATCAACCTACAAGATATACATTTTCTATTCAGGAAAACTGTTCCTGTTCTGTTTCCTGTTTTTACACACTTTTTTTTTTTCACATAATCAGATACCCAGTGCACTTTTGAAAAAAAGTGATATTTTTTGGAGTCAATTTAAAAAGCAAATGCTAAAAGAAAAAATAATGAAGAAAATATCAGCATTTCATTTTTAACTCATTCATTATATCACATATTGATATAGAAAGACCTAAGTTATGAAAAAAAGCTAAAGTAAAATGGATACTTTCAAGTAATGAATAATACTGCCTATAGACAATTATGTAGGGCTGAATGTATGATTAATCATCTCCCCCTATTTTTTTTCTTTTCGGAACTGCACAGAAATGGTGCTAAATGGAATAGCTAGATCTTCTTGAATGTTTTGTATGTTAATATCCAGCATCATGGTAGGAACAGGAACCCAAAGCACCCATGCAACTGCACAAAATTTGACATGCAGCAATGCACAAGCAGAACCATGGCTAGGTTTTTCGGCACCTGGGAACAATTGATGATTTCCTGCTCCCTCTCTTTGCCAAGAATGCAAAACACTTCATTCTAAAACTTCCTAATAGCAATTTGGTACTCCTTGGATGCTGTGCCTGAGGATAGATGACCCCCCTAGCTATGCACAATCATGGTTTATAGGGAACACTGATCATACAAAGAGGTTATATAGGTAATAACATTAGGTTTTTGTAATTCTCATTCCATTGCAGATAAACATAAGTCGTGATTTGGTAGTGTTTTTCTAAAGAAGGGAGGACGTTGATAATTTTAAGATGATCTTAATATTTATTTATAGCATCTTAAAAACAAAATATCTGATTATACATAAAAAAACCTGTTAAAGTGGCATTAAAGCATATAATGAAAGAAGCATAAAAAGAACATAACTGAAAACTGTCACTGATCCTACATAATATTAGTTCTTTATTTAAACTGAATTTATACAGTTATAGCTGCATTTGGCATAAAAAGGTCACAAATGTTTAGTTAAAATTTTCCTTGATTCTAGAATATGTTAGCTCTTTATTCAAATTGAATTTACAGATTAATAGTGTGTTACACATTATAAATGAATAAGATTCATTTTATGTATAGTGCCCTTTTTGATATCATCAAAGACATACCCACTAGCACTTAAGTGGACTTACAACTAAAATATAAACACATTAATGTCATAATAATACACACATTGAATAAGCAAATAAATGCTATCACAGAAACTGATTGACTGTAAGATATAAAAATAGCAATGGAAATCTGCAGATCCTGAAATGGAAACCATAAGCACATAAAATATGAGCAGTGAACCACAGCTATGTAAAATTTTCAATGGATAAAAAGACCAGTCGTAACTCTAGATATGAATCTGACTAAAAATGTTTGGAATGTACTTAAAAGAATATTTGCAGTTCCTCACCAACTACCTCCCAGAACTATCCAAGAGCTAAGGCTTGCTTTTGTGCAGGAGTAAAAACGGCTACTGCATGAACTCATCAACTATCTCATTAACAGTATGATTAATTGCTAAGTGGTCTGTGTGTGTCTTAGAGGTGATCATACTCCTCTGTGGCCTCCTTTTAGAAGCAATTTTTTTAACATCAGGTTTGGATATTCTTGCTCTTTATGAACATTGCTCCTAGTCATCAGCATGTACTTTCATAAGTATATGGTATAAATTACTGCCTTACATTATTCTGTATCCAAACAAAATTTCATTAAAATCTGACTGGCATTTTTTAAAAAATTCAAAGAAATGCATTTATTTTCTTAATTTTGAGCATGGGTGCAAATAAATAAGCATACAACAAAAATTAATTTAAAACAAAAAAACTTACTGGGCCAGGTTTTCTAGTTTCACATTTTTTATGTGTATGAGGACTTACTGGATTACTATAAATATTATGCCACACCAATTCAGTATTTGTGCTTCTAATGAAACCATTATCCTAAAAATATGTAAGAAAATTCTAAACATGTTTTAAAAATTATGACACATGAAATGATACCATAAGTCAGGTATATAGTTTCTAATAGGTCCTAATAGTTTAGAAACTATTAGTGAAACACTTAATCCATATATATTTGATAGAAAAAGAATGAAAAATATAAATTTATATAAAAAAAACTGAAAAAATTAAAACTCCTTTCCTTCTCAAATTACTTTCTCAAAATAAAATCATCTTATTACAGTCTGCTTTACACATTAGGTAAGTTAACATTGAATTTTTTTTTTTTTTTTTTTTTTTTTTTCATTTGATCCTATATGAAGCAAAATCATAGGTAATATAAGTTTTCATAAATTGAATCTTGACAGTAAGAAACAGTAATTAGCGTGAAACCAATAAATCTTGGATTTAATTTAAGAAAGATCTATTGACAAAAGTTTTCATTTGTAGAATGGTTTAAAAATTGAGTCATCTGAGAGATATTATTAAAATATATTTAGAAATCATTTTATAATGAAAAAGAAAATATCATCTAACTAACAGTTTCAACAGAAAAAGAAGAATACTGTTGCATGTAATAAAATGAAGAATAATATATGAAGTTGGCATCAAAAATATATATATATTAATAATTACCACACACTCTGTCATGAGCTCATGAATTAAAACTAAGTTTTTCACAATGTAATCTTCTGTGGCTCCACCACAAAAATTTCGCACTAATGAATAAAAGCTGTAAAACAAAATCATTGATCATACTTATTAACATGAAAGTGTTTAATAAAATTGCTATTTAAAATAAAAATAATTACAGCTTTATCATTTGCACATGTCTCATACGTACAACTTTTTCCCTGCTGCCATAATGTAATATATATTTTAAACTTGTTGAAACACAAGAAAACATTCTCATATTACAAACTATATATTTCAGTCACGGTGACCAGAAAAATGCCCACAGGAAAAATGCTCACAGGTATAAAAGCTCACAGGAAAAAAGCCTATAAGGAAATATGCCCACATAGAAAAAAGCTCACATGAAATATGTTCACATGGACAAATGCCCACATTAACCTTTTCAGGGGCAATAAATAAAAGCATGAAAACTGCAGTAAAATTTTGCATGTACTGTAATATTTTACACCACTGCCCCTGTACGACATTTTTTTCCTGTAACTGCTAATAATTAATTTTTGTTTCTTTACTCTATTTTTGCATACTTTTGATGTGTATCTATAGAAATTGATGTTTGAAAGTAGTTATTCAAGTTTTGAGCCAAAAAAGTTGTAAAATTTCTGCAGAAATTTAAAATTTTAGAAATAAAATTAACATTTTTAAGCACTTTGATGATGCCTCTCAGTTGAACATTATGAAGCAGCCTTCGAAAAATCTCCTAAAACCACAAATTGTTGCGAAGGCTTTCATAACGCACTAAATTCATTATTTAATTGTAGCCATCCCAGTATGTGATTTTTATTTGACGGACTGAAAAATTATTTAGCCTCTCAATGTTTGTTATTAGCTAATGTAAATACAGGATGTACTGCGAAGTAAAAAAAAGAAAGCATGAAAAACTTACATTTGGTAATCGTGAATCATGTAAGAAACTATGATGAAATCGATCTTAAAATTAAATAGTTTAAGTAATTTAAATAAAATAATCATTCTAAATTCTCATTCAGTATTCATTATTCTTCTAAATGTGTAAATTTTTTTAACAATTAAAATTATAATAACTTTTTACTGTATAATTCTGTTTCATGTTTACTTCCTTTCTCCTCTTCTTTTAATTCAAAACGGCCCATTTGTTAATCTTATGTAGCAACTGAATCTTCACATAAGTTATAAAGTTTTCGAAATATATACCATAGATGTTTTGGTAATTTAAATAAATAAAATTCTTTAGAAAATTCAAGTAGGTGTACGATGTTCAAATTGATTAATTATTGATTTATTAATGTAGGGATATTTCTATGTGAATTATTTATCAGTGGGCTTACTTCCATGTGAGCATACTTCTGTGTGAGCTTTTTTCCATGTGAGCATATTTCTAAGTGAGCATTTTTCCATGTGAACTTTTTTCTGTGTGGGCTTTTTTCCTGTGAGCATTTATACCTGTTAGCATTTTTCTGTGAGCATTATTCCTGTGGGCTTTTTTCATAGAACCTTCAGTCACATAGCTAATTTTAAAATTGTAAAATAACATGCCAGAATATAATGGCAAATAGGTCATTCATGGTGCCACAAAGGGTTAAATAATATTTAATAAAATAAGATTCAGTGCTTGATATCATAAAAACAATAAACAGCAGTTTTTAACAAAATGGCAAAATAGTGTTTTTCTAAGCATTTTCTTTAAGAAAGAATTTGTTCATATTACAAATACTAAGTAGTTCCAAAAAATATTTAAAAATTTAAGTGTGATAAATATATAAACAACTGAAAAATAAAATCTACAAATACTATCACAGTAATTAATTTTCATGATATTATTAGTCAACCTTAATATGCTAACCCCGTGGCACTAAACACTTCTAACGAATAGCAATTTCAGTAACTGAATATTTTAAAACGTGAAATATTCTCAATTGATTGCAAAATTTAGATTTTGAGTTCTGTGATATTTGTCAAACTGCAAAAAAGTATACATTAATATACACCTCAAAGAGGAAATCGGGTATATAAAGAGAATGATATGGTCATGAAATCCCATCATTCTCACAAATCTACGACTAGAGAAATTCCTCTTTCAGATTCTCAAAGACAATTTTACCTCAATAATGGGATATCATATCTCAATGATATTTTGGTGTGAATGAAAAATTTTATTATAGCAAAATTAATAGCTTTTGTGACAGTAAATTGGATAAAATAAGAAAGGTCAAATGACAGAGAAAATGAAACACAAACATGAAATTATTTAAATATTCTGTTGAAAAATATGAGCTGTATAAGTAAGATTTTTAGATAGAGTATTTAAATCATAACAAAACAGTAACAATTTTAAAGGATCTACCTCTCTAAAAACTGAAGGATAATAATACTGGATATTTCTTTCCTGGTGATAACTAAATACGTAACTTTTTCTCTTTTTATGCTGTAACCTTGAACTTCTTTATGTTTCTGAAATATACAAAAAATAATAAAATAAAAATCATTCATTATTGTTATATATTGATAATTCTATCTAGTCCAAGCAATATTTAATGCAAGAATTTTTACATGAACTTTATTACACAGCTATATAAAAATTATACATAAATTCTGAACTAAACGCTCATTTAGATAATTGAAAACATAAGTCTTAAACAGTTCTCAAAGTTTTTTGACCCTCCAAGGATTATGGATATAAAATTTCATATTGAAGGATGACTTTCTGATTCATTACACATAAAATATTCTTCCAGTACCTAATCTATCTAATTTCAGGACTGATGTATATTAGAAGAAAAGGATTTAAGGTACAAAAAGAAAGGGTCATTTTGGAATTATAAGGAAAAAAATAACACTTATTCATGACATTTTTGGAACTTTGAAATTTCAGGTTTGTACCAGCAACACTTGAAGGGTTAAATGTCATTCATCACAATGAAGATATATATATTATGATAATAATGTAGTATGCAGTCTACCACTTTTAGTTTATTTATTTATTTTTTATATAGTGCAAGAAAAACTGGTTATTATTTTAAACATTTCTTTTTACTGCCATTTTATTGCATGCTCGAACATAAAAGTTACTAATTTTTTTTTATTTTATGAAACTATTATTATTGACAGCTAATGAAATCTGGAGTATCACACTGCAAACACTTCCATATCATTTTGCAGAAGCATGGCAAAAATCCATTAATAAAAGCAATGAATTTTTTTTTTTTTTTTTTTTTTTGAATGCTGCATAACATTTGCAATTTATATTGCTGAGCAACTTACAAAAACAACCCTTTTAAAGACCACTTCCACACTTTTTTGTAAAACTGGAAGGAATTTAAATTTATTGGAATTAATAATTTAATAGGTCATTAATTAACAGAATCATTTTATTTATATATTCTAAATTATTTGTTTTTATTTTCATATTTAAAAATAATTTTTAGTAGTGTCACTTAAATAAATAATGAAAAAAATAACTAATTAAAAGTGGTGTATTGCATATTTGATCATCACCTTTTTTACTTATTTTCTATTTATCACACACCCATCAAAATTAATTTATAGGCTAAAATAAAATGTTTATATATCTGAATCATTAATTTTAAATGTTTACATATTTTATTAATTTTTAATAATTCATTCAAATAGGCAAATAATGCTGCAGAATACAAAAGAGCATTCCTTTACAGTTAATTTCCAAAACCATAGAATAAAAATCAGGGCCTAAAAAGCATAACTCTGTTTAACATGAGAGAGAAAACAGATATTCTTCCTATGTATTTCGTTTATGAGTTGATAAAAGGGGCATTTTTATTCGCACAACATAAAAAATATATAGTTGTTTTTTAATTTTCATGACTTAAAAATTAATACATACAATGCATGCAGTACCAACACCCGGTTTACTTTTTGCAACTGCAGATACAATGTAATTCAGATGCTCTTCAGGTATGTCATCTCTGTCTTATCATAATTGAGGAAAGGATTTTCAATTAAAAAAATAGACCATGAATAAAACATGCAAATAATTCTTGTGATAATAAAAAAACATATAAAAACAAGTAAATACAATGAGATTCCAAATTTATTTGTTATATGTATTTAAAAGCACAAATATAACTTTTAATTTTAAAACATATTAAAATGAGAAGCTTTTATGCAAGAAGCACTTTTTTTCTTTTCTTTTCTTTTTTTTTTAAACATAAAGTATGAATATATCTTAATAACAATATTTCAGTACTTATTCTAGACTTCATAGCTAACTTTAAAAAAAAAAAAAAAAAAAAAAAAAGGTTGCATCCTTAAGAAAGCGATATACTTGAATGAAATGCTCGCCGTACTATATGCATAATTTTTATTTTTACTAGTGTCATAATGTTGAAAACCTTCATTCATAGTGTATTAAAGTTTTGACATATGACTGCAAATGGGATAGTTAAGATATATTCAAGAAGGTTCACATCATGGGACTGTAATGATGACCGATTGCCATTTTGTATGGTGTGCCATTTGGTTACATGGATGGTACTGATGCACTCTTGGTAGTACTGGATTCAGGAAGATATACATTCATTGACATGAAAGCTCTGGGATCTTTAACAGCTGATCGCATGATTTGCCCTGGGTACCAGTTATGCTCACTACTCCACTGCATGTTAGCCGTCTCATTGTCTATAACACTAAAATGGTCTTTTACCCAGCTCATTTACATTCCAGACTGCAATAGTGGTCACAACAGAGCATCATAGAGACATGCAAAATTCCAGCAAGTAATCTTTAATGATAAGTTTTACTTTTGTGCTGATGCAGGTGACCAGTACCTTTGGGTGTGGAGACAACATAGCCAGTGCCAAGATAAATGTTTTGATATCATGCATCACATAATAAACAAACTAAATAAATGAATGGATGTCTCAGTATGGGGATATGATTTCATATGATGCCCGATCACCACTGGTCCTTATCATAGGTATTTTGACAGCCTAATGATGCATTGATCACGTCCTTTGACCAGTAGCGAAGCTATTTTCAATGATTGGGCCAGTAGTCTATTCCAACACTTATCCTCATACTGCTGGCATCTAAGGGACTGCCTCATCAGGAGCTGCCTTATAATCATGGCAATTCTGCCATGATCAGCCATATTGTCAGACCTATTGCCAATAGAAGTCTTCCGGGATTGTTACATGCCACTCTGTCAAGACTTCACTATTACCACAAAATCAATAAGAACAAGACAAAGCTGTAGATGATGAGCAAATGCAGAACTGCACTAGGGACCTCTATGATTCACCACTGCAAAATTTGGCACACATTAGAAATACACTCAGAATTACAACATTTCTGTAAGTTGTGCAATAAATATTTTTTATACCATACCATATTTTATAACCATTTGTTATTGCTGGAGATTACTCACTTCTTTCTAAATAGCATTTAAATCCAACACTTACCTTTAGGTGCAATATTCTATTTTATGATAAGTATACACATTAAATGTGAAACAAGTTTATCAACGTGTATTAATATTTGTTTGTAATGATTTAAAATTCCATGCCCTACTCAAGTTTTATATATGTTAATTAAATAAAACGTGCACAAGACACTACACACACAGACATACATGCAAACACACAAAAAAAACAAAAAAATACATTTATGAATATAACGTTTTGATTGATTTGCTGTGTTACTAAATTTATACACTTATGAAATAACTTAATCCAGCTTTAATTTCTTGTACTTTTCCATTATGCACCTTGCATGCTCTTTGGTGCCTGCGATAGAGAAGCCAAACACATGCCAAGATGCAATGATTATTCTCTCTCTGAGTGTATGTGTAATGTTGTCTCCTTATAAGTAGAAAATGTTTACGATTAAAAAACCTGCCAAAACCCCTGACAGGACACATGCAGGTGCACACAAAAAGCATGGCAGGTGCAAAAGAGAAAATTACTTCCATTTCCTTCTTTTAATAAAAGATAGAATCCCAATACAGTTTAGGTAACTCAGCAACAAAACCACGTAATTAGGAATACCCTGGAAACTACAGAATATAAAATAATTTTGACTCCTAAGATGTAGATTCAACAGTATTTATTAGTTACAACCTCTATAGTTGCTAATATATAGGATATATTCCGGCGTATAACGTGCACTTTCAATACAAAAAATAAGAGTAAAATTTATGGGTGTGCATTATACACCATATATAAAAATAATAGATTTTTAAAAATAAGGAATGAGCATTAAAAATTATATTTCTATATGTACCTAAATGTTACTTATTTAAATGACATATCTTATGAACTTAGAAATTTTTCTTATCAGATAAAAGTTCATCATTTTTGTCTTCTGTTATACTCGTATCTTCAGGCATACCACTGAATTTTGCTTCATCTTCAAAATCATTGTTACTCTCATCCATAAATAAATCAACATCATCACCATACATTCCATCTTTCGCTAATACCAAACACCCTTGCTGCAGCACAATTTCCATTTTCTTCTGCAAAATGAATGGCTTTGCATTTAAAATTAACACTCTGTTTGTTTCTTTTCATGGAAGCCATATTTTCTACTAAAAGGAACACTAGATCAACTAAAGCAAATGTGGGCTAATCTTTGAAACATGGTAAGAGGTAGTTTGGTGACACTTTGGCAAGGCGATAAAGGTTACTAGCTAGGACTTTAGCAGTGTACATGGATGAAGTCAAGCGCGTGCACAATGCCATTTTTGTGCAATTCTGGGATTTTTTTTAAGTGAAAATAGGTCGACGTGTACATGGATGATACCGTGTATGTGCAATTCTTAAAAATGCGGCAAGCAGTGGGCGATTCTGCACTTTCACTGTGAATGTGCAATTCTTAAAAATGCAGCAAGCAGTGGGCGATCTGCACTTTCACCCAATTTTGTACCTAATCTTCATCATGATTAAGCACTTTTGTTCCATAAAAGTTCTAGCATAAGCGTAATTCGGCTAGCAGATTGTTAAAAAAAAATGTTGAGTTAAAAAAAAAAAAAAAAAAAAAAAAAAAAAACATGCCTTTACTTTGTGAAAACAAAATGGCATCCAAAAAAAAAACTAGCTGGTTGCTGTAGCAGGGTTGGTCGCCAAATTTTCACCAAGTTACCATAATCCGAAGATTAACCCAAATGTGATTAATTAAAGCCTTTGATTTTCACTTCAAAAGACTACAGAAAGAGAAAACATCAAACTCCTAATTCCGTGAATTCATTCCAGTTGTAAGTGCTTTCTTACCCTAAATTATATACCTCTTCTCTCGAAAAACTACAATAGCATTCTATTGGACATCTGCATTGAATACAATCCCCACTCTGCTGAAATATATACTTCCTCAAGCATTTACCCCACACACATATTATACCCCTTACTGCTTGACAATTCAGTATACCATTGTTCAAAAGATTAAGACAAATCATCGAATAAGTGAGATAAATAAGAAGATTGCACATGTATCTTTTAGGTTTCTTTGTGAAAAACTGGGTACGCATTATACAGTGAAAAAAATGTAGCTTGAAATTATAGAAGCACACTGGTGCACGTTATAAGCTGGAAAATACGGTGAGCTAAAAACAGATTCTTGCCTCTTTGTTTATTTATTAGCATTTACTACAAGATCACTGTAGTACAAAATCACATTACATTCCACACTCAGGCATCTTTACTAACCCCTCCCCACTGGAAATCCACAGCAATAAATTTAAAGTCATATTACTTTGAAAAAATGTATGGTTTAAGAAAGATATTGTTTAGATTAAATGCTAGGTACTCTTCAGTCATTATGACTGGATTAAGAAGTGTGTGTAAATATGCATATGTGTATGGATATGTATGTACACACAAAAACTCATCTGTGCGTACATATATACATGCATATATGAATACCTACATGCATACATATATACATTTCTGAACCCAGTCCCGATAACAGAACAGTACCAAACGATGCACTTTCATTAACAAATTATAATCAAAGTTTTAATACTGTTCTTTTGTTTAAAAAGAAATGTATCCAAAAATGAACACTTTCTTTAAGGAGTCCAAGCTTTTTTATTTGAAATCAGTGCAATAAAAATATTTAATTTTTTAAGTTATTAAAGTAATTCAATTACTGAAAATTTCATCATTCTGTCGGTAAAATTAATGACATTATCTTATTTTAGAACAAAAGAAATATGAAAAACAAGAAATTTAAAGTTATCAGTTATTGATACAGAATGCTGAATCAATATTGGGCTAAGATAGTTTTCTGAATTATACAGTAAATAAAGCACTATTTTGTTACAAATCTTAAACAAATATTATTGCTTGCCTCCATTGTTTATTTAACAAAGTTCTATTAAATGAAATAAAATTAATAGTTTTCTGTTTATTGTATTTGTTCAAAAACTTGAAATAGTATATATATATATAAACAAATTCTGAAGCATAGGACAAGAAGTTAATTTGAATGGTACATTACTTTAAATCTTTAAAAAGAAGCAATAATTAAAATCAATAGCAATCTGAATTTTTCACTGTCTATTTCCCTATCTTTTGCCTTATTCCAGAGGTCATATATTTTCAAGGGCGTAGCTAGAGGGGGGCAAGGTGGTCATCTGTCCACGGGCGCAGAATCCAAGGGGTGCCAAACTGATGTTACGACATTTTACAATTAAATGTTTTCCATCCTTGGCAGGAAGTAGGGGGTGCGAAATCTTCAGTTGTCCCTGGGCACTGAAAACCCTAGCTACGACTCAGCATATTTTATTATGCAAATGAATACAAATAAAAAAGAAATGAAGTAACATATACCAGAACATTCATTAATTTTTTCTTCCCATAACAAATTACAATATTTTATTATAGCATTCGGCTAAAATGCAGAATCGCCCACTTATTTGTTTGGCGCTTTTTACAAGAGTAAGAGGAATTGGATTTTTACCAATTTTCTTTGACTTTTTAAGTGAAACTAAGTCGATGTGTACATGGATGAAGTCAAGGAACACGCAATGCCATTTTTGTGCGATTCTGAGATTTTTTTAAGTGAAAATAGGTCGATGTGTACACGGATACCGAGTATATGCAATTCTTGAAAACGCGCCAAGCAGTGGACGGTTCTGCACTTTCCCCCAGCATTCTTTTCACATAAATTTTCACATATCAAAGGATACATTTTTCATACAACAAAACATCGCCTCTTGATGAAATAATATAAAAAGCAGACAGCAACATTTTATGAGTTCAAATTAAATCAGTATTTCAATAGAGTACCAGATTGGCAATTTAATTCTACATAACATAATCCTGGAACACCAAAATAAAAGTCATTTTTGAGTGAGAGGATGAGAATCTATTCATATAATTGTTATTTCTTTATACTGTAAATAAAGCAACTACGAAAACATTTCTGCTATTTTTACAGAAATGATAAAATTAGCTTCATCTAACTGGAATAACTTCTCTTACATGAAAATAAATACATTCATTAAAATCTATTAATTTTTATGGTTTTCTTTCATAATAATTGTTTCAACGCTGCACATACTTTATCAGAACTTTAACAACAAAATAAAGCATGGAAAATAAACATTACAATGGGCGCAGCCATTTTTGTTTTGAAACACAAACCATGAAGCTGTTGCCACGTTCTCTACGAAAATCAAGTATACATGAAATTCAAAAAGAAACTGAAGCTTAAAATTGTGTGGGTTATTCTCTGGAGAACAGCCTTGAAGCCAGAGCGGAAATGTGTTAGATTAATACATATAAGAAATCGGATGCAAAAGTAATTGCCCTACATTTTTGTCATAGATGCACATTACTTGACTTTTAATACCGGACAGCAGGACCAAATTAGCAATCAGTTACCAAGCAAGTTAAAAACGCTTTCCCCATATATTTTCCTCTTCTTCCCAGCTGTTATGCCTCACATAATATTTACTTCGCTTGCTATAGTAAAACGCAGTGGCTAATCGCACCGACGGTGTGAAGAGTTAACAGGCTATTCACACCACCTACGTTCGCGCATGCGCACAATCAGCCCAGGTACCAGCATTTTACGCCGATTTCCGTAAGGCAGGCGGTAGTGAGAGCGGATGTTGTTAATAGTTCACCAGCAAAAGTATAATTTGTAAGTAATAATTATCAGTTACGAAGACGAGGTCAATCTGTATACATGATAATGTTCAGGAAATGATTAGATAAAATAGGGATTTAATGATGGGTCTAATTGCAAGCGAGGACGAGTAAATAGTTAAAAAATCTTTAGTGTATTGACAAAAAGGCTACAGAAATTACTTAAATTCTATTTAACAGAGGAAGTTTTATGCAAACTTAGACCATATTCTTATAGCATAGGACTGTCAGAATTTATTATTCAATAAGAAAACTTACTGAAAATGATAATATTCTTATATATTCATCACTTTTTAAGTATCCACACAGGTTTATAGGTTCAAATGCTATATTTCAAAATCAAAGTTATTTATGAAATAAAACCTTACAAAATCTGATAAATCATTTGTGTGTGCAAATGTTTAAATCTAAATCTCTTACATTAAATTATTTCTGTCTTTTAAATTACATCCCATTACTTATTTCATTTAATTGATTAATGTGTTTGTACTAATATTTCAAAGTTCTTTGAAGCACCTTTTGTGTCCTGAAAATGTCAAGTATTTCTATAAAAAAAAAATAAGCAGGCATACAGAATAATTCATTTAATAGTTGATATAATCGCTTTAAACTTATTTCATGTCTAAATTTTCTACACAGAAATCCTCTGTCTAATTTTTAGTATCTTTTATCGTACGAAATTTTTCAAAGAGGAATGAATTAAAGTCTTGTTTGCGAAAAACAAATCTTTAAAGCTAAATGTATCCTAAGAAGTACAAAAAATTGTAAACAGGATTTTGTCCCCCCCCACCAAATCAGACATTTAAACTATTCAAACCTTTCATGAAAAGGATAAACATTGCGAACAAAAGAATGTGCTCTTTTTATATATACTTTAATAAAAGGAAATGTGTTCCTTCTTTTTATAAGAAAAGGAACCCATATTCCTTTCTAAACTTTTGAAAGTCGCCAACGCTTAAAAAATTATAAACTACTCCCGCCGTTTTTAAAAAAAAAAAAAAAAAAAAAAAAAGATTAGCAGTTCGCGAACGCAGAATCCGTTCCTTTCGATTGGGTTCAAATGACGGATCTGACAGCTCAATGCGCATGCGTGGTTAATGTTGGTGCGAATAGCCGGCTAATCGCAGCGGTGGTGCGAATAGCATCGGCCATAGTAAAATGTCGCTAACACCCAAGGAGGTTAGAATACATCGAGATGCCCTGCGCGCAGTCCAAGTGAAGCCAAAAAGGGGGGAAAGCATCTAATTTAATTTTTATTAGTAGTCATGGCTTTAGAAAGATTGACGAGCTCTTCAGCCAATGAGGCAGAACCTAACCACACCCAGTTTCGTAAATTAAAGACCGTGGATTCTTCGCGCGCTTTTTCCTTCACTTTTTCCCGCCATTTCATTTTATTTCTACATTTTCTATCATCTTGTAGACGGCTGCAATATTGTTCCGAGAAGCAATTTTTATTCCTGCCAGAATGGTAAATTCCTGCGTCGCTTTCGGCTGTACAAATAGAAGAATAGCAGGATCCGGTATTACATTTCACAGGTAAATATTCTTTTAACATATATACTATCATTTATTTAATTATACTTTGCTCAAAGTTAGATAAAAATTTGCTGTGCATGTTTAAAACATATCCGAGGAAACGGCTGCAAGTGCTGATAATTGTATCAATTCTAATGATTATCAGGATATGAGCAATGCTCTTTAATTACCTTTATACTGTAAAATGAATGCTATGTTTTCCTCTGCACCTATATGCAAACAGTCATATATGGAAGCATTATAACTTCCCGCTAGTAATGATTAAGCATTTATATATGCATTTTTCTGACAAAATTCAAAGCATGTTATTTGGTAATAAATTTATGCTTCTAACTTTTACCTTTTTTTATATATTAGTACTTTTACAGAATCCAGTAATTTAATGCGGGGAAGATATGTGACTATAGTAGCCTTACATGACCGAAATATAAATATGAGTTATAGTTAATTTGCTCATAATTTCTAAATTATTTATTTTAAAAAATCCAATTTTTGAAATAAATAACAAAAAAGAATGTAACCTTGTTCATACGTTTCATAATAAATCGGTTTTCCCAGAACTTTAAAATATAGTTTGTATGATTTTATAATATAAAATTATTATTTGAAACCTATAAATAAATCATAGTTAAGTGGAAACAGTACTTTGTCTGCATATGACCTAGATAACTGAGGGTATAGTACAATAATTATAACTGGTTCTTGCACTTGTGTACCATAAATATTTTTATGTACTATATAAAAGAACCACTCTCTTCGGGTTCCCTTTAGTACATCTCTATCTTGACAGAAATGTTAATTAAAAATTGTTGAATAATTAATGCACATACACTGCTATTTGCTTAGGAGACAGATGCATTTGTGGAAGGATTTCTTAGGGTAACTGATTCATATTCACATACTATGTGAGATGTTAAGTTTAAATGATGTTGAATTATGTGAGAAGTTAGCATTAAACATTTTGTAAAATTATCAATATTTCAAAAGAATCAATCTTTAAGAATTTGACTATCTTAATTTTCAGAATGCTGAAACTTTTTTCCCTCTTACAGGTTTTAGATCATGATTAAATTTATGATACTCACCAACATGGTTTGCTTTACTGTATTTAGAATGTTTCACCAAAGATTGCTGTTCGAATGATTTTTTGTCGTGGGGCTATATTTTACCCCTCCTAAAGCTACTATTGCTCACCATTGGCTCATTGATAATTGTTGTACTTACGCCAAGATTTAAAACTCAACATCTCACATACTGCATGAATATGAATCACGTACCATAAAAAGGGCCTTCCACAAAGGCATCTGTCTCATAAGCAAATAGCTGTGTATGCTTTGCATTAATTAATCAAAAATTTTAATTTATTGATGCACTAAAATTATTTGGTAATTTTATATGCCATTTCTGTATTGCATCATGTACTATACTAATCTATCATGTACTATACTAAAGATTGGATTTTTAGATTGTTTTAAAACATTTATTTTTATACTTCTTCAACATATGGATTTTTCTTTTTCAGAATTCCTAAAGATCCAACATTAAGAGAAGCATGGATTCAGGCAATACGGCGTAAAGATTGAAATCCTTCTGCATATGCATTTTTCTGTTCTGAACATTTTAAAGAAGATGATTTCTGAAGTTTTGTTTAGAAAAAGAAATTCATGGTTTTCAAGATGCGTCAGGCACAATACGATTCATCAAATTATTTAATAGGCTATTCGATATTTTAAATTCCAGAAGTATTCACCAGGCTTCCTATAAAAAAGCAATGTGCACTGAAAATTATTCCACAATTTTACAATTCTTCAGCGAAGCAAAGTTTTACATTGAAAACCTTTCTGGAAGAGAGAAAACACCTCTAGTACTTAGCAACAGAAAAACAGGTTTTTTAGAATTTTTAATCTGTATTGAAAGTAGCAAGAGAGTGTTCGAAAAATTAGTAAAGAAAGAAGAACTGAAGCATATACCATTGTACAAATTTAATCAAGATAACATACAGCTTCTGTTTGAGTATATAAGATCAAAATTTGGCTGCAATAATAATCCAACTTGCTGGCAATTCACTTTAAAAAAATTTTTTTATTGCTTTAAAAAAAATTCTTGTTCATCAAGAACTAGAAATTAATAAAAATGGAAATTGCTCGGCAATAGAAAACTATAAAATCCTTGCATGTTCTTCACACAAAAATCCAAAAGAAGGCATAAATAAAAGTAGCCGAAGAAATTTCATATTAGAAAATGAAGAAACAACTCATAATGATAATATATTGGCTGAACATGATTACTGTCTTTCTTTATATTTCCGGCCTAGTGAATATTTAGAAGGAACTATTGCATATATTGCGGGTTTTATTGTTCGGAAAACAGAACAAACAATTTTCTGCTCTGAATGCATTGAAGCACTTTATTCATCAGAAAAAAAAATTGGAAATTGATAGATATAAAATCTAGCGGAGGACTTATGTTTCCTTCTTGGGATACCATTAAAATATGTAAAGAGACTGAGATACTTTTCAGAAGATCAGAAATTAATATCAGAAATTAATATTTCTAAAGTCGAAACTATAATTACAGATGTTTTAATTAAATGTCTTGATGTAAACATCTTTGAGAGTTTAAAAAATCATGCTCTGGATATTGAACCCGAGCATAATCATGTATTCTATTTAGTCAAATGTATTGCTATGCATTACATAAATATACGGCTTCATTATGAAGCAAAACAGAACACCCTTTGTCTACACAAACAGAAAATACGACAGAAATTCACAAAGCTGGTATTGTTTAAAGGGCAGTAAGCAAATTACCAACTGCATTGAGATTTCCTTTGAGTAATTTACAGTTTTTATATTCAGATGGAATTTGTCTGCATTCTGTTTCACAAACAGAGCTTGTTATGTCTTGAATGAACTGCTCATTAATTGAAGTTATGATGTAATATACCATACTTTTATTTGTTTTATTTATATATGTAATTTGAAGTTTCTATGCAATTCACTTTATCATTTCTATAAATTATTGTAGCTTCATTAACAACACAGATATTTCTTCCTTGAAAACTTATGTAGTTATATCCTGTTATTTTTTATAAAATAATATTATGTTATCAACTAACTAGTAGTTACATATATCTATCATTTGTGCAATGCTTATAGTAAATTAGAATTTTACTATTGAATAAATTACTTTTCATGCACACAAAATTTTCATGAACTGAGATAACCTGATTATTTAATGATAGAAATATTGCATAACTTGTATATTCTATAACTTGCATGTCTTGTATATTTTATAATACAAAATAATGTTTGTATTTACATATTTTATAGTTTTTATACATGATTTTTTCTTATGGAACTATACATGTTAAATAAACTTTTTTTTTTTTTTGAATAAAATAAAAATGCTTATGATTAGTTTTTTATTTTTGAACGAATCAGCACCAGTCAATCTTTAACAGTGAAATCTTAATGTAAAAGTAGGCAAACTGCTATTAAAATTCCTAATACATATGTAAAATAAATATCATTTGACTTAAATATGTATGAAATAAATGTAAAAACTAGACTGAACTTCCTAGCAAAAATTAAAAGATAAAATGAACTAATCATAGTTTACAAATTGAACTACTCTGAAATGCAGAGGAAAAATATATGTACAAAGGGACTGATTCCCTTAAAATGAGTTAAATGAGAAATGCATTATGTAATTACATGCTATCATTAATGAATGCTAGCAATAAAGGTATTGTGAAAATAAATAAATAAATACTCAAACCATTAATTGATTATATTTTAGTTATTCAAAATATATACAGGTATAACTCTCAATTTTCCATGTTAGAAATACTACTTACGTTTTGAAAAATATTAAATTGCATGAACAATGATAAAAAATAATATTTAAATTCTGCATTGTTATTTTTAAAACTCCCACAAATTTCACCCCAAATTAAATCCTGTTATTAAATATTTACTTGAACAGAAAATAAAATTAAATACATAAAATATGACTTGTAATATAATATGATCACACCTTTAAAATAACGCGTTTTCTTTTCCAGGATGAGCTGACCACTCCCGCTTCCCTTGTTTACTTACCGTTTTGCTTTTACAGCTCAGTTAATTACGAGTATAATACTCAAACCATTAATTGAAGAAAAATCTGAGAATTATAGATGTTTCTTCGTGCACGTCACACCGAGAAAATACTCAAACTCTTTGCTGACGGCTTTTCAAACGCACATTTCAATTATTCTACTTATTTATGCATGTTAAAAAACATTCTTTTATATGGAAATGAAATCCGAAATGTAGCCATTATTTCAATGTAACCATTCAGTACCTTATAACCCTCTCACGTCTTCACATAAGAAATCAGAAAACACACTCAAAACTTCAAACAAGCTGACGTTTAACCTCACTTCACATAGTAAGGGAAGCGTTTTCTTGCCCTCACGAGGCGTGGCTTATTTGCTTCCCCCGGCTTCACTCTCCTCGTATTGCGACAGCAGAGACGCCATCTCCATGTATTCTAACCTCCTTGCTAACACCTTTAAAGGAGTCAAATTGTCGCTCGCCACCAAGGCCGTTCTTCGAAAAACGTCCTTGTTGTTGTTCTATACGTCTGGATAGGACCGTATTTTGATTTGACGAGATTGTAAGCTATTTGAGACATGAGCCCTTTATGAGGAATATGAATGAATTTTTTTATATGAGATATGGTACAAGTTTTGGGGGTGGCCCAAAGAAAGTGGGGGACCTCTAAGCTATAATTTGTGCAGTTTATACATAAATCCAGCACTGCGTTTGGACACTTGCAATTTAATACATCCGCTTGAATCGACAATACATCGGTCACTTAGCCATCTTGTTACCGGAAACGTTGCTTAGGATGTACCCCGCAACACGATCAAATTATATCTATAAAAAAGGGAAGCTCGGGCTTTAATTTTGATGACGAACACACTGGAGGACGGATCTGAGAGTCTTATTGCTCTCTTTTCCCATCACCAAACCTCTCGAGAGCACATACGGTTAGATAACATTTTAAATGCTTCTATACCGCGCAGACGTCACGCACTTAGAAACCAACACTTGTTCAGAATTCGAGGCTGAGCCTAAGGATACAGCAGCCATCATCGCTAACAATTATACTTTTAAAAATTGCAAAATTCAGGTGAGAGGTTCAAAATTCGGATAATTCAGGTCTAGATCAGATATGGAGAATTCTTAAGATTATTACCACTTACTGCTGACCATCACTGGAAGATCGAAAGATACCGAGAACCTAACACTATACAACATTATGCATTACTTTCCAAAAAAAAGTAAAGCCAGTGAAGGTAGTTTTACGACGCTTGCCCTCCGATTGCCCCACGGACGAAATTAAAGAAGAGTTGATTGCCAATGGATTTAACACCACCAAATGTACAGATTTAAAAACTGGCACACCGCTGCCTCTATTTCAAGTTCATTTAGTTAATGTGTAGGGAACTGAGAAAATATCAGTATATTTTAATGTTAAATTTGAACCATATAAGTACAAAGGTAAGAGGTCGAAATGCAAAACAGAATGTATTAATATACTCACCCGTTGTAACTAGTGGCGCACATGCTGCCAACTTTGGATTATGTCCGAAAAATCCCACTAATATGAAAATTAAACCCTTTT
Organism: Stegodyphus dumicola; assembly: GCF_044657685.1. NCBI lineage: Eukaryota > Metazoa > Arthropoda > Arachnida > Araneae > Eresidae > Stegodyphus > Stegodyphus dumicola. The sequence goes on along the minus strand of NC_140776.1, from coordinate 88,470,969 downwards.
AGATCCCAGGATATTAATTGAACTCGATCTGAGCCTCATCGAGTGCATGTTTCCGCCAGTAATAAAGTAGCAACTCAATTCTGAAATACCTACCACATCTAACGGTTGCCCTAGCAGGAAAACAAATACATATAAATCTAATACAATCATCGATGTAAATCAGTGGTGCGCAAACTAGGGGTTGCAACCCCTGTGGGGGTCGCCAAATTTTTATGAAATGCATTATGTCTGTATGCTGCATACCATACAGCAGAGATGTCAAACTCATAGGTACACTTGGGCCAAACAAACAAGGTTTAACTTTAGGCGGGCCGCAAAAAAAAAAAAAAAAAAAAATCAATATTCATAGAAACGTAGATTTATTTCGAATAATACAATAATAAACATATATATATATATATTTATATAGAAAAGAACAAGAAAAATTTAATGTTTACGTCCTGATACTTGACATCTCTTCTCTGCTATTATCTTTCCTATTTCGGGAGAAATTTTGTTTGCAGTGATAACTTTCAACGCTGACCCAAGGTGAGCATCATTAATACGGTTTCTAATAAGAAACTTATTACCTTTCATGACTGAAAATAACTGCTCGCACCGATAAGTGCTACCAAACATGGAAATAATTTCATATGCGAATTTTCGAGTATTTTCAAACCTGGCTGGTAAATATTTGTAAAATTCAGGCACGCCCACTTCAATGAATTTTGCTTTCAAATTTGAGTTGCATTGAATCTCGATCACCTACATTTGCATATGGCTGGGTACTGAGTCAATACTTATTGAGAAAGCCGAATTAAACCAAAAAAAATTTATCTTCGAGGGAACTAAAATCATTAAACCTCGTTTCAAATTCAGTTGTTAAATTTGCAATTTTTTCTGCGTATTTTTGATACGAACAAGTATCATCTAAACTTGATTTGTTCATGATGCACGTCGCTGCACGTACTGATGGTGCTGCAGCATTAACAGGTTCAAATAAAGGGCTCAGATGCTTAATTCAGAAGGTGGCGAGTCATATGGTATTTAATCACTGTATGATTCATCGGCAAGCTCTTGTTGCAAAAGATATGGATGAAGAGTTGCACAACATATTACAAGACGCTGTTAGTTCAATTAACTACATTAAATGCAACAGCCACAACAGCCGTCTCTTTTCAATACTTTGCAATGAGATGGGCTCAACGTATGAGAGATTACTGTTACACACCGAAGTCAGATGGCTTTCACGTGGGAAAATACTACGACGGGTATTTGATTTGAGAAATGAAGTGTACATGTTTTTAATCGAAAATAAACATAGATTGGCAAGTTATTATATTATAAGTTTGGCTAGGGAAGCTGAGCTATTTATTTGATATTTTCGAAAAACTTAACGACTTAAATTTGAGCTTGCAGGGTGAGAATTCAACTATCATAACTTCAGCCAGTAAAATTCAAGCTTTTAAGAATAAGCTTAGTCTCTGGCAAACTGAACTGAATAAAAACAACACCGACATGTTCCCTTGCTTTAATGATTTTATCAAGGAAAATAATATAGATATATTTACATTTAAAACATCATTTCCAATCACATTGAAAAGTTAAAGAAAAATTTTTCGAGAAGATTCAAGAATTTTCCTGAAAATGATCTTGGTTGGATTCGTGATCCATTCTCCTTTGACATATGCTGTTCAACTCTTCAAATTAGTGAGAAAGAGCAATTGATAGATCTAATTAATGATTATACTCTTCGAAATGAATTTAAGACTCAGCCTTGCCAAAAATTTTGGCTACCCGTAGAAAAACAATATCCCGTTTTATTCAAGAATGCCATCAGAGTGTTAATACAATTTGCATCAACGTATTTATGTGAAACTGGATTTAGCAAACTAGTTTCAATAAAACCTAAATACCGCTTGCGTTTAAACCCTGAAGATGATATGCGAATTGCAGTTAGCAACATACATCCAAACATCGATGAGATAATTAGAAACTTGCAGCCACATACGTCTCATTAAAGGGCAATTTACTGATGTTTGTGTTATACAAAAACTATTTTCTTAATATTATAAATGAAATTAATATGAGTCAGATATGATGTTGTTTTTATTCGATGAAACGAAAGAAATGCGCGAAATATACATCGTATTTGTGAACATTTATCTCTAGGGGCCGCCAAAAATTTTCTCTCTACAAAAGGAGTCGCAGTCGAAAAAAGTTTGCGCACCACTGATGTAAATGACCAGACTTCATTGCCACCGCTCAAGAGAGCAGATAAAACAAAAAAATAGAAACGCTGAAAATAAAAATTCCACAAATAACATTTCTGCATCTTTTGGAGATTTTATGACGATCATTCGCGAAATAGAAAAGGTTTTCAGTGACCATTCCATATTGGTTTTAATTAGAATAATCACTGCCTGCATGGATAATGTTTTTTCTGCCCCTACTTCTATTAATAAAAATGTTGTACTGTTTTAACATTCTGGAGGACATATTTAGTGGAAATTTATCTAGTGCAAATGGAAACTAAGTATGTGCGATATTTTGCTGAGTGTTTAATATTTTCTATCTGCATTATTTCAGTCTTTGGAAACTTTGGTAGATTTGTATTTACTCCGGAGGTAAACGGAATTAAAATTCCAGTGAGAGTGTTGAGGATTTCTTCAGTTTCCTGACTACGAGAAATCATAATGGCTGTACAGTGGCGTCTGAATTAGTAAAGTGGTGGATGATAATTCGTTACCACTGTGTTTGGCGATTGGATGACTAATCTCCGTATTTTTGAGAGGACATTGAACATTTTCACTTTTTTTGCGTCGCTAAACTTAATGACTCTACAAGATGATAAAAAAAATAAAGCATAAATTTTAATTAGTATTAAACCTAAAATTTATTTTGCTTTATCAGGTAAGTTCAATAACTAATTAACTGTTGATGAAGATGGCTAAATGACAATATAATTACAATATAATAATTGACAATAAGTTTATTATAAGTTTATTTGAAAATAAAGATGACACCAGAGATACGAAATTACATATTACTCCTCTGTACTTTTATTCAAAAATTCATCAGTTACAGGCCATTGAGGGAAACACCTGTTCCTCAACATCGAGGGGGCGAATTATAAAATCACAAAGCATGTCTGTAGTTCATATACCCATAGAATCTACGTTGGACATATCTACGTTGGACATGAAATAAAGGGAATTCAACATCTTGAAATTATTTTAGATTTGAATGCAGAAAGATAATAGGTAAAATGCTTTAATTTCATTATCAGTTTCCTAAAAATTTATCGGCGAGAATTAGAGGGTTCATCTTTCTAGACCAACGGTTTCCAGTCTGTGTTCCGCCGAGTTCCATGGGTCGCATGCACTTCTTAGGGCCTCTCGGATGGATGCACCAGGAAAACAAAATAAATACAAATTGAATGAAATTAAAGAATAAGAAAAACAAGCAAAAATGAATAATAATAAAAAAAATTAGAAATTACAGTTTGAACGCGGTAATTCTCCAAGTTAAATTTCGTGTCTACTCTAGCAGATGATGATTGTTCTCTCCTTAACACTCGAGAAGCTTCTCCTTTATTCTCAATCCTTCAAAAATTCCTGGAATCCGTTCAAAGCTTCTCGGAACCTAGCCACATAAATACAGATGCCTAGTTGATTTGGAGTCAGCTCAAAATGAATGTTCATAGAGATATTCCTGTAATATCTATTGAGTAATTTTCTATCTCTTTTTGAGGGTCCATGTTGTGAGTTTAATTTCTTCGTGAGATTTCGCTGTGTAGCTGGTAAGTGTTCATTAATAAAAATAATAATAAAAATAACAAATGGAATAAAATCTCGACTTCTTAAAATCAGACTTTGTATACTAATGTGTGAAAAATATGGAAAGCCACCATCAGTCCCTCCAGCTGCAAAATAAAAATGTCAGTTGTCTTTAGGAAAAGCATCGACATGTTTGCTGAAACTGCACGCACAGTAGTTGCATTTTTAATGAACCATTAACGCTGTATTGATGACGGCTTAAAACGAGGACCACTGGGTATGAAAAATGGAGTACTAATTTTTTTTAAAGTTTTTAATCTTCAAATTTTAGCAAAATGAATGGAATTTATCATTGTTACGAAATATGTAATAGATTTTTATGAAAACACCAAAGTGTCTTTTTTGAAGAGGAAATATTGAGTGCATGGAAAGATAACGATTGCGTCACTCTTACAGAACCCATCTTAGAAGAAAATAACATAAGATACAAGGAAATAAAAATGCATAAAAGTTGTGCAGACTTGTCTTGAAGCTTTGAAAGACTCGTCTAAACTTTATTTTCCAATTATTGAAAAACTATAAGAAAATTTTTCGTTTTCAAAATTCTGAATTTAGAAAAAAGGTTTCACATTCCCTTTTTTCTTCCAAAGATTCAAAATCCGGGACGAGCTTAACAGGTAGAAAATCATCAAGCAGTACTTGAAGCCTATTTCTTAAAGAAAACACTTTTATTTCTTATAATTTTTACGTGTCGAACACGAAAACAAACGTGGCTACAAAAACACAGCATATCTACACAAAATCACAGACGATACAAAAAGAATTACAGCCGACGTCAAAATGTCTTTTTTTCTTAAAAACAGAAATGTCTATTCTTTTTTCTGTATGTTTTTTTTTTTTTTTTCTTCTTCTTCGGAGACTATTTTAGACTCCATCAGCTCAAGTGAAGTTGCGTAAATGATTCTGAATTGGCTGAATGCATTCAGCCTAAACAAAAAACAGTCCAGCTTAACTAAACACGAGGTTATAATAGATTTGACATTTCACATCTAACTGAAGTCCCGTTTTATAACGAAACGTATGGACCTGCATACAAGATGAATTCAAAATCTTGAGAAATAAAAATTAGTCTTGCTGTCTTTCTCAGTGATACCTATCTGTAAAACAGGATTCTCCGGCTCTATAAATACCAAAATAATACATAGAATCCGTGCAAACAAAATGCAAAATCCGCTAAAAATTTCCAACAAATAATGGGCGTATATGTATTTTAATTCCATTGCATATAATAATTTACTTGCAGCGCTCAAATTTATTGTAACAAGTTTGATTATGCACCCATCAGTAATGTGAAATATTTGTTGCAATGCAAACTAGTTTGATTTATTCAATTTTGGGAGAACTTATATGTATGACTAATTTTTTACAGCATCAAGTTGTTGAATAAACCGAAATATTACGGTAAATTCAAAACTTTTAAATATAATTGCATTTCATGCACATCGCACAACTCTTTAGATAACACCTTGCTTTACTTTGCTTTACTATCTATAACGTTTTCCTACCCTAAAAACACTATTCTTTAAATATAACTAGCTTGTAAAACATAAAGAAGCTCGACTAGAGAAGTTGATTCTTAAAACAGCTTAGCATGGGAGCTGCTGCTTTAGAGTATGGTTAAATAGGCCAATTTAATACTGCACTAAATTAGCTTATGGAAGAGAAAATTCATTTAAATATATTGCCGAACATTTTCTCATGCTTTAAATAATAAACTTAAAATTCTGCTAGGGATGAAAACAAATGAGTGAACAATTAAAAAAAATTCACGCACCTAGCTTACTAATGGAAATTATGAATTTTAATGCTTCAAGTAAATGTTTCAAATTACAGAGTAAACAAAAGGGAAATATGCTGAGTTGACAATATTTTACTAAACATATCTTTGAATAAATGGCTATTCTTTGAAGTAATTATCTCTGTAAACGGAAATGCTCATAGACTCAGGTAGGAAAGACTTTCTTTTCATTTTTTATTATTCAAAAACAGGGAAATTACTCTTTTCCGCAAATTATTTGAGAAATTACTATAGCGATTAATAAAAGAAAAAATGCTCTCTAAATCAAACACCAGAGTCTGTGTTATTCAGAAAACGATGAAATAATTAATGGTGTTTTATTTGAAGATGATGATATCGAGAGAAGGTGGGAAAATTATTCTCTTTGTTATTTAATACATCAGAAAATGTTTCATTAATTTATTTTTCATGGATTTCATGGATTAGATTTCAAGTCTTTTAACAACAATTGGAACAAATGAGCTTTATTTCCATCGGTATTACTGGAATTCTGCAATAAGTCTTTAAGAAGAGTCATATCATAACGATCATAATATTTTGCTAATCTGGTCGATATTAGCTTTGTATTTGTTTTATTATATATTTCATATTTTCTAAAACTTTGACGAATTTTTGATTAACAGACTCAATAATTTCAAAGCAAGCAATCGCAACATTGTACGGAATAAAACATTTTTATCTCCGGCGTCTATCTCCACAGTTTTATCTTCAGAATATCTGTCAGAAATTCGAAAGATATGCCGTTTTAAAATATTTTTCGATTTTGCTGTTGAGTGGAATTTTATGTGACGTAAGCGCCCAGTACGTCATATTTCATAAATAAATTTAAAACACAAAACGTTAGTAATAGAAAGACAAAGAAAAGTTTTGTAAAGCCGTTTTAGTAAGAAAAGTGAACATTGGTATGGTAAACTGAGAAAAGGCTGCCCCCCCAAAAAAAAAACAAATCTACGCCAACACTTAATGCTGCATTAGGAATTCTAAATGCACACTGCTGTGCTGTTTTTAAAATTTTTGTAATTTTGCTGTTGAATTGTATTTGCGTAAGTGCGAGGAAAATGATGTTTAATAATAAAGCTAAAAAGATGGGGGGGGAGTGTTAGTAGAAGTGAGTATAACAACAGACTGGTAGACTGCGAGTTCAGCGAGAGCATAAAAACCTTAATAAACCTTTTGTGGAGACCATTAAAATTGAAATCTTTCAGACTGTTTTTCGGAGGGGGTGGGGACTTTTTTCAACTTTTGCTACGTGCCAAACTACCCATTAACACATCATGAGCCTTTATAGAGAAGAGATATGAAAAATTCAATATAAATTTAATTTCAAACAACTGATAAAATTTCATATTGACAAAACTCAATCTCTATTTAGAGTAAGTTTAATTTGAGATATATTCAGTGCATTTCGAAGAATAAATGCATCGTTCATTTCAATTCCAACTTAAGCTATTCTGAGTTAATCGTGCAGATAATGTCATGAAATACTTCATTAGCTATTAACTTGCTTCACATTCGATATTGTCTTAGTAACATTGCGATTAGTAAAGTGATATAAATAACATCGCTAAACCGAGAGAATCATTATCCCAACGGAGCGAAAAGTGTATAATATTTTCATTTGCCTCGTTTGGTATATGTGATACCAATCTGCTAATCAAAGCAGATAACCAGCTAGTATAATGGAAAATGGTTTGTGGCATTTTATATTTGTAATTCACAGTTGGATTATAATTGAACGTGAAACTAATTTTTCTGTAAGATGAAGCTTCTAATCTTCGAAATATTGTGAGAATTTGTAAAGACTTTTGAGCTACAGAAACAATTTTTATTTCATAATGGATCTGTGCATACGGCACATAGTATTTACCATCGAGAATAAGTTTTGAATGTTTTAGTTTAGACAACTTGTTTTTCCTATTTATTACTTAAGTCTAGAATAGCGCAATCAGCAAACTAGTAATAAGAGAATAAAAACCTTAATAAACCTTTTGTGGAGACCATTAAAATTGAAATCTTTCAGACTGTTTTTCGGAGGGGGTGGGGACTTTTTTCAACTTTTGCTACGTGCCAAACTACCCATTAACACATCATGAGATGATAATAATAATAATTTGATAATAGATAGAGTAATTTGATAGAGTTTTTTTCCAATTCCGCAGCAAATTTAAAATTTCTTTCTAGTAACGTACATATATATGTTAATATATGCAGTCTTAAGCTTTTGGTGTTGCAGTAAATTAGATTTTAAAATGTAAGTTTATTATCAAGCGTAAATAAATTAATTTTTTCTTTTTGAAACTGATTTTTTCTTTATTGACAAACTTATAGCATTTGCGCCTTTTGTATAATATTGCTATTGCCTTTAGAAATACCGTATTTGACGGCATATAAGACGCCCTGGCATGTAAGACGCACCCTTATTTAGACGGCCACACACAAGGAAAAAAGGTTTCAATAGCGTGGTTTCTTTTAGTTCTCAAGTTTCATAAAAGCCAAATAAACAATTATTGAATGCAATTACCTTCACGTTAAAGACTGTATCCTTCACGTATAAGACGCAGGTAACTTTTTTGAGACCAAATTTAAGAAAAAAGTGTGTCTTATATGCCGTCAAATACGGTATGTATTTTCATCTTCCACATTTCTAAGCAATGTTGATGGGAAACTCAAGTTCACCTGCAGCATATTGAGTATTGTCTTGATTAAGAAAACAATGTCATTTGCATATTTTGCTATTTATTTGCAAGGGCACTGATAAAGATTTACAAAACAGCGACTCTATACTATAGTTCCCATTACCGCCAATTAATTTTGTAGAAGAATAGCTAATTTCATTTAACTGATTTTCTTCTCTGAAATTCCGCGTTATTGAAAATTTAAAATCGACTAACTGAGTTAACTGAATTTGGAGAAAAGAGGCTAATTCTAGTTTGAACATCAAAGGAAAGGTTATTTGTATAATTTTGAATTAGTTTGGTGTAAATGATGGGGCTAACTGATACATTTTACGAGCATTAGAAAATGGTGCATAGTCGATGATTTTCAAAATTTTTAAAAAGGTTTTGTTCTAACCATAATAGATTGCATTTCCCATTAAAACTTAATAATTTAATTGTGCTTTCTTTGTCCCTTTCTACTAAAAACAAATGTCATAGATTCTTCATAGATCTAATTTGAAAGTATTTTTCTTTCTCTTACGCTTTAATAAAACCTTTCAGTCTTCTATGAATTTGTCTCTTCAATAATTTTTTATAGTTTGGGAAAAGATTTATAGGCCTTCAACTATTTGGTTGACGCTCATCTTTCGGCATTTTGGAATAAAAGCCAGTAGCGTTCAGGAATCGTTTTGTTGGCTTTATTATTTATTGATTAGAGGCAAATGCTTTATTTGGTCCAAATTTGGAAATAATAATGATTTTTTTTTATTTAATAGGACACCTAAGCCTTATAGAATCCCTCTTATTGAAGTTATCAATGAGTGAATCGAGTTCATTTTCATTCTCTGTGTCTTCTGTTACATTATTGTTGAAGACATCTTTAAAATATCTAGTTATGGTATTTCTGACATTGTTTCTAAGTTAGCATATCTGATGAAGGATCTAATGAATGTGTTATTTTTTTTTACGATTCCGATTTAATTAATTGTTTCCGCTAGCTTAATGTATTAAACAAATTAATGTTTCGTTAAAATGTATTAAACAAAGAAATAATATCAATGTTCCGTAAGCGGAATATATCATGAAAAACTATAAAAATCATTTGGAAGCGTAAGAGAAAGAAAAATACTTTCAAATTAGATCTATGAAGAATCTATGACATTTGTTTTTAGTAGAAAGGGACAAAGAAAGCACAATTAAATTATTAAGTTTTAATGGGAAATGCAATCTATTATGGTTAGAACAAAACCTTTTTAAAAATTTTCTCTTTAAAAAGAAAGCAACGAGTCGAGCTCTTAAATATTTCAGTTGCTGACTAAAAGCGAATTATTGGGAACCCTTTGATCACGTAGAAAACAAAATAATAAAAAGGTGGCATGATATGGCATAGAAAAGGAAGGCAAAGAAGATGAGAAATACTAATGTTAATATTAATATATAAATAAAAAAAGGGAAGAAGAAAAGAATATTTTCTAAAATACTATAATAGTAAATTACATAATATATTTAAGCCAACCAGCGGCCGAGCGGTAAAGTCGCTGAACACTGGTAGTTCGGTCCGAGGTTCGAATCCCGCGAACGGGCTGGCTGCATGGGCGTTTTCGTGGTTTTCCCCATGTGTAACGTGTATACGAGCCAGTTTCCCTTCAAAAGTCCTCCACGAAAGGCATACCTCCTCTTAGGCAGATAGCCCTCGTGTGCTTTGCCATAATTAAATACACCAACACCATAATATATTTACTAAAATATTGTCCTATATGCTATAACATAAGAATATTTTCCGACGCATCATAATCGAATTTATAATACATTTTTAAAACGTCAGACATAGAAAGAGAATTAAGGAATTTAAATCTATACTAGATTAGAAAATGAAGGGCAGAGAAAAACATAAGAAAGTACAAACGTACATAGAAGGGTATAAAAATACACGGATAAATAAGCATAAAAATATTGATTGCATTTACACAGCTAATAAAAGCAACATTACGAGACTATGTGTTGCAAAAATTTCCCAATACGTTAATTTCGGGATATGAATGAAAATACAGTGATTCCTCTGCAAGACTCATAGTTCAGACAATTCCAATTTTCTGTAGAGGTGATAGTTTTAGATAAGACAAATATCTTCACGATAGCAATTATCAATTTACGTTGCTACGAATTTTGTACATAAATAAATGATTTTAGTGCAATCATTTGCGAAATTGTTGTACTTTGCTGCCTAATGTAACATGAAAAATCTAAAGAAAAAGCTATTCTGGAAAAATAAGAATACAGGGGCAAGAGGATTTAATATTGAGTAAATGGATATCTCGGTAATTTGGCGAGAAATCGCCAAACTTTGCCTGACTTGGCCACCATTTGGCGACATTTTGGTCCGGTCCCTGCATCACCGAAATAAGTACTGTAATTGAATAAATGTAATTGATCACTATATTAGCTGCAACCTTAATTCGACCCTAATATTGCTTTCCAGTAATTTAGAAAAGCAGAAAGTACTAAAAGTATCTCAGCTGCCGCTTGATAACTATTTAAGACCAGAGAGAGCATAGGCTCTCAGTTATTGTTGTTGCGACTTGTTAGTTCAGTGTGAACTGAGATATCTTCGGGTTAGTTTTCTCTTAAATGCGCGTTACATTGCGTTGTGATTAACGTTCTTAGCAGTTTGAAGAGTAATTACTGATTGCACTCTGATATACTATAAGCACCTGTACGAGTATTTCAGTGGAAAATTCTAGAATTTTGAAAAGTTTCATTTGCTAAAAATAAGTTTTATTAACCTCAAAAAGTAAAATGTAGTAAATGTCTCAAATAGTAAAATAGTAAATGTATCATCAGGCTTGTGGGCATTCAATCTATTACGAACCCGTACCCATGCAAAAACTTTGGTGTCAGAATGCCAGTAACAAGAGCAATTAAGACCGCAGCTCCCTTTGCCGCATTCAAAAGAAAAGAGGAAAGCTGGCCAAGAGTCGATTAAAGTAGAGGTGAAAGCTCTCCAAGTATCCTTTAAAGAAAAGATGAACTCTGTTCCAGAATCCGTTAAAAAGATACGAAAGCTGATCAAGAGGAAACGAAAGAAATATTAACTGCATAACAGAAAACAAAATTGAGGCTATGAAAGGCAGAAAAGACACAATTTAAAATACAGTTGGACAGACTGAAGAAAGAGCTTCTGTCAAAAAACAAATAGAAGAGAGAGTTTCTACAGTGGAACAACAAATACATTAGAGTTTCTGCTGTTACCAAAGAAGCTGACACGTTATTCATAGACACAGCAGGAAGCAATTCCGATGGTTTCAAACTTTTACCCATGCCTTCTCGTCCTTCTCTGAAGCTAGCAACATATGATGGAAAAACCTTCTGGCAAGTGTATAAGACACAATTTTCTATAGTGGTGGATGCGAATGGATGGGATTCCCAAGCTAAGGTACGCCTCTCGCGGCTTCTCTAAGAGCACACGCAGCAGATATCCTTCAGTCTCTTCTCGAAGACCAGAGGCTAGATTTCGAATCTTTATCCAGTGCGTTGGAGCTGCACTTTGGAGAGAAGTGCTTGAAGGATTACAGCAGGCTTAAATTAAAATACCATCAATAGAAAGCCCACGAAAACATTCCAGAAACTTGCCACGAATGTTGAAAGGTTGTCTCATCTCGCCTTTTGGGAGTGCCTGAGAAAAACAAGTGAAATCGACCAATGCAGTGCTTCGTCAGTGGCATCCAGGATCCTGAAATGCAGAAAACTCTGTAAATGGCGGGCATCAAGGATTTGAAAAGCACTAGTGTACTCCATGACGCTCGAGGCTGCCCAGCAAGCAACTCGTAAAGACCGCCATCCAATCAGAGCTGCTAAAGTCCAAGAATCAGCGGATCAAATCACTGCTCGTCTAGACGATTTAATCATACAAGTGAATGCCTTGATACGTAATAGAAGTGAAAAGAAACAAAATCCAAAGTGCTAGAACTGTGATGCTGAAGGTCACGTGTGAAGGAACTGCAAAACATCTCAGGGCCATAACAATTAAATTGTTATTAATTTATTTGATGAAGTCTAACGTTAGGAATGGAGACAAATAAATAAGCAGAGATTCATCTAAATTAACATATATTGAAACACAAAATGGCACAAGTACAGTAAATTCTACATGCTAAAGTAAAACAGTGACAACAACTAAAAAAAAACGTTGCCAAGAGAAAAATATAAAAAGCATGTTGCCACACATGTTGTAAAATACAAATGGGAAATATAATCACAAATAAAAGTTATTTGCAACACTCCCCCTTGATTAAATTTCCCTCAGTCCTACACAGAACTTTTGATTGAACAAGGCTTTCTTTTGCACACTCTTTGTGAACATGTCTGCTGCATTTGAACTAGAAGGCATATACGTAAAGTTTAACAACTTCTCTTCAACCTTTTCTCTCAAGAAAAAATGCCTGAGTTCAATATGTTTGTTACGCTCTGAAGTGACATGGTTTTTGGCTAAAGAAATGGCACCCTGATTATCAACAAATATGCTTTGTGGAAAGTTTAAAAAATGTTCTCCCACAATTTCTTTAAAAAAATTTTGGAACCACAGTACTTCCTTGGCTGCGTGGCACATTGAGAGGTACTCAGCTTCAACTGTTGACAATGCAGTCGTCTGTTGTTTCTTACTGCTCCATGAGACAGCTCCACCTGCTAGTAGCACCACATAGCCACTAAATGATCGTCTGTCAATCTTATCACCAGCCCAATCAGAATCACAAAACACTTCCAAATCCTTTCCTGTCTTTTGGAAAGTCAGCTTTAATTCCTTGGTCTGTTTTAGGTAACGAAGGATATGTTGTACACCAGCCCAATGTTCCTTGCTTGGGCAATTATTGAATTGGCTCATGTAAGTAGTAGCAAAAGCTAAATCTGGCCTTGTTCCTCCTGCTAGGTACAAGAGCCCTCCAACATCCTGCCTATATTTTAATGCTCCTTCAGCATTCAACATGTTATCCTTAGTGGCTGTTGTATATTTCATACCTGGATCTAATGGTGTTGATGCTCCTTTAGCATCTTGCATATTGGTTGTTTCCAAGAGTTCACTAGCATAGACACTTTGGTCAAGAGTCACACAGCTATCTTCCCTTCTGCTTATCCTAATTGAAAGAAGGTGATGTATTTCTCCCAAGTCCTTGATTTTAAATGTAGCTGCAATATTATGCTTAAATTCCTGAATGATGAACTCTTTGCTGGACATTACAAGAACATCATCCACATACACACCTACAATTAACTCCTTTTCTTTATTGAAGTAAACACAAGGATCTGCTCTGGATCTTGTTAGGCTCGTTGATTTCAGAAATGTATCGAGGCACATATTCGATTCTCTCCCAGACTGATGAAGTCCATAAAGGCTTCTCTTTAGCAAGCAAACTTCTCTGTGTGTTTTCTCATGCAGACTCACGGGTGGTTGATCCATGAAAATTGTCTCACTCAGTCTTCCATTTAAATAGGCTGCAGTAATATCAAGTTGATGAACCTGCCAGTCTTGCTCAACTGAGAATGCTAATAAAGTTCTAATTGATTTAGTTTTTATTACAGGAGAAAATGTCTCTTTGTAGTCAATTCCTTCGACTTGGGTGTAGCCACGAGCTACGAAACGAGCTTTATATCTTTCCACTTGTCCATCTTTGTAAAGTTTTCTCTTGAAGACCCACTTACATTTCACAACTTTCCTTCCCTCTGGCCTAGGCACTATGTCCCAAGTTTCATTTCGTTTCAAATTCTTCTTCCATGGCTAACTTCCATTTTTCTGCATCTGGACTAGTTAATGCCTTTTCTAAAGTTTCAGGATCATTCTGAAAAGCTTTCTTGGGTGTTGAGCCTTCATATTTCTGTTTCTCGGATTGTTAGCTGCATTGCATTCCACTTGTAATTCCATTTATTTCTGGAGGATTTTCTTCATAAATCTCTGAATTTTCCATGATATAATCCTTTGTCCACTTAGGCGCTGAAATTTGTCTTCTGGGTCGAGTCTCCTTTTCTGGTATATCCTCCACCTCCTTCTTTTCCTGTTGAGGGCCTTCGTCTATTACTTTATTTTCAACTTCATCATCTTGAGATGAATTTCTTCCAGAAACTTGTTTTGGGTGCAATGTTATAATGCTTCCAGTCATGGAAGGTTTCTCTTTAAATATGACATCTCGGGAACAGATTACTGTATGGTTTCTTTGATGTAAATGCGGTACCTTTCATCTCCATCATTCCCAAGGAGATAGCCTTTAGTTGCCCTTTTGTCCATTTTTCTCCTCTTCTGAACTGGGATATGAGTATAGAAAGTCGATCCAATGATGCGCATGTGTTTTATTCTAGGTTTCTTTCCCATCCATAATTCATAAGGGCTTGAATTAGGAACTGAAGACTTGCCTGTCCTATTCAATATATAAATTGAAGTACTGATGAACTCTGCCCATAGGAAAGCTGGAAAGTCCACTTCCTCATTCGAGTATTTGAGAGTTCTGGCCATTTCTAGGACTGTTCTGTTCTCTCTTTCAGCACTGCCATTTTGTTCTGGTGTATATGGAGCTGTGAGCCTTTGGGAGATTCCATGCTTGTTCAAGATCTTGCGAACGGCTTGGTTGTCAAATTCTCCACCATTGTCACTGAGTATTTCTTTAACCGTATGCCCTAAGTTCTTAGCGTGAGCTATGAAATTTTCAAGCACATCTTTTACTTCTGATTTGTGCTTTAAGAAAAAACAGTATCGAAATTTGGTGTAGGCATCTTTGAAGATTGCAAAGTAACGGTATTTCCTAAATGACTGATCAAATGGCCCACAAATATCTGTCGAGAACAATTCTCCAGCTTTTGTAACCGCTTTCCTGGTTCCAAACTTTAAACGGTGGGATTTTTCGTATACACAAGCTTCACATAATTTCATATCAGACTTAATCTTAATATTCAACTCTTTCTCTACAATGGCCTTTACATGCTTTTTATCTTGGTGACCCCATCCTTCATGATAAAGTTGGAGAGTTGATTCATTATTCTCAGTCATGTTGATGTCAATGTGAGTTTCAGGAACTAAGGTCTTCATCACGGCTTTGAAGAGACCCCCACCAGCATTTCTTGTTCCATGCAGAACTATTTCACCATCTATTTTTAAATAGCAGTCCTTAAATGTTGATTCAAACAAACTGTTTTGATTTCTATCTTGAGATGCTAACACAGAAAATAGATTTTTACTTATTTCTAGAACATACCAGACATTTTCAAGATTTTTGATTTGATTCATCCCATTTACAATGGTCATTATCTTGATGGTGCCTTTTCCAATTGCTGGTAATGACTTTCCATTTGCCACAGTGATGCTATGAGGAAGCTTAAATCTTTTGAAGTCTATAAAGTAGTGCCTGTTATTGACGACATGCTTCGAGGCCCCATTATCAATAAACCAATCATCAGAATTCGTTTCTGCAGAAAATATTGTATCATCTACAGCTAGAAGTGTCATATTTGCAGCAACACTGTTTTTACTTCCCTTGTTTGGCCCTATATGTGGACTGGGTTTCGGCGGTTTTCCATCAGCTATCCATTTCTTGCATGTTCTGACCCAGTGTCCTCTCTGGTGGCAATAATTACACTTGCCATTGTTTTTCTTGTTAATAGATGATTTCCGCTTAAATTCCGGATTTGCTATCAATGCTTCCTGCTCTAAAGTTTCTAAAAAATTTGGATCTTACCTTAATTCTCTTTCATGGGTGCACAATTGTGTGGTTAATTCATCTAAAGTTCTCTTTTCATCACTACGAAGTAACCAACTCGATTTGAAAGTACGATAACTGGTAGGAAGAGTATCCAATATTTTACAAATCAACAGCATTTCTGGCAGTCTGTTTTCTTCCTTATTTTCAAGCCCACTGTTCAGTTCATTGCATAGATTTTTCAATTTTGACAAATGAGCTGCCATATCATCATTTGACCAACTGAATTTGAAGAACTGTAAACATATGTTATAAAGTTGGTTATCGGACGAATCTTCGAATACTTTGTGAAGTTCCAGCCAAATGACTCTTGCGTTGTCAAATCTCATTACCTTTTGTAAAGTGTCTTCAGTCATGGAGTTCGTAAGAACCATCATAGCGCCATTATTTGCTTTATTAAAAACCTTCATATCATCTCTAAATCTCTTTCGAATTTCTTCGGCGGCCGCATGATCTGGCTTCTTCAGTTTTCCTTCCACGACTTTTAAAGCGTTTTCGTGATAATTTAATACGAACTTAATTCTATATTTCTAAATAGGCCAATCACTTTTTCCTCATAACGGCTGAACCAATATTTTGCAGCTTCCATTTTTGCGAACTAATTTGCCGACTCACGTAAGGCTTAAGAACTGCCGTGTTAGGCTTACGAACTGCCGGCAATGTTTATCTCCACTTCGCTCATAAATTTCCCCGCACAGTTATATCATGCTGGTACCCATAACATGATGAAGTCTAACGTTAGGAATGGAGACAAATAAATAAGCAGAGATTCATCTAAATTAACATATATTGAAACACAAAATGGCACAAGTACAGTAAATTCTACATGCTAAAGTAAAACAGTGACAACAACTAAAAAAAAACGTTGCCAAGAGAAAAATATAAAAAGCGGGTTGCCACACATGTTGTAAAATACAAATGGGAAATATAATCACAAATAAAAGTTATTTGCAACATTATTCGATGATATTTTTCATTTATATCAGTGCTTTCATCGAATTATTATAATTAAAATGCCAAAAATTTTAATATATTGTTACAAATTTGGCATTTAAGTAATTAACATTAGTTGACTTGTAAATTAAATGGTTTTATTTCCCGCGCAGTGCAGCGCGTGACGAATACTAAAAAAGAAGCTAAGCCGAAAAATTGAAAATACAAGAGCGCGTGCATGTAACATTTAATAAATATCTCTTTTTGATTTCGAGAAAGTACTAGAAAATTCTCGCACGCGATTTTAAAATCTTATGAAAGGAGGAAAACCTCTCAGTTCGTTGTAGTTACTTAGTTTGTTGTTGTTTAGAAAACTGCTCTTGTTGACTGTAGCAAGAAGTTGCCGTGTGTGTCACGTACTGAGCCACGCTCGGATAGCGCTCCGCCGTATTGATCTACAGCAGCGGCAATAATCGTTCTACGAACGCAAAAATAGTTGTCACGTAATAGCGTCAACCCTCAGGAGTACCTGGATATCAATTTTATGCGTATACGACTATTAGTTCGTTAACTGTGGATTTTACAAATTTTTAACATTAATCAGCGTTCTTTGACGACATTTTCGACGTGAATTCCATCTTCACAACTGCATTAGGAAGCCATCTGAAGTCGCAGCAGTCCAATACTGGTATCATTAGAAAGAGGATTACTTCAGCTTTCTATTAATACTAGTTTTATCTCAATCGGCAAACTGGATGATGAATTATAATTAATTTACTAATATAAGTTAGCGAATTTTCGCTCAGCAAGCACTTTTCGACCGTTGGAGCGACCGTTGAAGGAAATCGTTCCGCCCCCCCCGCGAGCTGCAGGAAGTTCGCGAAGGTCATTCACAACGGCGAATTTTTATCAAGTGGGTCATTTTATTCAACGTAGTAATTAAAGAACAACTCGACGCACCAATCTGGGACCAACGCCATTACTCATACTTCACCTTCGCGGACAGAAGTTTCCAAATTTAATGTCATTCCGATAATTAGATCCGGAGATACATTTTTTTTCCCTCTATTTATTGGACTTAGCAGAATTCAGTGCAGTCTAGTGCTTACATAGTGCAAGTGTGTGTGTCAAAGTTAGAAATAAGTAGCAGAATTCAGTGCAGTGCAGTGTTTACATAGTGCAAGTGTGTGTGTCAAAGTTAGAAATAAATAGCAGAATTCAGTGCAGTGCAGTGTTTACGTAGTGCAAGTGTGTGTGTCAAAGTTAGAAATGCATTTACCGTGGATAACAATTATTAGATTTCAACTAATTAATATCAGATGAAGAACAGAGAAGTCTGTCTGCCAAGATACCCAGAGAGGCACAATCGTGCAATAGTGCTAAAAGTGTGTTAAAGTGTTTCAAGTGTTATAAGTTCACCAAGTGTGACGCAAGTGTCATCTCGAAGTGCTAAGTGCTAGTCTTTTAGTGTTCAGCGCATAATTGCTCAGTGCTGTGTTCCACTCTGACATGACACGTCCGACAATTTTATCAGATAAAGCAGGAACAACCTCACAAGATAACTTGGATACGGAGGCCTTATTGACGTTTGAGCTTACACGCGAAGAGCGAAATGCAGCTCTAGCAAAGGACATCAGTCTAATTGCCGACACTTACCGAGGAGGCAAACACGTTCGTTCCCAAGTCTTAAGGAACAGGCTCAAGGATTCACTGGAAGTGCTAAAAGGGTTGGCACTCGAAGGCCCAGATTTCAGTCCAAAACCGCCAACACACGAGGCAGGCACAAACACATCTACCCTCGTCTGTTGCGGCTTAGCGCACTTCCAACATAACGCAGGACCAAGTTATTCAGCAGCATCAAGCCCTTTCACTGACGTAGAAACAGCTGTAATTCCCCAGGTTCCCATCCCAAGATCTTTTGCGGAGGCGGCAAAGCTGATTCAGAAGCCCAGCCAGTCTAGAAAGCCCAGAACCCATACTCTGTGATCTATCCGGCCCAAGACGCCAAAGGAACAGGCAAAGATCTAAAAGCCACCTTGAATGAAAAATTCCCCCTTGCCACCTTAGGAGTTAGAGTTAATACAATAAGGAAAATCCAAAAAGGAGGACCGGCAGTAGATTGCCCCACAAAAGAAGACCTCTGTAAACTAGACAATACATTGGGCAGTGAAGAAGGTCAAAAACTTGTACAGACGAAACTCACGGAAAAAAGGCATCCTAGGGTTGCAATTCACGCTGTACCGCCAGAAGTACAGAAGGAGGAGGTCGAAAGGACTCTAGCTTCAGAATTTGCTCTTACAAAGTCCACAGCAAAAGTTCTGTACAGACTAAAAGAAGGACGAAATGGAACAAAGTGGATTATCCAATGCGAACCTGCGGCAAGATTACGCAACTAAAAAAGATCAGTTTCGGATGGAGAGTCTACAGAATCTCAGAATATTTTAATACGCGACGGTGCTATAGATGTCAGGCATTCGGACACCTACAAAGTGATTGTAAATTCCAGCAACATTGCGCCTTCTGCTCAGGAAGTCACAGCGTTAAGGAATGCAGAGCCAGCAGACCAACCTGCATCAACTGTGCCGATTTTAATTTCAGAACATGTGGTAAAATCAATACCGCGCATGCAGCATACACAGTCTCATGCCCGACATACGCACGATATATTGAACGGCAACAACGCAGCACAGCGTAATAACAACCAACTAATAGCAACAAGTAATAATCAACAGATACCCACAGAATCAAATAACCCTACGACAGCACAGATAATCCTCTGCACACAAATAAACCTGCAAAGAGCAGAAGTTGCTACAGCACAGGCGATACAAGATGCAACGGAGCATTCTGTAGACTTCCTGATGATCCAGGAGCCGTACTGCCAGGAAGGACGCATTGCAAGTTTCGCTATAGCATGGCAGGTCTGCCGGTCAAAAGGAAGGAATCAAGATCAAGCACCAAGAGTGGGTCTAATATGTTGTAACCCAGCCTGGAATCCGCTGCTAATTAAACAGAGACTTTGTTGCCGTTTTAATTGTGCTCAAAAATGCACAACTGATTCTTATATCTGCGTACTCCTCCCCAACAGACTCCATCGACAATTTCGTAGCAAACGCAACGTACGTCCGATCTAAATGCCATTCAACGCCACAAGTCTATGGGGGTGATCTTAATGCGCATCATGTAAACTGGGGATACCAAGATATCACTCCCAAGGGACAAGCGCTAGAGGACTACTTAACAGCAAACGACCTACATTTGGTGAATACCAGCGGCGCACCCCTACCTTTGATAATACGTACTGCAAAGGTTGGCCAGATGTCACCCTGGCAACAAGAACGGCTCTATCGCAAGTACAGGACTGGAAAGTTAGCGACGAACTAAGCTGCTCGGATCACCGTTACATAACCTTCACAATCAACTGTGACACCAACATCTGTATTTTAAAGCGCTTTAAGTTACCAAAAGCCAAAATCCGTCCTCTGACAGCAGCCTTCTCTACTTTATTAACAGCAGAAGAGGAGACACTAGAAGCCTACAACGGCAAAGACGAGATGGAAGAATTTACAGAACATCTTCTGGATAATATTAAGACCATCTGCTCAAATTTGCTTCCGACGCGAGCTGCCAAGAAACGGCACAGCATTTCATGGTGGAGTAAAGAACTCAGGCAACAGCGTCAGAAATGTCGTGCTCTAAGGCGCAGAATAAGAACAGCAATCGACGAGGACACAAAAATGCAATACCTTTCAATTTTCCGTAAGGAAAGGGCATCATACAAAAAGAACACCCTCGCAGCAAAGATAACAAGTTGGAGAACTTTTTACACGCAGAATAACAATCCATACAGCGTCCTCCATAAATTGTCGACTAATAAAATCTACCAGCCATCACAGATCTTCGCCCACCCCTCTCTTACAACAGACATCGCAGGAGCCACAGCTGCCACCTACTTAGACGCACTGTTCCCGAATGATGATCCAACACAGGACACAACAGAGCAAAGGGAGATACGTGCAGACTCAACACCTCCAGCAACTCCAGCCGACGAGCCCTTCAGTGACTCAGAAATCAGACAGATCTACCGCCATCTCCCTCTCAAAAAGGCACCGGGACCCGATGGCATCGATTATAACATCCTTAGAATAGCCTACAAACCAAGACCATCCTTCTTTACTAAATTCTTCAATCAGCTCTTGCACCATCGAGTTTTCCCTCGCGTCTTTAAAGAGGGACAAGTCGTCCTCTTAAAAAAGAATAAAGATGCAGAAAATCCGCTCTCCTTCAGGCCAATATGCCTTCTATCCTCCCTAGGGAAGATATATGAGAAGTTAATAGTCAATAGACTCAGATTTCACCTTCATCGCAGCCGCTATCTCAGTAATAGACAATTCGGCTTTAGAGTTGGACAATCCACCACTCATGCTCTGCACGCTATCTTGGAGGAAATACAAAAGAATAGATCAGGCAACCTGCACACCGCCTTCATCTCGCTGGACCTCCAGAGTGCCTTTGATACACTCTGGTGGCCAGCAATCAAGCAGGCACTCAGGAAAGCGCAATGCCCCATCAATCTCTACAGCGTCCTTTGCCACTACCTGCAGGACAGAAGTCTACTAATAACTCATAACAACGGAGTTACTACTAAACACCAAGAAAGGGGCTGTCCGCAAGGCTCGTGTGCAGGACCGATTCTTTGGACGATTACTTTCAACGCCATCCTGGAGGCCACATGGCCAAGAAATACGTCCATCGTCGCCTGCGCTGAGGATGCCGCATTGTTAGTACAAGGAAGAACCCGCGACGAGCTTGAGAAGAATGGCACCGAGTCTTGTGCACTCTTTGCAGAACTCTGCGGCAAACTTAAACTTCAACTATCTGCTGAAAAGTCCTGTGCCCTGATCATACCGAAGCAAAGAGCCAACCTGATACGCAAACTATGCATCAAGTTAATGCAGAGGAACATTAAAATCAATAACACCTTGAAGTACCTTGGCCTTCTGTGGGACAACAAATTAACATGGATCCCCCACCTCCAAAGTATTAAACAGCGAACTTCCGAAATAGCAAGAAAAGCCCGCCTATTTCAGGGGCGAAACTGGGGTCAAAATCCCCACATACAGAAAATTCTTTATCTCACAGTCTCAGAGAAAATAGTCTTTACGCTTCAGCAATATGGGCCAATCCGATGAGTGGTAGAAAAGTCAAACAGCTGGGAATTATACAACGACCTTACGCCTTACTCTTGTGTAAGGCCTACAGAACAACGGCCACTAGTGCAGCAGTGGTATTATCTGGTCTAATGCCACTGCACATACGCGCAGAAACTGAAGCTGATTACGCTACTTTTATCCATTTAAAGAAGGAAGCTACCTTCTGCGGAAACACTTATAGTCCAGTTCAGTATGAGCATCCAAGGAATACCCTGGAGACGCACCCTGCGCACAAGGGAAGAAATATAATAATTCACGTCAGCAGAAGTGGCGAGCAAATTACAATACAGGATCCACGGTACCCAATGCAGTACTATACAGATGGATCCAAGCTCGACGAGGGTACAGGTAGTGCCTTCGTCCTGTACCACGGAGGATGCAAGGAAATCGAGTGGAAGGGGCATCTTCAACCAATAAAGAGTACATTCCAGGCTGAAGTCATAGCCATTACCACTGCGATTCAGCATGTAATTGACAGCGGGATCACCGATGCAATGCTGTTTACAGATAGCATGTCAATGCTATTCGCCCTAGTCAACCATAACCACACCTCCCCATTGGTAGCGGACCTCCAGAATATTCTACAATCACATCCTCAACTAATTGTAAATTTAATATGGACTAAGGCACACGTTAACAACGAGGGTAACGAGACAGCTGACCAACTGGCAAAGGAGGCAGCAAGCAACATAGCTGCACAGATGGTAACTATTCCAGCGCCACCCTCGTATCTCAAGAGAACTCTTATGGAAAAAGATCTGCAGAAGTGGCAAGCTGAATGGGAGACCTGTGATACGGGTCGCAGAACCAATTTATTTCTGCCTAGAGTGAAAATGGCGCGCCAATACTCCATACCTCCCATCACTAATTACATCTCGGGGCACGGGCCCTTTCCCACTTATTTTGAGCGATTTGGTATCTCTCATACAGGCTTGTGCGTCTGTGGGTCGCTCGGAACTCCAGACCATTACATCTTTGAATGCCCGCTCACGGAGGATAATCACCTCCACTTGCCAGCAGACAACCAAATAGCCTTCAAACGATTCATCGTTAATAACAAAGGCACAGTGAATACCATCTGCAGAATAATCAGCCAAATAACCGCCCTGGGGCAAGACCTATGCCAACCCCACTAATTCAGGGTCTTAAGTGAATGTAAGTACTCCTCTGCATCTAAGGAAATACAGTATCTTCCTTCTGCTAAGCGCATGTACCTTCTTTATTAATAGTATTTATGTGTCATGTCATGTATGTGTTATGTTAATATTTTTTTTTTAATGTGTAACCAGTATGTTATGTAACGTATACCTTGCAAACCTAAAATCTGTAATACAATATAAATAGTCAATGTATCTCTCATCTGCCCCTGTATGGCAATGTAATAAATCTTTTAAGATCTCAATAAACCCCCGGTAGATAGGGGAGGGCGCGGGACATATGCCTGTTTACCTCTGTTAAACACCAGGCGTCGCCGTCCTCCGTCACCTGTCACCTGTTGACTGTAGCGAATTCGCGGATTAGCTTTCTCTAGCTGTTTTGAATTAAGTTCTTTTGAACGTTTGAGTAGTTAAAAGATAACTACTGTGAGATTTTGTAATACTGCACGAATATTTGAGGAAATTTAAGGGTTAAAATTCCATAATTGGGGTGAACGCCAAGCTTGGCGAGAGTTTTTTTTCTCTCGATTTAAATTTGGTTGTGGTTTCAGGCTGTATGTTTTCTTGTGGCAAACCTAGAGCTTTATTTCGGTAACTAAGAGAGCGAATTTAGTGTAGCCAGATTTTCTAAAAATTTAATTTTGAAATACTGTGTTTGTTTTTAAAAGTTTTACTGTTTAATATTATTGATATATATGTTTAATATTATATTTATATAAATATTTGCAGAAGGCTAAGCTGTTGTTGGTGGGAGAATGTTGGATTTCATATGACATGAAGTTTAAATTTATGAATATTTTCATTTAATTTTATTTAGTTAATTTTTTTTAGTTTTGTTTCTAGCATGTGGCAATCGAAAGATGTGGAATATTTAAAGCTTTGAACGAAAGTTGTTTAGTGTGTTCAATTCCACGACGATAGTAACTTGAATATTTTAGTTAGTTTATGATGCTGAATACGCATAACTTACTATTCTGTTTACGTTTAAAACTGACTTCGCAGTGCTCTGATCTGATAAGTGTATACATTTATTTACTCAATAAATATTTACAAGAATTGTTCATTCTACTATATCATGATGAATTATATATATATAAGACTATGCTTTTACTTGCAAAGCTGTTGGACTTTGTTTTACTCATCTAGTATTTTATCATCTCATTTTACTATTCTGTTTACATAAAAAAACGGGGTTTCACTACTGCAAAACTTAAAAGTTACTATTATGTTTACGTTTAAAAATCACATTTTTATGCTTTCATTTAGTGCGCCTAAAAAATTCGCCAAATTTTGAAGGCCAAAATAGTTTGGCGCCAACTTACCCCGCTTATGGAATTTTAGCCAATTTAAGCATATTTGTTGTGATAATAATAAATTTTTGTTCATTTTTCATCGGACTTGTGCATTCATTTCGTAACGAACCCGTAAGCACGCAACAATTTTTGGTGTCAGAAGTGGGATTTGAATGCCAATAACAAGAGCGATGGAAGAACAATTGAGGCAGCTCATCAGTGCTTTTGCTGCGTTCCAAGAAAAGATGGAAGCTGGCTAAGCATCATTTAAAGCAGAAATGAAAGTGAGACAGGAAGAAATGAAAGCGGGACAGGAAGAAATGAAAGCAGAGATTAAATCAGGACAGGAAAAGATTGAAGCAAGACAAGAAGAGATGAAAAGAGAAATTACCAGCGTAATAGAAAACAAATTCGAGGTTATGGAAGGCAGAATTGACGCAGTTGAAAATAAAGTTCGAAACATTGAAGAAAAAGTTTCTTCGGTGAAAGAAGAAATAGAAGAGAGAGTTTCGGCCGTGGAACAACAAATTAATGATAGAGTTTCTGCGGTCACCAAAGAAGTTGATGATTTAAAGAATTTCGTAGCGACGGCAGGGAGCAATCCGGATGGTTTTAAATTTCTACCGATGCCTGCTCGTCCATCTCTGAAGCTATCCACATATGATGGGAAGACATACTGGCAAGTGTATAAGACCCAATTTTCTATCGTTGCGGATGCGAATGGATGGAATTCCCAAACTAAGGCCTGTCATCTCGCCGCTTCTCTGAGAGCAGACGCAGCGGATATCCTGCAGACGCTTCCCGAAAACCAGAGATTAGACTTTGAAGCTCTATCCTGCGCATTGGAGTTGCGCTTTGGAGAGAAGTGTTTGAAAGACTACAGCAGGCTTTAACTAAAAACCCGTCAGCAGAAGCCCACCGAAACACTTCAGGAGCTCGCCACGGATGTTGAAAGACTGTCACATCACGCCTTTTCGGAGTGCCCGACAGAAACAAGAGAAATCCTGTCAATATTTCATCGATGGCATCCGGGACTCTGAAATACAGAAAGCACTGCGAATGGCGGATGTTAAAGATTTGAAAAGCGCTTTAGTGTACGCCATGAAATTCGAGGCAACCCAGCAAGCCACTCGTCGAGACCACTACCCAGTCAGAGCTGTGCGAGTCCACGAGCCAGTGGATCAATTGATGGCTCATTTAGATGATATATCCAGACAAGTCGACACTTTGATACAAAGTAGCAGTGAGAACAAAGTGGCTCTAAGGTGTTGGAGATGTGGTTCTGAAGGTCACGTGCGACGGAATTGCAGAACAGCCCGGGGTACGGAAAATAAAACAGATGATTTTGCGAGACACGCCAGTGGCTTCAGACGGAACAGAAGTGAAAAGAAACCAGTTCTAAAGTGCTTTAACTGCAGTGTTGAAGGCCACGCTCGAAGGAACTGCAAAAGACCCCAAAGCACGGAAAATATGACAAACGAGTTGAACAGACAATTAAATACCATCGGATGAAAAAGGAGTGACAAGAAACCAAAATGCTGGAACTGTGGAACTGAAGGCCACGTACGAAGGAACTGCAGAACATCCCGAAGCACGGAAATTGAGACCATTTCCCAGCAACGACGGAGGAAACAAATGAATGACCATATCGAGGAACAGAGGTTGCCAGAGAATGAAAAACCTTGTTTTAAAGCGCTCAAGATTTCTACAGTGAGTGGCAACAGCAATCGCGGATTAGCTTTCTCTAGCTGTTTTGAATTAAGTTCTTTTGAACGTTTGAGTAGTTAAAAGGTAACTACTGTGAAATTTGTTAATACTGCACGAATATTTGAGGAAATTTAAGCATATTTGTTGTGATAATAATAAATTTTTGTTCATTTTTCATCGGACTTTTGCATTCATTTCGTAACGAACCCGTACGCACGCAACAATATGAACATGTTCCTAATGCAAATCTAGAAATAATTCACAGATTGGCTACGTTTGACAAACTATCAGGGAATTGGAATTTGTTTTGATGGCTGGACACTTTCAGAAGTAATTAATAGCCACGATATGCCTTTATGATCTGCAATAAAAAGGATGGTTTGGAGTATTTGAATCTCTTTCTGTTTCCTTGCATAATAATGGCTAGTGGCTTTAAAAACTACTCAAGTGAACCAGACAGTTTCATTAGTTTGTCATGCCTTCAACGTGAGATTAAGTAGAATTATTTTATGGGGTCCTGCGTTCATTCATTATTTTCAGGAAGTTTTTGCCTACAGAGTTGTTGTTTTCTATGATGCACTTTCAATGCAAGTTGTATATTATTAATCTCATCGTCGATAGCAATCTTTGTAACTGTCTACTAGTATAATGAAGGTGTGGGGTTTCACCTCCGCCCCACACATTTCTTCAAAGCCTCGATTTCTCCTAGCACAGGCGCGATAAGAATTTCATCTCTGCGCGATTGTAAAAAAGAACTCTTTCCTTCTATTTTTACAAGTCGGTGTACACACTTTGTTCATCACTGTGATTAATGCTATTCTAACGTTGTGTACATATTTTGACTTATTAAAATAATTTATTCTTATAAAACTGTATTTAAAACTGAATAAAGATGAAATATTTTTGCTATTTGAGACATTTAACCACCAAAACATTCTTGAAACTTAGAAACGCACCAGTAACATCTTCATTTATAAGTTGTTGTGAGCTCATATATTTTATAATAAATAATTTGCAAAAAATTGTAATATAAAAATGATTTTTGGCAGATTAATAATGCAAAAGTAATTTCAAAATTAATAAAAATATAAATTTGAGTTCAGAAATTCGTTTTCAAGAGATATAAATAGCGTCTAGCTGCGAGATATATAAAATTTATTTTCAGTTTACAAATTCAACCCCTTTTTTAAAAATATGTGCACCTTTTTTTTATATAAAATTATTTCTTTTCCCGATTCAAGTTTAACTTGAATTATGGTGTTATTTTAATTTGATGCTAAGTAATAATTTTTCTCTTAAAATGAAATTAGAAAACATTATGAAATATTTTAAATTAATCGGATTTTTGAAAATATTCATCCCTTTTAGCCCAGGTTTAAGCATTGTGAAGAAAAGCAAAACATGTTATTAACATCTAAATAAAATACTCTGAACTCCACTTATTTCGAGTTAATTAATGTTTGTATGAATAACCAGAAAACACAATCCAAAAATGTAATAATTATATTATTGCTGTGATTTATCTAATTTGTCTGACAGTAACAACAGAATAAATTTGCGAATTTTATTATGGCAAGAAACGAAAGACTGCGTCTGTCGTTGGACCTTGAGCTAAGCTCACCTAGAGGAACAAGTTTTTAAACTCCTATAACATACGCTATTTGTTGCTGGAACCCGACGTCGAAAGAAACATTTCTCGGAATTGCGATTCCGTGAACGGACTAAGTAAAGATGGTGATCTTTACGTTACCAAGTAAAGATGGTAATCGTTATTTGGTAAACAGACTTGAAAGCCAAACAGGAATCAGTTATCGCTTAGATTGGCGAAACAGACGTTTGCTTTCAAATTCCGTGTATATACAAAATATATTTTGTAATTATTTTAATACTGTTGGCTCAATACCTTGGCAAAATGACGTGTTTATTACATTAATTTTTACTTTTAAATTGTATATTTTTTACCTCCGATTCTTGTAATGATCAGTTGTATATATTTTTGTAAATGCTTTTACATCGTACATTCAGTGGTTTGTGATTATTTCTGATTTTATTATTGTAAACAATATTTTTGTATTCATATACTTATTTAATAACTTTTATGGACACAATATAATATCATTTACTGATATATGTTTTGTCATGAGTGAAAAATATTTATTTTATCCACAAAATGTCAAATATTTCGTAAAGGCTACATGCTCAGTTTTTTTTTTTTTTTTTTTTTTTTTTGTTTAAATTCCCAAGTAAATTACAAATGCAAAGGTTGTGTGTAAGTGGGTGAATTTTAATGCCTAGCCTAATGCACAAAATGCATTTCAATTATTTTTCAACTGTGTATTCCATATCCATGATAATGTGCAAAGAACTGTCCACAGCTCCTGCCAGTTACATAATCGTTATATAAATTAGAAGTAACTTCAAATAAACCTTTTGGCAATGTTCATTTTTGTATTCTTCATATATATATATATATACTCATAAGTAAAAAAAAAGGATTTATGGAGCTAATGAAAATCACAAATAAAATGAAATGTATGAACAATATTGATGTTAATCAGGTTTTAACTAGACATGGTAGGTTTCCGTTCTATTTCAACCGATTTAATCTGCAGGAAAATAAATTATGTAATAGTTGTCAGGTTGATGGTGATGTTAGGCATTTCGTGGTTGATTGTAGTTTAACAGCCCCTATTAGACAGACTTTTAACATTACTGATTTTAATGTAAGTGTCATTAATTTTAAAGTTTTTAAATCATATTCTATTGCTCTAATGAAATTTATGAATGAAATAAGGGCGCTAGTAGGAATCTTCTGTTAAAATTGAATTTTGTATTTATATGGGTTTTAGATATCTGTGGTGTTCTATGTTGTGAATTTGTGTTTATGGATTTTTTGTTTGTTTGTTTGTTAGTCTGTAATTTTGTGTTAGATGTGCTTATTTATTTTTGATTTAGTATTTTTGTTTATTGTTCGGGGTGGCTGGGTTACTGGCTGCCCTCGTTTGTGGAGATACGAGGCCCCTCCTTTTGAGCTATGGGGACACTCATGTCCAGGTAGGCTGAAGGGAGCCTCCAATTCTTACACAATTACTCATAAGTCATATATTTACATACACATAGAGAGAGAGATGCGATAGTTTAGAAGTTGTTGATGCATGTTTATTAGTATTAATGTAATAAATAAGATTTATATTAATGAATGTATATACAAATGTTTTTCATCATTCATTATAACAAATCCATAAATTTCCAATATTTCAATATGTAGCATTTATATTAAAAATATTGTTCTTAAGTTCATAATCTAAAACGCATTTCATTAACAACATGAAGATAATAGGATACAAATTTAATGTGTATCCTCATTATTACATAATCTGTGTCTTAATAAATATACACAATCGCTGATTTTAACATAATCGCTGATTATGCAATTTCAATTTAAAAGTAATAAAAGTAATTAGCAGAAAAGTAAAGTCGCGCATATACAAACATATTTTAAAAAATTACTCACCTTGAATTCAATTAAAAAAATTCTCTTATATAACAATAACATTCTTTTCACACGATCAGCACGAAATACGACAAATTTGGCGAACTTTTGGAGACAAATAATTTGTAAGCAAATCATCAGAAATAACACGTCATCACCAAGCACGTCATAAAATATTGTCTACTCTGAAATTTCCACGATTATAAATTTAATGAATATATAAACATTTAAAAATGATTTAGACATTTGTACTGCAACAAAACAGCTGCAAAGGTGATTTAAATAATAAAATGTTAATTCACATGTCAAAGATCTCTTTGTACACAACATTTCTTGTGTTGATCTTTCTATAATTTTTAAGCTCGCCTTGCAGAGGACCATCAATTATTTTTAATTTTACGTCCGTTCTTTCACGAACTCTTGAACAGGCAACATAAAGTTGACCGTGTCCAAATGCAGGCTCAGGTAAAAAAATGCCAACACGCTTAAGCGTTTGGCCCTGAGACTTATTGATAGTCATAGCAAAGGCAAGTTTTGCAGGAAATTGTCTACGTCTCAATTGAAATGGCAATCATGTGCCGTGGCAACTTCATCCCATTGGCTAGTACAGTTACGCGAGCAGCCAATAAACTATGGGCGACAAACAGACATTTAAGCCGCATATAATAAAGATATTAATTTATTTCCTTTTATTTGTTTTTCATCGTTGCCGATTTCTGCCAGTTAGATATTTCCGAATTCTACTATATATAGATGTTAAATTTATTTACTAAATGTTAAATGCACGTGCTCTTGTATTTTTAATTTTTCCGGCTTAGCTTTCTCATAATATTAGTCACGCGCTGCACTGCATGGGGAATAAAACAATTTACAGTTACGCAAGCAACCAATAAACTATCGGCGACAAACAGATGTTAAATTTATTTATTTAAATGTTAAATGCACGTGCTCTTGTATTTTTAATTTTTCCGTCTTAGCTTTCTCATAATATTCGCCGCGCGCTGCACTGCTCGGGGAATAAAACAATTTACAGTTACGCAAGCAACCAATAAACTATCGGCGACAAACACTTAAGCCGCATATATATAACATGTGTAGGCTTTTTTCCGTATTTCTTCAATTAAATCGGCTTCTAGTTCCATCGTCCATAATTTCGCAACGAGAGCCATCGCCATATTGAAAATTACCCGTGATCCTTCAGAAACAGAACATTCATTTCATTGGTTGATCTCTACATGGAACACGGCTCCAGACTAAACTTTTTGGGGAAATTTTCAAAATGTTTCGCATAGCCCAGGCATATTTCGCCTAGCTAGACGAAACATTTCTCGGAAACCTCCCGTTTAGACCAGTGCTACTAGAATCTCGTTTCTCGGAAATGCCCGCCTAGCGCTCTCGTCGCTAGAAGAAATAGCATCTTTATTCAGTCATCAAACTATCCGAAAGGGCTTTCGGCTGGCTATGTATTTTGAGTGTTTCATTGCCGTACAAAGTTAATATGCTTACAAACATCCATGCCTTCTCCGGGATTTGAACCCAATGAACGATACAATAGCCAGTTGCACTAACCACTATACCGATAAGGGCAGCATATGATAATAAAAATAAATGTAATAAATCTTAAAAAAATATATTTTTCGGGAGTTTTAAATAAAAGGTTAAATTATAATATATTTCTCCCGCCTTCTTAGCATGCCTTCGCAGTGTAGCGGTCAGCACGCTCGGCACGTATTCGAGAGGCTCGTGGTTCGATTCCCGGCGAAGGCGTTCCTCATTTTTCATCTCTCCTTCTTTCAAAAAAATACTCAATGTCTCTACAAAATGTGCTGTCAAAAATTAAATTTATTTAACTATTATTTATTGCTTGCTAACCATCTTGACATTTTTCTTGTAATACGGGGAATGCTATGCAGAATGCTCTATAGGCGAATGCTGTGAAGGTTGACGGCGAAATTAATTAAGACACCACATTTACTTTATTGGCCGATGTATATTTTAATCACAATCGACATATTCCAGTGCTCTGCTGTATCTCATTCTTGATGATTCCCCTTCATCTTATTTTTTTCTCTCTGCTTTTCTTCTGGCTAGCCTACCGATCTTTGTTCTTAAATCATGTTGATAAAATTCTACAGCCTTCATAATTCTTATCTCTCAGTTCTTCTTCGTTTCATTTACCTAAAATTTTAATAATTAACGGCAGAAATTTCTTTTGACGACGCTTGATGCCTTGTTTCTTTAACAGTAGAATATTTTCCCATACTTTGTTGTACAAGGTAAGAATATCAGAGACCAGTATTTTCCCAATTATGATTTGAGCAGCAAAATCGCTGACTACTAGAACAGGCTGACTGCATGGTTGTCGTCACGGATTTTTGTATGTGTAAAATGAATATGAGGCAGTTTCCCTTGGAATCTTTTCAAAAAGGCACCATTTCATTAAGCAGGTATCGCGTGTCTTGCCATAATCGAAGAATTAAATCCAATCCAATTCAACAGTGAATGGGTTTTTCCCTTTTATATTCATTCGAAGTTTTAACAATGACTACCATTGCATCAAAAATCATCAGCATGATCCCCAAAATCACAAATGAACTTAAATGTAGATTTTAAAGCAAATTAGGCATGTACAAAGTTCACGAATTTCTACTATTTTTTAAATCACATATTGTTTGAACGATAGTACCCTTTTATTTAACTTATCAACAGTTTCATATTTGTCTGATTTATATGTGAGGTTTAGAACTACTTTTAATCCCTCTCAATCTTGTGAATTCATTAGTGGCTAAACACTTTTGTAGAAAACTATCAAGCATGACAAGCAATATTTAGATGTTGAACTCTTTTAAATGAGTACTAAAAATACATAAATACAAACATATATATATGTAATATATTCAGGAGCAGAAACAAACTTAGAAGTAATGACGAGCAGAATTTGGAGGCGAAGGTACATTTAAATCTTCAGTTTTTATTTTAGCAAACATGTTGCGGCGACAATCAAGTTGGCCCATTAATTGTGCCTATTCCAAGAGATTTTACACTTTAAATAAATTTGCAGTAAGAAAGAAAGAGCAGACAGACTGCAGTTCGGCCAGGCCAAAGTATAGAAAACGCGTAATGTTCAGGTTGAAATCTTAGTCAAACTGAGTTAGTTTTGGTTCTCAAAGCATTTTGATTGGATAGTAAATATTGCTATAAAATTATTATTGGCTGCTTGAATTTTAGTTCCATTTACATCATCATAATTACGTAAGAATCATATGACATAGAACAGTCTCGAAATGACGCAGTGCAGAGAGGGTTTACTATTTTTAGAATTAAGAAGGGAAATTTACGTTGCCAATTTAATCTTTCACATATTCTTTATTTTTCTTATATATATATATATATATATACATATAATATATTATATATATATATATATATATAATCTTATATATATATATATATAATATATATATATATATGTGTGTGTGTGTGGGTGTGTGTGTGTGTGTGTGTATGATGTACCAGCTTTTGTCCAGAATAAATAGATTGTTGAAGAATCATAGATGTAGGCGTAGCTTAAATTATCAGACGAGAAGTTTAAAAAACAGGATCCTTTTATTATTGGTCAGGAGAAATAGCAGTTACAAAATCAGATATCCGGAGTAAATAAAAAAGAACTACTAATAACATTTTGTATGAAGGTTTACTGCATGGTTACATTTAAGAAAAGCTCCCGATATTTCTTTGCGAGTCCTTTTATAGCTTCTGGAAAGGCGAAGCTTCCAAGAAATGACGTCAGCCTCGTCAGCCAATCCAATTCGCTTTAAATATTTCCAGAACATTCTATAACTGTACGTGTAGAAAAGGCGGGAAAAACAACTTGACTACGGGGCTGTGGATTTAATTCTACGTACTTTCAAATAAGAGACCGTCGCCATTAAAAAAATGAAAAGAACATACAGTTAGAATTTTAAGTGTATTCTTGACTATGGAATTTTATTATTACATATATATATATAAATATATATGTAAATAATATATAATAAATAAAACCTATATATATATATATATATATATATATAAAGTCATATTGTATATGAGCCTTGCTTACATTGACGAGGCACAGATAAACCGCAAAAGAAATAATTCATTCAAGACAATCTGGAAATCAGACTATAAGGTATTTCTCCAGCCTTCTTATAGTGTAGTGGTATTTCTCCCGCCTTCTTATGCCTTCGTAGTGTAGTGGTCAGCACGCTGGGTGCGTATTTCAGAGGTCCGTGGTTCGATTCCCGGCGAAGGTGATGCTCTTTTCACTTCTTCCTGTTTCACAAATAACCTAATGACTCTAGAGTGACGCCCGAACTAAAAGGAAATGAATGATGATTCTTCACTACCGGGATTTGGCGATTGGGTCCCCTAATCCCCAGTCGCCCTTCAAAAGGGGGAGTATATAAGGTATTTCTCCCGCCTTCTTAGCATGCCTTCGTAGTGTAGTTGTCAGCCCACTGGGCGGGTATTCTAGAGGTCAGTGGTCCAATTCCCGGCGAGAGCGTTGCTCATTTTTAATCACTCCTGCTTTAAAAATAACCTAATGACTGTACAAATCTAATGCCTAAATGTAAAATACTGACAAAAAGACTTTAAATTTAGGCCAAATTCAACGATAAAGGTATATAGGAAAGTACAGGTATAGCTCGCAATTTGAAAGAAATTGACACAAGTCTCACTCTTTCAAGGAGGAAAATCTTCTGTTTCCTCTTATGTTGATGCATAAAGATGCATTTTGTTTTCTTATTTATTTTCTTTACTTATACATATATGTATTTTCTAATTATCTAAATAGTTAATGAAAGCAGAAAAATGCAGTGTTTTACTGAATTATTTTTGTCATATAAACAATTAGTTTCTGAAATCACAAATCAAAATAATACAATAGAAAATTTAATTCATTACACTATTTCCTATCGGGCTATTTGCCACGATAAGGCTGCCTTCGTATAAGATTGCCTAAAGAAAATTTGGTACGCTTCTGTTATCGGGACCGGATTCAGAAATATATGTATGTAATGCATGCCTCTGTGTATATGAGTGTGTGCACACACATACAGACATACGTACATACGTACAAGCACACATATGTACATACATGCATGCATATATACATATATTTCTGAAACCAGCCCCGATGAAGAAAAGTACTGGAAAATCGTTAGAATACAAAAGTCATGAGAGCTTGCATTAGAATGCAAAAGAAGTAAATTATGTCATATGTATGAATAAATGTAAGATTATATTAATTATTTTATGATAATACATTAAGAACAGTAACGGAATACATCGTCGGAATATTCTTTTTTCTTATTAGATTACAATGAATTAATTCCTTACATTCATGCTTATTTACATATATTCAATTCTTCATTAGCAGCAGCGCTTTAAGCTATAGACTTTTTATCATTACTGCACTTTAATGTACATGTCTGCAGCTGAAAAGGATATATATGACACAGAGTTTAAAAACTTTTAATGCATTTAACGAGGCTAAAGAAAATGAGATTTAAGAAACAGTAGAGACCCCTATTATAATTCCGCAACTGTTCTGCTCTGAATCTTAAATCTCACGCAATACTCTTTTGCATTCGACTGGGACTGCTTTGCTTTTATCCTATTGGCCAGATAAAGTTCCCGTGATCTGCGCAACAAAAAGCAGGTGTCCATCAAGAACGGCAGGAAGCATCGACCGATTTGCGTCTACAGAGAACAGATCGATGAGTCAGTTGAAATCTACAATCAACCATGGGCTGCTGCGATGCGGATTCCGTCCAAGTATCAAGTAAGTGACATCGTATCAAAGGATACCTTTGGGAAGGCATTCACGTTTTGTTTAAGATCGCAAAAATGTACGTTAGTACTTAGTTTAGATAATGATAAACAAAGAATGTTAAATAATTAAAGAACATACATCTAATTGAGCTATATGATTGCTATTGCTTATGTAATGATGTTAATAAATGTGATCCCATGAAGAAATTAAGTTTATGGCGACTTAAGAGTATGAGTAGCCAGTGGGTTAATATTTGAAATGAGTGTCATACTCAAGAAAAGATTTTTTTATTTTCTTATTTTTAGATATTTCCAGTTACAAAATTTGGCAAATGTAAATAAATGCTCTTTCATCGTATCAGGTTTCTGTTCAATTACAAAAGTAAATACTTTAATTATTTTATAAAATTCAAAAATAAACCTGAGTTTTGAGTAGAAATGTCAGACTGAGCGTTATGAAACAGATTGAGATGCATTAAATAATTTCAGTAGCAAGAAATTTCAGTCTTAATTGAAACTTCACAAAAAATAAACTGTTAAAACTGATCTTAGGATATGAACCAGTATGAATTCCTAGCATGAGTAGTTTAAAAAATCAAAACTGTAAAAATTATGATTATATTAAAATACATATTAAGATAATATATATAAATATATGTAAGATAATATAAGATAAATATATATATATAATTACAAAACAATTCTTTTGAAAACCAAACACAAACTTGCCTAGTATTTTCGTGCATTAAGCTGCAGAAAAATTATCATTAAAGACATTAAGTAATAAATTTAGAACTAATATTTCACAAAGACCAGAAATTGATGTTCATAATTAATAAATTTCAAATAATCATATAAATGCAACAAAGAATTTGAAAATGTTAAAACCAATACATATATATGAAGGATAATATAAGATAATGTATATATATATATAAAAGATAATATAATATAATATAATATAATATATATATATATATATATATATATATATATATATATATATATATATAAAAGATAATATAATATAATATATATATAAAAGATAATATAATATAATATATATATATATATATATAAAAGATAATATAATATAATATATATATATATATAAGATACTATATATGGAAAAATGTTTTTAAAAGATTTATTATCTAAACAAAAATTATTTAAATAATGAATAACTAGGGTAATTATCAACTTTCTGTTTTTTTCCTGTTAGTTTATTATTTTCTTTAATAATTCAGTATAAAATTTACTATTGATAATATTGGGTTCAATGACATAGGGAGCTGCTTTTTTTGTTTTGCATAGTGCTACGCTACGAGTCATTCCAAAACTACTGACGACCGTTGCTATATTAACAAGAAAAGCTGTTGTAGTTTAAACGAATTTTTTTCCGCAGAAGTTCTCTCATTACAGTGTACTACTCACTCGTAGTAGGGCGGTGTCTTTGCGAACAATAAAGACAAAAGGTAATTACAATATTTCAAAAAACCTTAAATATAAATTTACAATAAATAAAATTTACTTTAGGACACAAAACATATACTATAATAGGAAAGGGAAAAAAATAATTTCGTAGGTATTTGGTCGCTTGATGAAACAAACTAATTTTTTGTAAAAAATTCTCTGAGAAAGTTTTCATCCTGTTAGAGAGATATAACGTAATATGCTTTGCCATATTCAAATAATACAAATAATCTATTCTAGAAACCGAAATTAACGTTGTTTTCTTCGCAGTCAAAATGATAGAATTATTTGCTGCTTGAAATACATTTAGTCGTTATATGAAGGAAATACTTTGAACAAAAGTCGAATTTTCATAATTTTAAAACTGAAGTCTTTGTTACAGCACGTTGTCTGTCTGATGTAACTTTTGATTGCCTAGTTGCTTAGTATTGACTGCATTTCTTGTCTGTTTCCTTATTTTGAATAACTGTTACAGAGGCTGTTCACACATTTTTTAGACGATGTATATTGTATTCACAAAACTAAATTACATAAAATTCTTGTGTTTTAAATGTTCTATTTGACATCCCTTACTCTGAAAGAAGATAAAAACAAAAGTATTAGCAAAACCGTTCCAAAAAAGTTCTGGCAAACACTTGAAGGTTTTATAACAAAAATTACTTGGATAACTGGGATTAACATTTAATCAGAATATGCATCCTTAAATAAAGGCAAACAAAACAAAATCAGTGAGTTTAAAGGGAACGTAAAAAGCATATGAATAAGATAGAAACAAGTATCGTACGGATATAAGCAAAATCTGTATAATAGATAAATCGAGATTTTCTTTCAAACAACTTCCATTCATTGGTTTTTAAATATTATTATTACTTGTTAAAATAAAGGAAATAAAGAGGATAAACAAAACATTTACTGAAAATCCTGACATTATTGTCTAAACTAAAAAAAAAAAAGAAAGAAAGAAAGAAAGAAAGAAATATTAAATATTTAAAAAATATAATGTATCATAAACATTTTAAAATCTGTAATCTGTGTTCAGCTTCCATCTGAAAAGTTGGAATTACAAACTTACAATATGTTTGCAAGTTCAAGAATGAATATCCAGAAATTCAAGACACAGCTATGAAATCGAATAAAACAAACAGCTGTTAAGAACAACAATGCTAAATGGTATCATCTATTAACATTATGCCGATACTTTTACATTCATTTAATAAAAAGCAGAGATTAATACAAAAATTGAAAAACTTTAGTAATAGGGGGACCGGAATGTAATGTCGTTTCTGCGCATGTCGGCAACAACATGCTAAAGGCAGAAGTAGAAGCAAATCCATGTCAAACACTCTTAACCAACCTAGGTCGACCATCCAAGAACATTTAAAGCAGAATGGAAAAATAAGCAAAGCAGGAGTCCCCCATAATCTGTCCGAAAAGAACAAAGCGAACCTATCCATCACATACAACATATTGCTTCAACGGCATCATACAGAACCGTTTTTTAAATTGCTTGATTAGTGGACACAGGAAAATAAGTCCTATATGATAATCCAAAACTCAAAAGGCAGTTTTAATAGCGGTTACAAAGGGTTTACATCCCGAAAAGGCGCTTCTGGGTGTTTGGTGGAGTATTCTCGGAATTGTTCATTTTGAATTTCTGAAACTCGGAAAAACTGTTAATGTAGACCTATTTTGTGAACAATTGGATCTAGTGAACCAATCTTTAATCGAAAAATATCCGGCAATTGTCAACGGAAAAGGCGTCATTCTGCAATACGACAATGCAAGAAGGCACTGTGCAAGACTAACGCTGGAAAAATATAATGAATTGGGGTGGGAGGTACTGCCTCACCCACCATATTCGCCTGATATCGCACCCTCGGATTTCCATTTATTCCGACCACTACAACATTTTCTTAGCGACAAAAAATTTGAAAATTTGGATGATGTCCAAAATGCCATCTCGAGATATTTTACTCAAAAACCTAAAGCAATTGATTTTTATCAGTCTGGGATTGAAATCGGCATACTAGATGGCAAAAGGTTGCTGATAACGAAGTGATTATATTATTAATTAAAAATAAAAACTTGTTACAAGTTTATTCGTTTCAATTTAATGTAAAAAAGCGACATTACTTTCCGGTCCCCCTATTACTACCACTACATTTTACAATGATTACTTTTCAATTTCTCAATAGAAATACTTAAAAAATATATATTTTTTGCCATATGCTCAACCTATTGGCTATATTAAATGTGCACACATAAAGCAATATTAAATTAAAAATTGGTTACCATTTGAATTATCAAAATTTAAGTTATAGTACTTTAATTCTAAACTTAAGTGTAAATTTGGGCCTGTTTAAGAGAGATCAATTTCTTTATGATTGATTCTTATTTCACTTAATTTTAACCGTAAATTAGGATCCAATTTTAATTTTGTTCTGTATTTCTTTTTCAAATAAAACGTGGAAGAAAATACTGGTTCATATAAATAGGTTCTGAAAAAAAAAAAAAAAAAAAAAAAAAAAAAACATTTAACAGCTTTATTTAAAATGCCTTTGAATTCCTTTTTTCACTCAAAATTTAACAAGTATGCTATTTTTTAAATCTTCAGTTAGGGTTCGATCACAGGAAATTTCCATAAATTTGTCCTTTTCTTCACAAGATTTGTGGATTTAATAGTTAAAAATGCTTTGTTTCTTTACGTACCACCTATTTTTCTCTTGCGTACCACAAGTGGTAACCGTACCACCGGTTGAGAATCGCTGCTCTAGATTACTTTCTATAAAGCCTGAGTGCTTCAAAGCTAAATTCGTTCTCCATGTAAACCAGCGCTTCCCAACCAGGGCTTCTAGTTATAGGAAAGGAGAATAGAAGATAGAAGAAGGAGAATAGGAAGGAGCTATAGAAAGGAATAGCACTTTTTTCTACCTTAATCTGAATACATGCGCGGTATCTGATTAGCATTCTCGCAGGAAAAGTGGGTGAAAACGAAAGCCAAAGGAAAGCTGTTTTAACTAAAGAAACTGAACTAAAATTGCTTTAACTAACTCAACTTAAAATTAGCTGTTAGTCAAAATAAACAAATCTCCACAAATTTATATACATCGCTATTGTTAAAACTGGTTTAGTTATTATTTGAATAAGGAGAAGAAAAATTCTGATATTAATTACAGTTTCGACAGGCGTTTACAATATCGTCGTTTCAAATATGCTTAAGCTTTAGTAATTTAATTACATAATGATATATAATATAGTAAATTAGGCAGTAGTGATATATAATATGTATGTTAGTTCATTTTCTGATAAGTATTTCGTTTTATGCATGCTAATTATTTTAAATATAATATTTCCGTCTATGCCAAAATAAAGAACGCATTTGTGTAGTCCAGAGTTAACACCATACAAATTAATAATGCAAATAACATAATAAACAATGAAAAAAAATTAGCATTCAGTTTTTTTTTCACTTTTAGAGATTTTGATACTTATAAAAAGTTTTGTAAAACTTTCAATAATACGATGTGAATTTGGATTGCGTTAATTGTAGCTCTTTTGCTTTCAAAAATAAAAAATTTTGGCTGGCTGTATAAAAAGCTCAAAATGCCCATGTAGAAATTTCTTTTCGAAATTCTTGCCTTTATTAGAAAAAGTAAAAAACTATTATAAATAATTTGTCAGACAAAACAGTGTATTTCTAAACGTATTACATGTACAAACAATAACTGAAAAAGACAATAATAACTGAAACATGAAGATAAAAAAAAACTCGTTATATCATCCTCACATAATGCAAATATGTGTTGCAATATTCAGTGTGCGCGCATAGGTCACATGATACAGAGGTAAGCTGGATTGGAATTCGATCCATACGTTTTGTAGCATTCCTCTATCAGGAGTCACTGAGAAGCATTGATAAGTTCTCTACCAATGCTTTTAGCGGTGGAAGTAATGTTAGAAAGAATAGTCCTTAACATGCCTCTAAAGAAAGAAGCACTAGGTGTTAAATCGGGAGGTTTGGAACCCATATAACATAAATACTTATAAAAGGTACCTTATAAACTGTACCTTATAAACTGTGTATAAAAGGTACCTTATAAAAGGTACAGTTGACTACTGCTTGAATGTATACCGTGGGACTAACAGAGCACATTTGAAGAAGAACATTTGTAGTGTGTGAGTACAACTTAATAAGTTTCCATTTTTTGTTCATGCGTTAATTATTGTACATGTAATGCTTTTAAAAAGACAGTGTTTTTAAATCTGATAAACCTTTTATATGATGTCCGCTTATTTTCATAACCTAAATTGTTTATTTTATTTCATTAATTTATTTATTTGCTATGAATACTTTTAGTTTGGAAGACCAGAATAGGGAGTGGAGTCACTTAACAGAGATTGTAAACAATCCTAAAGTTCAGTGAAGGTATGACAAGTTGCCATAGCAACAAATGGTGGTGAAATTCAGTAGTTTGGCTCAAGCAAATTATCGACGCTTCTAAGAAGTAAGATTACACGCGAATAACTAAATCGATTATTTAGTAGAGGAAAGAAATATAGTTTGGGGAAGAAAAGGTTTCACAAACCTTTAAATCCTTGCGGAAGAACTGGAGTATATTCCATTTGAGTAATCGTTTAACTGAGCTGCAAGTTGCAACAACTGTGCAATGTTGTTTAATCGAGTGGAATAATAAATTTTCGTTTATTCAATTTTAATTACTAATTTTTATTCAAAGAGCAGTCATTAGCAAATACCTGTTGACCCAGCTTGGTGACAAAATGCTTCAGCATTAAAAAGTAGCGTAATTTTGCCTGGAACCTTTAACGGCACAAAAATAAAGAAAAGTTATTAATTTTTAGAGATTATATGTATAAAAGTTTCCTATTATACAATTATGCATTCGCCCAAATTAGCCTTCAGTATTGAAGCTGCAGGCATAAATTGTATGTTTCTTGAACTCATGAAAAATTATGCATATTTGGATTATCAGCAATATATATTAGCTCATATATGAAAATAAATTACTTTTCATAATACAGAGGAATACAGATAATACAAAGGAATGTTGAGTATTCTGTTTTACTACAGTTTATGTTCCACTGTGAGAGCTTTTACATTTTTACTTATTGCATACAGTGGTAATATGTATTAATGTTACATTTAATACATATGAACCTTTTTGTATAGTCATTGTACCGAAAAAAGAAATATGCAATTAATACTAACTATTTAAGAATATTTATTAGTGTTTCAATTAACTGAAATCATAATCATGAACAAAATACTTATTTTAGGGGGAAAAAGTTGTCTTTCAAATAAAGTAATGCTAACAACAGAAATTTGATTTATTTGAGGAGACAATACATCTGCGTATTCAACTAAAAGTCTTCCTTCACATAATATGCTGCATTTTTGGGATTTTAAATGCTTAAAAATAAGAGGCAACATTAATTTGCTATAATTAATTAATAACGTAATAATATGTGGGGCTACAGTTGCTCTGGTAATGTTAAATTAGTTTTTTAACCCTAACAGACGTGAATCGAATTATCGCTATGTCTGAAAAAAAATCTGATGTGTAGACCACATGACTTTCTTATACGGAATATTAAATTATACGCATTTTTTCTTGCATTTTATTTTAACTTATTAGATTGAATTAAACCTACTTCGCCGACAGCGCATAAACCACAATAGAATAAATATATTCTTTAAAATTCACTTTGTTTACCATAGCGACACTCTGGCGCTAGGTTTACTTAACAGTATTATATTTCATTCATATTATAACGAAATCGAAATCGAGTGAATGGTTAGGCGGCATTTAGTAGCCTCTGCTACTTTAACCGTCTCTGTTGGAGATATTATAACTCAGAATGCACAAAATGTATATCATTTAAAGAATTATCTAATCGTTGCCACATGTTCCATTCAAATACTATAATAAAGCTAGAACTATGTATAAAAGAAATTAAGCAAACAAAACAAAACAGAAACAGTTTTTCACAGACGATTGAGTATTTCTCATTCAATTAATTCAGTTCTCACTTCGCGAGAAGGCAAAAATACATAAAAACTCAAAATATCTATATTAAAAATTACGAAGTAAATCTCAAACGCTTATTTCCTCGAAAAAATTCCAGAAAGAATTAAGCATGATTTAATTGGCAATAATAAATGAATGCGTTATCTTTGTTGTTGCGAAGCTAAGTTTCTCTAGATTGGCAACAATTCCATTTGTCTCCTGTTTCAAATGTAAACATCAATGGCCGCCATTAAAAACAGGCTTAGCGGCAATTAAACAACTTTAAAATTGCTGATAATTCTAAAAATATTGCACATAGATTTACTAAAGGCATAAAATCCTTAACCGGAAGATAAAAACAACATAATTCAATCATTTTTAAAGCAAAAAATATACAATTTACAAACATATAAGAGTAAAGAAACTGAGATCACTGAGCCGGGTAATAGAGTGGATATATATATAAATATATTTATATACGTTTGGTGCTGCCGATTGCAACCAAAATACGTGGTGCACATCTACATGTTATAGCAGTCCTATATACAAAATTTCAACGTTCTGAGGCTACTCGTTTTTGAGTTATGCGAGATACGTACGTACGCATGAACGTACGAAAGTACGTACATACGTTCGTACAGACGCCACGAAAAATTCTCTTCAGAATTAATTTTAAAGCAGTTTTATAAATTTTTTTGAAGGAAAAGAGTATTTTATTCCGTCCTTACGTACAGTTATGACGCAAAAACATCGTTAAATTGCATTCGATAGCGGTCAAAATGGATATTTTCGTTGAAATATGCTGCCTGAAACTTTTCGCGATTACAATACTTCCTTTTTACTTCGTACAAGGAAGTAAAAAAGAAGACAAACTCATGAGAAGGCTAAAAATAACTGTTTTATATAATAATTAGAAATCTGAAAATAAAGGTACTCTTTTGTGTTGCATATTTCACCATTCGTGGAGATGCAAAATAAATCAAACTTTCCAAATTAATTCAAATATTAAACAGTAGTCAAGAACTAAACAATTTACTACAATTGTAAGCTGTCTCCTAGCTCTACCGGAGCGTCAGAAATAAAATGTCTACAAGGAGAAAAAGCAAAGCCGAATAATTGAAACTATCAAACAGGTAAAAGTGCATGAGGCACTA
Organism: Stegodyphus dumicola; assembly: GCF_044657685.1. Taxonomy (NCBI): domain Eukaryota; kingdom Metazoa; phylum Arthropoda; class Arachnida; order Araneae; family Eresidae; genus Stegodyphus; species Stegodyphus dumicola. The sequence goes on along the minus strand of NC_140776.1, from coordinate 88,426,695 downwards.
GAGAGTTCACTACAGAATCAAACAGGTATTGCTCCAATACACTAACAGTATGAAAAAATGGAATTGACTGCCTGCTTTTCTCCAAATGAACACTGAAATTATAAATCGGAGTTGTTACATTTAAACATATGAGGATAACATAATATTAGGCAAAGTTACAGAATATAACACAAACTTTTGAGTATACTCATTACAGTATTGGATTGCGTAATTCAGTCCAAAGTTCAACATGGGTTCAGCTCAGTAATTTTGTGTTTTGACGCTTTCTGGAAATTGTTGATGTTGGTAGGAATCAGTTATTGAGGTGCAGCCTAGTCATTGCTCTTTCCGCCTTTCCGTTTTCGGTTCTAAGATGTGACATGGCATAGATCCAGTCCTACAGCATTGAACTATTTTTGTATTTTCATGATTTTGGGATATAGGTGGCATTGAGATATCACCAATCTTTTGAAGTTAAGTTCTAGATTGGTGAGTTTCTAAATGTGCAGGTCACTTGTAATGGGCAGAAGAATAGATAACAGTCTGTATCTATATCTCTTTTGACTTCACAGATGCAACTTTCGTTATTAGAGAGGTTCCTTTTAAGAAAGCAATCTGGATATGGGCCATGACAGTTGAGGTAATAAGTTAGGAAGGGAGCTTCTGATTTCTGTGCCAATTTTCAGGAGGAACTGGTAGGCGCGCTGGGCTGTTGTGACATGATTCCACTCTTCTTACCACTCGTGGCTTAGATATTTGTTTAGGATTTGTCATGGTTGCGATTTCGGAAGCTTGATATTGAAGAAATGGCCTTCTTGGGAAAGAGCTGTCTCTTTTGCTAGATTGTTGGCAATGTTCGTTGCCAACGTTGCCGCTGTGCACTTTGATCCAAGTTGTGGTTATTTCAGCATTGAGGTCTTTGAGATTTAATTAATTTCATGAACCATGTGAGAACGATTGTCTGGATTTCGGATGAAGAGTATGGCTGCTTGGCTGTCTGAGTTAATGGATATTTTGGAGTTGTTGTTTGTTGACGCAATATTGATGGAAGCTTTTATTGCTGAGAGTTCTGCATGATGTATGCTACTGGAGTTAAGTATTTCATTTTATTTCGGAATCCGGATGTTGTTGAACTGGAAAGAATGCTGCACACCCAACTTTTCCTTCTATTTTTGATCCGTCAGTGTAGCCTTCAAATTCATGGGTCGATATCCTTTTGAATTTTTGTTTTGGTATGGGAATCCATCGGATGTCTTTTGTCACACGGGATATTCAGCATGAACTGTCACTGTATGGATGTTAGCAATCTCTTTTTTTCCGTCATCGGCAGGGCACATATTGCGGCTCCATATGTGAAGATATTTGTGAAAATGGTTTTGTATAGGATGTTGGTGATGTGAGGATTCTATCCTTAATTAAATCCTTGCATCGTATGAAAATTCTGTCCAATTTAGGGTGTGCGAATCTTTATATCCTGGAGATAGTCTAAGAAGTCGTGGTTTGGGTCGAGCCCGAGATATTTTACAGATTTGACGTTTTTAATTTTACATGTTTATATTTTTATTGAGAGTTTTGTAATTTTATGTCCCGCTCATGAATGGCTATTATTTGCGACTTGGGGATGGAGATTTCTAATTTATGTTTCTTGCAGTGATACTGGAATATATTAACTATTTCTTGGAAGTTTTGCTGAAGAACTTTTTGTGTTTGACCGCTGACAACGACGGGAACATCGTCTGCAAACGTTGTAATTTTGGCAAAGTTGGGCCATTTTTGGTTGCTGACTTTTGGTTGCTGTTGGTTGATGCTACTGCGATCTCGGAGGAAGTTATCGATGATTTCGTTGAAGTTGAGTGGGCAGTGGATCTTGCGGAGAGACTGAAGGATGGCGAGCCACCATAAAGAAGCAAAAGCATTTTTGAAATCAAGGCACTAGATGGCAGAGTGCACACTATTTATTTTATTGATATTAACTTCGTCTAAGAGTGCTTGTATGACATGATTTGTGGAATTTTGTTCTCTTAACCCACACTGGTGGTTGCTGATATATTCTTTATGATGGAAGTGGTGCTTCAGCCTTTCAACAACACAGCGTTCGAGAACTTTACCCAGGACAGGAAGCAGATTTATTAAGGGATAAGCCTTTGGACTGTCGGGCGATCTATGTTTCTTTAAGAATAGGGTGATTTGATCAGTTTTCAGACATTTTGGGAAGGTGTTAAGTTCGAGGCATTTGTAGCAAAACTGTAGAATTATGTCAGAGCTGGTATGGCGTATAAATTTAACAATTTGGCTACAGATTCTAGCAATGCGGGGGCTTTCTTGTTATTAAGATTTTTTATAATTTGCGTTAATTCAGTCTGGGGGAATGGAGAGCCGTTTTCTGAGTCTGGAGGATGCTTATTGTGGAGTATTTTCATCTGTTCATCCGTGTCTTCATCTTCGTTACCGTTTAAGAGGATTGCGTTCAGGGGGTTTGGGTGGTATCTATGCTGTTGTTGGAATTACTGGTGCGCGGCACATGAAGCTCAGTAGGTCTGAAGATTTTATTCGTTGCCATCTTGGAAAGAGGAATATAAATAATAATTTGTTATTGTTACAGGATCAGGCTTTAAGTTTCGCTTCTATGATTTGGCATTTATAATTAGCCTTTTGTTTTCTGAATTTTGGGGGGATGTTATTCCTTTCTTCCACTGATTCTGTGGATTTAAGTTTTCTGTGCAAGGCTCTAGTTTGTGTTTACCTCTGCGTAGATCTTTTGTCTACCAGTTATACTTATCAATACTGTTGGTCTTCTCTTCTTGAATGTTTGGTTGCAGATGATTTTATTCTTTCTGTTATTTCTCCTGTAGTTTTGTTGATTTCTTCTCTGGTGTTTTAATGCTTGATTGAGTATATCATGGCTTCTGCATATTGTTTCAGGTGTCCTACAAATATTTTCACCTTCCTCTGTTTATTTTGTCTCTGATGATTATGGTGATCTTTTGCCGGTTCGTTGATGTCGCAGGTAACATGTTTATGATTAAATTCTGTGTGATAATCTAGAATTTGTTTCTTGTAGATTCTATTTGCTAGATACGGTGAGGTAATGAGCAGATCTGTCCAGCTTTGGCTTCGTATGTTATCCAATGTTGAAGGGTTGATTGGTTGATTGTGAAAGATTAGATTATTGGAGTTTATGGATTCTTCCAGTTGCAAACACTTTTTTCTACTTGAAACTATCAAAGCTTGCAGGAAACTAATATGTAGCGTTCACGCGATGCAAGAAACACAATCTGTCCTAAAACCTCAGTTTTAAGACAGATTGTATTTCTGAATTTGTCCAAAACGTTTTTAAGTCCAGTGCCCAGTTTAAATACTGGCTATTTATTTGCATTCTGGTGAAAAATGCAAAATGTTACAGTAAAATGATGAGTTATAGTAAAGGTTGAAATCATAAATAATTAGTTAATTAACATAAAATTACATACAAATATTTTATCATAATATTAAAAACTTTTGTTTAAATGCTAGAAAATTTTAGTTGTATAAGTTATTTTTTCCATAACTCCAGATTTTATGCATTTGGAAATAAACAATATTACTGATATTTGCAAATTTTAATTATTGATTAATGATTTAATTCTGTCTTACAAGTTAATTGTTGGATAAGGTATTTCTCCCGTCTTCCTAGCATGCCTTCGTGGTGTAGTGGTCAGCACGCTCGGCGTATATTCGAGAGGCCCTTGGTTCGAGTCCTGGCGAAGGCGGTGCTCATTTTTCATCTCTCCTTCTATTAAAAATACCTAATATCTTTACAGTGGCGCCCGAACTAAAAGGGTGGTGAATGATGATTCTCCACACCCAGGATTTGGCGATTGGGTCAACTAAAAAACCCAGCCGCCCTTTAAAAGGGGGAGTATATAAGCATGCCTCCGTGGTGTGGTGGTCTGCACTCTTTGCGCGTATTCCAGATGTCCGCGGTTCGATTCCCGGCGAAGGCGTTGCTAATTTTCCATCTTTCCTAATTCAAAATACCTAATGTCTCTATAGCTGAAAGTACATTATTGACATAAATTGTGGAAACTATGAATTAAAACATTCAAATCTATTTTTTTAAGTAGAAAAGTGCTTTCCAAATTTTCTGAAAATTAAGAAGGAAAAATGTAACTACATGACAAACGAAGCACATGAATTAAATGAGGGATATTTTTCATAGGATGCCATTATAGAGATAAAAGTTAACTGTAGTAAAACAGATTTATGACACTTATGTTTACGAAATGCTTATGACATATTCAAATACTAAAACTGCCGCGATAAAGTTATTATTTTTTAATGTTCATATAAAACAAAAACCCTTTAGCATTTTAAAGGGCGCTTCCTTCCAACTAATAGATCCTTCAAAATATACATTCTTAAAAGATCCATTTAAAAAGGGTACTTTATGTTATTCGCCCACTTTTAAAGGACCCATTTAAAATGTGCACTTTTAAAAGATGCTTCTTTATAACTTATAAGTAAATTCCATGTTAAATGACAAAGGGAATGTTATTAGCGAAAGCAGAAAAAAGTTATTTAGTTTTTTTCAGTGTTGATACATGTAACTCTTTATTCAGTTACAATAAATATAAATAAGTGACCGTTTATATATTTTATATCTAATTTTCTTGAAATGAGATATATATTTCTTTAAGGTATCCGACTGCGTTCTAATCGTCAATTTTGGTGAAATGTTCCAAAAAATGTTTTATTACTTTATTTTAAATCTTATACATTAAGTTTACTAAAAGTACTTTTATTTTGTCTCTCCGGTCGTTAGAAGCGGAATTATACCTATTCTTGTTCTACGTCGTGAACCAGAAGTTTCTCATTAAGAACCCAGAAACTAATGTCAAAAGGCCCGCAGACTACTCTAAATAACTTTAAAACGGGAACTTTTCATCTGAATACTTTTGCTGATGTTCAAAATATTATTTTGAACCTTTCTATCTGTTACTGAGTTCTTGAGGAGAAGCTTAGTTTTGCGATTAAATTTTCCTGCTTGCCAACATTTTCTTTTCCTTCTGTTTGTTTTTGCATTACATTAAACCTATTTTTTGAAAAACTTGATTTTTTTAAAAATTTTTCTGTAACGAGTGTATTGTGTGTGTAATTATGGCAAAGCCTCGAGGGCTATCTGCCTAAGGGGAGGGATGCCTTCGTGGAGGACTTTCTAAGGGCAACTGGCTCGTATACACGTTACACATGGGGAAAACCACGAAAACGCCCATGCAGCCAGCCCGTTCGCGGGATTCGAACCTCGGACCGAACTACCAGTGTTCAGCGTCTTTACCGCTCGGCCGCTGGTTGGCTTTTCTGTAACGAAGAAAACTTAAAATATTACTATATAATTTTATGAAACTTTTCACAAATATTCTATGACGTATTGTGAATTAAATAGACTAAAAGTATAAGTTTATCTACATTCCTAAAAATTTTTCAGATAATTTTGTAAATGAAAAGAGAAAATTTTCTCGAAAAATAGGTAGTGCGTCTATCAAACAGGTATATTTAATAGACATTTTATTTTTTCGTTTAGATGTAATTCCTTTTAATTACGTAATAAATATAAGTGACAAATTTAAAAGCAAAATATTGATAAATATTTTTATGGAAACATATCTATTAATCCTGAAATTTAACACATTTTTAACCCAGATGTAATAAAAAAACCCCAAACATTATAACTTATAACTTTTTTACTTTAATATCTTTATCACCGGTTTTTATCATTTTAACTAGTATTCTGCTAAATAACATCAATAATAGATTTATTTGTACTATTTTCCACAATTTGGGTTCCGAACGGATACATTAAGACAAATAGTGGGATACCTTAAATAGCAACGTAATGTAAAGATTTAAATTTTATGCATGATTGTGTTATTAATTAAATGAAACTACACTTTTGTAAGCCTATCTATATATTTATAATTAAATGGGAATTCAATACACCAGAATTTTATTTCTTACAGTATTTGTCTTAATTGTTTCCAGGTAGCTTTATGTGGAGTTAATTCTTCAATAAGAATCACTTCCTAAAACAGGGGTCATTTTTAATATAATTTCACGTATAATAAATTTGTGCTTGCTTTCTTCTTTTTAATAGACGGAAACGTTATAAAAATGGATGACATAGCAATTAATAATTCCTTGAAAAATCAATAGGCCCTGAAAAATCAATAGGTTTTAATTCGACGGGAAGGAAATCACCTGCTCAAGTAACTTGTAATAAATAATTGATTCTGACCCTCAGATGTCTGCTGGATACTTATACAATACTTTCAAACACTTCCGTCATGAAAAACATGAATTAAAATTATTTATTTCAAAAACGAACATTTGGAAATAACTAACCGCAAAAGCATTTGTTTCCTACCAACGATATTAAAGCCTTATGCATAATTCAGTGTAGGACAGATAAAATTCAGTAAAAATGTGTCTTCTTTTCGAGAATTAAAATAAAAATATTTGCCAACTTTTGTCTTCTTTATCGGTATTGAAAGTTTTATGGTTTAAGAATATGTCACAAACTCTACATGATAAATTTAGCATTTAAAGCTAATCGTATTAACTTTAAACATCAAACAGTTGAGCAACATGAATAGTGTAGGCAAATATCTTTGTTATTGCTATGCAAAAATTAGAGCAAATAAGTAACAATACAGCCCTAAGTGTTTTGGGATTATTGTTGAATCCGCAACTAATATTATAATAAATCTCGTAAAACTAATTATTCAATTTTATTTTTAAATTTTGCCCCAGAAGGAGCTCATAGATTATGTAGTAAGTAGTTCGATAAATTTCATATATTTAATATACGGATCTATTCTTACAGTATTTCAAACTTTACAGTACTATTAGGCTGGAATCAAGTATATTAACAAAAACGATTTTAACTCAAAGGAAGTGTAGCATTGCTTTAATTTTAAATAAAAATGCAGAAATAGTTAATCACAGAAAAATCATACCAAATGCCATGTAGGCTAAATATTAAGCTCTTGAAAATCTGAGTCCTGAGCAAAGAAAAAAAATTCTTCAACCAAATTTTAAATCTAATACTGTAACAGATATGTACGTAATACGAAATCTGATGTGGACGCCATTTAATTATACACATTTTTTTTTCTGCACTTCATTCAAACTTATTTCCTCGAATTCCAATTAGATATGTATTTCTTATTCAGCCAGTACGCACTCCGCGGCAAGGCAAAAATACATAAAATCTCAGATCTCAGAACATCTTAATCAAAAACCGTAAAATACAAAAAAAAAAAAAAAAAAAAAAAAAAAAAAAACCTAAAACACTAAATACAGTTAAAAAGATTATACGTTACGGAGTGCGTATAATTCAAAACAGTTAAAAAGAGTAAACAATTTTTCTGCAGTTAAAAGAAGAGTTTCTACGCGAGAACAAGCAATTTGGTCAACGGCAGAAAGACAGAATTGTTAGTAAGTTAAAATTTAAAGTTAACTTTTGGTCTCAGTGAGCAGAAATTCATTGAAACTGTAGCACCAACTGACTTAATTCACTGTACTGCTAAGAGTTTAATATGTAAACAAATTTCGCTTCCTTAGGTTTAGCTCTTCTTACACTTTTAAGTTGCTGATAATTCTACAATTATTGCATGCAGATTAACTGAAGGCATAAAAAATTTAATAGGAACATAAATAAAAACATAATTCAATCACTTTAAAAGCAAAAAATGCGCAATTTACCAACATATAAGAATGAAAATACAGAGCTTACTGAGCTGGGCCGGGTTAGAGGGTAGGTGTATATACATATATATATATATATGTATATATATATTTTCCTGTCGTTACGTACATAAATCACACAAAAAAAATCGCTCGGGATGGATTCGGGAGAGGTCAAAATGGATATTTTTTTTAAAATATGATATCCGAACGTTTTTGCGATTACAATATTACCTTTATTTCGTAGGAGGAGGTAAAAAGGGATATATAGCTTTATAGCTTATCTACAGTAAGCATTAAGATACAACAACACGCCGAACAAGTATTAATTTAGAAATCAAACAACAAAAATTAGCGTTATATTTTCAAACTTTCACAGGGCTAGTTTCGATGGTTTTACCGAACCATCGAAACTAGTCCTGTAAAAGTTTGAAAATATAACGCTAATTTTTGTTGTTTGATTTCTAAATTAATACAGTAAGCATTGTAAAATTATTATATTCATATGCATAGTGAAATCATAATGTACAATAATCGACATTGCTTTTTTGCGCTTCTCCTTTTCGCTTTACTAATTCGGTAACATGTTGTATATCTTCATACGATTATCTCAGTACCTTAACATTTCGACGCGCCACCCAACCGATATAGTGGTTAGCGTCGCTGACTGCCGTGCCGAAGTGCCTGGGCGCGAATTCCGGAGAAGGCATGGTTGTTTTTAAATGTATAGTATCGATGCGGCATGGCGAGACTAAATATGCGGCGAGCCGAAAGTCCTCTCGTGTAGTTTGGTGTAAGGGAAGAGGGGTGGGAGACCCTCGGGGTGCTCTCTTTCAAAACTGGGGGGGGGGGTGGAACTGAGCAAAATCCCACTGTCACCTATAAGGTTGCCGACGAGAGGTGTATCTTGCGCTTTTCTTGCCCCGAGGAACTTCGTGGGCTTGGGCTGATGTTACTGTCAGACAAATGAGCATAAGTAACAACACATTTCGACGCTTCATGAAACTTTCAACATAATTGCATAGTTTAGTACTGTATTTCCCTATTTCTTAATAACTATAAATTTCTTCCAAATAGGCAGCAGATAAAAATGTATAAAATTCCAACTGAAATTAAATTTGGCGTGCAAAGGGTTAATAGCAGGTAATACTTTTCACTAGTGGTCGCTTCTTTTATTATAAAATTTGTTGCACTTTACCTGTAAAACTAGTTTTTCTGTTGCTATTTAGCTTCAGCAGAAAAGCTCATTAAATTTCATGACCAATAAATTTAAATTCTTACCTTATACTACATATTACGAAAGAAATTATTAAAAGCTCAAATTTTCAAAATTAAAAATTTGGTTTATGCCCCTCTCAGTGCTATTTTTATCTCAACATAAACTAATTTCAAGACTACAGAAAACTGAAATGTAGTTCACGTTTTACCAGCGCTCACAACCCCTTATTAGTATTATTTTACTTTCGAATCTGCCGAGAAGAATAGAAAGCATTCTAATAAAATATTTACGGAAAGTAAAAGATTTATTCCTAATACGAAATATAGATCTGTATACATAGAAAGCTATTATAGCTTTTACCACTCTCATAGATGAAGTATGTTTTTAAATGTATCGAAGTTTAAGGTGTTAATAAAGGAAAAAAAAAAAAAAACTGTGTGCTAAAATACTTTAATAAGTATTTTATACTTCAAACCTTAAAAATTAACAATAAAAAAAAAATCAGATTTCACAAGTTATTATTATTAATTTTATTATCTCCTGCTTACTGAATCATGATTTTCCATAGCGGATTATTCAATGTGCATATTTTAGTTAATGTTCGCAACAAACTAGATTAATCAAACATGGCACACCAAGTAAGGATTATCTGCTTCGGAATAAACACCATCGTGGAGGATTTTTACAAGGAAAATAACAAAAGCTGTATGAGCCAGCTCGGTCCCTGGAAATAGAAGCATGAACGAAGTGTTTCGACCATAATTAGGCAGCACTCACAGGGATTTCTAAGTAAATAAGATGTATAAATTATAGTAAGCGATTTTCTATGGTTCTTTGCCTAAACATTACGTACGTTTTCATATAAAAATCACAAGATTCCTTTATATGTTGTATCATAAATGTCGTGAGAAAAGGAAACTAATGGAAGCTTGTTTTTTTAGATATTATATCATTATTTATTAAAAAATAAAGAAAAGGACCAGTGCAAAAATAGAATCAGTAATTGATAAAAGTATTAGGTCTTTTAATTTATCTTATTACTCAATGCAAGCAAATAAACTAACAACTGCATTCATAAGAAATATTAAACAATACAATAACGCGGGCTTAATTTGGAATATTATGAATGCATATTAAAACTTCATATATTCATAACGGATATATTATAGTAGTACATTCAAAAAAGTTTTTTTCCGTCAGTCAATCATATCTTACAAAAGTATCAAGTAAATTTGTCAGAATGTAACTCTATATTGAATTTCATGCACCTCAGAAAGAAATCCTTGTCAATTTGTAGAGACAATAGGTATATTTGAAGTAGAAGTACATGAAAACTTAGGAATGCCCTACCCGAAACTCGAACCTGGACCTCTCGAATACGCGCCAAGTGTGCTAACCGTTACACAACGAAGACATGCAAAAAGGAGGGAAAAAGTGAGATTTTTGAAAATTTTATGCTTTAGAACATCTTATAATATCAGCAAAAGATTACAACGTTACGATTATTGATTTATGAGATTTACATAAACTAACTCCTTGACAACTCCTTTAAATCTTATCACACTAATGAATTATTTTCATCACGTCTAATTGTCCGGTTATAACCCAATAATTAACCAGGGATAAAACAAAACTTTAAAATTTAATACACTATTTGTAGAATTGCAAAACTGAAAGACTACGAATTCTTATCCATTTTTACTTGCGAAAAGCTAAACTAACTATAAAACTTAATTTACTTAAATAATTTAAGCAAAATAAACGATACTAGAATTTCTAGCACTATATAGCTGACTTTGTACATCAAACCTAACTTTTAACAAATTTTTAAACAAGCAAGTAAACTCACATTTATAAAAATAAGTATTCATTCCAGCGCACCAACTAACTGAGTTCGCGGCTGCAGGACTCTGTCAGCTGCTAGTAAGCGTTAGATACTCGTTGTCAATACAAGTTAACTAAATAATAACTAGATTGGCTTTTTTATCTACCTAATCTGATTTCTGTTGAAGTGTGACGAAAAATAAAAAGGAGAAAAAAGAATTAACATAAAATAATTAATTATTTTAACTAATGCCTTAAAGTTAGAAAACGGAATTCTAAGTTTGAAGCAAAATTTATTAATTCAGATAATTTATTAAAAATTAGAAAACAGTTTATTGATAATTATTGGTATTAATCTACCAAATATAAACTATGAAAATAATTCACATACATTTTAAGTTCTCAATTTTAAGCTTCTGAATATTTTTAGACAGCTTTTAGACATACTTTACTTAAACAATTCATACAATGAATATTTCAAGTGATATCATTCTGTTACTGCAGATTGCTGCCAAATAGAGTAATAAAATTGAATTATAAGAAATTATAAAGAATGCCTTTATAAATCTTCTATATGAATAATTATTTTTATACATAAATTTTCTATTATTTGCAGTCTTTTTTCTGATATCTGAACAGCTCTGAAGTACTTAAACTGCTTATTAGATCAACTATGTCTGCTTATTAGATCAATAACTTACTATTTTTCTTTTTATTTTCATACGTGCATGAAAAATAATCATCTTTCCCTTCCTTTCAGAAATGGCTTTGGAACTGAAAAGTGGGCCAATGTTGTGGTATAAAAGTAAGTACAAAATGTTTTCCTACTTTTTGAATCTTTTGAAAGCAAGACTATAACAATTAGATAGCTTATACATGAAGTCATCAATGCATCCTCCAGAAAGAGAATAACAGCACATTTTAAGTGGATTATTAAAAAAACTTAAAAACAAATTATAGAAAGTTCACTTCAGTTCAACAGTATTTAAAATAAAATGGCAAACCCAAGATATGGCGAAATTTATCTCATCCTTCAGAGAAAAAATAAAAATTTTAAAGAAAAATTTAATTTTCGTGCGATATTTTAATTCACCAAAAACATATAATACTATAATGATTAGAATACAAAAGTTGTCATTATAAAGACAGTCTGTGAGTAGCTCTAATCCAAGAACCGTAAATATAATATGATTTGTTTTACAATTAAAACAGCTGATCAAAACTAACCAAGAATGCTAATGAGTAATCTCCTATTTTTCATAAAAAAGTGAAGAGTTATAATAGCAGGTACGTATCACATTTGACGAGAATTTCAAAACGAGACTTCACTTTCTAAATACAATAATAACAAATATAATCAAAGGAAATACACATGAAATAATATGTAAAGTATCACAGAAGTAGTTACATTTAGAGCAATATGACTACAAAATGAAGTGAAAAAATCCGATCGTGATAAACCCTAAGTATGAAGGAATAAGTAACATGGAATATTTTAGTGAATTTGGGATTGACACATCTGGGAACATTGTACATAGTGATTGAGAAAAAAAAATGGCGACAGGACAGCTAACTCTGAAGAAATGTCTCCACATCCGGCTCAGGCGTATTTTTTCCTTATATTTCTTCCTTCTTGAGTGAAAGTGAAATGAATAATAATAAAAGGCTCTAGAATAAAGATATCAGATGTCACCGGATTGTGCAGGAGAAGCCTACATTTCAATGTATTGTCTCGTTTCAGGATTTGTTCCAAAGAATGTCCTACATTCAGAAAATATACTCAAACTCTCTAATTATTCCGATTCATGTAGTTATCTAGTGCTGCTCCAAATGTTCATTCGTGTGAGATCAGAAATGTATTGAATAATTAAATACTAAATTATTGTGTTTTCATATATGTGTTTCTAGGAACTCATGACCACAAAAAACAATGATTTGTGAAAACATTTCTGAGTTTTTATTCTAGATGCGTTTCGAGTTTGTAAAACAGACAGTGAATGAAATCAGCTGAAGAATTTTAAATGGATTATCTTTTGAAAATATAATAATATGTAAACATTGTAGAACGCGAAGGAATACTCAACTATGGAAAGAAATATTGTCTAAGACTAAGTATCTAATAACAAATTATTTAATGAACTACTGTATGAACTACTACTGTATGAACTACTGTATAATACTGTAATAATTACTGTATGTACTACTGTATAATACTGTAATAATTACTGTATGAACTACTGTATACTACTTCATATGCGAAATCCTTGAAAAATTAAACATGTTTTCTGATAAAAAATTGAAATTGAGCGAAATTTCAATTTCTAGCTAGATTTTCACCATAATAAAATTAATCATGTTTCTTCCAGAACATTAAAATCTAAACTGCGTTAATTGGAAACAATTGCAACATCGAAATATATATTTGACAAATAAATAGAATAGAACTTCTTATAGCGACTACCTCTAAAATTTTAAAAAAATTCTGAGAAAATAAAATTTTTAATTGGATCTTGTTTAAAAACATAATAATTGTTTAAAGTTATATCTAAACAACTAAACGGAAACGACAGGGGGAGGGGCAATTAAGCATAGCGATTTTTTTTTCAGATGTTGTTTCCATCGTTATGAGTTAAATCGGGTGGCAGAAAATACCCTTGAAGTTTCTTTTTTAAAATAATAAACTATAATATTCTACTAAAAGATAATTTTTTTCTCCAAAGAAATCACGACGATAATTATTTTAGAGTGAAAATAATAATTAATATACCTTTGAAAGAAAGTTTTCCAGTTTTCAGTCAAAGAAATCAAAAAGATAATTATTTTAAAAGTATTGAATAATTTCAAATGATAACCATTTTCTGTAAAACAAATGTGCATGTCTCATTTCGAAGTAAACGAAGAAAGAAACACAACTGCAAAGTATCATCACCCATGAGTTTTCATTCTCAAACTTCATTAATAACTCAGTTTTTATTCTGAAACATTGATTTTTTTATATTATAATTAAAAGATATTCAAACTTACAGCTCGAAAACATAAATTCTAAATTAACAAACATATTATATTCTTACGCAAAAAACAATTATTTAATATACTCAGTGGAAATTTCGAAAACTTCATCCGAACTTCTACTCTGAACTTTCTTCGGAACTATCAATTTTCGGTAATTTTGCAAGACATTTTGAATAAAGAACAAGAAAAAAATATTAAAGATTTGAAAATTTAAGTAAAGAGGAATTTACACTAAATTCATTTTATTCCATTTATTTATATAATTATTTACTATTTAGTTAACTATTTTTTTTCTTTCTTAAAGGACGCTTTTTTGGCAGCAACTGGCGCGATGTGCATAGCGTATTATACAATGACAGCAGTCTCTTATGGTACAGAGACAAATCTCGTCAGGAACAGGAAGGAGGTGTAGTGCTAAAGGATGCCCCAGAACTGATAGCTTTTGGACCATACACGTCCGCAGTGCCAGACAGGCCTTCATTGCCCGATAACTACGAAATCAAAGAGCTCCTAGCAGTCGGGGTACGTGGGAAGGACATAGTATATTGGTTCCTCTGTCCTAACGAAGAAGAAGTGGCGTAAGATACACCTTTTTTGATTATCCTTCCCCATTTTATTTATAAAGCAAAACATTTTCCATACCATTAAGAGGGAATCTTTTTAAAATCTGAAATGTGTACACACAGTTCTCTTTGTAAATGAATTTCGTAAATTCATTTACCATGGCAATGTTTTGTAAATGAAGCATCAGATTCTGATTATTTATAAGAGGTATTTCATAATTATTATTTCACTGATAAATAGTCCTGAATTTTATATGCAGCTGCTCAAAAATTCGAAATAAACTTTAAAATTGTATTATTGTAGAATTTAGCAGAAGTTATGCCTTAGCAGAAGACTTCAATACTTATATACCCGTAACTCATTTTTTTTTATCCTACCATTTATAAAAAAACGATAAAATTATTCAATATGATACAAACATAAAAGAAACTCAATAAATAAAATCCTAATACGTGTTGGTATTTTTACATTATCTATCAATTTAATTAATGTCTTATCATGTATTCACACAGTAATTATTTTAAAGAAACTTTGCAAAAATGAGTTTCTATATTTCACAAATACCTAAGACCGCGATTGGAAAGTAAAACTGATTTTTATCATCATCCTAAGTATCATTAGTAAAACTGATTTCTTTTTCATAAATTCTGGCATTTTTAATTATGATTCTGTAGCGTAAGTTGCAACAGAATATGGCCTATTATGCAGCATATATTAATAAAAATTATCTGGAAACAAAAACTCAGTTTTGTAGGATAAATTGGTTTCAAATATAAATTGTTAGTATCAGATATAAAAATGCTATATATCAAATTTAACAGAGAAATTACTGTTATAAGCTTTTTCAATACATTTTCAACAGAAAAAAACGATAAAAACTTCCAGCTCACTATTTTTCTCCGATGATGCAAAACTGTAAATTACGTCTAATACTCACATCCTCAAATATCATCAAAAAGAAAAAAAATATTGTTAGCTGAAAGGCATTAAAACAGACCTTTAATAACATAAATCAAACTATTATTGTTATTCTGTTAAATTAATATGTGTACTCTAAACCCATTCAAATTAGACTTAAATTAACAAATATTTTCAAGAAACACTGAAAGCAAGTTAATAATATTTACCAGTTTGTATAGATCACAATTTCTTTTAACCATGTTTTAATTACTGCGATAGTTGTTATAGAATTCATTAAAAGCCGTAAATGAGTTTGACTTTAGAAGCACTAATACGGATATTTACGAAAGCTGTGTACGAAAGGTATGTATGTTAACAGAGAGAGAGAGTTTCCCTTTCAAAAACAAGCATGAAAAATTGGAGATAAAATTCTAAGCAACATTCATACAATTCGAACTTCTGTCTCTTCAACCAGCATCATTCACCTGGGGATATGGAATAAAGCTCCTAAAGTCTGCAGAATCAACAAAATTTACCTGCTGCAGTGTCTTCTTTGATGGGTGCTATTAATTCTTTTTCTTTCGTATTTTGAAAGAAAATTTGTTCATAAAAAATAATTTTAAGGAAGAAATGTAAAAAATAAAATATTGAAAATTGTGTTTTCTTATCTAATATATTTTACTTTTCAGTATCGTTCAAAATATAAAATATTGGCATCGAACGCATAAAATAAATGATGGTTTATCAAGATACAAATTTTGTTCGGAGCAACTTTTCTTAAAACTTTCAGAGAAAAAAACATACTACCATTAACCTACAAAAACGTCTTTCCTATATAACATTTGCTACATTAAACTGGCTCATATTTTTCTCCATATTCAGAAAAAATTTCCGGATGTCCTAAGCGGATGTCCTTGTTTCAAAGAAATACAAATGTTATAAAGCATCATCTATTCAATATACCAATTACCAGTACTGTATATCTGAACGTGTTATAATAAATTGGTTGTAAATAAATAGCAATTAAATCTATCTAGATATTTAATTAACTACTGTTAATCAGAAATTACCTCTACGTTTTGGCGAGTTATTGCCCACACTTAATGCTTTCTATGGACACAAGACACAACTCAAAAGATAGATGTTTACACAAAAATTAATACCTTACATCTTGTGGATATTAAGCTTAATTCCTTACACCTTGTGGATATTAAGCTTAAAATAATACGAAAAAGGTTTATAGCTGCGTTGCATTTTTACGCGAAGCTACAACACTAAGTTGATCGGAGTACATGGTACTTAATGTTACAAATTACAACCATGGTACCTAATGTTACAAATAAAAGGGCTGAAAAGTAAATTTAGTCAGGAAAAAATAAAGAATAAATTGCTGTTCGTAAAAAATTTTATAGTATATTTTCTCTTATGTTAATCCCTTAAAAATATTTTCATGAAAATTTTCTTTTAAAGTAAAATAATATTAAAAGAACTAACAACATCGATAAAAACCGTGTTGCGAATGAAAATTTTAATTGTGACAAATTGTATTTGTTTTTCAAGGAATCCGATATCAGCGTTTAGATTTCAAAGCTTTTGTAATAATAGGTTACAAACAAATTTGTTGAAAAGTAAAATAATTTAAGGAGGAACTCGAAATATTGCCTGATGTTAAAAGTTTACTTAATTATATTAAAAATTAGACTCTTAGGTTTACAAAATCTTCTAACCCGTAAGATTAAAAACTATTTTCGTACCTTATGTTAAGAACCGTAATAATTGTAATTACATATTTATAATCACTATTTAAGAAAATAAAGTCTGTAGCCAACTTTTCGAACACCCGGTATATAGTCACAAAACTATTACTTTCCACGAATGCTGAACTAAAAATTCATTGTCTTCTTAGTAATATCTAAATAATACGTTTTCCTTTTTCATTTAAACTTAAAGAAAAACCTCTTCTTACAGGAGTTGGATGGCTGCCATCGCAGGCTCAGTAAGTAATTATTATTATTATTATTATTTTGCGCCATATTCTAATATTATTTTCCTTTTTTACGGAAAAGCAATTGAAATGAAAAGTAAAAACTGTTTTATTTTCCATTCTGCTTCTTGTAATAAAAGATTCCAAGGCCTCCTGTTCCTCCGCAACATGTCCAGGCCACTGCTCCAAATTATCCATCTCAGCCACCTCAACAGCAGATGCATTCAACTCCATTTCCACCTCAGCAACAGATGTCTTCTACCCAACCACCACCTCAGTACACACCTCGGCAACAAGCTCCTGCCTATACTCCTCAGCCACCATCAGGTATATATGAATTTACATTTAAGTATAATAAAAGTGGTACCCTTAGATGGAAAACTGAATGCAATAATATAATTCAGAAAAGACCGTTCTTCGGTATAAGGAAATAAGTGAAAAAATTATCTGCACATTAAGATTTTTTTTTTCAACTGTAACATACAATGTAGAAGCAAAGCGACCCGAAGATAAAAAGAGTAACTTACTTCTTTGGAATATATATTGCTTGTCTATTCATATACACTTTTGATCTGCGAAGTTATTTTAAACCTTTCTCTCAAAAAATGATATACATAAATTTATCTTCCCATTTCTATTGCCAAGCGACAAAATTAGTAAAAACTATTTTGTACATGTAATTGGAAGGATTTTTATAAATTATAATATGGTACAAAAGAAATAATGGTGTACATACAAGTTATCAGATGCATTATAGGTCATTTGAATGAGATGTAACATAAATTGCTTCAATTATATATATTGTTTAAAAATAAAATCCACATATAAAGCCCACATCGCTATTTCTAAATTGATGTTAATCAAACAGTACATTATTTTAATTTAAAATATAAATAAAAATCTTACATAATATTAACTAGCAGTACGGCTAGCTGCAGAGAAATGGTAATTTGATAAGCATTATGGATAATAAATGAAAGAATTCCTGTTCCGTTGAATGTCGATATTTGCTTGAATGATAAATTACGTATATGAATTGTAACTTAACCAAAATACAGAGAACTATAAACATTTTTAAAGTTAAATGAAGAAAACTAGAATTATATGCATAAGTCATACACCCTCATCCATTTTAAAAGAACACTAATAATGGAAAATTAATAGCAAAAGTTAAACAAGTTAGAGCACTCTTCTTAATCGACACTTATGGAAAACAAATGCTAGACAGCAATTACAATAATGCTATAAGGTATTTCTCCCACCTTCTTGGCGTGCCTTCGTGGTGTAGTGGTTCTGCACTCTGTGCCGGTATTCCAGAGGTCCGTGGTTTCGATTCCCGGGAAAGGCGGTTGCTAATTTTTCATCTCTTCGGCCTCCAAAAAAAAAAAAAAAATCCTAATGTCTCTACAGTGGCGCCCGAACTAAAAGGATGTTGCATGAAGTTTCTCCACACCCAGGAATTGGCAATTGGGTCATCTAAAAACCCCAGTTGTCCTTTAAAAGGGGGAATATATAAGGTATTTCTCCCACCTTCTTGGCGTGCTTTCGTGATGTAGTGGTTCTGCACTCTGGGCCGGTATTTCATAGGTCCGTGGTTCGATTCCCGGCGAAGGCGGTTGCTAATTTGTCATCTCTCTGGCCTATCCTAATGTCTCTACAATGCGACACAAAAAGGCTGAAGAACTTAATTTAAGCTAGCGAAACTGACTCGTACATTTCTTTTAGAAAGTATAATCAATTTTATAAAGTACTATAATAATAAATAAACTTAGAAAGTAAAATATCCTAAATCCAATAAAAATTGACATTCATCACCTCTTAGCTTTCCTAACTTATGTAGTACTTGTTTGTATCATATTCTAGTGAATTTTGGATCTCAGGGTGAACTGAAATTATCAAACAAATGCAATAGAAAACGTGGAGAGTAGCAAAAAGTAATAAATATGTCAATGTCATCGCTTCAAACAATTTGATAACTTCCAAACTGTAGTTAAAATGTTTCGTTTTATTACAGCTTATTATCATATTATTGACTAATTTTAAAAACATACGATATTTTTAACGTAATTTCAATATTAAGAAACAGGAAATGGTTCAATGCTGTAAAGATAAAATTATGCAGTAGTTGGTTTTGATTTTTTCCCGCCGAAAAACATAAGATTATTGAACAAAATATTAAAACTCATTATATTGATGTAAGATTAGCTTTTTTAAGCACAACTTGACAAAAATTTTACTATATTTGTTCTAAAGCAAATTTCAACGGAAGTCAACGGAATATGAAATTGATCAGTGCTTTTGAGGCTTAAATTCTAAACATTAAAAGTACAAACAATATTATGTAAAAAACACAATTAAATATACACACAATTCGACAGATTAGTTGGCATTGCAATATATGACCTATTACCATCAATAATACTTAAGTTGCTATTATATTAATTATCAAATATTAACTATAATGTGTTATAAAATAGGAGCATAACATATAAAGTTAAAAATGCATAGTTATATATAAGTAAATTATTTTTGTCTCTCTTAAGACAATTATTCAAATTATTTAAAGGAAAAGAAATTCTTTAGTTGCATATTAAATGCTTATCATACCAGCGCATACACATAGGATAAAAGTCAACATTTTGAAAGCTCTTATTCGGAAAGGTATTGTTACCCATGTATATATATTCGATATATAGAGGGTGCCTATAATTTATTGACCGAATAATAAAATTTAATTGAAACTTAATTTTACGAAGTAACAGAAAATAATTTATATCGATATAATCTTTAGTTCAAGGGATTTTGTTTACTCTAATTTTTGGGAATGGCAACAGGAAATTTGTCTGTTTACAGACAATATAGAGTCATATATTGAAAACGCGATGTTTGTTCTCTGTTTATGGGAAAAGAAACCTTCGAAACAGTTTTAAGGCAACTCCGACATGAATTTAATAGACCTCCATCAACGGAACAATCGATTAAATGATGATTAAAAAAATTTCGAGAGACCGGACATATTTTCCATAAAGAAAGTGCAGGTTGGCCAAGCGTCAGAAATACAAATGCTTCCGCCATTCGAGATTTATATGTGCTCAGTGCCAGTAAATCCATTCATCGTGCCAGCCTGCAAACAGGAATTCCCAGGTTGAATATTCATAAATTTGTTCATGAACGATTGAAACTGACTTCGTATAAATTGCAAAAAACAAATGAAAAATAATGATCGGGTTGTTAATAAAGAATTTTTTGTAGACATTCTTGAGAGTATCAGCAATAACGAATTTCTTGAGAAAATTGTATTCAGTGATGAAGCAACATTTCATACTTGAGAAGAGGTTAGTCAACTTAACTGCAGGTGCCAGAAAATCCGCATTTTGTAAGGGAAATTGAGCGAGGCAGACCTTAACTTAATATTTGATACACAGTGATTCAGAACAAAGTGATTAGTCCCTTCTTTTCTCGAAGTCATCAATTAATTCGGATAATTACTTCGATAGAGATTATTTTCAGTTCCACAATTACAAGAAATGCAGCCAAACGGCTTTTTCCAACAGGATGGAACCCGTCATTGAGTTACACATGTAAAACAATATTACACATGTAAAACATGTAAAACAATATGTAAGTATTCCTTGATGAAATATTACACATGTAATAAATATTACACATGTAAAACAATATGTAAGTATTCCTTGATGAAAGATTTCCAGATCGTTGGGTTGGTAGAGGTGGACCAATTTCATGGCCACTGCGTTTTCCGAAAGTCACACCACTCAGCTTCTTTTTCGGGAGACACCTGAGCAATCGACTTCATGCTGCAGAGATTCTCAGCATCGAAGAATTAAAAAATCAAATCACCACAGAAATAGCTACGGTAACTGCGCAAATGCTTAATAACCTCTGAATGGAAATCGAGAATATACTATATATTCTCCGAAAAACTAATGGTGCTTATGTTGAAATGTTTTAATATAAAATTCTTTGAAGTGCTAACTAAAATTCAGTCAGACTCTTTGTCCTATCTCTTGTTTTGTATTATTTAAAACATATCTTGATCCAATGAATAAATCATGGACATTTTGTATTTCTCAATGTGATGAGAATCAAATGAAGATTTAATGACATTTGAACGACTTTCAGACACATAAAATTCTTAAACCTTGTTCAAAAGAGAATTTATTAAGTAATTTATTGTTTAAAATGGCTTTAGAAGTTTCTTATAATCAAACTTTTACATTATCAATAAGGGTCATATCATAAGAATTGCGTTAAGAGGCAAATTTTAAAAAAAATGCAAGGGAAGACTCTAAGGAAGATTTAAAACACACATCTGCCACTAGAGTCTATGGTTTCGAATTTGATTATTTAGAAAATTTACGGGACCAATATCATAAATAATCCCACAGACAGACCAGGCCATATGGTTTAATGATCACCGTATTAAAATATACATGAAAATTAGACAAAACTTGCCATCTGTACTAGCAAAATGCAAGACTCAAAAATAGAAATCCAGAAGCCAAAAAGTAGTTTTAATATAATCATTCTTGTATATATTAGCGTAATTAAAAAATATAGATAAAAATGTAAAGGCAGATAAAGGGGACAAGAAGATTTAATAATGGAATATGTGTGTGGAAACGAAGGGTTGATGTGGTTGAGCGATAGATAAAAGCATTCTGCCGCTGTAAATCATCATTCTCCGTGCAAATTTCGAGCGATATGCATCGCATACGAATGCGGAACCTGCCGATATGCATTTGATCTATGAGACTCCGGGCGAAAATGGAGTCAAATGCTCAAAAGGTGGTATTCGGAAATTGTTTTTTTATACCTCATTTGAGTAACTGTTCCGTTTCAGACGCACCGCATAGGCAAAATGCATGTCGGAGAGCTCTGCTTTCGTATAGCGATGCATACCAATCAAAATCTGCCCGGAAAATGACGATATACGAAAGCAGAACGATTTTATTAAAATCTGAACAGAGCCCTGTATTACCTGAATGTGCCATTTCGCGCACATATTTCCATTACAAAATCTGCTTATTTTTGTATTCCTATTTGTTTTAAGTTTTGCTAGATATTTTTGAATCATCCTGATTACTGTATCAGAACTAGTGTTTCTTTTGACTTGCTTTGGAAACATGAATGGTCCTGAATAGGAACAGGGAGCTTACTCAAGCTATGTTCAAGAAGGTGTGAAGTAGACAATACAAGCAGGAAGAGTAAACGAAACCCTTTATTTTCTATACTTTACAGGAATTTCCGAAACTTTGGAATACAGAGACCAACCACTTGTCTGAACGTAAGAATATAAAAACTACTAACTAAAACTCTAACTAAAACTAACTTTGAATTAGTATACAAGTGCCTAGCACTAAGATTGGCCTTTATTTAAAGAAAGGTACGTATGTACCCGAGCTGCTAAAACTACGATACGTCTGCAATTATCAAGAGGGCTAAACCTCTGGCCTTGAAGGCAACCAGCAACAGAGTGAAAACTCGTAAAACTACTGTGGCAAGCGGCTTGCTTCCAATAACTCCTTCCTCTCTCTTGCTTGGCAAAAAGCCACAACTTAAGTACCTGGCGTTAGCAAGACAATTTGCATAAATAAGTTAAAGCGTTTAATTCTGGCCGGAAGTAGAAAATAAGAAGTGATAGTACAGTTTTAAAATAAAATAAACGTTAGTAAAACTTAGGATCCTTACAACTGTTGCTATTTTTTTCTTAAAATTCTGTTAATATCCTTATAAAGATTCCTATATGACAGCCCCATAATTTTATTTTTAGTTACATATCATCGAGAATATGTTGGCAATGGACAATTTTATTTTAAACATTTTTATACATTTGTTTCGAAATACGTAATTTTAAAAGATATTTTACACGTTTTATTTCGTAATTTTCAGCAACAAAATATGGAAAAGAAATAAAAAAACTATCTCCGAACGTAGAAGAATGATTCTTTTTAATTTGGCTTATTAAGATTACGTTTAACTCATTCACATTTTTATTAGATTTATATTACAATCCTCATCGTTACTGTAGATCATGGAAATGATAATAATGAAGGATTAAATTTTATGATTTAAAAATCCATTGTTGTTAGTAACAATACGATGCCAGAAAAATGTAATAGTAATTCTTGAGGAACCGCCAAAATTCAGAAATTTACATTAGACATTCTCGAAAACATTCTCTTTTTTTTCCTGCGAAATTCATCGCAGAAAATCCATTATCTAGTTATTCCAGTTTCTGCCGAAGCGATAAGAACGTTTCCCGCGTATATTCAGCATAAAAGGCGAACGCGTTATTCACGGATCCCTCGGTTAGAACGAAATTCTGCGTTAATTATTTTAATTCTTAAATGACTTGAAAAAAAAAACCCTTAATAGTAAATAAAAAAAATATTTATATGGAATTCTGACAAAATTCCTAAGGTCCAAGTGGTTATTCCCCTGTTTTGTCATATCAAATAAATATGTGTATGAAAAATTTCAGGAAACTGGGTCGGTAGAAGGGAATACAAATTAATTTCAAGATTTTTCTTAAACAAAGAGAGGAAGTTTAAAACCGTGTAAAAACAATTAACGGTCAATTTTTATTTCTCAGCATTCAATACATGAAACGATGTTAGTTGTTTCATACATTGAATTCTGTTAGTCCGTATGATTCAGTTTAATAACATAAAAGAATAAAGGTTAAACACGGGATTAATTTTATTAAAATATCAAAGTAGAAAAAGCAGTAAAGCTATAAATTAAGTGTTTTAAATAACTAATATATCGATATGAGTTTTGCAAATAACTGTTTTGCAAAATGCCAAAATTTATTTTCTCTTTACAGTGCCCGGCCAATATCCAGCTCCTATGAGTTATCGTCCACCAGTGCAGGCAGGTTATAATAGTGTCCACCCCCAACCGTACTCGAATGCAGGTGGAGGAGGAACCACGGTAGTGGTACAAGATCGAGGAGGCTACGCTCCCGGAGGAGGAGATTTTGCAATGGGTATGTTACTAGGAGGTGCTCTAGGCACTACATGGGGTGCTCATCACTATGGAATGGGCTGGGGCGGAGGATGGGGTCACGGACC
Source organism: Stegodyphus dumicola (assembly GCF_044657685.1). Taxonomy (NCBI): domain Eukaryota; kingdom Metazoa; phylum Arthropoda; class Arachnida; order Araneae; family Eresidae; genus Stegodyphus; species Stegodyphus dumicola. The sequence goes on along the minus strand of NC_140776.1, from coordinate 88,402,397 downwards.
TGTTGCACATGATACGAATGTTCATATCAATAATTATTACGACAATGATACTTCCGTAGTAAACAATAATGTGGATTTGACTAATAATGTGGATATTGAACAAGGCATTCCAGGAGGAGGTGAAGTGATCGCCGGAGACATGATGCCTTTGGAAGATGAAAGAAATGATTATATTGCTGGAGATTTCGTACCTATAGAAGATAGTGGAGGGGGAATGTTTGATGGTGGGGGAATGTTAGATGGTGGAGATATGGATTTCGGTGGAGGTGACTTTGGAGACTTCTGAAATTTTTGCCAATAACAGAAAATTTTGAAAATATATGAGAAATTATAAACAAAGTTTTAGAGAATGGGAGGACGGAGATGTTCAGAATGAAAGACACATACGCAAGCTTTATCTGATGGTAATTAAGCAACACAAAGAAATTACAGTTTAAAAATCGGAGAAAATTACAGGGAAATTATATAGTACAAACAAACATAAAGAAATGTTGCAATTCTAGTATTACAGGATATTTTCAGAAATACTCAATTCATCGACAAATTTCAAGCAGGAATTCATAAAATATCAGAACTTCAAGGGAAAAAACTTTATTACTGTTTAGCCTTCTACATACATAACTTTCAGATGTTATATATCGCTTGGCTCCTTCAACCAATTTCTAGATTGTGTTTCAGAAATCAACTCTTTGAACTTTCTTCTATTTTGGAAGGTTACTTAGGATTTTCTAAATTTCTGAAATTTTATCAACAGGTGCCTTTTAAGGAGAGATTTCATTTTATAGAAAAGAAAAATATACGCAAATGCCGAATCTGCCCAGTAAAGGGCAAATAATAGCAGTTTAGTACTGAATTTTCCTTTGAAGCTACCTCTTAACCAATTATAGAAAAACCAATGAGAGCTTTTTGATGAACGGGGTATGCCTTAATGGACAACTTTCTAAAGGTAACTGACTTGTATTCACATCATACATGAGGAAAATTATAAAAGCCCATGTGCTTTTATTTAAAATAAACTGCTTGATGACAATTTATGCTGCAAAGAAAATATTCTACTCAGCACTGAAAGCGAGCATTGCCTGCATAAAATCAATGTGCTATCAGGCTTTCCTTCCGCAGGCGGACGGTATTTTAATGGAAACAAACTGAAATATGTTTGTAATTATTTGCCATCAATTTTCATTTGGCAGCTTCACTGAGCTGGTATATATAAAAAAAGTCATCTGCATAAAACTAAATAATGAATTCAATTCAGCCTTCTCAGAACTTTATAAACGCGCTGTAATCGACAGTCTTTAGATAGTGTAATTACTTCGTCCGATTTTAAGATTAAGAAAACATAGTTTATAAAAAATGCAATAGCAAATTTCAAAATTAAGGATGAAAATCTTACAGATTTTTAAATACACACTTTTCATTTTCATTTTCATATAAAACATAAATTTTATATTAATAAAAAATACAGGAAATATTTCCTTTTAATACTGTAAGATATGTATTTTTACACTATTCTGACATTAAATAAATTCGGATGAAAACCTGTGATAAAAATTTCACTTTATTTTCTATAATAAGTAATATATTTTTGACTTGCCTGACATATAATTAATCTGTGCATAGTATTTTATTAAAATATTTCGCAGTTTTAAAATCTTCATTAGAGGTAAAGTGCTACTTGAGGGCATCGCAAATTACAGATGTATTCTGGATCGGAAAGATGTCTGAGTGAAAGTTGCTGCCGTGGTTTGTATTCACATCATACATGAGGCTTGTATTCACATCATACATGAGGAAAATTATAAAAGCCCATGTGCTTTTATTTAAAATAAACTGCTTGATGACAATTTATGCTGCAAAGAAAATATTCTACTCAGCACTGAAAGCGAGCATTGCCTGCATAAAATCAATGTGCTATCAGGCTTTCCTTCCGCAGGCGGACGGTATTTTAATGGAAACAAACTGAAATATGTTTGTAATTATTTGCCATCAATTTTCATTTGGCAGCTTCACTGAGCTGGTATATATAAAAAAAGTCATCTGCATAAAACTAAATAATGAATTCAATTCAGCCTTCTCAGAACTTTATAAACGCGCTGTAATCGACAGTCTTTAGATAGTGTAATTACTCCGTCCGATTTTAAGATTAAGAAAACATAGTTTATAAAAAATGCAATAGCAAATTTCAAAATTAAGGATGAAAATCTTACAGATTTTTAAATACACACTTTTCATTTTCATTTTCATATAAAACATAAATTTTATATTAATAAAAAATACAGGAAATATTTCCTTTTAATACTGTAAGATATGTATTTTTACACTATTCTGACATTAAATAAATTCGGATGAAAACCTGTGATAAAAATTTCACTTTATTTTCTATAATAAGTAATATATTTTTGACTTGCCTGACATATAATTAATCTGTGCATAGTATTTTATTAAAATATTTCGCAGTTTTAAAATCTTCATTAGAGGTAAAGTGCTACTTGAGGGCATCGCAAATTACAGATGTATTCTGGATCGGAAAGATGTCTGAGTGAAAGTTGCTGCCGTGGTTTGTATTCACATCATACATGAGGCTTGTATTCACATCATACATGAGGAAAATTATAAAAGCCCATGTGCTTTTATTTAAAATAAACTGCTTGATGACAATTTATGCTGCAAAGAAAATATTCTACTCAGCACTGAAAGCGAGCATTGCCTGCATAAAATCAATGTGCTATCAGGCTTTCCTTCCGCAGGCGGACGGTATTTTAATGGAAACAAACTGAAATATGTTTGTAATTATTTGCCATCAATTTTCATTTGGCAGCTTCACTGAGCTGGTATATATATAAAAAGTCATCTGCATAAAACTAAATAATGAATTCAATTCAGCCTTCTCAGAACTTTATAAACGCGCTGTAATCGACAGTCTTTAGATAGTGTAATTACTCCGTCCGATTTTAAGATTAAGAAAACATAGTTTATAAAAAATGCAATAGCAAATTTCAAAATTAAGGATGAAAATCTTACAGATTTTTAAATACACACTTTTCATTTTCATTTTCATATAAAACATAAATTTTATATTAATAAAAAATACAGGAAATATTTCCTTTTAATACTGTAAGATATGTATTTTTACACTATTCTGACATTAAATAAATTCGGATGAAAACCTGTGATAAAAATTTCACTTTATTTTCTATAATAAGTAATATATTTTTGACTTGCCTGACATATAATTAATCTGTGCATAGTATTTTATTAAAATATTTCGCAGTTTTAAAATCTTCATTAGAGGTAAAGTGCTACTTGAGGGCATCGCAAATTACAGATGTATTCTGGATCGGAAAGATGTCTGAGTGAAAGTTGCTGCCGTGGTTTGTATTCACATCATACATGAGGCTTGTATTCACATCATACATGAGGAAAATTATAAAAGCCCATGTGCTTTTATTTAAAATAAACTGCTTGATGACAATTTATGCTGCAAAGAAAATATTCTACTCAGCACTGAAAGCGAGCATTGCCTGCATAAAATCAATGTGCTATCAGGCTTTCCTTCCGCAGGCGGACGGTATTTTAATGGAAACAAACTGAAATATGTTTGTAATTATTTGCCATCAATTTTCATTTGGCAGCTTCACTGAGCTGGTATATATAAAAAAAGTCATCTGCATAAAACTAAATAATGAATTCAATTCAGCCTTCTCAGAACTTTATAAACGCGCTGTAATCGACAGTCTTTAGATAGTGTAATTACTCCGTCCGATTTTAAGATTAAGAAAACATAGTTTATAAAAAATGCAATAGCAAATTTCAAAATTAAGGATGAAAATCTTACAGATTTTTAAATACACACTTTTCATTTTCATTTTCATATAAAACATAAATTTTATATTAATAAAAAATACAGGAAATATTTCCTTTTAATACTGTAAGATATGTATTTTTACAGTATTCTGACATTAAATAAATTCGGATGAAAACCTGTGATAAAAATTTCACTTTATTTTCTATAATAAGTAATATATTTTTGACTTGCCTGACATATAATTAATCTGTGCATAGTATTTTATTAAAATATTTCGCAGTTTTAAAATCTTCATTAGAGGTAAAGTGCTACTTGAGGGCATCGCAAATTACAGATGTATTCTGGATCGGAAAGATGTCTGAGTGAAAGTTGCTGCCGTGGTTTGTATTCACATCATACATGAGGCTTGTATTCACATCATACATGAGGAAAATTATAAAAGCCCATGTGCTTTTATTTAAAATAAACTGCTTGATGACAATTTATGCTGCAAAGAAAATATTCTACTCAGCACTGAAAGCGAGCATTGCCTGCATAAAATCAATGTGCTATCAGGCTTTCCTTCCGCAGGCGGACGGTATTTTAATGGAAACAAACTGAAATATGTTTGTAATTATTTGCCATCAATTTTCATTTGGCAGCTTCACTGAGCTGGTATATATAAAAAAAGTCATCTGCATAAAACTAAATAATGAATTCAATTCAGCCTTCTCAGAACTTTATAAACGCGCTGTAATCGACAGTCTTTAGATAGTGTAATTACTCCGTCCGATTTTAAGATTAAGAAAACATAGTTTATAAAAAATGCAATAGCAAATTTCAAAATTAAGGATGAAAATCTTACAGATTTTTAAATACACACTTTTCATTTTCATTTTCATATAAAACATAAATTTTATATTAATAAAAAATACAGGAAATATTTCCTTTTAATACTGTAAGATATGTATTTTTACACTATTCTGACATTAAATAAATTCGGATGAAAACCTGTGATAAAAATTTCACTTTATTTTCTATAATAAGTAATATATTTTTGACTTGCCTGACATATAATTAATCTGTGCATAGTATTTTATTAAAATATTTCGCAGTTTTAAAATCTTCATTAGAGGTAAAGTGCTACTTGAGGGCATCGCAAATTACAGATGTATTCTGGATCGGAAAGATGTCTGAGTGAAAGTTGCTGCCGTGGTTTGTATTCACATCATACATGAGGCTTGTATTCACATCATACATGAGGAAAATTATAAAAGCCCATGTGCTTTTATTTAAAATAAACTGCTTGATGACAATTTATGCTGCAAAGAAAATATTCTACTCAGCACTGAAAGCGAGCATTGCCTGCATAAAATCAATGTGCTATCAGGCTTTCCTTCCGCAGGCGGACGGTATTTTAATGGAAACAAACTGAAATATGTTTGTAATTATTTGCCATCAATTTTCATTTGGCAGCTTCACTGAGCTGGTATATATATAAAAAGTCATCTGCATAAAACTAAATAATGAATTCAATTCAGCCTTCTCAGAACTTTATAAACGCGCTGTAATCGACAGTCTTTAGATAGTGTAATTACTCCGTCCGATTTTAAGATTAAGAAAACATAGTTTATAAAAAATGCAATAGCAAATTTCAAAATTAAGGATGAAAATCTTACAGATTTTTAAATACACACTTTTCATTTTCATTTTCATATAAAACATAAATTTTATATTAATAAAAAATACAGGAAATATTTCCTTTTAATACTGTAAGATATGTATTTTTACACTATTCTGACATTAAATAAATTCGGATGAAAACCTGTGATAAAAATTTCACTTTATTTTCTATAATAAGTAATATATTTTTGACTTGCCTGACATATAATTAATCTGTGCATAGTATTTTATTAAAATATTTCGCAGTTTTAAAATCTTCATTAGAGGTAAAGTGCTACTTGAGGGCATCGCAAATTACAGATGTATTCTGGATCGGAAAGATGTCTGAGTGAAAGTTGCTGCCGTGGTTTGTATTCACATCATACATGAGGCTTGTATTCACATCATACATGAGGAAAATTATAAAAGCCCATGTGCTTTTATTTAAAATAAACTGCTTGATGACAATTTATGCTGCAAAGAAAATATTCTACTCAGCACTGAAAGCGAGCATTGCCTGCATAAAATCAATGTGCTATCAGGCTTTCCTTCCGCAGGCGGACGGTATTTTAATGGAAACAAACTGAAATATGTTTGTAATTATTTGCCATCAATTTTCATTTGGCAGCTTCACTGAGCTGGTATATATAAAAAAAGTCATCTGCATAAAACTAAATAATGAATTCAATTCAGCCTTCTCAGAACTTTATAAACGCGCTGTAATCGACAGTCTTTAGATAGTGTAATTACTCCGTCCGATTTTAAGATTAAGAAAACATAGTTTATAAAAAATGCAATAGCAAATTTCAAAATTAAGGATGAAAATCTTACAGATTTTTAAATACACACTTTTCATTTTCATTTTCATATAAAACATAAATTTTATATTAATAAAAAATACAGGAAATATTTCCTTTTAATACTGTAAGATATGTATTTTTACAGTATTCTGACATTAAATAAATTCGGATGAAAACCTGTGATAAAAATTTCACTTTATTTTCTATAATAAGTAATATATTTTTGACTTGCCTGACATATAATTAATCTGTGCATAGTATTTTATTAAAATATTTCGCAGTTTTAAAATCTTCATTAGAGGTAAAGTGCTACTTGAGGGCATCGCAAATTACAGATGTATTCTGGATCGGAAAGATGTCTGAGTGAAAGTTGCTGCCGTGGTTTGTATTCACATCATACATGAGGCTTGTATTCACATCATACATGAGGAAAATTATAAAAGCCCATGTGCTTTTATTTAAAATAAACTGCTTGATGACAATTTATGCTGCAAAGAAAATATTCTACTCAGCACTGAAAGCGAGCATTGCCTGCATAAAATCAATGTGCTATCAGGCTTTCCTTCCGCAGGCGGACGGTATTTTAATGGAAACAAACTGAAATATGTTTGTAATTATTTGCCATCAATTTTCATTTGGCAGCTTCACTGAGCTGGTATATATAAAAAAAGTCATCTGCATAAAACTAAATAATGAATTCAATTCAGCCTTCTCAGAACTTTATAAACGCGCTGTAATCGACAGTCTTTAGATAGTGTAATTACTCCGTCCGATTTTAAGATTAAGAAAACATAGTTTATAAAAAATGCAATAGCAAATTTCAAAATTAAGGATGAAAATCTTACAGATTTTTAAATACACACTTTTCATTTTCATTTTCATATAAAACATAAATTTTATATTAATAAAAAATACAGGAAATATTTCCTTTTAATACTGTAAGATATGTATTTTTACACTATTCTGACATTAAATAAATTCGGATGAAAACCTGTGATAAAAATTTCACTTTATTTTCTATAATAAGTAATATATTTTTGACTTGCCTGACATATAATTAATCTGTGCATAGTATTTTATTAAAATATTTCGCAGTTTTAAAATCTTCATTAGAGGTAAAGTGCTACTTGAGGGCATCGCAAATTACAGATGTATTCTGGATCGGAAAGATGTCTGAGTGAAAGTTGCTGCCGTGGTTTGTATTCACATCATACATGAGGCTTGTATTCACATCATACATGAGGAAAATTATAAAAGCCCATGTGCTTTTATTTAAAATAAACTGCTTGATGACAATTTATGCTGCAAAGAAAATATTCTACTCAGCACTGAAAGCGAGCATTGCCTGCATAAAATCAATGTGCTATCAGGCTTTCCTTCCGCAGGCGGACGGTATTTTAATGGAAACAAACTGAAATATGTTTGTAATTATTTGCCATCAATTTTCATTTGGCAGCTTCACTGAGCTGGTATATATAAAAAAAGTCATCTGCATAAAACTAAATAATGAATTCAATTCAGCCTTCTCAGAACTTTATAAACGCGCTGTAATCGACAGTCTTTAGATAGTGTAATTACTCCGTCCGATTTTAAGATTAAGAAAACATAGTTTATAAAAAATGCAATAGCAAATTTCAAAATTAAGGATGAAAATCTTACAGATTTTTAAATACACACTTTTCATTTTCATTTTCATATAAAACATAAATTTTATATTAATAAAAAATACAGGAAATATTTCCTTTCAATACTGTAAGATATGTATTTTTACACTATTCTGACATTAAATAAATTCGGATGAAAACCTGTGATAAAAATTTCACTTTATTTTCTATAATAAGTAATATATTTTTGACTTGCCTGACATATAATTAATCTGTGCATAGTATTTTATTAAAATATTTCGCAGTTTTAAAATCTTCATTAGAGGTAAAGTGCTACTTGAGGGCATCGCAAATTACAGATGTATTCTGGATCGGAAAGATGTCTGAGTGAAAGTTGCTGCCGTGGTTTGTATTCACATCATACATGAGGCTTGTATTCACATCATACATGAGGAAAATTATAAAAGCCCATGTGCTTTTATTTAAAATAAACTGCTTGATGACAATTTATGCTGCAAAGAAAATATTCTACTCAGCACTGAAAGCGAGCATTGCCTGCATAAAATCAATGTGCTATCAGGCTTTCCTTCCGCAGGCGGACGGTATTTTAATGGAAACAAACTGAAATATGTTTGTAATTATTTGCCATCAATTTTCATTTGGCAGCTTCACTGAGCTGGTATATATAAAAAAAGTCATCTGCATAAAACTAAATAATGAATTCAATTCAGCCTTCTCAGAACTTTATAAACGCGCTGTAATCGACAGTCTTTAGATAGTGTAATTACTCCGTCCGATTTTAAGATTAAGAAAACATAGTTTATAAAAAATGCAATAGCAAATTTCAAAATTAAGGATGAAAATCTTACAGATTTTTAAATACACACTTTTCATTTTCATTTTCATATAAAACATAAATTTTATATTAATAAAAAATACAGGAAATATTTCCTTTTAATACTGTAAGATATGTATTTTTACACTATTCTGACATTAAATAAATTCGGATGAAAACCTGTGATAAAAATTTCACTTTATTTTCTATAATAAGTAATATATTTTTGACTTGCCTGACATATAATTAATCTGTGCATAGTATTTTATTAAAATATTTCGCAGTTTTAAAATCTTCATTAGAGGTAAAGTGCTACTTGAGGGCATCGCAAATTACAGATGTATTCTGGATCGGAAAGATGTCTGAGTGAAAGTTGCTGCCGTGGTTTTTACAAAATTTTTATTTACACCGCAGCTTTTTTCCACCTGTTAAATTACTCTCCCGTCTAGAATTATATACATACGACAACATATTTTATTCGTTGAATTAATCACTTCGAGATAACATTTTATAACCACAGAATAAATGTTAAGAAGTCTATTCTTTTTCTTTTGCACAGTTCAGAAACATTTTCAGAGTTTCTAAACAAAGATTTTTTTTCCAGTTGTTCATTTCAATAACCATTGCACAAGGAGTTTAAATATGATACTTAAGTTTATGTATATATATATATATATATATATATATATATATATATGTATGTAACATGAGAAAAAAACTAAACATTATACGAGTCGTATTTATAATGCACAATTTACAAATCAATATATCATTTTTTTTTTAAAGCCCAAATGGGCTATTAATTTCATTTTGGCCTTTTGCGTCGATTCACTATAAATGGCGAATCACTTTTCAAATTCTTGGCACCAAATATTATCGCAATTAAATAATAGAGAATCTGCATAAATGTATGTATGTTTCTCGCATTGTGATAAAGCAAAGGTACCTACAGCCATCAAATTTTGAAAAACGTAATCTTCCACCGAATATGGGCATCTGGAAGCTCGAATTCGGAATCTGTTTTATTATTGATTTCATATTTTAGTGACACTTTAAGGAATTTTTGATTAACAAACTCAACGATTTCAAAGCGAGCAATGGCAACACAGTACGAAAAAAAAAAAAAAAAAAAAAAAAAAAAATTAATCTCCAGCGTGCGAGATTGTATCGGAAATTCTAAAGATGTGCTGATTTTAAAATGATTTTGCGACACTACTGTTGAATTGAGTTTTATGGTTTAAATGCAAAGAACATGATCTGATTTTCGTTACACACACTTTTTCTTTAATATATGTATATACAATCATGTCCATAAATTATGGATAATTCGGAGTCACGCGGAAATCGAACTCTAAAATAAATATATCACCTGTAAAATCACTACACACATCTTCAAGAATCATATGCAAAATTCAGGAAGTAACAGATGACACCGATGGTACGTCACAATGACGAGAGTGTAAGAGAATGATATATAAGGAATACAGGCAAAGAAGTAAAATTGTTCGCAGGTGCTTTATAAGCATTTCAGTGCAATAACCGAATAGTTATGACACAAAGGACGCATTTGGATGATTTTTTACGTGGTAGAGTTATCGACCGTCTGGAATGCGGGCGTACCCAACTGGAAGTATCAGGCGAACTTGGAATTGCCCAGAGTGTCATCTCCAGGCTTTGGCAACGATTCCAAGATGATGGTAATGTGAGTAGACGTTACAGCACAGGTCGCCTTAGAGTTACAGTGCCGAATGAGGACCGGTATTTCGCAGTTACTGCCAAAAGAAACAGGCGGAGCACAGCCTCAGACCTGTCTCGTCAGCTCTCTTCAGCCACTGGTACAACAATTTCAAGGCAGACCGTGTACAGACGCTTAGGGCAGATTGGTCTATATGCTCGTAGACTTGTCAGATGCGTTCCACTTACTGCAACTCACTGTCGCCTGCGGTTAGCCTGGAGTAGAGAGCATGCATTGTGGACACCGCAACAGTGGGCTTGTGTGATGTTTTCCGACGAGTCCAGGTTTAGCTTGCAGTCTAATTCTCGCCGGACTTGCATATGGAGAGCTCCAGGTACCCGTTACCATTAAGAAAACATCATTGAACGACACCGTTACGGTGATACAGGAATGCTCGTTTGGGGTGGAATTATTCTGGATTCCAGAACTGACCTGCATGTTCAAATTGGAGCCATGACAAGCCAAATCTATCGGGACGTCATTCTGGAACAACATGTACGTTTGTTTCGGGGCGCCATGGGCGCACAATTTGTGTTTATGGATGACAACGCCCATCCTCACCGTGCAAACATCGTAAGCGAATGCCTTCAATCGGAGGATATCACCCGTATGGACCGGCCAGCATTCTCACCGGACTTGAATTCAGTAGAGCACGTGTGGGATATGCTTGGCTGACGAGTTGCAGCCTGTCAACCTCCTCCTACAAGTCTACCAGAACTTGGGGAGCATTGCTTTTTGAGTGGTGTAATATCCCCCAAGATCAGATCGATAATTTGATACTCAGCATGCCTAGGCGTTGTACGGACTGTATTGCATCGTCTGGGAGACATACAATGTATTAACAATCATACCAACCATGTAATATTGTTTTTTTGTAAATAGGTTTTTTTTTTTTTTTTTTTTTTTTGGTAATTTGCTCCAGGGAGGAAAAATCGCTAATTTTTTTAATAATATTAAACATATAGCATCTTTTTTTGCTCTTTACCTTTTGTTTAATAAATAAACTTTACAAATAAGTCAAATTTGTTTTGCTTCTAACTCTTGCTTTGCCTGATTTTACATTATTCTTAATTTATGGGCATGAGTGTATATATATATATATATAATGTTGTATGTGATTTAACTCCAGTCCCCGTTAAAACATTATTAACATTTTGCTTTCAAATTAACTTACCAATATGGATGCACACTTTTAAAATAATTCTACTTTAATTAAACTTAGGAGATAATATAATCAATTAATCAATACTGTTTAGGAAATAAATTATATATATATATATATACATATATTATTATGGGCTACTTTCTCGTTTGCGACTTTCTTTGCAAAAGCAATAAATAGGTCAACTTAAATAAAAAATGTATGTTAAGAAAGAATCGTCAAGATATTTGATTCTCCCAATAAAGCAAGTTTTTGTCAACAGCAACAACTTGAATTCAATATTACAATGTACGAAGTATAAAGAAATAGAAAAAGAATGAAAAATAAATAAATGAATGTTGAATGTGATATTTCGAATCAACATGCCATAAATACAAATTTGAAGTGCGGGTTAAGAAATTGAAAATATATCAGCTAAACAAACTTTACTGAACAGTAATAGTTGATGCATATAACCAAACGTAAGAGTACATGTAGTTTCATGCGCTTGAGACTGACATATATGCTTACGGGAAAGAAAAGCAGAACATTAAAATCGACTACAATTTTCCAGTAGACTGATATGAAATTGCATTTACTCGAAGTAAATTACAGTTCGTTAATAAACTACACATTAATATGATGGCGAATATTTTACGAAATTAAGCTTAGAAAAACTGAGTTTTAAATGAAATAATTGCATCAGTCTCAAAAGCTTTGTGAAGTACGGTTAAAGACTTTGAAAAATACGGAGTGGGCCACGAAAAATAGCTCCTATGCGGCTTAATATGACAAGACTGGCATCATCTTTCTGACGAAATGTGCAGAGAAAGAATAAGTAGGATGGTAAAATAAAGTTTGAACAGTGCTTTATTTGGTGATACCAAATCGCTGGGTAGACAGACAATTGGCGGATATAAAGCAAGTCACCTATAGTCTCCTCCAAAGACCTTGGCACTGATATTAAAGGAGGATTACTTTTTCGTAGCCCTTTCCTGACCATATTTAGAGTCTTATATAGTTACCCATACACTTCATAAATACGAATCCAGTTCATTCTACATGACTGCGCTGCATATATTAGCACGACTAAAGAATTTCTCAAATAAGGAATAACAAGAATGAAAATGAAGAGAAAAGTTCACCTCCAACACCTAAATACGTTAGAAACAGGAAAAGTATTTAATAATGAATTAAACAATCCCACCCACTTGTTTCTGTTTAAGTGCTTCCACCACAACAATCTGGAACTAGAAAAAAAATTGCTTACAAAATTTGACATGTAAGATCACAAAGTTCCAAAATATTTGGCAATAACCGAGAAATGCTTCAACTGCTTCTTGAGCGATCAATATTTGTTCACTAACATCAATTTACGAGTAATTAGAATATTAACTTTAGACAGGATAATGCGAAATTACATTATTGTAAACTAGATATCACCGGTACACATCGGTTTGGTTTATTTAATTATAACAAAGCACACAAGGGCTATCTGCCTAACGGAAGGGATGGATGCCTCTGTGGAGGAGTTTATAATGGAAACTGACTCGGATGCATGTTACACAAGAGGAAAACCACGAAATCGCTCATGCAACCAGCCCGTTTGCCTGGAATCGAAACCAGATTGGAACTAACAGTATGAAGCGACTTTACCGCTAAGCCGCTGGTGGAGCCAGTACACAATGGATTCCCCAATTTCAGAGAACGGTGAAAATTGGATAGGAAGACACGTTTAAAGACTGAGTACTATAAGTGTTCTGGTGCCTCTCCAGTTTATATTCATAGTTTCCCAAAGGCTTGCCGCATCGACTTGTCTTTTCTGAGCGATGCCGATAAATCAAACGTTGAAGGCCATTTTCCTAAGCACTATAGTCACCAGGTCTTAACCCCATCTTTTTCTTGTGAGTGTAGGTGAAGGCCAAAATTTCCACAAGTGAAGGAGCTCAAACATCATATTTCTACTTCTGCGTCCTCTACACTCTGGAGAAACTACGGGCAGGAAAATATTAAATTAGAAACTTAAAATTGTGTAACAAAATATTGCAAAATTGGGCAACTGGAAAGGAACATGCGTATACTTTAAAGAGGCTTAACGAGTTTCCCTTCCATTTGTGCAATTTTTTACACCGTGGTATACAAAGTTAAGCCGCAATTATATGTCAAAAATAGGGAGGTTCAATATGAATACCCTTGTACGAGTATCAAATCATTCGAAACGAGGGAGATTCATTGTAGACACCTTTGTACGCGCATAAAGTTATATATATTGTGCCTTTATTGTATATTTGAATGAATATATAAAATGATTTACTTCACATTATTTCCAGGACACTGAAAATAAATTCTCTGTTTTATCTAAATTGATCATATAAGAAAACTGGAGATTTAATATTTTGTATATTCAAGATTTGCTTTCGATTGGTGCTAAGGTCTTAAATTGCTTATATGTAATTTAAGAGAATGCTTACAGATATGATAATGTTCATTTTAAATTTTGTCTTTTACCAGAAACTTCAATTTTATGTATACATACATATATATATATGTGTGTGTATGGATTACATAAGATCGTTTATTTCAATTTCTGTGATTTTCTAAAAATCATAAATATTAGCTTTTCTTCGAAATAAAACAGTACTAAGGAGTATTTGATTGTTTCTTTTGAAGAGTAATTCACACTTTAATGTTGTTCCAACAGAAAAATTACAATAATCAGTGTCAATTAAATTTCCAAAGGATATAAATATTTAGTTTTGATGTACACTGAAAGAAGCAAATAAAAAGAAATCCCTTTCAAACTTATACGAAAAAAAATAATAATGTATTAGCGATTAATTTATCAGAAAGTATTTGAGTAATTTTGAAGGCTACTTCAAATCCTTTCTAAATGCTGAAACGTGCAAGGATGTAATACCTGGTACTCATTTATGCAGAAATAACAAATTAAAAGCCTAACTATTTAGATTAAATATTAAATGTTAGATTTTATGAAAATAAAGCATTTTTAGTCAACTCTCTATTTTACAAAACTAATTTTAGGCAGAAAAATAAACACTTTTCTCTCTAACTTCCAGTTTCTTGCAGAGAATGGGTAGGTACAATCTTGGCAACTGGTGATTTAGTTTGATTCCATTATACGATATCTTAAAGCAATGCATTTGCAAAATTATACATGTATGAGAGTCCTTATCCTTCACAGCTGCCTATAGCGGTTTAGTCATCAAACCATAATTTCGTTTCTTCCTTTACATTATCCGAAGGCATTTGAAAACTGTAAATAACTACAATATTATTGTATATAACTAGCAATCAAACCAATATATGGAAACTGCTGGTCAGATGTCAGAGTTTCAGTAATAATCTTCTTTGGTAACACTGACAAAAACCAAAATATTATGAAAAACATACAGAAGAATCCCTTTTAGCACGCCATAAACAGGCCTCTTTTATTCCAGATAACAAATTTGCCACGATATTTGATGTTCTGCTTCTCCAACATATTTGTTCATGTGCCATCTGTAGATATATTGCAGCATACAAAACGCATCGGGCATGATTTTTGATCTATCGCCCCCAAATAAATAAATAATAATAAAATTACAAATTATTTAAAATTGAAATATATGCACATGATTTTATATTTCAGAAAAACAACTTTTAAAATTGCAAGATACACTATCAGATAAAAGTTATGAATTTCTTAGTCTGATGACATGTAACTCCCAATATCTGCCTGCTCATCGGAGATTAAAGTCGGAGTTTTAAAAATTCGCTGTCTCTACAATGAAGCTTCTTAACATCACGTATTGACATAGATGAACATTTCTCGGTAAATCTTACGAAAGACTGCAATCCTTCTCAGTTTCCATCCATGTAACTTTCTTGCTCACCATGTTGTCTTCATAGTCATTCTCCTCTTCATTATCTTTCTTAGTACACAGAGCTGGATTTAGACTTGATAAGATCCTAAGCTATTTGAGATATGGGGCCCTTTATAAGTCTGTTATACTAGATTTATATTATATTTAATTTTTTGGGGGTTAAGCTATGGCTTGTATAACTTAACGTAAATACTGCACTGTTAGTACATGTCCGATTGTTTCAATGTCAACCTAAGAGAGATGCATGCTGCACATTTTCTGCACGATTTGGGGTATTCTTCAGAAGGATTATTGCACTTTAGCTTTACAACAATGTCTTGAACGAAATATTTCTCGCTGGACACTGGATAAGGCAGATTGGTCACGAAATTATCTTCACTTATATTTTCTAGAACAGAGAAACTATTCATTTATTCTTTCACCTAACTCTGCTTACTTTATGATGGGGAAAGTTTCAGTGTTGTAAATTCATTTTTATGCCGAGTAGTAAACGTAAAGAGTTCTGGATTGAAGATAAGACAAATATTATTTGGAAAATAGAGAATGGATGTAGACAAATATATATCTCCCGGAAACGCAGTTTACTAAAATCTAAAACTGCTATTATGTGGTAAAATCAAGGCTCGAGTATTTCTATTCATGGGGAAAAAATAAGGATGCCAGGAAAAAGCTTAAAAAAGATGAGCATAATCAAGAATAAAAACAAAGCGCTACTGAAATTTTTCACGATTCAAACAAGCCACTATCTGAAAAAATATTCGTAATAAATATGTGTTTGATGCAGATGTGTGATTGGAGAATGGATTTGAACAATGATTTTTATGCTAAGTAATTTATTCATTTATGGTATGGTGAAGAAAAATAAAAAAAAAAAAAAAAAAAAAAAAAAAAGATTGTAATTAACCTTTAATTATATTTTTTTAAATCCTTCACTTCTTTTGGGAGATGTCATAATGCCAATCAACCCTTTTTGAGATCATCAATCAATTTTTGCATTAATCTGGGAGACAATCTATTTTTTTATCAGATCGGATATACCAAACTAAACTTTCAATTCCTTAATGTTAGTTACAGCAAGGTTTGACTGTACCTGATTTCTCACCGAAATCATAAATTTAAATTAGAATTCATTTATATATGCTATGTACTTTATCTAATCATAATTTATTTGCAGCGCTATTCACTATAATATATCTCATTACATAAAATACGATAAACAAAAATAGAATATAGATTAAAAAAAAATTTTTTTTGTTTAATAGTATTTATTTTTTCATGTATGATTTAAATTTTAAAAGTAATTTTTTTCTTTTGTTTTACAATTTATATCCTGCAATTAAATATAATTACTAAAGAGCTAAAACTAATAAAAATTGTCAAATGGTATTTTACATATACAAGAAGCAAAATGATTTGTATTTTGTAATTCATTATTTCAAACTGTATCGAGTGATCATAAAATTGGGTTAGGTATTTTTAATAGAGAAAAGCCACAAGGGCTACCTGCCGAAGGAAGGGATGTGTTCATGGAGGAATTTCTAAGAGAAACAGTTCGTATTTATGTTACACATAAGGAAAACTACAAAAACCCTCCATGCAGCTAGCCCATTCACCCAGATTCAGACTTGGGTCTAACTACTAGTATTCAGCAGTCTTAATTGCACAGCCACTGATGGGGCTCTATAAAATTTAATGACTGTTAATGTAACCTGCATTAATATTTTGTATAATTTAAATTTTAATGAATAGAAGGAATTTTCAATGTTAAGCTGCTTAAAAAAACAATCCAACAATATTTGGAAAATTATAAAAAATTAAAATTTATTGTTACTTAACAATTTTCAAGCCAACATTTTTAACATATATAAATGATTTCTTACAGTGTTCAAGAAACAAACGTAACTGATATATATCAATCACTTTTCAATTCACTTCAATGAACTGAAAAGCGATGAAATTATTATAACTTCAATGACACAACCAATAAGTAAAAATATACAGACAATTCGTTTTGCACACCCTTATCACTGGTATTAAAAATGAATAAATAACAATTTCTAGAGTTATGCAAATCTGAAGTGCACAATTTGGTTTCTGCACAGATATTTTTTAAATAAATATATTGAAACATTTTTGAAGATTTAAAGGCACGTGGAAAAGAACACAACAGACAAATTATATGGTCTACAAACGTCAGCAAAACTTAAAAAGAAGCAACATAAGCGACAAAATATGCATGGAAACAAGCTGTTTTATTATTTATTACCATAAAATAAAGCTAATATGTTATGTGTGTCAAAATCTGTCAACATATTAGCTCACAAATACTTGGCAGATACAATACCACTACTGGCAGCAAGTGCCATGCATGCAAATATAAAAATGCAGTAATTCCAACATGCATTAAAATTATCATTAAATTAATTAAATTGCATTAAAATTATTCCTTAACATGCATTAAAATAATTGTTAATTTCCTGCTGTTAGTATTGAAAGAAGCTCGAGTTGAGCCCATATGCTTAAAATATGCCCTAAGACCATGATATCTGCACCAAACAGCCCCATATCCTTTAAACTGAGCATTACAGAAAAGTGTGATCATCTTCACTTCTCAGTTGTTATTTATCATTGTTTTACAAACTTTAAATAACACAATAATTCACATATGAAATGCATTTAATTATGCTGGCATTGCTCTTAAGAAGCACAGAAAAGTTATGATATTTTCTTTTTGGCTTGCATAGAGAAGGGGAGGGGGTTAAACTGCTCAATATATCTTGGAGGTATTTTTAACATTTCATAGACTAAAAATTTTTATTTTTGATGTGCAGTAACACTATAACACTTACAGGGTTTTGAACATATAAAACAATATTGATGTTTTCTAACAAATAAAACAATTCAACTTGTACATAAATCATTTAAATTTATGATATAAAAGAGTTCATACAATAGTATATATACATTTTTTATTTCTTATGATTTTAATATTTTCTTATGATTTAAATTTGTCTTTCATCTGGCTAATGTTATTGGAAGAATGTAACATGTAGTGTGTATAATCATATAATGTGTATTAATCTAGGATTTAAACAATTAGTAAGACTTCTGCCTACAGCTGATTATTAAATATTAAGTTTTGAGGAGTCATAAATTATACTGGAACTGCATGGGATATAATCTTCAGTTAATTCAAGGGTCAATATCTATACCTCAGTTATAAAACTGATCATGTAAAAACATTTAAGAACACTAGATAACTATTCAATCTTTTCAAAACATTGATTCCACTAAAAATGAGTGGATTTAAAAAAAAGGTAAAAGTTAAATGAATTTCAAGAAATAAAATACGTAGTTTTTTCTTTTTAGGAATATCACTCCATGTAAAATAATCATGAATTGTATTAAAAAATCTGAAGGCTGCAAGTAGAAAAATACATGATTATTAAAATATTATTTATAAAATTTGCAAGGTTTGAGATTTATTAACTAGCTAATTTTCTAAGCTATTTAGCGCCTTTAAATCTCATTTTTGAATTTTGTAAAGAGCAAAATTTAAACAAGATTGTGCAAAAAACAAAACTACTAATATTTTTGGTAAATGAGATGAAGCTTTATTCAAAATAGAGATTTAAAAAAAGGAATATATATATATATATATATATTTAAAATACAATACTAACAGCAGATCTTAGACCAGTTATCGAATGATTCTGTAGGCACCTTACTCAGCTATATTGTGAAAATTGAATATTTCACAGCACAGTTACAGTGAATAGCAGAGTTAGGAAGCTAAATTGAAGGACTAAATTTTACAATGTTCCATATTTTCTTGTTAAGTGCATTTGCAGGCAAAATCATACATTTGCTCATATACATTTTTTCAGTGTATTCTTATTGGTAAATCCTCTCAATTTTGCTATTCTGCTTCCTCTTTCATTTATATAGTTCATTTCTAATACAAAATTAATATTATCTTGTTTATATTAGAAGTAAATGACACATTTGCTTTCATTTAAAAATAATATTTTCACAATGCAAGTAGAAATATACATAATTTAAAAAGTAAGACAAGGCTACTAAAGTCAACCAGCATTTCCAGTGGATACTTCTAATTATGATTCATTCGATAACATACTGAAAATACTGACTTCTGTGAATCCATGGCATACATAAAATTTGTTTGATCAAATCATTTGTATAGTTTCCTTGTTACAAAATTAAGTAATCCAAACAATTTAGTAATCACAGTAAATTTGCAAGTGTAAAAGAATTATATAGAAAAGATGATTTTTGCTTCTGACTGATAATGTTCAGCATGAATGTGCTAGCACATAAAATAAATCAGTTTAGAATAAAAATTAAGAGCTAAATCTAATTTAACACGCTGACGCTGGCCTGACCTACTGGAAGTCATGCTTGATTGTTCAGCAGGCCTGCATGACTCACCGATGGGTCACGTTTGTATATAAAAAAATACGTAGTACAAAATTTTATTTTATTTTAATTATTCAAATTAACATTTTAACATTATAATCAAACATTCAATAAAAAACAAATAACTTAAAATGTAACTTATAAATTAAATATAATTATTAATTTTACAATTATCACAATATGTTGTTACTTTCTTTGCTCTATTCATGGCATACTGAGTACCTTTAGGCTTGCTAAGCATTTATAGCATTATTTGCTTTGCTTCCTCATCTTCCTCGCAGATCCTTCATATGAATTTAAAAAATGTTTTTTTCTTTTTTGTTATTATTACTTCACTAGGGGGATTCACAAAATCCAGCAACAGGTGAATAATAATTGTTTTTGTAAATTTTAAAATTTTGATAGGCTTAGTTCCCCATTTTTTATAAACGTACCACACATTCCTGAGAGAAGTTCCACATATCAGCTGTATAACAATTTTCCCGCACCACCTCGCTGTTCTCCGGAAACAATTATAATATGAAGTTATTTGGTCAGACAGATTAACTCGCCCCACGAAATGGCACACGAAAAGAACAATGAATATCCGCGCTGCCGTCAACGTGTTAAACTACTTTAACATGTTTCTAATAATGGATATTATAATAAACCAATTATGTCTTTAGGAAATTTGCAATGTCATTAAATTTTACTTCATTGAGTGGAAAAAAACTAATTTATGAATATAAATTCAATGTTTTCAATAAATATATTCAATGAATGTATGCATTTTCTGAAACATTCTAAAATAGAGGGGGATTCATGTTAACCATGGTCAAACCATGTACTAATTTACATGACAACTAATTAAAACAATTTTCAGTTATTAATCATTTATAAGAGTGCTAATAAACAAAATTATCAATTAGCCTAATCTGTAACTTAAAAACATACTTAACATGGCACTTCAGATCAGTAAACATAAATTTATTTTTGAAATTGTATTAATCATTGTCTGACATTTCAGCCATAATGTCTTCCCAATCATCTTCAGAAATACTTCTGGTAGGTGATTTCTTTGAATTACTGGACTGCGAGTTTTTCAAAGCAAAGGAAGAATGAACAAAAATAGCTTCCTCCTTTAAACCCCACAGATCATCCCCTTCTGTCACTATAAATAAATATTCAAATGAATATGCATTTTGAAAAAATTAAAGTTTATCTGTAGTATATATCAATATTTGACAGTTGAAATTAAGCTAAAAAGATTTAATAGAAGGTACAGAAAAGACACCTCGAAGAAATCTTGGGGAAGTAATAACTCTACGAGATTTCTATTTAAATCCCAAGGGAAGGGTTTCAGCTTAGGATTCATTCTAATCTCAATCATAACCTATATTTATTCATGAAACTAAATACTTCTTTTTCTAGACCTAAATTTTTTCATAGTTTAGTTTTCTCATTTAATAAATTCATATAACTGTTTTTAACACATACCTATTCATATAACTGTTTTTAACACTACTAGTATTCAGCAGTCTTAATTGCACAGCCACTGGTGGGGCTCTATAAAATTTAATGACTGTTAATGTAACCTCCATTAATATTTTGTATAATTTAAATTTTAATGAATAGAAGGAATTTTCAGTGTTAAGCTGCTTAAAAAAACAATCCAACAATATTTGAAAAATTATAAAAAATTAAAATTTATTGTTACTTAACAATTTTCAAGTCAACATTTTTAACATATATAAATGATTTCTTACAGAGTTCAAGAAACAAACGTAACTGATATATATCAATCACTTTTCAATTCACTTCAATGAACTGAAAAGCGATGAAATTATTATAACATCAATTTCAATAAATTCTGGAACTATAGTGATTCCTCATGCCAATAAAAATGATGAATTGGAAATGAAACCACATATAAAACTAAGTAATTTGTATTCTAAATTTAAACTGCTTCACATATTTATTTTGCTTCAGCAAGCCCCATACAGTTTTTGTATATGTTTAATTTTTGTATATGTTTAGTATATCATGTCTCGGTATAGTGAAATTAATCTATTTCCATTTCACAGTAGTATTATCAAAAGATTATTATAATGTAAATACATTTAATAGAATATAATACATGTTTTCTACCAGTACTACAGTTTTCTACCAGTATTATTATAATATACTGAATAACTTGAAATATATTGATTAAAAAAGTAATTTTAAACCACACAGAAAACAGTTTGAGATTTTATGCCCAGTATTAATTATTATTATTTTTCAAATACTTTGGTAATTTGACATAAGTGACATATAGGCAGTGATTTTAGAGAGTAAGATTTGCTATGAAGTTTTAAATAAATAAGAAGTTTACCATTTATTTTTTTCCTAATTAATTTATGGCCCCAATATGGATTTTTAATTTTTTCTAAGCATCAAATGTGATGCAGGTAATAAAGGAATCACAATTATTATTTTCTTCTCAATAAAAAGTTATGAATTTCACTTCAATTTTTATTTTCAGCATTTGTAGCCAGTGCAATTATTTAATTTTTCAACTCCTGTCACCTCAAGAAATATCTACTATAGATTAAAGACAGCACTGTCAAGCTTATTATCTTTATTTGATATTTCAGTCAATACCATTAAAAATATTTTCTTTTAGCGTCTCAAAACGTCGTCAAACTTAACATGCTGCTCTGTCATAACTATGATAAAACAAAATTTACATAGGACCTTGTGTCTGAAAATGCAAATGTTTGTAGGCGTAGATTGGAAGAAAGAAAGTATGTCAAAAGAGTTGTTAATATGCTTGTTATTAAAGAACTTGGTTAAATCGCAGAAGATTTTCGAAATTCCTTCAATTTGCCACAGCGTATGCTTCCCAGCATCGACACATGGGTTCACGAACCCATTCAAAATAGGCAGGTGTGTCACAGATATGTGATGCTGCTTCCACAATCCTGGCAACGAGATCCATGTTTGATGCTAAAGTCATCTCATACACCATAGACTTCATGGAGCCCCACAAGTAGAAAACCAGGGAAATCAGGTCGAAGGATCATGGTGGCCGTGAGCCTGGTCCACCTCTGCCAATACAATGATCAGGATATGTCCATTGAAGTATTCCAGCAAGGTAAAGTTAAAATGTGTTGACACTCCATCAAGCTGAAACTAAATGCTTCAGTGCATAGCAGCTGGAACATTAACCATCAGATCCTGCAACACTCTTTTTAAAAAAGTGTGATAGGTTTTCCCTTCGAGGCGCTGAGGTAGTAGGTAAGGGCCAATTAACATGTCACCGATAATACCAGGCCAAAAATTTATGATGACTTTCATGCACATGTGTACATGAGTTTTCATGTGCCCACAGATGCAAGTTGAGCAGGTTCAGGACACTGTCCCATGTAAAAGAGGCTTCATCGGAAAACAAAATCTACAATGGAAAATCTGACTGTGTGATCCATTTGTGCAAATGCAATGCATTGGGGATAATCATCATCGCACAATGCCAGTACTGTTGGATATAGGGTATAGCATGACCCCATGTAGTACGTGCGTAACAGTGGAGCAATGTACATGCAAAACATATTCGTTTGTGGGTTCGCCCAAATTCCTATAGCACAGCTTCCTCTAAGACAGGTGTGTGTGCAGTGCATTCTTGAGTGATGTAGTTATCTACTTGAAAAGTTACTGCCTCATGCAATCTGCAATGCAATTGGCCAAAGAAAGCATAACTTGGCTGACATCTGTTTCGGAAGCAATCAAAGTACACCGGTACTGCCGCTCGTCAATTTCCATCTGCGACACCCATATCGGCCAATTCTGAGTTATTAAACTAATTCATCCTTCTTCTGCAACATACTCATCTGAAATCATCACGCTTTCCACTCTCTCATAAGCCTGCAAACATTTCCCTCTTGTGGTTACTGTTTGCATTTCAGGACATGTGTTCCTATGGAAATCTTGTTTGCCATGGTATGACAGACCAGCATGCTAAGTTGAGCAATGACCTTTTGAGACACCTCGTACAGCTAGCTACCTTCCCTTAAGCTATACATGGTCTTCTCTTCATTACAGATGTACTTTTTAAATCAGTTACTTGTAATAATGGTGGTGGTGTATTTAATTATGGCAAAGCACATGAGGCTATCTGCCTAAGGGGAGGGATGCCTTTGTGGAGGACTTTCTAAGGGAAACTGGCTCGTATACACGTTACACATGAGGAAAACCACGAAAACGCCCATGCAGCCAGCCTGTTCGCGGGATTCAAACTTCGGACCGAACTACCAGTGTTCAGCGCCTTTACCGCTCAGCCGCTGGTGGGCCTTACTTGTAATAATGATAAATGTAATAAGGATATATGGTGTAATGTAACTGCACAATTTGATGTATCAAGGATAATTATGTTGAAATTTATCAAGAGTTTATAGAAAGTTACATAATTTTTTCCTCTATTTGAAGGATTAGATATACTTTTTACTTCATATACTCATGTTAATAATAAAAATACTACTAACAAAGGAAATTTATTACATTAAGGGTAAACGTAATCACAGTAAAAAGAAATCAGCAAAATGAAGCTCATAAAATATATTTTCATCTATGGAATCAGTATGAAATACTTAAAAGTCTTCTTGACAGTAAACCATATCATAGAAACTACAAGATTTTCTGTATACATTGTAATTTATTAGATACTTATACAGATTATTAAGTACACTATAATAAATTTCTAAAATCATTGAAATAAAAAAAAAAAAAAAACAATTGAAAATTTTTTGGGAGTTACCATAGACAGGTAAGATTTAACATGATGCTATATTTTCCAATCACCTTTGTATACCTTCCATAAAATTTTCATTAATATACCAACATATCTTGTTATCTCAAAAGTAGGCACAAATATGCTTACTGAAACACTAACAAAAGATACACTGGCTTCCAAAAGTTAAGCATGCAATTTAAATTAGCATTTTTAAAAAATGTAGTTGAATTTGAATGTGTGAAAATCACTGTGAATACAGATGATGGTATGTAAATATCATATGTTACATCCAATCACAATTGACTGTCTGAACACAGGCTAATTAGAAAGTCACTGAAAGTGCCAGCATTCTGAAGGATTTGAGGAGATTCATTTAAAGACTGATACAAAGTGTTTATAACTTTCATACGATAATTTTTCATTATATTTGTGTTTCTACGGCTGAGAGAGTGAAATGAGTGTTGGCGTGCTGTCAGATGCATTGCAGAAGGACAGTCAATCAAAGACGTCACTCTTTCCTTTGCTGTTGATCATTAGGTAATATTTTGAATGTAAAAACAATTCTAAATAAGACAAAAATAGTCTGGAGACCTGTGGCCATTTGATCAAGAGCTAACACCATTTCTGAAAGTAAATATATTATTACAGTAGCCACACAGAATGAGGCACACAAAAACAGTCCCACAACATTATTGAACATCATGCATTTTGAGGCTGAGCATCCTGGTGTGGATTGGAATTTCAATGGGATACTGCAACCAGCTGCACATCTTGAAAGATGGTTTTGAGATGTTTATATGATATCGTGATCAAGTCCTATACCCCAGTGAGAGGCTCTACCCAATTGGACCTGATCTCCTCCTTATATGCTGTCACCATTGTTAACAAGTACTGAGCCAATAATGTTGAAGAGTACTTACAGAGTGAGAACATTTCTCATACACTGCCATATCTCCCAGACTTAAATTCCATTGAAAATCTGTAGGATGCCCTTCGGCATGCTGCCTCTGCATGTTTATTTCCTGCAGCCAGTCTCAGACAGTTGGAAACTGCGCTAATGGAGGAATGGCCAGAGCTAGCATCTGCCATTGTTAATCATCTCATTGAAAGCATGGGCAATTGCTCCAAAGTTTGTGAGAGGGTTTAGGATAGTCACCACTGTTGCATAAAATTTTTTAGCTAAAACAACAAAGGATGAAATGAAAAGACACAAAAAGTAGCATGTGATGTCAAAGATCACATGATTTGTGATGTCATCACAAACTCAATTTTCAAGTATTCCATAGATTATAGCTTGTAATTTGATTTTCGGTCGTTATTTAGAAATCTGGTGTTGCTTTGATTTTTAAATGATTTTCATTTTTTAGTTTTTAGCATTATAATCAGGAGAATGAATTTTAAATGTATGGCACTCAGGCCACAAACCATCATTTAATAATTTTGGAAATAGGGGGACTGACTTAACACTGATATAGCAATAAAATAGCACATATTAAAGTGCACAACATTGAACATTTTTTTGACATATTTATCCTTTTCCTATTATTTATATGGAGCTAGCCCATCTATAAACTATGTAATATAATCTGTGGTTCTATGAGTTTGAAGAAAAATTTTTAAATCACTCTTTAGACAAATAAGAGGCAACTTGAGTACAAATTTTACAATCTTTTAATTTTTAATTTTTGAAACTATTTATATAATTTTTGAAATTTATATAATTTTTTCAACTATACATATATTATCTTCTTCTCTCCTTTTTTTACTTCCTTGTATGAAGTAAAAAGGAAGTATTGTGATCGTGAAAAGTTTCAGGCAGCATATTTCACGAAATATCCATTTTGACCGCTATCGAATGCAATTTAACGATGTTTTTGAGTCATATCTGTATGTAAGGACAGAATAAAATGCTCTTTTCCTTCAAAAAAATTATAAAACTGCTTTAAAATTAATTCTGAAGAGAATTTTTCGTGGTGTCTCTTTTGTATATAGGACTGCTATAACATGTAGATGTGCACCTTGTATTTTGGTTGCAATCGGCAGCACCAAACGTATATAAATATATTTATATATATATCCACAATATTACCCGGCTCAGTGATCTGTTTCTTTACTCCTATATGTTTGTAAATTGTACATTTTTTGCTTTAAAAATGATTGAATTATGTTCTTTTTATCTTCCGGTTAAGGATTTTACGCCTTTAGTAAATCTGTGTGCAATATTTTTAGAATTATCAGCAATTTTAAAGTTGTTTAATTGCCGCTAAGCCTGTTTTTAATGGTGGCCATTGATGTTTACATTTGAAACAGGAGACTAGTGGATTTGTTGCCAATCTAGAGAAACTTAGCTTCGCAACAACAAAGATAACGCATTCATTTATTATTGCCAATTAAATCATGCTTAATTCTTTCTGGAATTTTTTCGAGGAAATAAGCGTTTGAGATTTACTTCGTAATTTTTAATATGGATATTTTGAGTTTTTATGTATTTTTGCCTTCTCGCAAAGTGAGAACTGAATTAATTAAATGAGAAATACTCAATCGTCTGTGAAAAACTGTTTCTGTTTTGTTTTGTTTGCTTAATTTCTTTTAAACATAGTTCTAGCTTTATTATAGTATTCGAATAGAACATGTGGCAACGATTACATAATTCTTTAAATGGTATACATTTTGTGCATTCTGAGTTATAATATGAATGAAATATAATACTGTTAAGTAAACCTAGCGCCAGAGTGTCGCCATGGTAAACAAAGTGAATTTTAAAGAATGCATTTATTCTATTGTGGTTTATGCGCTGTCGGCGAAGTAGGTTTAATTCAATCTAATAAGTTTAAATAAAATGCAAGAAAAAATGCGTATAATTTAATATTCCCTACAAGGAAGTCATGTGGTGTACACATCAGATTTTTTAAAGATGTGAAGGTCATCTGAGCTGAAATTATAAGCATAGAAAAGAGAAAGACTACAAACATGTTTATGTCATCATGTTTCATCACTTGATTTACAAAAGTTAAATACTATTTTCATCTTCGTACACAATGCTTGTTTTCTTTCATCTATTAATACAAAGAAGCCAGTGTATTATGATTTTTAATGATCCTAAAACATATAGTACAAATTTATAATACAATTACCTTGCCAACATACTGTATAGATTTACAATTTAATTATAAATTAAGCAATTTTTATAAAAATTTTAATTTACATAACAAAGTACTTTATAATTAAAGTACAGAGGTACCTTGCATAACAAACCTAATCTATATTGCAATAGCATTTTTTTATGCAAATCACTCAATTCACAAAATGTTTTGTATAGTATGGGAAGTGGTATTAGTTAGAGAGTAGTAAGTACTCTAGCAGTGGAGAGAGAGTAGAGTACAAGTGGTAATAGTGAGAGATGAGTTATCACTGAAAACATCTTGCTTCCAAATAGCAACAAGAAATAAGTAACTTTTAAACATCTAATTAGTTATTTTATGTTAATTACCTTTGCTATCTTTCTCTCTTTCCATTTTCCTCCCAGAATGAAAATTTCTAGTTTGCATGTATTGAAATGAGGTAGAAAGAGATAGTATTTAAAGCAAGGTTTTACAGGGTAGAATCAGAGCGTGTTTCACCTGCTGAAGTCATGTTTGCTAACTGATTCTCTTGAGAGCAGTATATCTGTGGCATTGCTTTATTCTCGCCCTTAGGTCTCGCCTTTTGTCATGTCGATATTAGGTCTGAGCCCACTTATGCATTTATCTTTGTCATATGCTGCCAAAGAAGACAAAACTGTATATGGCAAAAATAAATAAATAAATAAAAATAAATAAAGAAAGAAATGTATTTTTCTACCACTGAAAAATCAAGCCCTGATGATAGTTGCAACAAGGATGGATTCTTTCTGTTCTTCTCTTCCTTACTCACAGAAACTTCTTTCTGGGCTTCCTTAGGTTCCTGGTCAAGAAATGCTTGCAGTTCTTCAGTGATAATAAAATATTAAAAAGTACGTTTGCCTGTCCTATCCTTTACATTATTACTTATAATTCATGATACAAGACATATATATCATTGTTTA
The DNA here is from genome assembly GCF_044657685.1 of Stegodyphus dumicola. NCBI lineage: Eukaryota > Metazoa > Arthropoda > Arachnida > Araneae > Eresidae > Stegodyphus > Stegodyphus dumicola. The sequence continues at coordinate 88,373,705 of NC_140776.1, read as the reverse complement.
TGGGCAAACCATTTTTTTTTTTTTTTTTTTTTTTTTTTTTTTTTTTTTTTTTTTGCATTAATGTGTCATTAGAAAAGAAAATAAAACATATTTAGCTTCAGGTTTAATGTTATAAAATTTGTGCATGATTCATAATGCAAGACATTTTTCTGTCTCTGCACACATTTGTTATATAAGGCACCACTGCACATTTTAAAACAAGAATAATTTACAGACAGATAGTAAAAAGTGTCAAAAAATAAATAATAATACTTCCAAACATACACACTATTCACAAAAGGACAATTAATAAAAGAATTTTATAAATTATCTTGCACCTTACCAGATATATAATTCATATTGCCAGGTATTTGTTTCCAATAATCTCCACATGGATTTTTTTCTGAAATTCCAAATCTTCTATATATTTTCCCAGATGAACATAAAAGCCATACGGCATGTTTACTAATGCATAATTCTTGTGCGGGAAGTTCAGGGACTAGTATCCACTTTTTTCCAATGGGCAAGTTGTTCTCCACACCTTCACGGACATAAACATTATGTTTACTATCAATAACCCATACAGGATAACCGAGTGGCCCTACATATACCTGTAAAAAGCAGATTTAAAGATACATTGAGTACTTATGAAATCCTACTGATTGAAATTATGATGAAATTATACTGAAAAAAATATTTCAGAAATATCTTTTATGAAATTTTTTTATTTATGGTTAATTTTTCTGCAATATTTTTAATTTTTTCATCTAAAATTTTGCACATTATTTTCTACATATTTGTATTCTTATATGAGTTACATTATTACTTATAATTTATGATATAAGATTTCAGTTACCTAAGTAAAATCTAAATAAAATATAGACTGATAAATATCTTAATGTATCATGACAGTTCCAAGCTTATAAAATTTAATATGTAAGAGGAAAATGGTAAAAAAAAAAATATATATTCATTTATACTGACCTTGCAGAAGAAAACTTTAGTGCTACTTGGATTCATAAGAGGTAAAGGAAACTTCTTTCCTATTGCTGACAACTTAAAAGCAGAACAAATGCACATCACAACAATGAAAGCTATAGGGTTGATACACAGCAATGCATACAAGGCAATAAACAGCAATACTGTATTTAAGCATATAACACTGTGATGAGTGTACCTCATACAAGCCATAGCTAATTAAAATACCATTCTTTAATTCATAATTAAGGATAAACAATTAGCATAATATATGACTTCCTAGCTGATCAATCAGCATCTCCTAGAAACTCTCCACCTATCACATACATCACATATTATTAAAGTTGATTTTAATATAAAATATTCCAAAATTAATATAATGAGAGTGATATTGCTCTGATGTAAAACTGCTATGATATTGCTCTGGATGTCATCAGTAGCATCATTGTATTGCAAATGAAAATAATACTTCAGAATAGATACTTTGTCAATTATATATAGAGCTATATGGTATTTGTCTCCATTTCAGAATGTATCAGATAGACATTACCCAATGTTCTTTCATATCTCAGTGCATTTACTCCGTACATGCATAATGCAATTTAAATAATTTTATGATGTTCACATGAAAACTGAGCATCTAGACATAATTAGAAACAGGAGCAAAAAATTATGTCACTGTGCACTAATAGTAAAACTGTTAAATTGTTAAATAAGTTTTAAACAAGATGAAATAGAATTATACTCTGAACAATTTGCTAACGTTGTTAGAACTACATAATGTTAAAATGTTCCCTATAATTTAATTTAAATTATTATTCATAAATTATAATACTTCATAAATTAAAAATATCATTACTAATTTAATATATATACATGTAATGTAATATATAAATATGTGAAACTCAAAATTACTAACTTTAATTTGGCTATGCTCCTTTCCTGGAATCTAAACAACACTGCCCTCTAAAAGTTTAGGAATGGCATGTTTTTCAAAGTTCATCATTAAAAAAATGTCAGTAACATTTAAATTCACAATTTATATGCATGACAAAGTTTAAGAAAATATATGCAAAAAGAATAGCCAGCACTTTTATTTTATAGAAATGAATACTTATCTAAGAGTTGGAGAAAAAATGCAAAAATTTTAAGTTTTGTTCATGAGTGTTGATATTTAATTGTTATTAGCAATTTTGTTGACAATATCCAGAAGAAGTTGTTTGCCCGATTTATTGAGGTAGTGGGCGATCGGATGGATTGAAATGGGGATGTTATAAGCTGGTGCTCTTAGATGCCTCAATGTCTCTCACAGTGTAGTCCAGTGACTATGGAATCAGTTTGAATCTGAGGATTCTGTGTCTAAGACATGCTCCAGGGAGACCAAGACTACAATACCTGGGGGGAGATTGTTATTTTGCTCTTTTGGCCTGAAGGAGGAGCGACATTACTGTGCCTGAGCTCATTGCAGATCATTTAGTGCTCATAGAAACAAGAATCTCAGTATGCAGACACCTGCACAATACAGGCCTGTATGTTAAATAACCAGTCATTTGCATCCCCTTACCCCGAGGACAGAGAGCTGCCAGTTTATGTTGGCCAGGGAAACACGTCTCCTGGACCACTCAACAATGGGTTTCTGTTCTCTTTACAGAAGAGTACAAGTTCACATGGAAGAGTAATTCAGGTCGTAAGCTCATCTGGAGGGAACAACACATCAGATACAACCAATCCCACATTGTGAAATGACATAGTTTTAGAGGTGGTGGAATACTGGTTTGAGCTGGAAGCTCTCTTGGTGGTAACACTGACCTGTATGTATTCCATGAAGGAACTTTGACCAGTGTGAGATATCGATACGAAATTCTTGATCAATATATCTGCCCATATTCCGCTGCTATTGGTCCTGGATTTCTTCTGATGGACAAGAATGTGCGGACGCATCGAGCTCAGGTTGATGAAGAATATCTTGAGGGTCACGGTATGGAGCCGGTGAAATGGCCAGCTCAATTCCCAGACCTGAATCCAATAAGCATATCTTTGTGACTACCTTGGGAGACAGATTGCTGCTTTAAATCCTCCTTGAAGGTGTTAGATGAGCTTGAACAAGGATTACTCCACGTCTGGTTGTTGCTTCCCATTTCACTGACTGACAGCTTAATTAACAGCAAAGGAAGTCGCTGCTGCCAATGTATTGCAGCTAGGGGTGAACACATTCCTTATTAGAACCCATTTTTGTAATGTTACGACCATATTTTCCTAAAAAAACTGTATACTGTTTCTCCAAGACTGGATTTCTGTGCCAAGAGTGCAATTTTTCTTTGTGATTCATGTTTGTATTAATCTTAAGAAGCATTCTATGTCACATTCACTAAAGAACTGTTTATTGAACACATCAACTAAATTTATTGTTTCTATGTTGCTTCATTCTCAAATTAGACACCCAAATCATGTTGTTCCTTAACTTTTGGAGGGCAGTGTACATCACTGAGAAAAACTAACCTGCAGTATGTCATTCGCAATGCCATAAAGCCCTTGTCCAGTAGCAGTCCAAAGTTTAAACAAAGGACTCAAATCTTATAAATAGTCCTTTGCTGAAATGCACAATCACTTTTTGTACTTCTCTTGCTTGCTAGCACGTCTCAGTACTTCACTGTATTGTCTATTGCAGAGGTTCTAATTCCATGCCCATGAAGCTATTTTTGTGTGCCAGTGACTGTTCGCTATATACTATATCAATATCAACAGTGGCCAACCTGAAGCCCGCCAGGATTTTTTTTTTGTGGCAGCGAGATTCATCATACTTTTAGAAATAAAATATAAGCCATAAAATGATTGCACTGGCAACACTGTTTTGTCTTATCAGTTGTTATTGTCATTGAAGACCCTCACATTAAATCCATTGCACATTAAGAATTTTCTCAGCAATTTAACTTTTAAAACCGTTTAATTTTTATTTTAGGTTTCTCACCCTAAAATGAGTTCCTCAAGCAAAAGGCAATGAATTTATCAATTAAACAGTGATTGGAAAGAAGACTACGGATTTATCCACACAAAGAACAAGTGTGTTTGTCTGATTTGCAGTAGTGTTGTATCAGTTTTGAAGAAACATAACCTTGAATGCCATTTCAAGACTAATCACAATACTATCAACATCGATTATCTGCCTTAAACAGATTTGAGAAAAAGGAAAATTAATCAACTTAAATCAAGGCTATTTGACAGCAAGCAGTTTTTACTAATAATGCAAATAAACATGCCACAATCACTTCCTTCAAAATTTCTCATTTGTTGGCAAAAAGTAAAAAAAAAAAAAAAACCTTTCTCAGACAGTGAATTAATCAAGAAAGCATTTTTAATGGGAGCTGATGCATTGTTAGAAAGATTTTGTAATAAGCAAGAAATTACTACAGCAATACTATATCCCATAAAAAATCTCATATTTACCTGTCCAGTATTTGATCCGACAATGGATCTTCCCATGGATAAGAATTTCATTTTTTTGAAAAACCATGTGTGCAAATGGCATTTCTAATACAGAAAAGTTAACTTTATTTCCAGATTTTTTAAAAGGCATTGCCCTGTCATTTTATAATCACCAAAATGTTGAAATCAATAACTGGAATGTATTAAACATTTTTTTCTTCACTTAATTTTTTCAAGTTCAGAACGCATTACATTTGATGACTTTGTTTCAACTACATACAACAAACTGAAAGATATTGGTAAGTATGTTCCCCAGAAATTAATATTAAGTTCTGCATTACATTTAAGTGATAAAATTCTTATCGAGTCTTTAACACAAGGTTTACCATAGCAATACCATATTTTGTTCAAAGTATCAAATTCAATTTGCTCTAAATATTTTGATGAGATCATAGTATTTTTTTAAAATTTTGAAAAACATTTAAAATATCTTAAAATAATATTTGATGTATGTGAAAAAGAAAATATAAAACTAAAACATTCAAAGTGCCACTTTATTAAAAAATGAATTTTCAAGGTTATGAAGTTCGAGCAGGAAAATATCAACCCAATAAAGTAAATACTGAGATTATAAAATAATTACAACTTCCTGAAAATGTTAAAGAAATTTGGTCACACTAGTGCATCTTCAATGCTAAATTTGCTATCTCCTCAATTTTATTGGGTAGGTATAGTACAATATATTAGAAATTATTTTAAACATTGTGAAGTATGTCACTTTAATAAGAAAAGTAAGGAATTTTGGTTTAAAGCAAGCACTACCACGTGTAAATAAACCTTTTGAACTGTTATCTGTTGATACAGTTTGAGTTTAAATTATTATAATTCTGCTATAAAATGTATTCATATTATTATATGGACATTTGCTTCTAAAAGTATAATTACTGATACTTACATAAATTGTTAAAAACTTTTTTAGATTCAAGTCACAAAGAAAATTTGGTAAAATTCAGTTTTGGGGACCGTAGAAGAACTGCAGCGAAAATATATGCGCAAAAGGTGCCAAATTTTACAAACACGTCCAATTAACAACACGCCAAATCTAACAAACGCGCTGATTACAAATTGCATAAGTTTAGATAGTTCTATATTTATAAGTCCCCATTGAAATACTAGTTTAACCTTTTAATTCTTTTTTGGTGGCGCTATGGATTTAACAATACAGTTTGGGAATTACACAGTGACAAAAAGTCTGCAACAGAATTTTTTCAAAGAAAAGGCAACATTCATGATAGAAAATTATGTTTGAACAAACACGAGATGAAATTATGCTTTAGCCATAACTCGGTAGTGAAATGATGGTGCAGGAAAGAAACCTATAACGAGAAGGAAGTATTAAGAAGTCAAAATTGATTTGAAGGATCGAAAATCCTCTTTCTTACAGCCATTACGTTCATCTATTTTTGGTGTCAGGAAATGACATCTATTGAATTTTGTGAACTCCAGCTGAAGATGAACCACAATATACTTGTAGACTGGAACAGTTACATGCGTGAAGTGTGTGCCGCAGCTTTAATTGCTCAACCTAAGTTGAAAAAGATGTGGCAAAATTATTGAAGTAGACGAAAGCCTTTTCAGTGAAAGAAAAAATAACGTTGGACATGTTCTTCCGCCGCAATCGGTTTTTGGCTATGCAGAGAATCGAATGAATGTTTCTTAGTCGTGGTTCTAGATTTAATGGCAAAAACCTTATTGAACATCATAAAGAAAAATATCACAGAAAGAAGCATTATTTATACTGACTGCTGGAAATCATACAAGTCGGATGAACTGCAAGATGCCAGTTTTGAACACTTTACTGTCAACCACAACTACAATTTTGTGGACCCCGAAAGTGGGTGTCATACACAAACAGTAGAACGGCTGTGAGGCAGTGCTAAATGGTGTAATAAATGCCATTGGGGCACTGCTCGACAGCATTTTGATTCTTATTTGTTCAAATTTTCAGTAAATAGACATTTGTACAAGAAAACTTATATTTTCTCTGCTATGTTGGAAGACATCAAAAATTTTATGCCTCCCATTTAATTTCAGGTATAGTTTAGCCTTTTTTAAAAATAAATTACAGTAATAAAAAATTGTATTATATTAAATTAACCTAAATTAAAATAATAATCTGTAATAGTTATTTAATATTATGCTTCCATTCAGTTATGTTTAGCTTTTTAAATATATTATAATAATAAAAAATGTATTATATGAAATTAGCTTTACATCTACATTAAAATAATAATCTTAGATAGTTATTTACTATTATGCTTCCTTTCTTGTGCTATAGTTGCCATAATTATTTTTGGCAGCATTGGTGATTTTTTAATGGTCCTCAAAATGGAATTGTACTAAAAATTAAGTGATAGAAATGCTGCCTTTACTTCTTCAAAATCTAAGCATTTTTTGAAAAACAATAATATTACACAATTATTAATTACTGCTAATACACAACAAACTAATGCAAAGTAGGAAAAGTTAAACAAATTATTCTAACTAGGATTAAAATATAAATTAAATTCTTATCAAGGTAATACTGCATAGACAATATTGTTATCACAAGTTACTAAAGAATACAATAATATCTCTTATTCTGTAACAAAATTCCCACCATTTTATCTATTGTATGGAAAATTACCATATGATCCTTTAACTGAAAATCAAGATCTGTACCCACCAGTTGAATGAGCTAGGAAAATTGCAAAACGTAAACAAGGAAAGACGTGACACCTATTTTAAAACAAGTAATTTTAAACCTGGTCATTTAGTAATGTAATGAGGAATTTTCAATAGCCTAACACCAAAAACTTCTTCCTTTTTCACACCCTTATAAAATTTTAAAACAACATTCTGAAGTTACTTTTGAAATATATAAGCCAAATTCACTTGTTGTTGTCATGTCTATAATAAAGTTTATTCAAACAGTACCAAGGGCAAAGATGACAGCCCTAAAAATCTGCAAAATGTTATCATCATAGAGGTTTGGTCTCTTGAACCAGACCCCCAATTTTTAGCAATTCAGCAAGGATGGCCAAACAATCACAAATGTGTGCATTTGTCAGTTCTGTGTATGGACAGTTATCACAATTCCTGTAGGTTTTCTTACCCTTTGTGTCAATTATCAATCCTCTGTGATGGCCGTTTTTTAAGTCTGACAATGGTTTTAGTTGTTAATTGATCTCCAATGTTATGGAGCTGATGCTTTACTGGAATTGAAAGTTCCTTCGATCTATATTTGGCTATGGCATTCACGTCCAAAAGGGTGACATTTACATCATTATTATTGTTGAGATTTTGAGGCTATTTTTTTGGTGATGTGTTCTCATTAGCTGTGATGCTGATGTACACTGGCAACCGTTGAAGAACGCAGACCTTATTTTAATTCTGAAGATCGTTTAAGGTGAGAGTGAATCCTGTTGGTGATGTGGAAGCTTTCATCCAGGACTGCCTGTAGAACTGTTCATTTTGATTCCATCCATTCTGAAAATCTAACTGCTGATTTAGTGTCTTAGTTAATTTCTTGGAAATTTTTGCCTCCTAGATCTAATTTTGGTGGACTCTGGAGGCAGAAGTTAAGTCATTTAAACTGAGTCAACAACTTGTTCCATTACCATCAGATCCAAATGATTTTGAGACTTTTAACATCCCGTCGTGTCTTAATTGGTCTAAATATTAGGGCCTTGCCTAAATACTCTTGTTGAGAATCTTAGTTCTGTTCTTCTCCTGGCATCTTAAATTTCCATACCTGTTAGGAATTATGGTAAGCACAATGTTCCTTGGTGGTCTACTGAAATTTTTTGTATGAGAAAGAGGTTTAATGCCTCTAGGCATAGATTTCAGTGTTGTAAAAATCTGCCTCTTAGAGAACTTTATAATCCCTAATTCCTTTTATAAGAAGGTCATGTAAGAAAGTATTGTGGAGTCGTGGAACCACGAATTCATTAATTCAAATAAAGGGAGCTTAACTAAGAGATTTTTTCCTTCTATCAAAATAAGATTGTCATGTCATCACTTCTTCACAAACTATAAATTAACCCAATTTCTTACTGGCCATGGAAATTTCAAAAGTTATTTGAACAGATTTAAATTGAGCCAAGTCTGTCTGTGATTGTAGCCTTGGTGGCGAGGAGAATGTTGAACATGTGCTTCTTCTATGTCCTAAATATGAGAGCGAAAGAAAAGTTTTGAAACTGGGACTGAAAAATTTTAGTATTAACTAGCCTCCAGAATTTTACCAATTTATTTCTGAGAGAAGTGCATTTAACACTTTTTGCCAATTCATTGTAAAACTTTGTAATCATCCTTAATTTTATTTCAGTTTTTTCTTCTGTTTATTTTGTATTGTGTTTCATACTTACTTCTGTAAGTCCCATGTGATACTATGTGGTACATGGGGAACTTATTGTGTTTCTTTAAAAATAAAAATTAAAAAAATAAATAAATAAAAATTCTAAACCTCAACTAATTGATGCTTTGACTAACAGATTTTCTAGATGGCAATAAGTTCAAAAATTTAACCAAATCATTTGGCAAAAATGGTCAAGAGATTATTTAAATAATCTAGAACTATGAGGAAAATGAAAATGGCAGTTTGAAAAGAGTAATATCAAAAAGGATAACCTCGTACTATTAAAAGAAGACAACCTTTCAATTAGCTCATGATTAATTGGTAGAATTTGTGACATAATACCAAGAAGAAAAGCTGGGAAAATATGTCTTGATTTAATAAAAACACTTCATCAGATAGTTAAATGCTGAATTTCTAAAGCATATTTATTACCAGCATATATCTAAACTTCGTATACCCTAACAGAAATTTTATTACTATTACGAAATATACAGGCATGGTAAGACAGCTTCCCTGCAAAGCAGTTTTAGGGTTGCCATACAATGGCAAAGGAAGGCAGGGTTGCCACATTTGGCGAGAAATCATCCATATGGCGACAAAATTGGCGATATACCATGGACGGTTGGAGAACCTTCTGGAACAAATTCTTACCGGTTTAGCACAGAATGTTCTCGAACACAGGCCGAAAGCTATATAAACCCTGCTGGTCCGCAGTCAGTTAGTGTGCTCTGTGCATCGCGAGTTGTAGCGTGGAGAGTCTCGAGAGTATGTGGAGTTCCGAGAACGACCAAGCAGAGTCGGGTGCTTTGCAGGAAACTGTCTCCACCGTGATAGCCTGAAGGCTGGGTCGCTGATCGTGTCAGCGTGTTTATAGTAGTTCATCGACGACTGTAAAACGTATTTTGGAGCTGTACTGACAATATTGTCTAAATAAAGTGTGTTTCGATACTTCATCAAGTATTGTCGTTATTCACTCTAAATCTATGAACCCCGTATGAACGTGAAGGAAGAAAATAACGTAACAACTGTGTCAGAAGAATAAAAAAAATGCAACATTTCGTGTCAGGAGTGGGGTTTGCGAGTGAATGCGAGTGACCCGCCTGAAGGAAAAAAACCATGGCAGAGGAAACGAAGACTTTGGTGGACTTCTTAGCCAAGATGAGGGCTGACATAAAAGCTGGATATGAAGAGATGACAGCTGATATGAAATCTGGACGAGAAGAGATGAAAGCCGGTTGAGAACAGGTGCGAAAGCAACTCCCACAGATGAAAGTGGAGCTTGCGGAAGAAACTGGAGCCATAAAAGAAAATGTGGAAATGAATGAAGTGGCATCTGAAGTATCAAAGGATGAAGAAATGAAGGAAGTAGCTAATGAACTATTTGAGGAAGATCAAGAAATGAAGGATGAAACATTTAACAGGATTAAAGGAGAAGAACGAAAACTTGAAGAAATAAAAGACGCGAAAGAAGTTTTTGATTTTCAAGTGGCTGAAGTAGAAGAAAGTGAAAATGCGACTGTTAAGTTCCTCAAAACTGATAGTGAAGTTATGAAGTCGCAGGGAGTAAGTGTTGAACCATCTGAAAGTTCATGTGATGCAGAGATGGAGGAAGCCTATGTGCAGCTTAAGCAGTGTGCTCCAGTATTGCAAGAAAATTCACCCATCTTGCAAACTATGTGTGCAGCTCATAGTGCAGATTTTACAGACAAGGACTTGATTCTAAATCAGGATACTTGCGTTTGTAAAGTATCGGGCTCCGTTCATGATTCTGCTGCAGAATTTGGAGCTGGTTCCCAGGAAACGGAGGAAAATCAGCATGTACCAATTGGTAAAAATACTGAGGTAAACTAACTATATGCATGCTGCGAATGAACTACAGAGTGGTGAACAAACTATTTCACATCTTCCTGTGGATGAAAAGTCGGAAAGGACTGAATCCTCAGACTCTGATATTCAAAACAGAAATGCATCTGAGAACTGCAGTGGAAAAGTATTTAACCCGGGTATATTTTAATGAAAAGACTGAGACTGAAATTCATTCAGAACTTTAATTTGTAAAATTTAAAATTGTTACGTGTTTGTGTATATAACTTGTATATAGTGTAAATATTTGCTTCTTTAGTTATGTTACCTGTATGTTTGTAAAACGTTTGGATTGTATCGAATTTGGCTTCCGACCAAGGTTTATACTGCCCGGGACCTGCAGTCCTTGGGAGGGGGCTGTGCTATGAAATGTACAGGCGTGGTAAGATAGCTTCCCTGCAAAGCAGTTTTAGGGTTGCCATATGCCACATTTGGCAAGAAATTGTCCATTTGGCGACATACCATGGACGGTTGGAGAACCTTCTGGAACAAATTCTTACCAGTTTAGCCCAGAATGTTCTCGAACACAGGCCGAAAGCTATATAAACCCTGCTGGTCCACAGTCAGTTAGTGTGCTCTGTGCATCGCGAGTTGTAGCGTGGACAGTCTCGAGAGTACGTGGAGTTCCGAGAACGACCAAGCAGAGTCGGGAGCTGTACTCCGGAAAGCAGAGTCGGGTGCTTTGCAGGAAGCTGTCTCCACAATGATAGCCTGATAACCTGAAGGCTGTGTCGCTGATCGTGTCAGCGTGTTTATAGTAGTTCATCGATGACTGTAAAACGTGTTTTGGAGCTGTCCTGACAATATTGACAAAATAAAGTGTGTTTCGATACTTCATCAAGTGTCGTCGTTATTCACTCCGAATCTATGAACCCCGTACGAACCTGAAGGAAGAAAATAACATAACAACTGGTGTCAGAAGAATAAAAAAAACGCTACATTACTTTGCCTTCTTGCCTGCTGGTGGAATTGCTTGATTTTACATAGAAAGTCTTAATTTGAATTCTAAAAAAATTTTTTTTTTTTAATTTTTATTTTTTTAACTGTATTTGGTGTTTTTTTATTTAGTGTATGTTTTCTGTATTTTTCAATTTTAAATGAAAATATTTTCAAATAGGTATTGCTGCAAAATGAGAACTGAATTAATTGAATGAGAAAATATCTACAGGAATTCAAGGAAATACATTTAAATGAAGTCATGTGGTTTGCATATCAGCTTTTTTTTTATATTTATTTATTGCATAAGAAGTTCATATATTTAAAAATTATGAACTTAGAATGATTATCATAAATTTTATTTCCACTACTCTTTGCTATATTATACTGTTATTTTGAATTTTTGAAATGTTTATTTCTATAACTTCTGAAAACTTCATGATAGTTTTGCTAAACCAATTTTATTGAAATCCAGAGGATTTCAAAGTTGGGCGGTTGGATTTAGTAGTATACTACAATCCACTCTAAACCATGTGAACAATTGTAATTATATGTTAATTCCTACACTAGCTTCTCCAGTCTCAAATCCTAATGGTAAAAGATTATTTCTCCTAAATTTGTTTAATTTTAATATTTTAAAACCACCTTCTTCTATGTTTCATGCTATGTCTACTATATATGTTACTACAGCATTCATATTTGGAATTCTATCATCAGTTACAATTTATGGTCATAATTTGCTCCAACAAACATGCATTATGTTAAGTTCCATTATTTATTACAGAATACTCAAAATAGAGCAAACTCCACATTCCGATTTTGCATATATACAATACACACATTATCAATTTTTTTTCAACCAAAGCTAGGGTTAAAGAAAAGGGCTAGATCATTCCTTTGAGCGACCCCTTGGCAATGCGATCCTCATAGGGGCAGTTAACAAGACGTAGTCTGACATCACTATGCTCAATCAACTCTGAGTTCACATGTTTAAAACTGTAATTCTGCTGCGAAGTGATATTCTAGCAATGTGGACATCCAAAATTAATTTTTTTCACACAGATTTGTTTTCTATTAGTGTAAAATATTTAGAAAATTTTGTATCTATAATTTTAGTAATTTTTTTTTTTTAAATTTATGGTGCAAAGTATCATTTATGTAATATGTCTTCTTATACTGCAGCAACATTCATGAACCGTGTAGTGCCGTAACATTCATGAAGGTGAAAAAGATAGGGATATTGTATTTCATTTTTTCTAAATAACAGTTTGCTTTTTTGGGGTGGGAAAAATTGGACAGGTGTCAAAGACAGGATTCTATTATAGTGAAGAATGCAAGATTTGCAACAAACATTTTCTATTTCATGATTATGAAGATGGCATGAAAAATCGCCTACTTGGATTGCCACAAAAGAAAATGTTGAAATCCAATGCTGCACCAGGAAAGGAAGAATAATGCATAGTGCTTCTGAAATCCTACATGAATTAAATCTGAAGAAAATTTATTTTGAGGATGAATACAGAAACGATGATGGGAATAATAAATCAGATATGCATGATTTGATAATAGAACTTGCAAATAATGATGCAAATATTCTTTATGCCCTATTTGCAACAATAAACAAGAATACATTGATAACTTGTAAAAAAACAAACAAAGCTAGGTGAGCATTTTAAGTAATTTATAATCATATAAAACATCAAAGTAATTTTGCATAAAAATGACTTTAAACCTTAGCCCCTCTTTTGAAAAATTAAGTAATTTGCTTTAGATACATTCAGCAAAGTTATTTTGTCAAACTTAAGACAGCGAGCTGGCATATTGTGTTTATTTAAATGTAGTGTACATCATATACATGTGAATATAAGTCAGAAAATTATTTTTTAAATATTTATCATTATATAAAATCGCAAGAGAAACGCACCAAAGTAAAATTTATTATTAGGCCAAAAAGCAATCTCAGATTAGATTAAATTCTGAATAAAACTATGAATTTCAAAGACAGTTAAACACAAATTCCTCTTCTTTAGCAGGAGAAAAAAAAATTGACATATATGTTCAAAACTATGCCAAACTAACCAATTTAAGGTTGCTTTTTTTTGGGGGGGGGATTGACTAAAAAGCTGTTATCATAGTTATAACAGAAAGAGTAATAGAATTCTCTCTCTTAGTATGCAGACATTTTTCTTCATGATTTGAAAATAAATGCACAGGTTGGGGGGAGATGTAACTTTCAAGAAAATGAAAATGTATCATATTTTTATGTATTACTTCAAAATTAATAAAAAATTATTAAATTTTTAAATGTCATAAATGCATGCAACAATGAATTTTCTCTGCATGCAGCACAGTTTATTTTAAGGCTGATTCTTCAAATTTAAAACATTAATATATTTGCTGTGAATTGTGTCTTCGTGAACAATGTCAGCATGACTGCCGTTACTCCTCACTGAAAAACAGGAAGTGAACTAGCCCTTCTCTTCTAAGTCCTATGACGAAAGAGGACGAAATGAAAAACAGTAAGAGATCAAAATCGTAAAAACAACCTTGTATTTAGCGTAGGTATAATGAAACACTCAATCGATTTCGAGGGCAGCTAAAGGTCCCTCCTCATCAGGAGAAAGAAATACCTAGAAAGAAGAAAATAAAGGAGAAGGAGTCTCAGAAACACGTGGTCCTTATCAGCACTGCACGTGGTTATAGCTGGATTTTTTAATCAGAGTTGCACTGGCCGCCTACTTTTACTGAGCCAGGCTATCTGATCAAGCATAAAGGACAAGAAAAATTAGTGAAGTTAAACTAGGGAGCGAGGGGCAAATGCACCTTCACGCTCAAAATCTGAACTTCAAATAATGGAAAGCAACCACTGAACGGATTTTTATACCCTCTGGTAGTACCAAACACGAGGAGGTAACGCCATCTATCGGCAAAAATAACTGAATTAAAATAGTAGAATTTTAAAGGCATTAGGAAGGACTGGATTGGACTTCAAATCATTAACTAAACCTGCTAAATCTTTGTGAATGTGAAAAGCCTCAAGAAAATCCAATTCACCTATAGAAGAAGCCTTTTAGATAATTTTTGCAGACCCAAAGTCAAAATTATGGTTAAATGTCCAACTATGATACGCTATTGAAGACTTGTTAATTTCGCCTTTTCTGACATAAGACTCATGTTCCTTGATACGAAACTTCAACACTCTTTTTGTTTGGCCAATATATCTTAAACCACACTGACACGATATACTATAAATTCCCCAAGAATTCAAGACAGAAACGTAATCTTTTAGAATCGAAGGGTGAATTTTATTAATAGGGGAGAAATGACTTGAAAATTGAATTTCTGGAGAATCCGTGCAATTTTATAGTTAACAGAAGGATAAAATGGAAGCACGACAAGATCATTAATATTATTTCTAACAGTGGAATGCCTTCTTTGATGGGAATCTGAAAAATATTTAACGGGATCACGGGAGAAAATCCATGGTCAATCGCAACTGCTCTCAAATAATTAAGTTCATTGGTAAGCAAAGATTCAGAGGAACAAACTTTAAGCGTGCGGAATACATAATAGTAAAAGGAAGCCATTTTTTGCTTAACAGTGTGGCATGACTTGGCATGGGGTGGTAAATAAACTGCAAAGGGTTTACGGTACACAGTGGTGCTAAAATCAGTTTCATTGCGGATTATAAGAATATCAAGGAAGGAGAGGGAATTGTTGGATTCAATTTCAAGAGTGAATTGGATGGCTGGATCAATTGAATTCATAATAGATAGATATGATCAATTGAATTCATAATAAAAAGGGGGGAAAGAAAAAGAGGATTTATCTGAGATTCTATCTACTATAATAATATTAATGACCTTGTCGTGCTTCCATTTTATCCTTCTGTTAGCTATAAAATTGCACGGATTCTCCAGAAATTCAATTTTCAAGTCGGTTTCTCCCCTATTAATAAAATTCACCCTTTGATTCTAAAAGATTGCGTTTCTGTCTTGAATTCTTATAGTATATCGTGTCAGTGTGGTTTAAGATATATTGGCCAAACAAAAAGAGCGTTGAAGTTTCTTATCAAGGAACATGAATCTTATGTCAGAAAAGGCAAAATTAACAAGTCTTCAATAGCGTATCATAGTTGGACATTTAACCATAATTTTGACTTTGGGTCTGCAAAAATTATCTAAAAGGCTTCTTCCATAGGTGAATTGGATTTTCTTGAGGCTTTTCACATTCACAAAGATTTAGCAGGTTTAGTTAATGATTTGAAGTCCAATCCAGTCCTTCCTAATGCCTTTAAAATTCTACTATTTTAATTTAGTTATTTTTGCCGATAGATGGCGTTACCTCCTCGCGTTTGGTACTACCAGAGAGTATAAAAATCCGTTCAGTGGTTGCTTTCCATTATTTAAAGTTTAGATTTTGAGCGTGAAGGTGCATTTGCCCCTCGCTCCCTAGTTTAACTTCACTAATTTTTCTTGTCCTTTATGCTTGATCAGATAGCCTGGCTCAGTAAAAGTAGGCGGCCAGTGCAACTCTGATTAAAAAATTCAGCTATAACCACGTGCAGTGCTGATAAGGACCACATGTTTCTGAGACTCCTTCTCCTTTATTTTCTTCTTTCTAGGTATTTCTTTCTCCTGATGAGGAGGGACCTTTCGCTGCCCTCGAAATCAATTGAGTGTTTCATTATACCTACGCTAAATACAAGGTTGTTTTTACGATTTTGATTGCCACATTAGCGTGTTTCTCTTCTAGTACAGTAAGAGATGTCCATAATTCTCTTACCTTTTCTACAAAAGAAGAAGAACTTTCTTCTACATCTGATGAAACAGGAATCCACGCTTGAGGAAGTTTTGAACGAGCAGAAGGAGAAAGTGAACCAATTCTCAACAAGACACTACCTTCTTCTGTGCAAGCCCATGAAACATGCGGGGCACAACTAATATGGGTGATACTTGTAGAACCTATTGAAGTCAAATTTTCTGCCTTTACTTTCACATTAATTTCACACACTGCAACATTCAAATGTTTTTTGTTATACGATAAATCATCATTTTCATGAATGCAGGAGCAAATACTTACTTCACAGGTAATTTTTTAATACAAGAAAACTGCTTTCTCTTGCATCTTTTTTTTTTTTTTTCTTTTGTTTTTTTGTTTAAAAGATACCTGTTTCACGAAAAGATAGGTACATAAAACAGCTTCAACTCAACAATAACTTAAAAAACATGTATTAAACTACTAGGAAAGAAGCTAGATTATGGACAACTGATTAGAGAATAAAGAATAGCCTTCAATTCTGAAAACATTGTTCAAATTTACTGAAAACTGAAAATTGCATTCATTTATTATTTGAGATTGCTTCTTAAATAATATTCAACATTTCAAACAGATAAGCTATAAATTGTGTGGATATCTTAGGAAAAGACAAATTTAATTTGTTAAAAATGAAATTTGTATTATCATTAAAGACGTAATGACTATAATCCATAAAGTAACCCCCCAAGTTATGTAAGTAATACATTCCACATATCTTTACATAGTTGGAATTTTATGTAAGTTGAATTTGTAAAGTGCTAAGTGTATTTTCTGTGGCATTATTTTATAAATGAAACTTTATGCAGCAGTATTTACTCAAATATTAATTATAAGAGTATGAAAAATACATAAAGAATATAAAAGCAAATTGAAATAACCTTTTTCATGTCAAGAATATTGATGACAGTTTATTAGTCTTGGTAACTTAGCTACTGTTTTCATCTTCATTCATACAAATTATTTTGAACTTTTCTTCTAAAGTACTGATAGCAGATCTATTTTTTAAGTTTATTTTCAGCACATTCAGTTTAACACTTTAGACCTATTTTAAGAGTAAACAACACACACTAATGACAGTAACAATAGTGAGCTTTCAAAAATAAATATAAATAAAAAAATAAAAACAAAATATCATAAAAAAACAAAACATATCCTAATTAAATACTTTAACATCTTACAAAAATAGAAAATGCAAATAATTGTTCATAAATTTAATTATGTTGATCAATTTACTTTTCTTTCACATCAGTTCATCTGCTAAGAGATTCTAAGGCCAAGAGACGAATTTTCAAAGGATTTTTTAAGTTGAGGATTAAATTCTATTAAAGGTTTTTCATTTAAAGATAGTGTAGGTAAATCTTATGTTGCACAATCAAAAATGAACCTCCTGAATCTTCCATCCTTTACTAGAAAAACTAAGCATCAGAACTTCAACTTTTATCTTTCACATGCTCTTTTTCAACATGACCTTCACCTGTGAAGTAAAACACTTGGCACCCAATAACAAATTTATTGAAAACAGCCATTATTTTTCAGCACCTATTTAAATTTTAAGTTGTTAATATTATGTTTGACCAAACTTAAATGAAACCACATTTTAAATTACACTCTAATTCTAAGGAAGAGAAAGACTACTATAAGTACAATAGTTCTTCTTGGAATATATAAAAAAGAAAACAAAAAGAACAAGTACTCACTAATTAGAGACAAATTTAACAAATGACCCACACAATTTTCTACAAATCACCACTATAAACAAATGACTAAATCAACTGCATGAATATTGTTTGAATGCAGAAGTTATACGTTGAAGAAAGAAGGAATCATTTATGGAGCCCTTATTTCTAATTGATAGGTTTCAGTTTAAATGTGACAGATTTTTTGGGCACTTACATAACTGTGAATTTATATAAGTCACATATCATAAAACTGAGAGTTAGTGTATTATGAAAACCATACAAGGATAATACATTTTATATATTAAGTATGAAAAACCAATGACATGATAAAATGATAAAATTTGAATGAATCTTACCAAGTTGTGTTAAATCTAATGCTTGCCACCAGCCACCTTGCAAGCAGGTAAGTGTAATACCTCTTCTAACATAAATTGCTCCACATTGAGATAAAAGCCACAACGACTGTGAGCAAGGCTCCAACATACGAATACCAGCTATAGACGGAAGTTCAACAGCCACAAGACTATTTGAGTTGCATAGACAAAAAAGTTCATCTGCCTTATTCACAAACCACAGGGAATCTGTGAATGATAAACTTATCCGTAAATGCAAAAAGGAAAATTATTTCATAAATTATTAACTCTTTCGCATCGAGAGATGACCAAATCTGTTTTCAACAAACATCGAAAACGCCCATGTTTACGAATTTGTCTTGGAATAGTTTTCCTTTCCCCCTTTTGCGGTTTCATCCATTCATCCATTGTGCGCAGTTTCACCTTAGGGCCGGATTGCACCTGCGAACGTCAATAGCTTTCAGTATTTCTCCTTTATTTGCTTCAAAAGAATGATTGACATGTCTTTTAACAACTCGCGAAACCAATGAGCCATACACTAACGTGGAGGGGAAAGAACTAGGTACAAAATAAACCAGGCGTTGGGGCGGTTTGCCGTTGCCTGAATGAACGGGCGCTACGGGCGATTTCGATGCCAAAGAGTTAATAATGAGAGCATTTACATAATTTATAGCTGAAAGTTCAGATTAATTTCAATAAAATATGGGAAATATATTAGAAATAACACTTCTGTATTAAGCACTTTTTAATTTTATAAACATCTACTTTATATAATTTAGTTACAAATGTAAACAAGTAAGTACTTATAAGCTATTGCAGTGGATCTGCTACCTTATAATAGGATTGTTACCTAGCTCTCTCTAAAGTTCTACTAGTTAGGTCTACAACGTACTGCTTATTTCTTCATCAACAGTTTCATAAAAATTACTGCAGAGTTTGCTTGTTACATAATCCAATATTATTCTCTACATTAAAAAACCTGCTTCTGTGTTTGTTTTTTACAGGTTTATATGCAGCTATTTGATTCTTTTTAAATTTGTCAACAAGCTTATTTATGTTGCTATTCATATTTCCTCAAAATTTGTATTTCACGTTTTCCCCCCCTTTTTTTAAGTCACATAGGGCAGGAGTGTAGAGTATTTACACTTAGATGACATTATCAGCTGTTTGTTTAACTTTCTAAATCTTCTAAATTATATAAGGTCTCAGTTGTACATAAACCAGAAAAATTATTGGTAAAGGTTGATTACATACCATACATTACCCTTCTCATTCTATTGAGGCAGAGCATGGTTAACAAACTTTATTATCAAAATGATTTTCCATCTCTCACTTTCACATTGGCATTTCAGTTTTCTATTTTTCCTATTTTTTTCATTTTTGGGTGGTTATTACATTGTTCACCTGCATCTGTTGTTTCAACAATATTAAAACCTCAAGTAGTAATACATCCTTAAGGATCCCTCCCCAAGAGTCTACATATATGTTTACATGTTTTATATTAATATATATACACATGAAACCACAGTTCCACAAGCAGTTTAAATTATGTATATGTATATAAATATATTTATCGAGTTTTATCAAAATTTTCCCGCCATCGCAAATATTGTATGTGCAAACAGTTGGTGTTGGCATGTTTAATCATAGTTTGTAAAATGATTTTTGGCATTTGAAAGAAAGAGACTTGCTTTAGAACACTGTATTGTGAAATTTGTATAAAATATCATTAAGGTGTCTGAAATGGAACTATCATGTTACCAAATTAGGAACCATCATTTACTTTCAGTTCTCTTGCAAAACTCCAGTTACAGACTGTGACCAAATGATGTATATTAGCTTTAGGTGTTAAAGTTTTAACGTATGACCCTGTGAAGGTTTGGTACTGAGAGTTCAAAAACAAAGACTAAGACATTTAAGAAGCAAAGCGCTCTGGCCAGTCTACTGATGTTGATGAGGCCTGACTGCAAGAACTTGTGGAAGAAGATCAGTATGCAACAATTCAAGAGCTTGCTAAGGAGTTAGATGTTAGTGCCATGTCCATTAGTTGTTCTATGCATTGCATAAACTAATGAAAAGTGGATTTACTTCAACAACACAGGCTGAAACGTGAGTTGGTCTGCACCCAGTGAAGCCAATGACAGTGTTGCAAAGTGCAATTTAACTAACAAAAAGATCATGCATTGTATCCGATGGGATTGCAGTGGTATTATCCACAAAGAATATCTGGAAAAAGTTAAACCCTTGGCAATAAGGTTTACAGCAAGATGCTAGTCCATGTTGATGCTGCTATCAAGGAAAAACATTGAATTGACTTCCAGTGCAAAAAGGTAATCTTCCATCAAGATAATGCAAGACTAAATGTGTTTTGCATTCACTGGATGGACTATGTGCAGATTTGAATGGGATCTTTAGCACCCAACATATGGCCCCAACATCGCTCCTTCGGACTTCTACCTTTTTTAATACCTGCAGCTACATCTTGCTAAGGCTATCTTCCATTCTGCACAGGATGTCCAAAATGAGGTTGATCTGTTTTTGAACTCACAGCCACCAAGTTTCTAGGCCGAAGGCTTTGAAAAATAACCAAAACATTGGCAGAAAATCATAGATTTGGGTGATGATTATTACCTGCACTAAAAACACTGTTTTCATGGTTTTTTCTTCTTCCCCCCTCTAAATCAAGAATGTTTCTGGGTAAAAACTTTCATTAGTAACAGATATATAACTGTTTAAGAAAATTCAAGGCTAATATTTAAAATACAGAAACATTTTACAATTTTGTTGGAATTTCTTTCTTTATATGCATGTGTGTGTGTACGTGTTAAGTAAAATTTTAACTCCTAAGGTCTTTTTAATCTGGATATTATTCTTTATTATTTTAAAAATAGTAAAATACTTATTATAAATCATTCATTCTAAAGTGCTTCATTCCAAAATTAATCAGTCATATTATTCTAATGTAATGTAAATGATGTATATACAGAGTGTTTGGAAAATATCTAGCAAAAATGAAAGACAGAGGAGACAAAAGCAAGCAGATCTTGCAATGAATGTATGTGCCAAAATGGTGCATTGAGGTGGTATAGGGTGCTGTTGAGCAGAAGAAAAAAGGCATTCAACTGCAATAAATTGTCATTCCCAGTAAGGATTTTGAGTGTTATAAGCATTGATACATGAATTGTATCTGTAAGGTTGTGACTAAAATGCAGCAACTATTAAAAACTCAGTCCCATATACCTCCTTAGAGCAGCAGCTATACCATTTGCAGCCTTGCAAATACATGGTGGTGAGCTACACTTTCAGGTAATGATCCATACCACTAGAAATCTGCTGACATGACAGCAAAACACTTTTATCTCCTGCTCAACAGAGCCCTGCACCACCTCAGCATGTCATTTGGGCCTATTCCATTGCAAAATTTTTTCATTTTGGTCCCATCTATCTGCCACTACATTTTTGACACATATTTTCTGAAAACACTGCAATTATATACCATTAAATGTAAAAATGAAGTTCTTTTATCAAATAGTATTTGAATTAACACAAGATTACATACGGCTTTTCGAATGGAAATTTCTAGCAAACAAAAATCCTACGATGTGCCCTTATTCACCTTATTCAATGCAGGCAATGTTTGGTTCTCCAAAATTAAGACCAAAAGGTTCATGAATTAACTTTGGATTTCAAGGCACCTATGATAGGAAAACTAAAAACATTCACAAGAAAGTACTTCCAAAACTGCTTCTGAAAGTTTCAGGAACAATAATATAGTTGCGTTTACGTAAAAGAGAAATGCTTTGTGCTGGTTTGAGACAAAGACAAATGGCAATATGCCTCACACTGTAACATTTTTTAATTACTTTATTTAAATATTCATGGCAATATTTATCATTCCTTATATGTAAACTATCTAACACTAGTAACATTAGATGTGGTAAAAGTTTTACACAGTAAAAAAACTGTTTTAAAGTGCATAAATCATATATAAACAAAAAGGTCTCATTGAGATCTTCAACTTGATGTCAGCTTCATATGGCTACACCGAATAGTTCCAGAGATATATTGTGCAATAAAATGTTATCTCCTTTGTCTTTGCGATTACCATTGTAAATGGAGCCAAGGAGTCATCATCTCAATAAAGAGCCTCTTAAAAGCGATTTTATATTAAAAGATATCTCGGCATTAGTTAGCCATCCAACTTCAATCCACATACCATCAGTAAGCCGGCACCTTCTGCTTGCTTCCAATACAAGTCACAAGTCTCAAGTCTGTAGTGCGATGGTGAATGGTTTCAAAATGTTTTTATAAAGTGTCTTTACAAATGCCATTTTCAAGGTTTAACATCTCGATCTACTAAGAGTGTTGCAGCATTTAAACAGAAAAAGATAGGCCACTGAATTATCAACATTTTGATGCGCATCTTAGAATTTTAGCTCCAACAGTTTTAATTTTATTAGGTGATCTTTTACAATTTCAAGCATCTGCATTTAATCCCTTCTTTGCTCTTGAGGAAGTAACGGCATAGGGTAAGTCCATGTGATCAAGCCCCTATAACAATAACAACCTTACCTTAAAAGTTACCCCAGTACAACTATCCAATGTGTTACTGCTTAGAAAACGAACTTCGAACTTTTTTTTTTTTTTTTCTTCTGTAGTATGTCAATAAGTACTTTTCCTGTTGCACATAACTGCTAATTTTTGAAATATTTACTTATTTATTATTTTTATTACTATTATTATTATTATTGCAGTTTTCTCTTTTCCCCTCCTTAATTTTCACAATTCTTCTTTTTGTGATCTCTGATATCAATCTAATGCATAGTGCGAAGATAAATAGCTGCTGCAATCTAATATATTCCACAATTTTTTTATTTCAATCTAATTTTATGATAGTTAGTACCAACATATAAATAGTGTAATCATCATTCCTTATTTTATGCCTATTCACTTTTGATTTTAACATAATTTGAGTGTATTCTGTGCATATGTAAAATAACTTTAAAGTGCATTATATAATCTTAACAATTCTTAATTTTATACAGTTTAGATAACAGCATCCTGTTATTTTCGCTGATAATTTTGCAATAAGCATGCCTTGTTAAAAATTTTAGTAACTAATTTCATAGTTTATCGTGCTTTAATTTATTTTTTCCCTTTATCTGATGTACTAACGGGTGTATTAACCCTCTGAGCGGTGCAGGATTTTAGATCTGTCATGAAGATCGGTATTTAAACAGCATTTATTAATTGAGTTTCTAAATTACTTATTTTTGTCTGTATTTTCATAAACGTACATTCATTAAGATGATATTTGCATTATTAAAGAAAGTAAGAAAGCAAAATATCTTAAATCATAAGCTAATATATGCCAAGTAGCAAAACTTCTGATGACTCGATAAAGCCTCTCATAACACTCAGAGGGTTAAGTATGTATATAAGTACATCACTTACTGTTCTTAGTTTCTCAGCATATAACATACTGCAATGACATTAGTTGTTTTATACCAATAACTGCTGCTACCAACTCTTGCCACAGCCCTTCATATCTATACTACCAGTTTTTACCTGTAGCCATATTTGGTCACAGCACTTAGCATCTTCAGAATCAGGTTCCTTTGATTTGCTTAATGAGTATCGTTTTTAATACAACTGGGACTAAGAAATGCTCCTTTCTCACATTTGATGGGGTCACTTGAAACCTCTCCCACTACAGGCAAAGATATTACTTTTTTGAATACTCCCGACAGATCGTCTATGGCTTCAAGACTGGAGAAAATTGACGCAATTGAGGAAAATTTTAGGGGGCACCTTACAGTGTGCAGGGTCAGATCCAGACTTAAGACTGCAGATCACAAGAAAATGCAGGATTATATTTGTGAGATTCTGAATATAGCCTCACAGGAACATATCCTTTTAGCCAACTAAGAGGGGCAAATTTTAGAATTAACAAGACATTTAAAATTGCAATGGCAGGCCTCAGCAGCAGTAGCAGCAACTGCACTAGTATAGCAAGCAGGAGACAGGCAGCAGCAGAAAGAAGAAGCAGCAAGTGAAGGTTTTTCTGTAGTGGTTAACAGATGCAGAAGTTCCATAGTGGTTAACAGAATGCAAAACAAGTTCCTCCTACCAACAAAGCTTCCTGACCACATATTCCTTATTAAAAATAAAGATACGAGTCACACTATTGAAAGTGTCCAAAAGCAGCTAGTCAGTATTATTAAGTCTAACAAAATGGGAATTAATGTCATCCAAGCAAGACCTATGTGCTCACAGGAACAACTCATCAGGTGTAGTGAGAAGGCAGACCTGGACAAACTCAGGACCACCATCAGTGAAATTCTGGAATTAAAAAACTCATTAAGTGTAAGAGTGCCCAGACTGCCTAGACGTATCATGATAGTCTTTGGTGTGCCATTCAACAGTACAGCTACATATATCACAGAGGCTTTCTCCAACTTATTTCCAAGTAACACGAAAGAGTTTAAACTTCCCATTCATTCATACCCAAAGGAGGATAACACCTGCCATTGGCTAGTGAGTACTGGAAGAGAATAGGCCGAACAGTTATTAGAAAGGAAAAGAATCTACATTGGACTCAGTGGCTGTAATTTCAAAGACTATCAGAATCTACATTGGACTCAGTGGCTGTAATTTCAAAGACTATCTCCAGGTGAGACAGTATTACAACTGCCAAGAATTTGGGCACTATAGACGTTATTCTAAGTCCAATACAGCCAGCTCCAAGTGTGGCAAAAGACAACCGACAGAAAAGTGCGACTCAATTACCACCAACTATGTCAACTGCAGACTTACGAATGAGAAGACAGGCAGCATCTTTGACATGCAACAGCCTGCAAGCACATCAAAATGTCCATGTTGCAGACCAGAATTGGCCAGAATGAGCTCAGCCAGCGAGTCAGTAACAGAATAAGTTTACAGCAGAGAGTAGATCAAGATCAAAATTTTACTATGCAATCTCCAAAGGATAAGGGCAGCCACACTCAATATCATGGAGGTGATGTTTTCCAGTGCAGCAGACTTGACACTCTTTACAAGAACCATACATAAGGGAGAGAAATTTCTTGACCAGCCTGTAACAAGTAAATCCTACACTCCCAGTATGAGAATGTCAGCCATTTTTGTATAATCGCCCTCTAACCCCATTGCTTATGGAAGCGACAGATGACACAGTAACAATCTTGATTGAATCCTCCAACATGAAAATAGCAATCACTTAATTAAACCCAGCCTTACCATGAACATTCCAGAACACCATAGTGGCTGGTGATTTTAATTTCACCAGCCCCTTATGGGGAGTACAGACAGAAAATCGCAGAGTGTAGAAATTGTTAGAATATGTGATGGCTCACAGACTAGCAGTAATAAATAAAGAAGACTCTCTGCTAACATTCAACAATGTAAGAGCACAAGGCTGGCCAGATATCACATTTGTTTCATCATCAGTATCTGCATACATAAACAACTGGGAGATAATGGACATATCCTCTATGAGTGACCATTGTATAATACAATATGGGATCAATAGCAACTCCCGTACCTAACAAAAAGCTGATTCAAAACCTGCTATGGAGGACACAACACATTAATATATTTCTTCAAGCCATGAGTGAGCAAAATCCTGGAGCATGTGGATAAGTGTGACTCCCCAGAGTAGCTAGACACTACATGTAACTACATCATAACTAAACTGACACAGGCAGCAAAAGCTTCCTACAAACTTAAAACAAATAAAGCCAAAAACTTTTACTACCTGGTGGAGTAACCATATCTAGGAAAGAAGAATCAAAATAAGAACCCTGAGGAGATAGGTGCACATGGAGAATGATGAAAAGCAGAAAATATTAAAGTTTGTATGCTACAGGAAGGAATTAGCTCAATATAAATCCAGTCTGAAAAACAAGAGTCATGGCATAAGCATTGTAGTAACATGCAAGCAACCTATGGAACATTACAGAAATAGTCACAAATAAGGTTTTTCAATCCCTACAACTTACTACTAAAATAAAACAAGATGCAAAAAGCAAAACAAAAACTCTAAACACCATCCTAGAAACAATATTTGCAAAGACAAGATGTAAAATGATGACTCACATAGAAATAAGACAAAAGTTTCATAGGAAAAGCCAGAAAAGCAGCTGCAGACATATTCTTCCTCTAGACCACAGACTACATAACATCATTAAAGCCCTAGCAAACAAAAAAGCACCAGGTCCCAATTGTTAAAGAAATTCACAACGACTGTTTCTACAATATGCAGAGCTTACTGGCAATTGGGACATTTTCCTAGAAGCATAAAACTAGCTGAAATTGCACTATTTCACAACCAAAGTCAGATCCGGCATCATATAGGCCTACAAGATTTTAGAATAAGTAATATTACAGTGCCTTAATTTCCACAAATACAGGAACAAGACTATAAATGAAAAGCAACATGGCTTTGCACAGAAAAATCCATAGACAATGCCTTAAAACAACTATTAGATAACATAGAACAGAACAAAGACAACAATTCAAACACATTGGTCATATCGTTGGATACCAAAGAGGCATTCAACTCACTATGGTGGCCAGACATAGTCAAATGCCTAGACACCATCAAATGCCCAAAGGAAATCCTGAACCTTATAGACAGCTACCTTACAGGACCGTTTGATACAACTTACAACAGACAATGTTATACTCAAGTTGGAAAGAGACTGTGCCCGGGGTTGCTACTTGGATCTATGCTTCGGAATCATGGAAGAAACACAGCTTTCGCACTCTATGACCAACTACAAGGAGTGGGTATCCAGGCATATGTGGATGATTTTCTGTTGGTCATTCACGTAGCACGGACAGTAGGCTAAAGGCACAAAACACGATCAATAGTTTTGCAAGCTGAGCAAATCAGCACAAATTAAATATCTCAGATAAAACTAAACTGTTTATACATAGGCATGGGGCGCAAAACTAGAATCACAGCGCCAAGCTAAATGGAGTCTATAAAAGAAGTCACCGACCTTAAATACCTAGGTATTAAGCTTTTCTGGGTACCACACATTAAAGAGCATAAGCAGAAAATATATGAGTGTAACAATTCTATGGTTAGACTAACAGGACCTCACTGGGGTACTCCAGTCACTATGCTTAAAAGCTCATACAGAACAATCTTAGAAAAGATCATATTATATGGGGCTGCCATATGGGGAAAGATGCTCACCGCTCATATGAAGAGGCAGCAGCTTCTCACCATTTAAAGAATGCAATTATTGATAATATGCAAAGGTTATAGAACATCGTCAACTGCGGCACTGTAAGTACTCATGAGTATCCCTCCACAGGACCTTATAGCAGAGACAGAATCATTATTAGTACAGACACTGCTCCGGGAAGATAACATCTGTCTGTGACAAAAGACATTCTACTACACTGACTATGAGAAGCACAACCCGATCATGCTAGAACATCCATCAGAAATGAACTTATCACACACAGTCAGAGCCAGATTTATACTTGATAAGGCCCTAAGTTATTTGAGATATGGGGTCCTTTATAAGTCTGTTATAATATATTTCAATACTATTTATACTATATTTCAATTTTTGGGAGGGCCCCCAAGAAAGCGGGACCCAAGCTATAGCTTGTGTAGCTTATACGTAAATCCAGCCCTGCACACACAGCACCTGCAATATACCCTGCCAGATAAGAAAGCACTAGCTATATGTATATAGATAGCTCAAAGACTGAGAAGGGCACAGGCTGCACCTACTAAGTATTCCAAGAAGGAGAAAAGGTTGAAAGTTGGGAAAGACGACTGGAAGGCAAAAATACCATCTTTCAGGTGGAACTTCTAATATTAAAAGCAGACATCAATTTGGCAAAGTATCAATTAGCAACAAAGGTAACTATATAGAGAGTTTATATATAATATATAGAGAGAGAATATGCCTCAAGTTTGGAGGGACAAGGAGTCCTTTAGTGCAAGGTATACAAACAAACAAACAAACAAAAAAAAAAAAAAATTCTCCTAAGGATCCCACCACATGACAGACTCAACCTTATCGGGGTTCCAGCTCATGTGGGTATTGCTGGCAAAGAGCGGTGGATTTGCTTGCGAAATCTGCAGCCAATGACTCTAGTACACTGGAAAACCCAATAAGTATGTCACAGTCTTATTTTTAAAAAAATATCGCCCAATAGCCTTGTACTAGAATGGCAGAAAAGATGGGAATGGGAAAGCACATGTAGGAGAACCTACAAGTTCTTTCCAGAAGTTTCATGCTCAATTAAAACACACAGCAATGCACAAACTTATTTCTACACTGACCATGGTCCCTGCCCTTATTATCTTAATGGTCCCTTCCCTTATTATCTTAAGAGATTTGGCACGTGAGACTCAGAATTATGCGACTGTGGTGTGGTAGGTGATGCAGATCACTACCTCTTCAACTGCACCTCATAAACTGCATTTAAAAACATTAAACAGTAAATACTGTCCGCAGTGGGAGAAGAATACCTGTGGCAACAAGCAGGCAAAAAGCACAATCGAGGAAGTGATTAAACTATGCTCAGCAAGGTATTAAGAATTTTTTCCCCTCCCTTGAAAATTGGATCTTTGCAACATAATTTCAATATCAAACAAACCAGATAGTTTTACAATAATTGAAAATCCACATTAGAAAAATAGCTCACCCCGTAGAATAGTAACTTGAGTGTAAGAGCAAAAACTATAGTAATGTAAGATTATTACTTTCCATATTGCATGTACTTGCTAAAAATGATGTTGTAAAGCAGTTAAAAATAACAGAAAATCCTATCAATATATAACTGAATTACAAGTTTACTGTGATTATCTCAGTAACAGTATTGTAAATATGAAATCAGATAATGTTTAAATGTGAGCATAACTGTCATGATTATATCTAAGTATATCATGTAACTTATACAAGGCAATGTAATTAACATATCTATGCTTATACGCAGGCCTTGTATGACCATGCAATATTTATATTTATACATGGAAGACCCTTTTGCCAGGATGATTATTAACACTGTAAGACTTTTACAACAAAGTCAGGTCAGTGGTTATCCTGGGTGGCAGTCTGTCACATTGGAAACACCAATGAAACATATATCTCATATTTGAAAATCTGATTCTTTCTCATTATCTGCAATGAAGTATTGACGAGGCAATACATCATGTTCCCAAAACATATTTATCTGGCAGCCCATAATGTCACCCAAAAGTATTTATGTGACAACCCAGGTATGCACATAAGATTCCGTCTAGACAACTTTCCATTTTCACAGACATTCTCATTAGTCTGACTGCAGATTATGATCCCTCCTATGGAAATTTCAGCATTTTAGCACAACGATGGACTGCATATTGAAATTTCTGTTGTCTTTGACAAAATCTCGAACTTCCCACACACATACAGCATAATGTGTGAAGAATGCAATTTCAATCTTAACACTCTGAGCAGTGCAAGTTTTTGGATCTGCCATGAAGACTAGCAGTATAATTGACTAATTAAACAGTATTTATTAGCAAAATTTGTATAATTACTTATTTTTGGGTGTATTTCCATAAGCTTACATTCACTAAGATGATATTTACATTATTAAAGAATGTAAGAAAGCAAAATATCTTAAATTTTAAACTAATACATACTGAGTGACAAAAAATCTCAAGACCGGATACAGCCGGTCATGCTGCTCAGAAAATTATAGGCATAATGCACCTCTTCTTAAAATTTTAGGATTTTGGTGTTTGTGCTTAATGCTGAGTTTGTTCAATTCTTCGATTTTTTTTTTTTTTTAAATTAAAAACAGACTGCTGTGTACATGGGATAACAGCACAAGAAAGCAAGAAGTGTGTGGACCTTAAATAGAAAAAGTTGAATGTAAAAAAATAGGAGGCACTACATGCATCGAAGAAATAGACAAAGATATCCAAAACAAATGTTTCTCTCCATAGTTTACCAATGAGTTCATGAATGCTCTGCAAATTCCCTAATGAGTTCACAATTTTACAGCTTCTATATTTCAGAAAATCAATCAAACTTTTCTATTAAAATTACTAAATCCTCATGTCAACCCCCACAGACAAAAAAAAAAAAAAAAAAAAAAAAAAAAAAAAAAAAAAAAGCGCAAGCTATGTTATAACAGAAATTACTAATTGAAATTTTGTGAATGTGAATTATTATTTGAAATACCCGCAAATTATTTTGTTCTAGGTTACAGTTATGAACAAAATAACTTAAATATAATAATTCATCATTTTAGAAAGAACATTCACTCTTTAGAAAGAATGATATTAAAATGACTTGTTCAGGTTATCAATAAATTGATTACATATACACTGCTAAAAAAAAAAAAAAAAATGAGACAGTTCTATATCTCCCATTCTACTGGGCCGATTCACGAAATTCAAATTGCTTTCTTCCTGTCTCGAAAGCACGACTTAGGATATATATTAGATTTATATATAGCACTATTCTAACATAGGTATTTTGACACACTTTTTCTGAAATAACATACCAATTTTTTACCTATTTCGATTCTACGACTCAAATTATGCCTAAATATATAAATTTTGTAAAATTTGGTGCAGAATTTATGGAGAAATTCAACAATTTATGTTGGCACTTTTTATTCAGTTTGCGCCAAAATTAGTTCACTTGGCGAACATCTTAATATGTGGCAACCTATTTTCATTTCCATTTTCACATAGTGCGTGAGAGGAAAAAAAAAAGACTCAATCGTTCCTTCTTTCAAATAATGCTCTTTATATTATATTTTTAATTATAATTGTTATTAATTTTTAGCAATTTTTTTCTTTTCAGAATTTTATTTTAATTGTTTACGTTGCATAGTTTCTTTCGAATAACTGTTTTAAAAATTTCTATTTACTCATTCGAACTGCATAGTTTAAATCAAAGGTGCATCATTTATTTTATTTATTTTTTTCAAATACTTTTCTTTATACTATATTTTTAGTCATAGTTACTATTTTAGGTAATTTTTAAATTTTTAGACTTTTATTTTAATTGTTAGTGTTGCATTGTCTCTTCAGATAATTATTTTAAAATTTTCTATTTATTCATTCGAACTGAGCATTTAAAATATATTTATTAATATAAATTTTCCAGAAATTGATTTTATTTATTTGAATTGCGTTTCTTTCGGAAGAATACTTTGTAACCCAGACTACGATGCTTTTGAAAACTGCGTATATTACAGTAAAGCACACTCAACCCACCTTTCAATGTTCCGTTCAGAAAAGATATACAAATAAGAGAGATGTATAACCAACATTTTAACTTAGGATGACTTGCATATACTGCTTTAAACAGTTTTTCTTCAGGCATTCTGCTTTATTCTTGCTCTTTTTCTTCAGGCATTCTGCAAGTATATTAAAAAGCATCCAACTTTTCGAAACATCTTGGTATTTCTGACAATCATTTTAAATAAAGTTATCGCTTTCTATTTCATAAAGGCCCACAAACGGCCTAGCGGTAAAGTCGCTGAACACTGGTAGTTCACTGCGGGGTTCAAATCTCGGTAAATGGGCTGGTTGCATGGGCGTTTTCGTGGATTTTCTCATGTATAATGTGTATGCCAGCTGGTTTCCCTTAGAAAGTTCTTCACGAAGGCATCCTTCCTTTTAGGCAGATAAACCTAATTTGTCGTAACCTAATAATCCATTTCATCAGTATTTAAGTCAGAGCCTTTATCAATTTTTAGAGGTTAACATTTTGAAGGTATGCGATGAAAGGAAAGGCTTGTTTCATCAAGAGGCTTTGGTTTATTTAATTATGACAAAGCACACTAGGGCTATCTGCCTAAGGGTAGGAATGTCTTCGTGGAGGACTTTTCGTTTCTTCAGGGACACTAGTTCGTATACACATTACACACGGGGAAAACCACCAAAATGCCCATGCAGCTAGCCCATTCGCGGGATTCGAACCTTGGACCGAACTACCAGTCTAAAACCAAACCATATAGTCTAAAACCAGTCGCTCTTCACTTTAATCTGCAATGATATCGTTTTTGTCTTTTAACACAAACTGAATTGATGGTATTTGCTGGTGTACATTTTCAAGTGTTTTCTCTTTGAACACCTAAAATCTTTAAAGTGTCCTGAAAGTATATTCAAAAGCGTCCAACTTTTTTAAACATCTTTATGTTTAAAATGTTTTATGTCTAACAGCCAAATTTCCCTTCAAATTTTTGCTTACATTTCTCCCTAATTTTCTTTTGTATTTCTACAGTTATTTTCAGTGCTCACACAAGAAAATTAAGGTTTTTGATTGTTATAGTTGCATAAATTTTGCATTCTTGTCAATTTTTTTAAACTATCAATTGCATCAACTGTGTTTCAGTTCAAGACAGCTTTTCATTTTCTAGACATTTTAACTATAAACAAAGTATAGAGCAAAGTCCAAAGGATAAATATTTTAATTAAAAGATTTTTGCTAAATGACAAAGAAATAAAACAGTCCAGCAGTGTTTATTCTGTACCACCAAGTGACCCAATTCTTATATCGGCTGAAACAATCTAAATCATATTAAAGATCATGTTTTTTTTTATACAATCTATAATGCTAAAGAAAAATTAGCTCCTTAAAACATTCTTTCTAAGAGAATTAATATAAAAATTTATATTTATATATACATATATATAAAGCTGGGACTTGAACCAAACAGTCAAACTTTTAAAGTATTATTTACATGGTGGTTATAATTAAAGTTCCACTTTGAAATGTTCATAAAAGGAAAACTACCGCACTAAATGGTTACCAAACTTGGGAATCGTGTAAAGGAGGTTATGGGAATTTATTTCCACTGGAAAAAAAAAGAGTTAAAAAACTCACCACCAGGGAAAAAATGGCACTGTATGTGATATTGATAAATGAAATAAGACATGAAAACATTGGTTTAAAATGTGTTTAATCGTTTCCGAAACGTGTTACAAAGCATGTTCAATGTAGCATCCAACATTTTCCAAAAGGAAGTTAAATCCTGTTACTGCATTCTCAACAGCAGCTCTTAGCACATCAGGAAGAATGTTACGGACATGTTGGTGTATCACATTTTTCATTTCTGCCAAATTGGTTAGATTATCACCATAAACAGTGCTTTTGAGATAACCCCATAGCCAAAAGTCACAGAGGTTGAGGTCTGGTGGGAAGTGGGGAAGTGTCGGCCTATAAGACGTTCATTCGTGAAATGTTGCCTAAGTAACTGTGCGACACATGTGAGGTGGGGCCCAAACCCTTCATAAAAATCCTAGTATTTAAAATGTCACGTTACTGCAGTTCATGTATCGTGAAACATTTTAACACTGACTCTAAGCGAGCTGCAATCACAGTAGTTCAGCTGTCGACTGCTCTTCAGAGAAAAATGGTTCAGTTATGAAACTAGCTGTTATTCCACACCAAATGGTGTAGAACGACTGCTATGCAATCGAATACAGTAGAATAATGCAATGGAACTAGGTAGATAACATGAGGGATATCTTTGGCCCAAATTGATTAAAAGCGTTTTGAATCAGTATCGTCATGTTTTAGGGTAGAATAGAGGCTTAAAAAATTACAAATTAGCGATCTTTAAGAAAACGATTTCCAGATTGTACGCACTTGCGTGAGTGATGTGCAATCGCACATTTTCTAATCGCTGATTCGCGGTTTTCACGGACAAATTTCTCCCTTACACAGATAGCACACTCGACTTTTATTGAATTTAACGCCTTTAAATGGTAATTTTCTTACTTCAAAGTTTCTTAAGGGTATACAACATATTAAACCTATGTAACAAAAGGTTAAGTTAGATTCCGACTCATATTTCGTTTAACAATATTGCATACAGCGTCATTCTCCCTGGTGGTGAAGTTTCGAACTTTCTGTTTTTTCGTAGAAAATAAATTCTCATGACCTCCTTTACACGGTTATCAAGTTTAAGAACATTTGATCCAGTAGTTTTCCTTCATGACCGTTTCAAAGTGGAACTTTAATTATAACCACCTTGTATACTATTAAATTTTAATTTGAAGTTATGCGTTATATGTATACCATGCATAAGATTTTTGCTTTTATGAAAAAATAAATAATCAAAGCAAATATACTTAGGAAAATGGACTAAAACTGAAAACATTTCCCTTCCCTCCGAAAATAAGACACTGAAACTTCAACCTTAAATTTATTGGATTATCGAAATATTCAATTTGACCCTATCTTTCATGTTACTCATGATAAGTCTTAGTTCCGATTTCTAAGTCCTAGTTCCGACAACAATTCCGTCAAAAATTCCGAATTACTGAAGCTGAAGTAAAAGGTTTAGTATATATTCACTGTGTGTTAATAAAGTAATTAGAGTGTAATAAAAATAGATTATAGAATTTACGCTGATGCAACTTTTTGTCTGAATGCCCAACATGTAATAGAAGAGAAGGCTTGTAGAGATCTGTTTTTGACATGCCTCTAAAAGTAGATGTCATACTACTTTTGTCTCTTCAATGTCAAAACACTTTCCTTT
Organism: Stegodyphus dumicola; assembly: GCF_044657685.1. Taxonomy (NCBI): domain Eukaryota; kingdom Metazoa; phylum Arthropoda; class Arachnida; order Araneae; family Eresidae; genus Stegodyphus; species Stegodyphus dumicola. The sequence continues at coordinate 88,338,738 of NC_140776.1, read as the reverse complement.
GAGAGGCAACTTTAGTTTTTGGGAAAGAAAAAAAATCACAAGATGACAAATTTGAAGAACATGCAGGACGATTGAGTATACATACTTATTTTCGGAACACAAGCGGTTCTTCGATTGGTTATTGAATAATAAAAAGATGCATCGTTATGCAATGCAAAACATTTGGAATACGTTTTCTGACTGAATAACGTAAGATTAAAAGTCGTCTGCTTAATCCACAGCCATTCACAAGTCAACTACTCGGGCAATTGCAGAATCGTTTTGATCCTGAGCTTGTAAGACAAACCTAATATCACTGGGTTTAAACACTTCTTTAATCTTCCGAGAACATTCCTTCTTTAGCTCATATTCCAAGAATATTAAGTGAATACAATTATTGTCAGAGAAATTGAATATTCATTTGCACTACGGCTTGGTAGTTTACTAACGAGTTAACAAAACTTAAATTCTGCTTTTTGTGTCTAAGAATACAACAATATTTTAAATACTTACAAATAAACTATTAAATTGGAGATTTAATTGGAGCCTCACCAATTCCCTAGCATTTGAAGATTGTTAAATTGAAGATTGTTGCGAAGTCTAACCCAGGCTGCATGGTTGGTTTTCGTAGTTTTCTAGGTTCTCTATGAAAGCATCTTAACAAAATAGATCCCATGTTCTTTCTATGTTCAAATAACCAACTAACCTAGTTTAAGCATGATTTTCAAATGAAGTTACTACCAAAACCCGAATACTCATTAAAAATCATGCAGCTTGCCAATCGTGAGTAACATGAAACATACGGCACCAATAATTGAACTGCTGTTACCGTACGCTGTTTCTAACCTTAGATGGTCATTCCTTAATTAAATATAATTGATTTTAACTTCTACTAGAGCTGATGGTAAGAACTAAAGTGTAAATAAATAATATTGTGTGCAATCTTGATTAATATAAAATTAGAAATATTTGCATTCAGACAGAATGTTTTTTGAAATATTTGCAATTACTTTATAAGAAGGATTTATTAATAACCGTAATAATTACTTATTATATTACTGATAATTAGAATTCAGTTCTTGACAATTACATTCTAAATTATAATTTTAAGGATATAATGAAAATACACTATGCATAAAAATACATTTTAGGATAGAAAATGAGTTGATTTTTTATGTTTAAAAACTTCTTAAATTTATTTAATGAACATCGTATTCTCATTGTTAATTGAATCCAGAATGTTGTGTGTCGTTTATATAATTATTCTTACTTGTCCACAGATTCTGCTGGTTTATCCAGTTATTAAGTAGCTGCAAATCATTTCTACATAACCATTGAACTTCCATTAATTTGGTCTCTAAAGGGTTGTATGTTTATACCAGAATTGGAATTTTATAAAAATGATTATTCTAAATCTTATGTTTCTATAAAAAGATACTGTGTTTTAAAAATATGGATGACAGTATCAGCCACTCTTTCAGCCACTTCATAAGCAACAGCTTGTTCAGAAATAAATTATGCAGTTAATGTCATAAAATATTTTCATAAAATTCAAATAAACATCAAACGAAAGTTCTCAATTTTAGACAATTCGATTTAAATGAAGTTAAAGTAAAGTAGTAGACGATAAAACGCTGAAGATAAAAATTTACTCTTACAAATTTTTTTTTTAAAAAAAGGAAGAAAAACAGAAATTTAAAAAAATAGTTAAAAACTTGAATAATATTATCTATACTTTAAAAAAATAGCTTTTCATATAGTATTAACTACTTATTACGCATCATTGAAGGAAAACATTTCATATAATTAATGTTCCGTAAAATTTTATTTGCAATTTAGGGTTAAAAATAGCTGTTGCAATTCACTGTAACAAAAATCCATAAACCACATTTGGCGTTATTATCGCTAAAAAAAAAATGCCAAATTTCAAAAACGTGAAAATATGCAAATTCGTGTATATCTTAGAAAATTTTGAATAAAAAAGTCTGATTTTTTGCCGGTATGCTTAGAAATACACCTTCTTTAAGAAATTGGTAAAAATTTTATAGGTTATAATTCAAATTTTTTTTCGAAAAATTTATAAAAATTATTTAAAAATATAAATTTAAAAAATAAAACAAAAAAAATGGGTAAATTTTATTTGGAATGAACCTAAATTTCGAAATGTGAAAAGAAAAATCAAAAACGTTTAATAAAAAAAAAAGAGAGATTAATAAATATTTGCCAAATTCAATTAACATTGAGGGGCTAAAATTTTGAAAGCTAATATTTTAAAAACTACTCGTGCGATTTTTACAAAACTTGGCATTCTGGCATAATTTGAGTCATAGAATGGAAATATGGAAAAGAAATTGGTATGTTATTTCAGAAAATGTCCGATTTTGTGTCAAAATACCTATGTTAGAATAGTGCTGTATATAAATCTAATATATATCCTAAGTCGCACCTATGAGACATGAAAAACGCAGTTCGAATTTTGTCAATCGGCCCAGTAGAACGGAAGATATAGAACCGTCTTTTTTTTTTTTTTTTTTTTTTTTTTGAGCAGTGTACAATTTTAAGAAACGAATATTTAACTATTAATAAAAACTAGCAATAACTTGAAAATGATTTTGTCCTTATTTAGGCCATACTATGTAATAACATATTTTATTGAAAAGAATTATATTACTTCAAATTTAAGCTGTAGCTGGATTTTAAAACAGGGAAAAATAATAAAAAAATAGCCACATTCATGTTTAAGCCCAGCAGGATCTTAGAACCGTAGAAATAATATAAATTAATTTTGTAATAGGAATTAAATAAGCATTTTTAAAGGGGTACTAATATAAAGATAATAAGGTACACATTTACAGAGAAAAAATATATTAAGATATTCACTTTGAATTTAAATCACACACTAAATTTATGTCTTAAAAATCTGAATACAAAATGTGGCTTAAATTCCAAATAATATGTCATTATTTTGATTTAGGACTACTTATAACTCATTTTGAAAGTAATGGAAATTTTAGTTTTACAATCAAATTTTTAAACTACCATTACATTTTAGCAAATTATTATTAATACATATTTCACATAATTTTAATACAGAAAGAGGTAAAAGCATGTTCACATATATAAATTACCTCTTCTTTCTTGGTATAAATATTATAAATGGCATTACATCTCATTTATGCAGCTGAAGACAAGAAGTCATCAGTTTCGAAATACTTTCAGCATTTTTGATCAAAACTTAAAATAATTATACATATTATACATAGATTAAGATTTATTAAAATTTAACTTGGCATGTACCATTTACTTATTATGATCTTAAAATGGGTAGGAATATATTTATAAAAATTCAAAATAAATAATTATCTGATGTAGTTTTATTTGGCAACTGTGTGATCTACACATACACAAAGTCTATCTGTATATAATACAGTACCTAACACATTAATAAATTGATACCTTCTGGAAGATCTACACTAAAATTAATTTAAGATTAGCAAATAAATAACAGTAGATATATAAATAAAAATACATTTGGACTATGTAAACATATATTACCTGAAAAAAATTGCACAATTATTTAAATCATTAAGATAACTGTTATATTTAAATACAAGATATCTTTTTACTTCACAGAATTAAAATCAAAACATTAATTTACATGATTATTTTTTAAACAAAATAATGAAGAAGGAACCTTAATTTTATAATACATTAACAAAAAAGTAGATGGAAAAAAATTACCTCGATATTGGAAACTACCTCTGACTGAAATAAGAGTCCATTTTGTTGCTGATGCAGTACTAGGAGGGACAAACTGATCCCATAAATGACCTATAAATGTTTGAAGCAAAACATGAAAAGACACACTGAGTGACCCAAAAGGTACAAAAATGTCATAGTTCAATAATTTGAAAAGTACAGACAGTAGCCCAATGTGGTTTTCACAGATATGCATAGTCATGGGATTTTTTTAATACACGAAGATTTTACTGCCAGTATAATTACATTTTTCAACAATAGATTTTACTTCAGTTGTGTCACTGGTACACAGAGCAGAGCAAGCACAGTTCATAATGCAGCTAAGAATACAAATCATCAACATAAAAACTGTCATTCATAAGAATGACCATTAGACATGGCAGAACATGAATAAACATACAGAACAACAGGGCTTTACCATATGGTGATGCACATACTGTCGCATTCTGCTATTGATCCAGTGAAGCATTCTACAGAAGCTCCAAGCAAATTTTCCAAAACATTTTCATGCAGTTGTTATTAAGAATTTGCATATTAATATAAAGATTTTTTCTTAAGAGTTATAGCTCAGAGGTAACATAGTTGTAAAATGCTTTTAGAAGAAGAGTTTACGAAAAAAACTGGTAACTGATAATAGGGTAATTATGTTTTCATAATAAGTAGAATTTTAAATCGTAAGTAACGATCGTAAGTAATCGTAATTAGCTTTCCATATCAGATATCCTTCTTGTCAAGATGATGCTTCTCACTGAAGGTGCATCATATGGTTCGATGTCTCTCTTGTTCTGAAAGGTACTTTACAATAATGTTGATTTTGTGATGAAATTTTGAATTATTTATAACGTATCTTGGGAAGTCAAGTTTATTGTTGGTCTAATGCTGTGATGTGCTTGTGTTAATGGGCATCAGAAGAGGTAGTGCCTGGAGATCCTCCTTTGCCACATACACAATCATCTGAAGAAGAGATATTTCTCTCACAGTACAAGGGATCTATATCTAGATATAGTAGGGATGGATCAATGTCCAGATATAAACTGGCTTAAATGGGGGTTATTGAGACATCTTTTTTCATACATTATAATGATTAGTTTATGTGTCCTCTTGCCTTGGGGAACAGAATTCCAGTCTGCCACATTTGATTTCATTTCTTATGTGCTTCTCTTTCTAGGTGCCATTTAAGTTCATATATCCAGAATCATGAGTAGTAGGTGCATCTTTAGCAAGGAAATCAGCATCTTCATTTCCTTTATTCCTTGCATGTGCTTTCATCTAACCAAACGAAAGTTTAATTTGGATATTTTCTTAGAGGAGATTAAACATTTATTGGGCTATTGGAGATGGATGATTTAAGTTTGCTAAAGCATGTAGCAAAGAAAGAGAATCTAATTGAATTATAAGCAAACTGAAATTATTATTAATAGCAATTTCTAATCAAATGTGGTATGAAACACTAAGATGTTCAAATGCAATTCCTGTCACATGATAGCAAATAACTTTTTTCAATTAGGAAATAGTGCTGATTGACGAATAAAAATGTAACTATTCTACCAATACATACATTTTTTAAAGTCTTTCCATGCATTTTTGTGAAAACTGTACAAAGTAGCTATCTCTAGTTTTCAAATTACTGAATTTTTACATTTTTGTTACTTTTGCATCACCCTTTATGCACAATGATTTAAAGATACTAAAAAAGTAATTACAAGTTACCAATGACGTTCTTTTGATTTGAATACAGCAGGTTATCAAAAGATTTGCAAAACCATACACCAGATACTGAAGCCGATAAGCAAAGATGTTGCTTTCCTCTAATAAAGCTAGTTAACATTTCATTGTTAAGAGCCTTTAGAACAGCAGCTGGAAGTTGAGCAGGAGGTTGGAATAAATAATTGCTTGCTTCAACCTGCATGGAATAAAATTTAATAACATACCTGAAAATAAAATGTCACAAAATATTTAAATTTAAAACTAATAAAACAGAAAATTATTGCCTTAACTTAACAATCCTAAAAATTATATCAACATAAAAATCATTTTAAGAATAAGAGCTGAAATGTGTTTTCAAGTAAAAATGCTTAGTGCTCTTTCGAGCAAGATGCTTAAAATAATATGCTATCAATTACCAGCACAGATGATTACACAGTTTTTAAGAATTTATTAGTTATTTAAATAATCATAACTATTAAGAAATTGAAAAGCATTTAAATTTTAAAGTGTATGTATCTGAAGAGAGCTTACTGAAGTTAGCAAAAAATAAGTATATTTTACAAAAACTTGTAAAGAACTATTTAGTTAAAAACTAATCAGTTTTGTTATCTTTTCTATCTTCCCTTATTTCCATTTCTTGCTAAAATGATACTTCAGTTTTGCATGATATATAGAGAGATTTAAGCTGGTGCCTGAGCTACTTCAGGCAGAGCATGTTCTGCCACTTGGCCATGTTGTTTCATGAATTTAAGCTTGGTATTTTATAGCCATGCATATTAATTGCCTGTTTGTGTACATTGGTGGCAGGGTTCAGAGCCAACTCGTGTTAATTATCTCTGTGCAGCTTTTGGCTGATAATTTAGTTTTAATTTTATATTTCTGTTTTGAGTTGCAGCCAAAAGTACTGGCTCAGTTTGTAAGCACCAAGAATGTCATGCAAATAATAGGAAAATGAAACAGATTCGCTCTGCATAGAAAATTAAAAGCTTAGAACTTTATTTCCTTTAAATAATCAAATGCTGAATATTTAAAGATACTGAAAAAGTAGTTACGAGTTACCAATGCTGTTATTTTGTTTTGAATACACCAGGTAATAAAAAGATTTGCAAAACTGTGAAAAAAGCTAGCCAATATTTCATTATTAAAAGCTTTTAAATGTATTGATAAATTATTAAGAGCCTTTAAATGTAAAACTGTTATTGAATTTCTTCTTTTTAATGTCTTTCCTTCAGGTGAAAAGCATCATATATACATGTATCCTTTATTCTCTCAAATCGAGGCTTCAATTTTACTGACCCCACTAAAAAAAGAAAAACTGCTAGTTTTTATTTTTCATCTTTTGCCTTTCCTCAATTAAGTTAACTCCCTTAAACCTTAAAATTTTATTCTGAAGCAACACCATAGTTTCATCTGCTGCATCAGCTTTTATTCAATCTTTTCAAGAATTATGAGTCCTCTGATTGATAATTTTTACATCTATAATAAATTATAAAAATTAGTAATAATATTAAAGCAATGAGCAAAATTAGATAAACTATTTATTTAGAGTAATAAAAAGAAATATATAGAAAATGTCAGCCACTAAGCTATCAAAAAAGGTGTATTTCATCACTAAAAATTAACAACAAAAATGAAAAGGCAGCATGAACAAAATTTTAATTGAGTAAATGGTTTTATCACCATACTAGTTTCAGAAAGCCTGAAAAATAACAGTATTCCAGCTCGTGAACATTCTCTAAATAGTTCTTCAAGTTAAAAGGAAAAATGTAGTGTTACACTACAAATTATCACAAGCTCCATAACATAACTTAAAATATTTTAAACAAAGGCTGTATTGTGAATGTAATGTTACATACTACCTTGTATGTTTATTTTAATACTATAAAATTCAAAAGAGCAGTGCACTTAAGATCACAATCAAGCAATATAGTCAAACATTGCACTCTTTTTAAAAAATGACATTATACTAACAAAATGCCATTCAACTGCTCTCTTTACTGTCAAATTTAAAAAAAAAAAAAAAAAAAAAGTAAATAAAATTTAAAAAAAAAAAAATTAAACCTTTCAGTGAATGAAGCCAAAGATAAGCCATTATTATCACTTAGGAATTAAACCAATTTTTAAGACAAGAAACATTATACCTCCCATGGTTTTCCTATGCCTTCTGGAGATTCAGGTGTCACCCCGATCATAAAATATATAGCATTATTCTGGTCCACAATCCATCCTGTTTGTTGATTTCCTAGATAAATGCTATCAACTGGAGGAATATCTTGCAATCTAAGCCATTGAAAGGGAGGAATTAGATATAATGCAAAAGCATTTGCAAACACACTGGAAGAATTATAACAAGTCTACCTTTTTACACTTTAAATGTATAATGCCAAAAATGATTTAATTTCAAAATTTTATTACAAAGATAACAGTAAAATTCTGAATTAATATGCATTATTCTTAAAATATAATATTTTTGGATTGCAAAGTACAAAACTGAAAATTATTAACATAAAAAGTTATGCATGTATTCATATTACAACAATGCAGTATTCATAAATATCATAATTATTCAAATAATTATGAATAATTAGTTTTATAATTATATGATTACAGAACATCAAAAAATATATGAATAAATACACTCATGTTACATTATTTTACAGTAGTTGGCTACTAATTCTGTTGTGTAACTTGTCAACTAATTAATACTAATTTTTGTAACTTAATAGTTTTGTTTAAAGTGGTTATTTAAAGTTTTGATTTGTGCTGCAAGTGATTTACTTAATTTTGGTAATGATTAATCTAATTAACTTTTAAGGAGAAACTTAACTAATTTAATTTCTGTTTGAAAAACTTAATTTAGTTTGTTTGGACTTTATTGATAGTTGGTTTGGATGACCCTTAAGGTTTATTAATTTAAAATTTTGATTTTTTTTTCTGTTACACTGATTGGTGTTTAAACTTAATTGTTTAGCTAATTTAATTTGAATTTAAATTTTCCTTTCTTCCTGTAAAATTATTGAATCTTTATTTTCTGACTCAGGTGGTAATTTCAACAATTTTTAATTGAACAAAACTGTTATGTAATAGATAGAATTTGGTACATAGAATTGTTCAAAAGTATAAGCATTGTCTGAATTCCTGAATTTATCTGTCATCTGCTGGAAGGGAAGTTTTTCTGTTCAAGGTTTTTATTTCCATGTGGCTGGAAAAAAAAAAAAAAAAATTGGGTAGAAAAGGGACTCTTCAGAGAGACTAGAAATTGAGGGCTGTTATTCTGCAATGGTTTTTCCACTGGGGGAGAAAACTGGAGTTTCCAGCATGTGTTGCTGATAAATTGGGGCTGGTGAAGTGACTAGCATTAGGAATGTCTTGTTTATAAAATATACATATATATATCAAACATGGAAAGTTGGAAGCTACTTGAGTGAGGGGTTGACAGAGTTGTTGATCTTGTCTGGAGTCCTTAGAAGGCTTAAAGCTCATTATTGGAGATGAGGAAAAAGGAGTGATATGGGCCAATTTCTGGTAGATTCCCTGTCAACGCTTTCCCTAGGCCGTGGATGGTGACCCTCTTCAGTTTACTGGATGAGAATGGGGAAATGTTTCAGCATTGAGAAAAGAAAAGCATGGGTAGGGCATACGGAGCCTAGACCTCATCCGAAAATCATGTCTTTGGTGATAGCTGTAGAAGAGAAGGTGCTGTCTGCTACTCAGTGAAGAATGTTGAAAAAGTTAGATGGAAACAGACATGGTGAGAAAGGTGAGAGCCACTACACTATCTGAAGATCCACCAGAAGTAAGAAAATGTTCTGATTAATTTTCCTTGTCCTGCATTTCCTTATTTCTTCACTTTGTTTTCACAGATTTGGTATGATGCAGTCATGGAGGTTATGAAGAGAGTGGCAAGGTTGGGCACTGCTTCAGTATTTGCATTGTCTCAATGGTCCCTTCGACCGAAATGTCTCAATTGCCCCTGGTGTAATCTTTTTTTTAATGAAAATTCATAAATAAACTTTATCTTAATCATATAATGCTGTTTGTAGTGACTAACATGCGAAATTCCTGAATTAATATGAGGGTTAAGAAAATCATGTCTAAAAATATATCTTATTCATATTTAAATTATTCTAGTTGCATACGGTTTTAAAATTTTTACTATGCCTATTCTTGTAATGGATAATATGTGTTAATATATGCTAGTTAAATTACCTTATTATTGTGTCCTCCCCAGTGTCAACCACTCTCTATAGTTTTCACTAGATAGTAATTCTATGTTATTACCTTGCAGAAAATATATTTACAAGTAACATTTTTGGGTAATATCATTAAATTAGGAACTGGCCAATTCCCTCCTTATCTGATAAAAAGTTATGTTTCATTAATTTTTTTCCTTCTGTACTAAATGAGTGTACTGTTACCTGCTCAACCCTTATATTTTCTTAACCCACATATTAATTCAGGAAATTCACATAAACAGATTTCGTAACATCATTTGCGTTTTCCATACTAAATAAATGTTTAATCCAGAATTTTGTACTTGCGTTGATATTCTAGCAGATTAGTACAGGCCCGAGCATGTCTGTCCTTATCTGCTCAAGTCACCTTATGTGGCACCCAGTGTTTGAACTTGTACGTCAAGTTTATGCAATGCATAGTACAGACTAATAGACGTGGCACTAACGTCTATCTCCTTAGCAAGCTCTCGAGTGATTATATACTTCTTCCACAAGTTCTCATGGGCAGGCCTCATCAACATCAGTACGCCAGCCAAAAACCCCTTACCCAAAACATTTTCTACATTGATGGATTAATTTGAAACCTTTTTCTCTTCCTTTTTGATAATAAATAGACCTTTTTTGTCCTTTCATTTAGGTAAACCCATGCTTCATCAAAAGCCACAATGTTTTCCATTTATCTCCTGCTAAAGAATTTTCAATGATGGTTTTACAAATTATTCTGCGTTGAGGAACGTGCCTCGACAAAAGCTGGAAAGCTGGTCAATATAATATTTTTTAGCTTTTTTAAGTTGTAAATTTATTTATTCACTGCTGCTACATGTATTTAAAGTATAAAAGATGTATTTATAGGCTTTGCATTTGATTTCTGCATCAGCATTTTTTGTTGTTGTTGTTGTTGTTATCAAGGATTTAAGCTTAGAAACATTAAAAACAGTATGTACCTTTTTTGGGTATTCATTTGAAGTCTTTTTTCCATGTAGAAATAATGATTGACGGTTTTTAATTTTCTGATTAATAATGCTGCTCATTTTGCACTTAGACATTTTAATGCTATTCATTTCCCAACATTTTTTTAGTCAAGGAATAGGAATATTTCTCTTTTAAAAGTGTAAAAACATATCCTTCAATCCACAGCTCGTTTACATGTGACATTTTGAAAAAGAATAAATTTAAAAGTAGCAGATGGTATTTCTCCTTTCAAATAATAAGCTGTTGCCAAAAACTTTTATTCCAAAGCATTTTTCTTAATTCTTTATCTAAAAATGTGCAAACACACCCATTAAATCAAATTTTGTTTTTAAATTAAGTTTAATAAAATTAACAGGACAAGAATAATAAGAAATTTCCTCTCTTATTTGAACACATTAATTAGTCAATCAAATATAAAAAAAAATGTAACTTTGAATTTTCAAGAACTAACAAAACAGAACCAAGGTCCTCTTCCATTATTCAAGCATCATACCTGCTTTGAGCACTCTTAATTTTTCAAAGTAAACCTGAGGGTCACCCAAGATAGGCAGTGAAGATCATTAAAGGAAACAGGCTGGCTCTTCAGAAGAGGCAGTAACCACTGGTAGGCGGGCCAGTCGTCTGGAACTGAGATCCTACTATGAGCTTTTTAACAATAAGTAAATGCTACTGGAGCTAGAATTTCCGTGGCTGCTAGTACCAAACTTGCCCTCCAATTGATCATTGTTAAAGCATTTAGAGTGAACTTATTCCAATTAGGGGGTCTCAAAAGAGAGTGTACTGTTATTTTTCATCACCACCTCCCCATTCTGGGAGTGGGTAATTTATGCACATGCAGCCTTCCTTGGATGTAGTAGCTGTTTCTCATGCTTACTCTCCAGAATCAAACCCAAATTCCCTGTTACTCGTTATTACCATGGTAGGCAGATAACCTACCATCAACAGTTGTTAAGGCAGATGCTGTTGCTGGGATGAGCCTGTACAATCTGCCCTAAAATATGCACAGTCACCACATAATATGGACATGAATGAGGATGAGGTCGTACTGTTTTTACTCTAGATTTACATAATTCAAGATGACAAAACATTTTCTGGAAACACAATACACTTTAATACACAGAGAGCATCAATATTTAGTAAAGTTGAATTCTTATCTTAAGGGATATCTAACAGCATGGCCAAAACAAAAATAAGTTTGTTCTTGTTCTAGTTTCCCGAATTTAATATTTGAGTGCAACTAAACATTCCAAGTTCAGAAAAATAGCAGGAATAATTAAAACATATTATAGCATTAACACTATCATTAAAAAGGGATAAATAAAAAGATAATTTGATGATGAAATATAAAACTGAAAAATAAGATTAAATTTCACATTTGCTTAAGAAAAATTATAAAAGCAAAGAAATAGATTTGACTAACTGAATTTCTTTCCACTGAGATGTTAACTTTCCTTTTGAATATTTTTTACAAAACAAACTCCGAGATATTGTCAGAATCCACACAACCCCTTTCCTGACAGCAACTTGTAATGCAGATACTTTAATAGGGACTACTTCTGGATATCCAAAAGGTTGAGAAGGAGTTAAATTGTTCTGTCTTATAAGATGACCATTAGAAGAAACATACCTATTTAAAAACTGAATCAGTATGCAAAATTTTAATATTACAATAATAGGCACTCTTCTGTTAACAGGGCACCAAATGTATGCCAAATGTGATAGCATGGGTACATCACATCATGTTTACGTGTTCAGTGGTATAGTTATGAATAAGTAGGAAGAATGAATATGAATCTAGAAATTTTTCTATTAGATTTTAATTGCTTGAGCAGATGATTTGCAGCTGCCAGCAATAAACATCTGCAAGCTAACTACAATGATCTTGATTTTAATACATGATGCCACATATAAAATGGTGAAATAAACATCAAAGCAGCACTGGCCATCATCACTTTGATTCATACCTGATCAAATTTATGTGGTAGAACTTGAATGAAAATTGGCAAATGTTTTCTACAATGTTAAATGAAATCAAGCAGTTTGATACCATCTTTGTCATCCAAAATTAAGCAGTAAAAATCATTTTTGTACTTTTATATTTGCTCTTATTTATGTATTTATCCTGGATTTAGTTTAATATTCATTCTTTCCATGAAGCTTCATGTATCATTACGGTTGCCACCATCTAGTTAGATTTGGGCACAAACATTGATGTTTGGCATTAAGCAGCACCCCATTAACAAAAAAGTCCCCAATAAGAAACAGATTAAAAAAATTTAATAGTTTTTATTATTTCATGCATATTACACTTTGAGGCATTTACCAACAAAGAACAGACAGAAATACTTAAGTTTTAAGCTGTTTCTGACAATAATACAATATATTAAAATATACACTAAATCTGTAATGTATAAGAACAACTGTAATACCCAAACAGAAAATAACTAGCAGGCATGTAAGTACTCCAAGAATCTAGACCACCATTTTTTAAACTATGGGTGGCAACCCTTAATGAAAGTGCCAACCAAAATGTTAGGCTCACAAAAATTGTATTTCAAATATACGAATTAAAAAAAAATATTAGTCACAATCCCTTCATTACTTTTAATTTTATATACAGTACAAAGTCCTTAATCCGGATGTCCATTATCCGGAATGATCTGTAATCCAGACCTCAACGCCACAAACGTGTTTTTTTTTGTTTTTGTATTCTTTACGCATGCGTGTAATGCGTTTACGATGTGTTGGGAGAATGTGTCTCCAGATACGTTAAAAAATGCTTGGCATAATTTATGGCCAGCTACCATATTTCATGGTGAGGATGATGAAGATGATAGCCACGAATTTGAAGGTTTTTGTACATCGCAAACTAAAGGTGAAATTTTCCAGTTACTGGATTTTGTAAAGAAATGTGGAGAAGCAGTAATAAATGAAGATGATATAACAGAATTTTTTCATTGCGACGACAATGCCCCAATCAACAATCAATGAACGGATGACGAAATCTGTGGTATGGTTCTAAATCCAGAAAATACCGCTTCCGATAGTGAAGAAAGTGACAGAGAGGTTATTGAAAATGAAAAAATTTTGATTGACAAGCTAGTCGGTATTCTCGACACAGCAATTACAGGACTCGAACAGTGGAACATTGTAACTGAACAAGAAATTATGTCTGTTTATAGAATTAAAGAGAAAGTATTAGCACAAAAAACGAAGCAACTTAAACAACTTACGTTGAAAGAAACGTTTAATAAAGTAAACAAATAAATATTAAGCCACCCCCCCTTTTTTTTTTGTAAATTTTGATCATAATTGCTCTTTATTTCATAAATTTTGGTTTCATATTTTTAATTCTATAATTTCTGCATGCCATCTTACCAGATTTAAATTGATTATTTATAATCCAGAAAAACCCCTAATCCGGAATCGCCGAAGTCCCGAAGAGCCCGGATTATGGACTTTGTACTGTATTACATTTTCTGTACAGTGCACTTATAAAATTGTAATACTGGTCCAGTTAAAATGTAAATTATATTTATATATTTAAAAATACCACAAAGCACATTATACCAACATTGTCACGTTGCAATTTCAGTATATATGTTATTTCAGAATCAAAATATGCACTACAAACGGGCTGTATATATCGTCCTACAACTCACAAGCTGGCCAAGAATGAGGTGGGCTTCACTGCAACTAGTGATAACTGAGAATGAGGTGGGCCCCACTGCAACTGTGATAACATTTTTCCAATATAGTAAATTGTTTCTGTGTTATCAGAAGAATAATACAAAACAAATATTTTTACTGTTTTATTGGACTAAAGTTGGTATTTAAACAATTACTATGAGAGAAGTTATTTTATTTAAAAAAAAATTACTCCTGGATGAATGATTAATTTGTGTAAAAAAAGTAATGACGCATATGGTAATGCTACTAAGTCATTTCAAGCCAAATATAGTAATAAAAAAATGCATCAAGGATGTGAAAAGAAAACAAATATGATGAGATATTTCTCCAAGTGATGCTTATGCACAGCCTCTTTGCAAAATTTGTAATAATGTTATGGTTATGGAGAGTATGAAACCATCAAAACTAAAAAGGTAAGTTGAATTCAAGAATCCTTTGTCAGTCAATAAACCAAAAGAATATTTAAAATGACCGTTAAGATCTTTAAATAAAGAATAAAAATATTTTGAGAAATTCATGTAAAAAATAATTTCTCATATCATTTGAAGTTTCATATTTGATTGCTAAAAATAAAATGACTTTAACCAATGGAGAAGGTCTTGTATTACCTACCACTTTTAAAATTGTAGAAATACTTCATGGAAGTAAATATGGTGATGAAGTTTGGAAAGTGAAGTCCAATAAAATTTCTGAAATTAGCAATGGCTGATTTGAGGAAATTATTACTAGATTTGAAGAAAACCATAAACTGACATCTGAGTTCGAAGAAACAACTGATATTTGAATGATAGCTAAGTTTTTCATACATGTAGGTTACAATTCTAAAGATAACATCAATGAAGAATTGTTATTCTGTTGTTCTTTGGAAGAACGTATGCTTCAGGATGCTGTCAAAATTATAAACTTTATTGAAAGCCATGCCCTTAATAACCATAAAAACATGGACTCCATATGCAAAAATTTATTATTACATGCTGATGTAAGATAGATAGATGTCAAGCCATGCCTTTAATAACCATAAAACATAGATTCCATATACAAAAAATTATTATTACATGCTGATGTAAGATAGATGTCAACCGGGTGAAGTTCAAGGAGATTATTATTAAGATGTTGACTGCAGTGGGAGTCACCAGTGGCTGGCACTCGACTTAGCTACGGCGCTGTGGGAGCCACTGGTGACCGGCGATGCAACCAATAGTAAAAATACATAATTAGAGTAAATATCGATACTGATAAATTTTTTATATAACACCATTGTTACTATAATGGTTTGAAGAATAACAAATCGCAAAAATTATCTACAGTGCCTTGAAGGTCACTGGTGACCCCCACAACAAAAAATACATTAAACACATTTATATAACTCATCTTACCTTCCGACCCACCAGCAGCTGAGCGGTAAAATCGCTGAACACTGGTAGTTCGGTCCGAGGTTCGAAACCCGCGAACGGGCTTGGCTGCATGGGCATTTTCGTGGTTTTCCCCATGTGTAACGTATATACGAGCCAGTTTCAATTAGAAAGTCCTCCACGAAGGCATCCCTCCTCTTAGGCAGATAGCCCTTGAGGCTTTGCCATAATCACACACATCTTATCTTCCATAGATAATATTTCAACATAATATACATTGCATAGTAAAAAAAAATCATATTGGCGCCATGGGCAAACCACGTAAAATGAGAGCAGCAGCCAACGTGTTAAAAGATGAAATAATCATATTTTTAATTGAACAAAAGTATGACCTTGCTGCTCTTTTTTCAAAATGACTTATTGCTATCAAAGCTGTGTTCTTTGTCTAATAGAGTAACTGAATATCTCAGCTTGTTTCTCAAGGACTAAATAGCAATATATTTACTTAGGGTGATAAAATTGAAAAGTGCTATTAAAAAGGTCCAACATTTGGAAGGATAGCGAGGGAAATTATTCATTTGAAATGTTATAAAAATTATTACAGTCGAATTTGGTTAATTGGACCAGCCGCTTTTTCAGACCAAATCCTAAAGAACCGAAACAAATCCTATGAACATAAGCCTAATATTATTCACTTATTTGGACCAAAACTCCGTTTAATAGGACCAAAAAACGTGAGAGCGAATAAGAAACAGAAGCCACAAGTCGGCCGCGTACAGTGGATGTACAGGTGGTCTGCGACGTAGGGAAGCTCCCCAGGAAAATGCTTTATCAAAGGTCAGGAATTCCTTAAAATGCATGACAAAAGCAAAACCGGTGGGAGGTGAACACGCGCACCATTTTCTTTTACCCTTCTTTGACCTGCAGCTCCGAGTTTCGAGGAAATAAACAATAGAGTGTCCGGTTCCACCTGAAAGGAATTCCCGCCTGTCAATCATGATTAAAGTTTACACGAGAAAGCTATCATTTCATCACCTTTTTGGGATGATTTTATTGCCAAAGCTTTGAATGGCAAGTATTTTATCTCTCTCTTGACCTCAACATCTTGAACCCAAAACACCAAGGTTTCTTCAGAACACTTTAGTCAGTGAACTGCGCATGTGTCTTGTCTCCCCTGCCCAAATGCCATGACGGGACTTGACGTTAGATGAAAAAATTGGTTTCCTGGATAAGATCTAGCAACAACCACAAAACGCTAGTCAGCGTTGGTTGGTGGAAATAACCGGATTGGCAAAGACTACAATTTTGCGATTGATAAAACAAGCTGCGAGAAGAATGGGCACAATATGAAGGACGAGGAGGAACTTCCAAAAAACGGATCAATACATCGATGAGGCTCTTAATGAATGGTTTGCCATTGTTACTAGACGATCTGTGTGAGTAAATGGTCCAATGTTAAAATGCAAAGCAGAAGAACTTGCTAAAAAGCTGGGCCACGATGACTTTAAAGCTATGGATGGTTGGTTGTCTCGATGGAAATCTAGACATGACATAAAATTCAAGAAAGCACATGGCAAGAAAGAAAGTGCTGATAGTGCAAATGCTAAAGAATGGAAATCAACAAAACTGCCTAAGCGTCTTGAAAATTTTTCAGCAGATGATACCTACAATGCTGATGAGACTGGGCTGTATTATCGTGCTACAACAGACAGCTCATTAAGTTACAAACATGTTGCACACTCTGGTTCCAAAAAAGCAATGGATCGCGTAACTGTTTTGTGCTGCTCAAACATGTCAGGAACGGATAAGAGGAAGCTGTTGGTTATAGGAAAAAGCACTCCGCCTCGCTGCTTTAGAGGACTTAGGATAGAGAGTTTAAAAGTTGTGTATCGTGCGAACAGAAATGCGTGGATGACTTCTGAATTTTTTAAAGAATGGCTGAAGGATTGGGACAGAGAGCTACAATGACAGTCGAGAAAAGTGCTACTTCTTCTTGACGATTGTGCAGCACATCCTCATTTAGATTGCTTGATGAAAGTCCAACTGGAATTTCTACCTCCCAGGACCACAGCTTTGGTCCAGCCAATGGACATGGGCATCATAAAAAATTTGAAGAACCTTTATCGTGCAAGGTTGGCTAATTACATCCTTGAAGCAATTGCAGGAAGTTTGCTGACCTCATCGTCAAAAGCCAGCGAAGTCAGTGCAAATCTCAACATCTTACAAGCAGTTAATTTGTGGCCAACAGCTGGCGAAAAGTGAGCAGTGAGACAATTCAGAACTGTTTTTCTCACCGTGGCTTCAAGCACTTGGTTTTGGAAATGGATGTGGACATGCTCATTGAAAGTGAAAATGGTGATATACATGTGGAACTTCAACAGGTACAAAATTGTGAAGAATTTTTATCCATTGACAACGCGCTTCAATGCTACTATGAAAATGAAGATTACGACGGTGCAATCGTCGCTCGCGTTGCAGCAAAACACACCACAGCATAGAAAGACCAAGAAAGTGATGATGATGATGCCGTTAATAAATTGGTGCAAGTGATAAGACAAGATGCAAGGAAATGCATTAAAACTTTGTGTTGGTATTTCATGCAGGAGGGAAATGAAGGCAGTCCCATTGCTGTGTTAGATGTTTGTGGCGATTTCGTTCACGTGCAATCGGTCAAGAGAACGCATCAAATCACATTGGATAAGTCCTTAAAATGTTGACTGGAACTTGGTAAGAAATTGTTTTTATTGTGCTTCACATGTTGAGTATCATGGAGACAGTTTCTTAGAATTTGTTTCTAAATTAATTTTCTCAATGGAAAAAAGTTCGACTGTATTTCTTGTTTGTACATGTATGTTCGCCATACGTGTGCACCGCACCATAAAGTTCAAAATTATATTTTATTACTTGATTTGCATGTACATTTACTGTTTGCTATAGCACGTTCCGTCTTACAACATAGAACATGTTCGTATAATTGGACCAGCCGGTTATTAGGACCAAAACGATCGCTTTCCCATGTGGTCCGATTAACCGGAATCGACTGTATATCAACACCATATACTTACATGGTGTTGAATCTATATACTTATATGGTGTTGGCCATCTTTTCATTTTTAATGCTTATTAAACCCAAATATCGTTCAACACTGAAAAACACTACAGATGCTTTGTGTTCAGAAGTGTCAAATATTGCACCAGATTTAATTCATTGCATAGCAAAAACAAGTGCATCTGTCACATTAAAACATGATTTTTCTTTCATTAATTATTGCATACTTGAAACAAATTCTAAAACTACTTTTCTCATAGTATCATATGTAGTTTACCAAAATTAATTATTAATGGGGAACACATACTTTCCTACTTTATTTTATATTTAATATCTGGAGTCATAAAAAATGCTCTATGATAAAAAATAGAGTCCTGAATGAAAAAATTTTAGAACTGCTAATCAAGACTAATATAAAAATAAATAAAATTAAATTATCTTTATTTTAAACTTTATCAAATGAGAATCTATTGTGTTAAAAAAAAAAAAAAAACCTCAATTATTTAACATAAAAAAAGAAAAGAAAGCTGGGGGGGGGGGGAAATCACAGAATCAGTTAGGTATCAGAAGTTGTTAAGCCATTGAATAATGCATTACCATATAAAACACATTTATGAAAAAGTCTGGCTAATTAAAAAAAAAGAAAAGGCCTGTTTATTGATGTTAGCTTCATACTCTTAAAAATTAACTACTAAATAGGTATAATATCTAATATAAAAGCGATAAGAATTGAACATCATTAAGAAATAATCTTAGAACAAACTATGCAAATTTTTCTACAGCGAAGAAGTGATCTTTTGAGCATGGTTTTCTAAATGAAGTAGTCGAGACTTCTGTGCATGTAAATACAAAATACATTAAAACATACTAGGAGCAGCAAATAAAAACAACATTTTTTCTTTATTAAACCAAATATACTGCAAGGAAGTGAAGGAAGAAAAAATAAAGGACATTTTAGCCTCACATGTAAATGCACTTCAAAGTGAGAAAAGTACACTCACAAAACTCATACTAAAAATAATATTTGAATAAAATTAATTATTAATAGAAATATATAAAATGAAATAATAATTTTGAAAAATTTTAAGATCTAGCATGAGAAAAAACTAACAATTTTCTATCGAGATATGCAATGCATGGCATTAGAAACACCTTTTATTTATAAGAATCGTACAAAAAGTTCACAATTATCAACTGGATACATAATAAACAAAAGCATTTTAAACTGTATGTGCTGTTGTTCTCCCTATGTACCCAGTAACTTTTTTTTCTTAAAAAAAATCAAAGACCTCTAAACTTCGCATCTGAACAACTTCAGGATAGTCAGGATAGTGCCCTGGATAAAACAGACATATACTATGTGCATAACTGGATTGCAACATAAATACTTTTTGCCAATATGTGGCAATATACTGCTTTGCCTGATAAACAGTTTTTTATGAATTTTCAGTGATGGTGAAGGAGGAGGGAACAGATAATTACAAAATACAAAAAGGACATATTTTTTTTTTTTTTTCTATAAATACGTCTCTCACTTTTTTTAATAAATATTTCTCTCTCTTTATATATATATATATATATAAACACTTCTCTCACAATTACCAATTACTTAAGGGAGAAAATTCTTCAAAAAGATATCCTTAAATTTTTCTAGCTATTTATATCCAAATATATTACATTCAAAAGAAGTATACTTCTGATTTCTTTAACTTTTGTTAATATGATGACACTTCATGAGTTTTATTTACGGATTAGTGACTTTTATATAAATACTAAGAGGACATTTAACTGGGATAAATTACATGAAAACTCCTCGTAAGAAAAATTTTATTTTTATCAACTTATGTATTAATTGATTAATTGCTTTTTCAATTACAGTAAACCCTTGCCGAATGCATATGCAAATACAGTGTGTGTATGGGAAAATTACATTCCACAAAACCCTTTTGCTATGAAAAAAACAGGTTCCGTGCATTTCAGATTAAGAAAGCAAGTATAATAAAAAATTAATGTAATTAGAAATGGAATGAAACAAATGTTAATTAAAGAAATTTCTATTATTGTTTAATAAGTAGGTACATGACTTAATTATTTTTTTATATAGCTAGTAATTTTGCTTGGGACAATATCAGATGCAGTTCATTAAAAATTTCGCGGAAAGGAGCACAAAACTTTTCAATAACTCTCATAAAATGTCCTCTTCTTTATTTGTTTGGGTGAATGTCTATTACAAAAAATTACACAATACTCGTTTTTTTTAAGAATTTGTTTAACTTTTTGTAAAGGCTCTTTGTCTTCTTCATAATCGGCCAAGCAGCAAAGTTGCTGAATACAAGTAGTTCAGTCCAAGGTTTGAATCCCGCGAACGGGCTAGTTGCATGGGCATTTTCGTGGTTTTCCCCATTTGTAATGTGTATATGAGCCAGTTTCCCTTAGAAAGTCCTCCAAGAAGGCACCCTTTCCCTTAGGCAGATAGCTCTTGAGGCTTTGCCATTATCACACAAACCAAACCTTCTTCATTATCACTGTTCACTGTTGGCTGGTATAATAAGATCATCTATTTTGTCATTTTACGATCATCATTCTTTACTAATTCTTTGATTTCTCCTTCTAAAATACCTAAAAATTATTCCCTGCCTATTGCTTTTGAAATTTGTATGATTTCCTTGACTTCATTTTTAATCAATGGAAATCCTTTAACACCGCTGACTTCTTGCCAATGCTAATACCACGAAACATTTACTGTTCATAAATTCACTTGTTCTTATGCAAGTTTAACCCTCCGAGCATTACAAGTTTAGCCCTGAAATTTTAAAGTTCCTCAAAATGTCATGAATAAGTGGTATTTTCTTGAATTTAATTAAAAAAGGACTCTCTAATTTTGTACCTTGATTCCTTTTCTTCCAATATACATCCAAACCGAAATCATATACATTAAAAACTAGCAGAAATTTTCATGTATAATTAATATAGAAGGCAGCCTTCTATGCGGAATTTTCCGGCCGTAACGCTGAGAGGGTTAAACATATCTTTGCAGTGTTTTATGTTGAACTGCTTTCAAAATGTCATTAAAATGTTGTGTCTCCTTTGTCTAGTGCTTTATTTGCAAAAACAGTAATTTCTGCAAATACAGTACAGAAAGTGCTTTATTTTCAGAAATAGTAGGTTTTGAATGTTTTTGATTTCTTGATCCACTGGTTAAAATTAAGGAAATAATGTTCAGTGGAAAGAGTAAAACCTTTACAAATGGATGCAATGTGTGTGCAATTGTTAGGGTTTCATAACGAGTCCTAGAGCATTATCAAGAATTAGGAAAACTTTAAAGCTCAGGCCTTTTTATTATAGGTAAATGTTTGACTTTCTTAATGAATGAATTTTCAAACCAGTCAGTAAAAAAGGCTATCACAATGCAGCAGACATTCTACAGCATACTGCATACAATTAAATTCTCATGGCCGACAAACTAAACGGAGACCATTACGATACTTCATACGTGCAAAACCGCATTTTACATGTCTGCATTCGGCAAGGGTTTACTGTACCTCATTATACTTTTGTATGTAATATGAGAGAAAAAGTAAATATTTTACTTTTAAAAGATCCTGAGATGAAAATCTAAATAAACCTGCTGAAACTTACCCTTGCACAATATGAAATTATAAAATTTCCTATACATATTTCCAACATAAAATATAGCATATTATACACTATCAAATATTTTACAATAAATATATTAAAAATTAAAATAAAGGACATTACCAACCACAATCATCATCAACTGCAATTGACACAATATCTCGAGCAACAGACAGCCATTCAGTTTCAACCCATGGCAAAACAGATTTATGAACAGCAGCATAAATAGTGCCCTTGTAAAGAGCCCATACAACAGTTTCTGAAGGAGAAACTGCTATCTTTTCTGCTGGCTGGCTAAGTTCCATCCAATGAAGGCCTAAAACAGGATATTTAGAAAAGTACATTTGATTCCTGATATCCACACAAAATATGTGTTCATCGCTGGTGCAAAGATCTAGTAACAGCTCAGGAGCTTTGTACTGCACCCAATCCACTCCATACTTTGGCAATTCCTTATCAAATTCCAATTCAGATAATGTTTCTGGTTCCTCAGCTGATTTAATATCACTTTGATTGGCAGAACAAGGAAGATTTGATTGCTTAGATACATACATTTCATTATCTAAAGATTGATATATTTCATCTAAAACGTTACAATTTTCACAAGAAGCATCTCTACTGTTTATATCAGTACTGTGAGTTTGCTGATTAGACAAATCACTATAATTTGCATTATCATTAATTTTACTTAATAAACTTGAGGACGTTTTATCATTCTCAGAAAGAAGAGAATCAGAAACACACAAGTTTAGATTAACATCTTTTTCTATTTGAGAATCAGACAATTTAACATTAGAATTGGACAGAGGAATATTTTCTAGTTCCGTATTAAATATATTATTTCTTTGACTAGCATCATACTGAGTTTCAGATGGTTTATCACTATATAAAGATGCAGTATTTTGCAACTCAGTATTGTCTGTATCACTTCTTGATACATTATTATCATTATGATCACTATGATTCACTTTTAAATCTAAAGATTGTTTTAAGTCAGTACTGCCCATCTCATTAATTGCTACATCATCATTGATTTCTAGATCTAAAGAATCAGGAACATCAATTGCAATCTGTGTTTTTTTCTTTTCTGCATTGTTATCTAACTGTTCATCAGTCTTTAAGGAAGTTTTCAGTTCAGTATTTGTATCTGAAGAATTCTTGCTGTGTTTGTCTACAAGTGCCTTTTGAAAACGAACTAAAAAAATAAAATAAAGCAGCATTTTTTTATGTAAATTGTAATAAAAATTTAAATATAAAGATGTCGCTAATACAAATTCTTATACCTAATATTAATTAACATACTTCATTTTTATACTTTAAGGTAACTTCAAAAATATATGGGAAGATAATATCATAAATCAATATTATATGCAGATATGGATGTAATCATTAAACTTTAGCTCTGTTTTTATAGTTATAACATAAGCTGAGTATTAAATATGTTTGTTTAAAACATTGTGCTTTTTTTAAGCATTATAAATGTAGGTACTAAATTAAAATTACAAAAAATGTATTACTGCTAAAAGAAATAAACACATATAAAATACAAAATGATACATTATTACTAATACAGTACAAAGTCTGTAATCCGGACGTCCATTACCCAGAATGATATATAATCCGGACCTCAAAGCCACAAACTTATACTAAAGACTTAAACTTATACTGCTAAAAGAAATAAACACACATAAAATACAAAATGATACATTATTACTAATACAGTACAAAGTCTGTAATCCGGACATCCATTACCCAGAATGATATATAATCCAGACCTCAAAGCCACAAACTTATGCATGCACGCAAAGCGTTTACGCATGTGCGTTTGATACACACGTCCGCTATGCATGTACGTAAGGCCAGTAAAGCGTTTACCCATGCGTGCTTCCGATAGTGAAGAAAGTAACAGAGAACGTTATTGAAAACGAAAAAATTTCGATTGACAAGTTAGTCGGTATTCTTGACACAGCAATTACAGGACTTGAACAGTGAAACTTTCTAACTGAAGAAGAAATTATGTCTGTTTATAGAATTAGCACAAAAAACAAAGCAACTTAAATAACTTACATTAATAGAAATGTTTACTAAAGTAAACAAATAAATATTAAGCTTTTTTTCCTTGTAAATTTTGATACCCTTTAGATCATAATTGCTCTTTATTTCATATTTTTAATTGTATAATTTCTGCTTGCCATCTTACCAGATTTAAATTGATTTTCTATAATCCGGAAAAACCCCTAATCCAGAGTCACCGAAGTTCGATGAGTCCGGATTACGGACTTTGTACTGTATCTGATTTATTCTCATTTTTAAATGCACACTTTTATCCTGTTTTCATATTAAAATTTTCTACTATTACTTTACCAAAACACTTTCTATGATGACAAAACTATATATAAAAATATGTTTAATGAATTTATACTTAGAGACATGGAAGATCAATAAACAGTAGATAAAATGCTTTATTTTTTATTGAACAGAATTTATTTAACATGTAAAATCATAATTATGACCTTAATGCTTGACGCAATATAATTTTCACAGGGAGGTGCTGTAAAAAATTAAGCCTTGTAGGGTGTTCCCAAAGTTCTATAATTCATTCCTAAGAAAAGAGTGCTACCAGCCAGAGATAAGTCTTGACATGTTTATGCAACTATTCAGTTGATTGACTTGTTTGACTGATACAGGCACATTTTTGTATTTTGCAACCATGGAAGATGTAAAGAGCAGTCATTTCTTTTTGTGAAAAGAGTGTATGAAAACTTTAGAAACTAGTCAACATCTACGAGAAGTATTCTGTTTCCACATTTGAGAAAAACTTTACAGAGTGTTCAATTTGAGAGTTTAGCCATGCCATTAACAGGGTTCGTACACATTTCTGCACACGGAAATTAAGTACTTTTAAGGACAATTAATGAAAAAATGAAGGACCTTTGAGCAAAAGGGAACTGAATAAATTCAATTGAAGACATTATCTATGCCTGAATTTCACTTTTGAAATACCATCCTAAAAATAAAATAGATCCCTAAGTAGTATGCATTATTACTAAACATGAATTAAC
Source organism: Stegodyphus dumicola (assembly GCF_044657685.1). Classification (NCBI taxonomy): domain Eukaryota; kingdom Metazoa; phylum Arthropoda; class Arachnida; order Araneae; family Eresidae; genus Stegodyphus; species Stegodyphus dumicola. The sequence goes on along the minus strand of NC_140776.1, from coordinate 88,313,297 downwards.
TAACATAATTGTTAATAAGTTTGAGAACAAAATAAACTATGCAATTTCTCAAGTAGCATTAAATATTTTACACTTATGATATTTGGCCATATTTGAACGTTTATATCGATTTCCTTCTCTTTTAAGCATCTTATCTAACAATTAGAGTTTTGTATCAATATGCAAACCAATGCTCTCACTAGTTTCTGCGTGCTTCATCTCCTAACTTGTCAACCTCTCCATAATGTACCTATGAGGGTTTAATTAATCTGGTAAAAGTTAAATAGACCAAAACCCCCGACAGATGTGAAGCATATTATTGCTATGTCTGAAAGTAACTACAATATCAGACAAAGGTTTAAATAAGCTTCTTATTTAAAAAGAACTTAGAACACAAAGGCATGTTCTGATGCTAACAAAATCAATTACAGCTCACGGTGGTGTAATTAAACAAGAACAGTCAAATTCAAACTAATAATGTGGACTAGTTGTCAAAGATTATACAATTTAATTGTAATTTAATCTGGTTCAATAACTCTATCATATGAGGAAATACAAATGGGAAATTATAGTAAAGGTTGAAATCATAAACAGTTGGGAAATTTCCATAATAATAGCTGCACATATCTTTAAAGAATAATTTGCTTTATGTACTCAGTTTCTTTCTTCAACAGGTTTCCTTTACATTTTAGAATTTTTGGATTTAATTAAGGATTTCCGCTATTCTAAAAAACACTAAATGCATTTAGAATGTACAGATAAAGTGGCTAATTTTATTTCTTTAGTAATATGAACATTCAGAAGCAATATGAAATATATATATATATATATATATATATATAGTAAAGGATGGTTACAGAGCTGATGTGGCAGAATTTCTAGAATTTAATGACACACCGAACAACAAAATCTAGAAAGGGCAAAATTTTTAGAATTTAGAGGAAGCATTGGAAGCAGAATTTAGAAAGGCAGTAGGCAGCAGAACTTAGGATCCACAGAGATTGCATCAGGTGGGGAAATGCCTAGTGCCAGCTATGTGCATGATGTATTAAGAAATATTAGAGGAATCTTTTTAATTGTTTTTCAGTTTCTTTAATAATAAAATAATCCCTTTCTATAATGCCTGTCCATGTGATAAGATCAGAAGCATTTTTGATGTTATCCATGCTTCTGTCTAGTGAAAAGTAGAGAAAATAAAGAGAAGATAAACATGTTAAGATTCTAGTATCAGAAGTAATACATTCAAATATTATGTTTTCATTGTTCTTCCAGATGTTCTCCCAAAATTAAGAAATTCATTGTAAACTTTCTGTAAAATACATCCATTACGTTTTGATACCATGGAGACATTTTTCATTTTGTTACATATTTCTGGAATCTTATAGAATCGTGGGTCTATAAATCTTGCCTTCAAATCCTTTTAAACTTTCCAAGCTGCAATGTCTAAAATCCTAAAGAAAAATTATCCCAACCATTTCTGTAACAGTAAAAAGCCAGATATATTTTGGAAAAAAGGTAGGAGGGATAAAGTATAAAATTAATTTTATAGAGAAAACTGATGCACATTCTGAGAATTTTGAATATTCTGAGACAGTTACATGGGAAAAACTCTTACTATGAAAAAATTAAAAACAAGACATTTTTAATTAATTACATAGCTAATTTTGCTTTTGCTAACAGTTGTTTCGAAAATTGTGCTTTATAGCATTATACCTTGTTTATTTTTCAGATTTAAAATATTGTATAAGTTGCCAAAATGAAATTTTATGATATGACAGCGAAAAATAAAAATGTTTTATTTTAATGTTATTTTTTAAATATAATTTCAATATATTACCATTATTTTAATAAAATTTATCCATGTTATGATGTTTTAAAAAGAATCATCGAAAAATACTCAGATTTTGGAATTAAAAATTTTCTATAGAAACTAATCTTAAAATCGCCAAAATGTTGATATTATTAAGTCGCCAAATTTAGAACCGTTTAATAAAAGAATGCACATCCCCAAAAGCAAATGGTTGTTTAAGAGCTCTTTACTGGAAAAAACGAATTTCGAATGCTTATGTTTCACTTCTTGCTTAGAAACTCGAGTATCCCATCATTTATATTAGAAATAGAAACAAATTATAACTCATGAACCCATTCAAAAGATTACCATATACATATTTGGACACCTGTGATAGAAAAGAAAAACTATATTCAAAATCAATAGTTGGTAGAGCCTCCATGAGAGGTAATTACAGCGTGGATCCTCAGGAACATACTTTCCACAAGTCTTTGCATGACAGCTAGTATTTTCTTCCACTTGGCTTGGAGAAGACATAGAAGTTCCTTCACCGATTTTGCACGGGTAGTGCACCCCTGAATTCGACGATGCAACTCGTCCCAGAGGTTCTCGATAGGGTTCAGGTCTGGACTCTGGGCAGGCCAGTCCATTCGATGAACTCCATTGGCACCATACCAAGCCTTGGTTAACGTCCAAACATGACAACTGGCATTGTCAACCTGAAAGTAACAGGGGTCCAACCCGTAAAACTGCCACAATGTAGGAAGCACATTGTCATCCAAAATAGTGCAGTAGGCATCAGAGTTGAGCTTACCATGAATGGGGACCAAGGGTCCCAGCCCATACCAGGAGAAACACCCCCTGACCATAATTCCACCTCCGCCGAACTTGACTGTTGGCACAATGCATTCTGGCAGGAGACGATCTCCAGGTAGACGCCAGACCCAGACCCTGCCATCTGAACGGTAAAGGGTGAACCTTGATTCGTCACTCCAAAGAACCCGTTTCCACTGATCTACGGTCCAATTTTGATGTGCTTTGCACCACATTAACCGAGCAGCGCGGCTGGACTTTGTGATCAAAGGCTTATGGGCAGCAGCACGACCATGAAAACCAAGCAGATGTGCTTCCTTAGGGATGGTATTCATTGAAACGATACTCCCGGATACCTGTTGAAACTCCTATCGGATGAGGGCCATCGGTTGGGTGCGGTTCTTCCGAATTTCTCTGGACAGCACTCGTCGGTCTCTATCTCCCAGTTTCGTTGGTCTGCCAACTCGGGGCACATTCCGACAATCACCGCTCACCTTCCACTTCTTAATCACAAAGGCCACTGTCGATTTTGGGTACTTCAGATCGCTAGATATGTCTTTTATGGATCGGCCACATTTGTGATACCCGATAATTATACCTTTCTCGAAATCAGAGAGCTCCGAACTGCGAGGCATTTTGCATGCGACTATAGCCGATGCTGTTTCCTACACGATATATACCGGCGGAGTCTGTGGCGTACCTTAGGACCACAGATATCGTCTTTTGCATAGGTGTCCAAATACTTATTGGTAGTCAGTGTATACGGCTGTGAATCGCCAAAAATATTCCTCAAAATGCTAATTCACACTCAAAATGACAGTCATAAAAACAGACAGAAATTTCAGATGATTAAAATTAAGGACCTTCTGTTGATTTTGGCCAAAATTAAGGACTTTTAAGGACCAAAAATTGATTCCAAGAAATCTAAGGACTTTTAAGGACCGTACCAACCCTGCATTAATGGCCATGCCATTAATTAATGGGTTAATAGGAACATGGAAAAATTTTTTTCAGGATGACTTAAGGGAAAAAAAAAAAAAAAATCATTGGAATAAGTGTATTTGATTAAATGGGGATTATGTTGAAAAACTGCACAGCAATATTGATGAAAACAGACAATAATAATAAATACCTAAATTCCTAGAACTTTAGAAACATCCATTGTATATTTATTGCATAAAATAGACACTTAAAGGATAATATGAGCTGTCAGCAAAAGAAAGCAAGGCAGTCTTGCAGAAGACAGCTCTCACCCCATAAATCATTACATTGTTTAACAGTTAAGATGATAGCATCATAATTCTTTAATATCAAACAAGGACGAAAATTAAATATTTAAAATATTTGGAAAGAAAAAAAATCAAAGTGATAATTATTTAATGGATATAAAAGTAAGTAGCTAAGCATATTCAGAAATTAATACATATACTTGACACAGCACTCATATGAGCAGCAGATATTACAGGTTTTCTGATGAATTCTTTAGCATGCAGGTATTTGCAATGCAGAAAGACAAGATTATTACATAATTTACATCCATCCAAACTGTTAACATAGAATTTAAACATCAATCATGATATAAAGGATAATACACATTTGAATATATAAATAAACTATTTTATTATGCATTAATGCTAGTGCCTCATAAAAGCTACAATTATTTACTTGAATATATGAATAAACTATTCTATTATGTGTTAATGTTAGTGCCGAAGCTACAATTATTTACCAGGAAGAAATCTAAACAGTTCCATTTCAAGAACTTATCCATCAATGGATTATTATTATTATTTTTTTTTTGAAGATGTAAATGCTACCAATATGTAATGTAAAATGTGAGAAATATTTTCCTTTTTTACCATATGCCACTACTGGTGCAACTGGAAGTTCTACTAAGGTGCAACTGGAAGTTCTACTAAGGTGCAACTGGAAGTACATCTGGCTAGCAATCAGGAGGTCCAAAGTTCGAACCCTAGTGACAGCATTACTGATTTTTCACGTTTTTTGCTCTGAAATAAACCTAATGACTCAACAGACTTATGCAATGCACACTTTAATAATGAAGCACCAATAATATTTAGCATAATTTTCCATTAATATAACATAAGCTTCACTCACTTTTCACTTTAACCTATAATATAATGGCATTGACCACTACTAAGGCCAGATGCAGAGACCATTTTATTGTGGCGGCACCTAATAGGTGGCCACCATTACCTCCTATGAAGGGACCGATAATTTTAAATCCAAGCCTTCTTCGGGATTCAAACCCAGGCCTTTTGGTATCTCAGTCAGACTCCCCGAACCACTATACCGACTGGGCAGCTGTTTTCACTTATCATTTAATTTATTTCATGATTTCTATATCACTAAATTTTAAAAATGGACCAAACTTTGGGAATTATGCTCACAACTAATTATGCTTTTCAACTTTAACAAGCAACATGAGTGCTTTCCCATATGCATTCTTTTTATTGCACCCTAAGTTCCAATGTGTTTTTTGTAGATAAATTATGATATTGTCTTAAATTCAATTTTAAAACATGCTTGTGATATTTGCCTGCACTTAAAGAAATGGCAGTCAAATTTCTGCAGCAATAATAAACTTTGCCATAAAATTATTAAACAGAAAAATTATTTTGAATATATTCCTAAAGCGATTACCACTAAATTTTCACAGAACTAAAGCAGGGCGCACCCTCTCAAATAGGTTTACTAACTAATGTTTTGGAATGAATAACAAATTAAAATGCAAAATAATGCATATAATATTATTAAAATGTAAAATATGCAAGAAATAAATAATTTTTGTATTTATAAGTTTCCTTTGTCCTTTATAAAAACTGTCAAATATTCCCAGGGTGATTGTGCTAATAGATACCTATTTAACTTTTTTTACTTTTTTAGTTTACTTTTTTTAGTTTACTTTTTTTAGTTGCAAGTATTCAACTACTTGCCGTAACAGGTAATTCTTGAAAAGTTTAAATAACCTGCATAACATAAAACTCTTTGTAATGTATCATATTTTACAGATAATCCTTATTATTTCATTTCTGAAACAATTCTACCTTTCTTAATAATTTTGCCTTTCTTAATAATTTCTACCTTTCTTAACCTTTAAGAGACAGGATAGTTTGGAAAGGTTTCACTTAAAAAGACAGGAAATCCAAATGCATTTCCACCCCCCTTTTAGCTGCCATTGTAAAGGGAAACTACTACCCTTTGCAACTTTTCCTGTAGGTCGCCTTTATTAATTTTCAGATAAGAGACTAGGGAATAATATAAAAGAATTTGTTCTCTTTTCTCCTGTTTCTTTTCCCTAAACTAGAGAAAAATATTATGGTGAGATTTCGTAGCTAAATAATTGTTGTATGTTGGAATATTAACTTTTGACATTGCGTCATAATGAAAATATGCCTTAGCAGCAAATGCACGCCTATAATCAGTTCATAGTTTATTCAGTTTTTGTTTGTTTCCAAACTGAATTTAGTTTAGAATTACATGTACTAATTAACATTTTTATTTTATACTCGAAAATGATGTTTGCCTATTTGTTTCTCGTATAAACCGGCAGTTCACTTTTATTTGTTTCCAAGCATTGTGTAACAGCTTATATTTATATATCAAACAAATCCCGTTGTATTTTTCTTATATTAGTTTCGTTTACCTTTTTCATTAGTATTCTTATTCAGTTTAATTTATTGATTCCCCCCCATTGTATCATAAGTTATTTCATCTTTCAACTACATTATTGTTCTTTTTTGCAGTTTCTTGATAAAAGCTTTTTTTATCCTTCAGCATTTTTTACTATTATTATTATTTTATTTTCCTTTGCTTTAAAAACAGATTTTATTGATTATATTTTCATTGCATTTTGCATGTTTCAAACAGCAATATTAAATACAAAAATTACAATAAAAAGGGGAATATAAAGAAAAAATACATTTTTAATGACACAGAAGTTGGTCAAATTAATACTAATGTAAAATTGCTAAAATTTCACTGCTGAGGGAAACAAAAGGGAATTTACGAAACCCCACAGTTGGGAGGCGCGAAGGTCATCTAGCATAAGTGGCAAGGGAGGTTATTCAAACAATGACTAACTCCGCACCCTGAAGGATGGGGGGAGAGGGGAATTCGCTGGCCGATATTTTGGCCACAGCCATCTTTTTGAGACACTGCAGTTCTGGCCGATTCTTAGGCCACGCATCTTTTAAAAGTTAATAATTTTGCCCTGATTTATATCTTATAATAATTGACAGAAATATTACATTACAGATTGACAGAACCATTACAGATTGACAGAAATATTAAAAAATTACCTTTTTTTGCCTTCTTTTTTTTCTTTGGCCTGAAGACAATTTCATCAAAATCATTTTCCTTTGAATTATTATCATAATCAGCATTTTCAGAATCCTCGGCAGAAATGAAATGTTCATCAAGTTTAATAGGAATGCAATCTGAAGATTCTAATTTTACAACATCTGGCAAAGTTTCTTCACGTGGTAGTTTAATACTATTTACTTCAGCTTTTTTCTCTGGTGTTAAAGCTGCTGGCGTACTCACTGATCTCTTTTTCCTTAACCAATTAAAAAGGCTAGAACTATTCTCTGTTGTGGCAGAAAAAGTATCGCCGCGTTCCTTCACTAAACCCAAATCTTTAAAGGGTTCCAAAATGTCTTCAATTAAAGATGATTCTTCTGCACCTGCAAAAAAGATGCATTATCTTTCATAACTGAAAACAAAATTATTTTTCCTCACATTTCCTTTTCAAGGCCGCTATATACTATATCACATTATAAACTATTTGATTACATTTATTTGATAACAACTAAGTTGTTCAAATGTTCATCTCTCTCCATTAATTTAACATTTATCAACATAAATTTTTATGAAATAAATTTATATTAAGCACAGTGGCGTAACTAGAACTCTTGGGCCCCTATGCAAAAAATTTTCCTGGCCCCTTTCCCAATAAATTTAATGTGCTTAAAAATAAAAAATTAAAAAAAAAAAAAAAAGAAAGAAAGAAAAAATTTCAAGCATTGCAGGAGCCAATGTTTTCATGATGATTTTTATCACATCTGGATTAATTGTTAAAAAATAAAAGCACGTTCTTAGGGAACCAGTTGAAAGGTACATAACATGAAGAAAGAATAAAAAGGAAAGTAATTTCCCTTGACCTTGGAAATGAAAATTTGCTTTAGTCTGGGTATTTGATGTCAGATGATTTTAATTCAGTTACTTAAGACTTTTTGTGTGAGTGCGAGAGACAGATTTTTCTCTCCTTTCACTGAGATGCATACTGATAATAAATGAATAAGTCTATATAAAAAAGGAACATGTCAATGTATAGCATTAAGAAAAGGAAGAAAGCCTAAATTTACGGAGATTTTTATATAAAATCCAAGAAGTTTTACATACTAATGTTTTAAATTTTTATATAAAATCTGCGCCTATCGCCTATCTAAGTTTTTTCGCTTAAGTTAGCAAGCTTATAAATAATTAGTTATATTATAAACTGACAGACAAGATAATTGATAAAAGTACAGAAAGGCTATTACATTAGTGTATAGTACTCTGTGATATCAAATTTGGCCCAGTTCGTACCCTACCTTTCGAACATGATTTATGCAATAATATACAAGTAATAAATAAGAACTTTTATAATGTAAATGATACATTTGTTAAATATAAGACATATTTATCATAAACTTCTTAAATAAAACTATTTGAACATACAATTTTTGTAGAAAATATGTATGGTAAAGTTTTTTTCTGTCTTTATGAAAAACCTTTTGGTACACTAAACTACTTGAATACATGATTTTTATAAAAAATGCTAAAAGAATGATAAAGTTTTTTACTGTTTCCTTTTCATTTTCCTCAGTCCGTACTGCTCTTCTTCTCTAATTTTTTCCTCCCTCAATAAGTGTAATGATAACACTGGTGGCCAAAATTCATCATAAAGAAAAAATCCTTCTTTTAAAATTTGCGTCTCCTAATCTTCATTTCCGCAAATTCATTTATCAATAATTAGATGTCCATTTTCTCAGCCATCTCAGCTTCAACGCTCAATAGTGAAAGGTTTGACAACCGATCTTGTGTCATGCTGTTTTTTATATATGTTTCTTAAATATGTTTTTATTAGTTTCAGTAGTGAAAATGCCCTCTCACTTGTGGCTGTGGTTACAGGTAATGATAAATACAATATAAGTAAATTGCACACTCCCGAATAACTACTTGTCATGTCATAATATTTTACCATTGCTAATTTAGCTAAATCCTTAAAGGATTTCAAACTTTGGATTTCTGTTCTGAAAGTATTTATAAATAATCAAATTTGTACTTCCAGTGCAAGTCTTCTTTATATGTTTTCTGTATTTTTGAAACATTATTAATAATTTCCATATTTGTTAACAATGACAGTGTTTTAGGTTCTTTATTTCTCATTTATTTTTCAAATTTAGTTTCTATGCCCCATTTATTTGCAATAAACTCAGCTTCTTCCATAATGTCTTCAAACTTGTTTCTCATATCTTGCATATTAACAGAAATGCTTATTACATGTTGATGAGCTCCATTCAAGTCGATTGATTTTCGATTGTCGAGCCGATTGATGGGTTGATCGATACTGCACTAAAGCGCAGGAAGTGTTTAAAAAATTTTGTTTTTCATTTTGGCCTGTTATGATGTTTCTTAATGTATGGAAACATAGATTATATTTATACTTCATATTTATCATAAAAATATTTCATGTTAATATTACAATACGTTATTAATATTAGTAGACATTTGCATTGTTAATGGTGATAATTTTGGATTTTTCAGATAAATGGATTAAAAGTTTAGCTGAATTGAAGTTTTAGCAAGTTTTAAATTATAAGAATTTAGTTTATAATTAATTTAGATATTACAAATCAATAACTTACCTTTATAATGAAGAATTATATTTGAGATCACTTTGAAATTTAATTTTAAAGAAAAACTTCTGTTTGTTCTCGCCATAGACTAGAGAAACGGCATTAGAATAAGAGCAAGTTTAAGTTCAGTTTACTGTTTTGAGTCATCAGCCAATTTACAAGTATACTTGAGGGGGTAATGTTTCACACTTCAATGCAGCTGTTTAACGAAGAAAGGGGCCCCGCCTCCACTATAAATTTCCAGTGTCTCCCCAAATTGAGTCACAGTAAAACTTTCATCCAAGACTTTACTGTAAAGATGTCCATTTCCCTTTTAAAACGCTAAAACATCTGTATTTTTTTTTCCCCTTCAGTCAAATTGTACTATTATTATTGTCATATTCCAATGATACATAATATATCACCTGCAATATCTTTCTACATTTCCTCTGTACTATAAATGCATTTGAGTTAATGTATAATTATTAAATATTGAACAGTAAAAATTATGGATATTCGAATATTTTTAGGAAATTCTTCACAAGTTTATGATGAAATCATAAACAGTTAGAAACAAATTTTATTGATATGTATCCAAAGAGCTTTGAAAATGATTGTGTAATACGAAATGGAAATTTTAAAATTAATCTAAATTTAAATACTCACTGTAGCAAAATATGATATTCCCTTCTAAGTTTCAAGGTCTCAGAAATGTTTAATAATTTAGAGTTAAGCTTATTGATACTAACGTATATTTGAAGATGAGTACTCGCACTCTGTCGCATGGATTCTAAAAGTAGTACACATAAATAGTATTTGCTTAGGAAACAAGTAGAAAGTTTCTTCATAATAGTAAAAATAAAATTGTATGAAACAAGTTTTGCGTACTTCGTAGAGAAATGCGCAAAACTTCATTTAGGAAAATAGGTTTGTTGTACCCCAGGTGGATCAGAAAGCAAAAATCAGTTAGGTAAAGCGGATATATTTTAGGAGCATTAATATTTATGATTATTGTTATGTTTTATTATTCATTTCTTAGAAAGCTATTTATGTCTCAGAAATTAATGACCTCAGATTTCCAGTCTTTACATTGTTTATAAATTAAGCAGTATCATTTTTTTTATCTTAATCATTAATTTATTAATGACAAAAATATAAAAAATAAATATAATGTATGGGAACATATATTAACGGAAGTTTTTTTTAGAAAAGTTATGCAGTGATGCCAAAAAAGAAATAGAATAATGTATAAAGGGATTTTATGAGTGAAAATCGCATCATTTACTATTAAAACGTGTTAATTAAATTTTTTATTTTGCAAAAATTATTGAAATATTGCAATAATGGGGGAGCATTCTTTTCTGAAATATTCCATTCGTTTGTGAAGTGAAAATAACAATGTAATTCGCGTTCTTTCAGATGTTGAAATGCAACTTAAAACTATTAGTGCAACGCTGCCATTGATATGTTTAATATTTTCTGTAATTATTTTATCGAAATTTACGAAGTAGTATATACTTTTAGTTGTGTGATGCCATTTTTATATATATTATTATATTGTTATTGATGATTTCACGTACTGAATGCTGTGGAAAGTAAATTAAAAGCAAAAGTAAAGTAAATTGTAAAATTTCATTTCAAATAACGATTAGAAAGTACTCCATGAAGGCGTTCTTCCCCTTGGGAAAATAGTCCTCGAATGCTTTATTATAATATAATAATTCAAATCAATTCCGTTTAAATAACTTTCAAATTATTGCTTGCGCATTACTCAATTATACGCTTAAATGTTTCACACTGTTAAAAAAAATTATAATTTATGATATTTTTTTCAAACGAAGAGAGATTAATATATTACTTTCAAAACAAATTTAATGTCTTCAGAATTATCTTTTACAGGTAATTGTGAATTTTTGGTAGATGGGTAATTTACAGTTAAGAAACACTACAGCTCTTCTCTTTTCTAAAGCAAATCAAGTAAATCCTCAAACGAGTTTTGTGCTTTCAGATTTAATTCTCGATTAGGGATTTGAAAGAATTCCTTACCTGCATTTTATCTGCAATGTGCGAATATTTTGAAAATTTTGATATGAAAAATTGGATAAATATTTATTTACTCATTATTTCAAGTAAAACATATTCATCCAGTCCCATTTCCTATCCCCATGAGTGAAAAAGTAATGAATTTCGATAAATTTAATAAAAAAAATTTCATTAAATTTACGTCGGAAATTAACTGAAATATTTGGCCGCTTAATGTCTAAGCATCTCTGTGTTCGTAGCCTGTCGTAAAACTTCCCCCCTTTTTTCGGACCTTGAATTCATTCAAAAATCCCTAAGCCGAAAGGGAAATCTCTCCTTTCCAAATGTGGTGTCATAAATTCTTAGCGTTTCCTTAGAACGGCATTTCAACACATGGAGGTAGGAAGTACCTTTCTTACCTCCATGTTTTGACATGGGGGTGGGGCAAAGTCCTTTCATGCCACAACTGCTCAACTTACGTCATGATTTTCTGTCCTTAAGAAAGAAAAGCATGTATTCTGGAGTTATCAATTGATACTTACGAATGATTCTCCCCTCCAGCTCATTAATGTAAAAAACAGAGTAAAAAAATCAATCCGCATTTAACTTTGCCATTTTGTAATGTCAATCGTGCTTCTAAATCCAAAATGGTTCTGTCCCTTACCTTCCCGCTTGGTGCGACTGCACAGGTTGCAAGTACCATCATTTTTTACATTGTGAGAACTATACATTCAAACATGCAGATTCTTCCTTATTTAATTTCTTTAAAAATTATACAGGGTGAGGTTATTTGGTGGCAACAATTTGAAAAGTTATACGCCGTTTATAGCGAACCAACGAAATACATGTTATATTAAATTCTAAGAATCGTTCACATTAATAAATTCAATTTCAAATTGAATATTAGGACTGATTTTTGGACTTGCGTTTAATGGAAAAGCTAGTAAGAGATTCAATATATGAACAAAATTAAACACTACCGAAATGGCATATTATGAAAATTACGAACTGCAAATAATATACCACAATTTCTCTTAACATGCAAAGTTCATTCCAAAGTACCAGAATCCTGTCTAGTTACTTCTTTGATTTATACTTAGAAAATATGTCTACTGATTATTCGATCATAATGCGAATTATACAGAAACAAATAAATATATGAAATAAGTACTTTATAATAAATAGTTACAATTAATTTCCACTTCCAGCACTTTTTGAATTGGGATTGCAAAAGGAGAAACCTTTCCTTTAGGGGGTCGCCTTTAATAATTTTCAGGTTTGAGACTAAGGGATACAAAGAAACTTTTCCCATTTTCCTGTCACTGCTATCCCTAAACTGGGGTAGGTCATGAAGTTATTATTTCATAGTCGAATGCTGGAATTTTAACTTTTGCAAACACTTGAATTTAGCTATTTCAGCTGCTTCCAAGGACCTCCTATCTGCGTCATACAGAGAATTACGTTACTGCACCATATAGGTAAGGGGCCCTTAAAAATTTAAAAGAAAATGAATTCTATTATCTACATATACTCAAAGATTCTAAAGTTAAAAGTAAATTGGAGTCAAATCAAGGCTATTCCTCAACTATATTAATATTAACAATCGTGTAAAAGGGGTTTAACACAAAATCAAAACATATCAAAATTAAAAAAAGAATTTATAGTAGTGCAAATTCTAAACATAAAAATGAAAAGCAAAGGGGAAAAAAATATGAGATAAAAATACAAAAATAATAACTAATCTTCTTTTATTGAAATTCTAATTCTGAACTCATCAAGGAAAAATAAATTAAAGCTTCTTTATATATGTAATGGAATCCGTCTTTTAAGTTTAAACATGTAAATGTAGTTCAGCAGGACATTTAAGGGCCCCCTACGCCTTCGGGCCCCTATGCGACGGCATTCCTTGCATACCCTTATTTACGCCACTGATTAAGCACCATTCTAAAACATGCATACTAGACAAATATCATCAATAAATATTACAAGTACGGATTATAAGTACTGTATAAAATTTTTTATTTAAAAATAAAAGATCACACTAAAGTTGAAAGAAGTGATAGAGACAGGTAAGAAAATGGCGAACTGGATATACATTACAGTTTCACTGAACTGGAAAAAAAAGTAAGTATTAGATTAATATAATGAAATTAATACTAATTATTGCATCTTATTTTCTACTTGTATAATTAAAATATGAGCCAATTTCATTTAGAAAGTTTATTACAAAAGCATTCCTCCTTGTAAGAATATAGTTCTTCAGAATTCTGTTATGATTCACAACATATTAATTTCAAATGCAAAGAAGTCTTATTTTATGATGCTATTTTCTATTTCATTAACAAATAATCTTCACCTCTTACACTGCATAAAATTACAAATCTTGGATATATATTAACTGAAAATTTTCGCATACCATGTTCACAAGTTGAAAATATCAAATAAATAGATATTGAGTGGATATACATAATTCTCCAATCACTATTACAGTTCAGGATAAAAAAAGAAAGGAAAAGCAATTAAATAATCACATCATTTGTAGTACTAGGATTTTGTATTGTACTTGTATCACATAGTATTGCATCATTTGGAAGCTTTCTCTTTTAACTAAGACAGCACTGTATTTCAGTAGAAAAGAAATCCAATATATTTAATTCAGAAGTACTAGATTTTTGCTTATCAGAGTACTTCAGGGCATATAAGCTACACAAGCTATAGCTTGCCCAACCAAATTTTAAAATATATTATAACAGACTTATAAAGGGACCAATATCTCAAATAGCTTGCACATAAACCATGTATAAGCTACTGGCATGCGCATGGATGCTTTTTATAAAGTAGTGAAGGTACAAATTGGCATCACCGAGCAGCAGTTGCAGTGTGAACACTTTTGTCTTAAATTAACTGAAATATTTGGCCGCTTAATGTCTAAGCATCTCTGTGTTCGTAGCCTGTCGTAAAACTTCCCCCCTTTTTTTTGGACCTTGAATTCATTCAAAAATCCCTAAGCCGAACGGGAAATCTCTCCTTTCCAAATGTGGTGTCATAAATTCTTAGCGTTTCCTTAGAACGGCATTTTGACACATGGAGGTAGGAAGTACCTTTCTTACCTCCATGTTTCGACATGGAGGTGGGGCAAAGTGTACTACTGTGTCTGCCGTTGTCCTGTCTTATTAAAAAGTTGTTGTATTTTTTAATCTAGCTGCACATCTTCCAGGTATTTTTATACAATTTTATTACACCTGCTATGTACATTTGTGGTTCCGATAAAAAATTCGTAATCAATTTTTCAATAACTTCTATTTGTCTAAATGTTGGAAATTTTCTTCCATTTTTGGCCATATTAAAAGTTTTGTTATTCTGATGATGGAAAAAAAAATTTTTTTTTTCTTTTTAGTGCAGTTACATATATTAATAAAATTGTATTTTTAATAAGATTTATTTTAATTTTATTTTTATCAATTTAATAATAATGATAATTTTGTACTGGTGGCTTTAGAATAAAATATATTTGGAATATTTTTTAGGCACCCCAATTAACATGGCTACCAAAAAAAAAAAAAGCAAAGAAAAACGGAAAATGAAAACCACGAATTTAAAGATGAGTGGACCAAAAATTTTGCATTTATTCAAAACTTGAATGGACTTCTGACATGTCTTATTTGTAAGGAGAAATTCGCGCATAACAAGAAGTCAAATTTAGAGAGACACTTTACAAGAAAGCACACGTCGCTTAGCATTAAATATCCTACCGGTAATGCAAGGAAGAAAGCAGTTGAGGAACTTCAAAAGAGTCAAGAGTCATCAACTTCTGTATTTAATAACTGGATGCAATCTTCCAGCAATATTAATATGGCAAGTTTTGTTTGTAGCCAAGAGATTGCTAAGAAAGGAAAACCGTACACAGATGGCGAATATGTAAAAAATTGCTTTATGAATGCATATGAAGAGCTGTTTCAGGATTTTAAGAACAAAGCAGCTATTCTGAAAAGAATTAAAGAGTTACCATTGTCTGCCAAAACCATTAAAGATAGAACAATTAAAATGTGTTCAAATATAACCACTCAGCATATCGAAGATCTGAAATTGGTTTCGGCTTTATCAATAGCAGTTGACAAGTCTCGTGACATAAATGATACAGCGCAAATTTCACTTTTTGTAAGATTTATGTCTCATTCAGGCCCTAAAGAACTACTTTTAGGACTATTGCCACTCAAAGGTCAGACACATGGAGAAGATATCGCCAGTGCTGTAATTGAGTGTATGGATAAACATCATATTCCCCTCGATAAAATTGTGTCGATTTGAACAGATGGGGCCAAAAATATGACTGGCGTAAGAAAAGGGGCTGTTGCTATTTTGAAAGAATAAATTAATCACGAGATACTTGTTTACCATTGTATCATTCACCAAGATGCGCTTTGTGCGCAAACATTTCCGGAAGAAATTTGTAAAGTTATGGAATTAGTGATTACCATTATCAACTTCATTTTAACTAAAGCTCTTAATCATTGCCAAATCAAAATTTTGTTATTTGAAATGGAGAGTAAGTACGCTGATCTTCTGCTTCATAACAAGGTACGTTGGATATTAAAAGGGAACATTTTAACGTTTTGTGTTCCTTTTTTCAGAAATTAAAGCATTTCTCCTTGAGAAGTGCATTCACTATCCAGAACTAACAGATGATCAGTGGATCCAAAACTTTTATTTCATGGTAGATGTTACGTCTCATCTAAATCAGCTTAATCGTAAACTACAAGGGAAAGGAGACTTAATTTTTTCGATGTTAGAAGAAGTAATAACATTTGAAAACAAATTATCCATTTTTGCACAGGATTTTGAAAGGAAGACATTGTTTCACTTTCCGAGCCTGTTGAAGTATCGCCAAGAAAATAATTCCTCTATTGATAAATACCATTTTAAAACAATAACTTTAAATATGAAGGAAGCATTTCTCAGCAGGTTTCAGGAATTTAAAAACAGAGCAACTTTAGCATTTGTCAAAAATCCTCTTAATGCTACAATAACCGAATTGAATTTTCTCTTTTTGAAATTGACATTGGTAGCTTTGAAATACAATTGCTGGATTTAAAAAACAAGGAGATATGGTGCTCTAAATTTGAACGTCTTTGTGTTGAATTAGAAATATTGGGGAAGAAAAAATGTGATCTTAGTTCACAACACAAGTGGTCTGCTTTGAATGACATGGAGAAGGAAGACATGATAATTTTCAATGCTTGGAATAGTATGCCTGACTCTTACGATCAGCTGAAAAAGCTCGTGTTTGCTGTTCTTTCCCTTTTCGGTTCTACATATATATTCGAACAATCTTTTTCAAGCATAAACATTATCAAGAGTAAACTGAGAAGTCGCCTTATTGATGAGAACTTGAAATCATGCCTAAAATTAAAAAGAACAACATACAAACTTGACTTACTCAAACTTTCCAAGGAGATGCAAGCACATTGTTCACATTAATAAATATTTATTAAGTTTTAAATTTAGTTTTATTTAGTGTAATAAAAGTTTACTAAACAAGCAGATTTGGCTCCCAATTTTTTTAAATTTTTTAAAAAATTGTTGTAATGCTCATATTTGGCTCTTTGGCTAATAAGTTTGCCGACCACTGGGCTAGAACCAGGTCAGCAAAAGAGCTGGTGTAGCCATATCAACAGAATTTATGGGTAAGAAAATTCTAGAATTTACGGAAGTACTGAGCAGCAAACTTCTTTCAGTTCAAGAGAATAGAGTTTAGGGATGGCACAATTTTTAGAATTTAGAAAGGTAACAGACAGTAGAAATTAGGACTCATAGAAATTGCCCCTGGTAAAAAGGAAAAAAAAAAAAAAAAAAAAGGATAATGCAAATCCTCACTAGGAGGAATATGAAGTATGATCCAATTCAGTAGGCATTAATATATATATATATATTAAAGTATAGGAGTAAAACTTACTACTGCAATTATTTGAACACACACACACATATATATATATGAAAGATTGAATTAGAACTAACTTTCTACTTTCTCAAAGGAGATAATATACTCAATAATCTATTAGCAAATAAATTATTATTATTTTGCAGCTATTGTGCAAGTATTAGGCAATTTATTAATATTTAATTTAATTCAATATTTGATATATATATATATATATATATGTCAAAAATATTTTTGAAAAATGTATAAATATTATTTAAAAATACAAACTTTAAAAATAAATCATAAAAAAATGGGTGAATTTTATGTGGAATGAACCTGAATTTCGAAATGTGAAAGGAAGAATCAAATAAGCTTAACAAATAAATACCAAACTCAATTAACACAGAGGAATTAAAATTTTGAGAGCTAGTTTTTTAAAAACTACTCGTGAGATTTTTATGAAACTTGGCAGTTTGGCGTAATTTGAGTTGTAGAATTGAAATATGAAACAAAATTGGTATGTTACTTCAGAAAACGTCAGATTTTGTGTCAAAATACCTATATTAGAACAATGCTATATATAAATCTAATACATATCCTAAGTTACGCTTTCGAGACATAAGAAACAAAAGTTGAATTTCATCAATCAGCCCAGTAGAATGGGAGATACCCAGTTTTATGGAAATCAGGAAAAAAAAAAATAATAATAACCAGTAAATGTTCAATAAATTGGTTTACGTAAAATTTGGAGAAAAGGAAAAAAAATTACCTTTTTCATAGGAATAAATTTCTGGACCGGGTGCAATTCGAATAATGTGGCGTAAACCAACCAACACAAAAATTTCATCCTTGAAAGTGGCAACATCAGCAATGTTTGTCTTCTGATAAGAAGAAACTACAGATTTCTGTTCTGGATCAATGAGCAGCACAGCAGAATCAGACCAAATTAGGATATAACTGTCATCATATACAGCAAGTTGACCAAACTGCACATTAGCTAAATTAATTTGGTTTATTGATTCTGTCAGATACTGCACTTGAGGATGTTCCTGAGATAAAGCACTTTTGAAAATCATGGTTTCCTGGATTACACCAGAAATGTTGGATTTCCATAGCCTTTGACCAGGTCGAGCTGCAAGCACTATACCATCTTCCATATTACCACCATCTATAATAACTGCACCAAAGTTCCCTGGGCTAAAATGGATTAATTTATATATATCAATTAATTTTCTCCTTATACTAAATTATGTAAATATTTTCCTATTAATTCATAATTATGAATTGACAGAAGTCATAAAAGATAAAACAAATCTTATATTTTAAAATACAGTAGAATCTTGATTATTACCTCAGATAATTGAAAACTTGGTAAACACAGACCTCATTTTAAATCCACAAATTTAATACTTTTTAATGGGACTTTTTATAATTGTTTAGTTATTATTTGAAAAATAAGCACACTAGCATTACAATTAGCATTTTAACAAACTCTTTCATTAAAAAATAGAATTTATTTCCTCTAATCAAACAAATAATCCATGCAAAATTTTAATTTGTAACAAAAATATTCATAAAAATGCAATATACAAATTCTAACAAAATTGTGAAATTTTTCAAAATTTTTTAAATAAATTTTTAAAAAATTCCTTGCAATAAACAAATTCTAATAAAATTGTGAAATTTTGCAAAATTTCTTAAATAAATTTTAAAAAAATCTTTTACCTTTTCTTATGATAGTCCTATAACTCTATTAGTCATAGCACGATCATGCCGCATTTCGATTAATCTAAAATCTAAATAGCATTTCTAAAAGATCTACGAAAGTAGCATCAAGATATTGCTCTAAAATTTAAACAGCTACAATATGTTGATTTTCACATTGCATGTTTCTGTTTCATCATTCTCCACATTATTCTCATAGCAGCAATTTTTATTGTTCTCGGGATCTATGCAAGCATGATTTCTTCTTCACTCAAAATATGAAAACTTAATGTTTGCCTTTTTCTAAACTAGTCACTGGAGCAGCCAGTCACCTACAATACACTGCTGGTCATTAAAATTGAAGAAAGGCATACTGCAGAATCTTATTTATTGTACATATAGAATATAATGGGAGGAAGAATATAATTCAGTTTTTAGCTGGTTTGGGGTACACAGTATGTAGAATTTAGTACACAAAACTATCACCTCTGGCAGCAACAACAACTGTACTCCAGCTGAGCATCGAGGTGAACTGAGCTTGAATGACTAATATGAGTATTTTGTTCTATGCAGCTTCAAATGTAGGCCAGAGTTCATCTCTCAAAGTAGTATGTCGGTCACTGGGCAACCCATGTCCTGGCCAAGGCAACAGTCAAACACCCTCTGTATCGAAGAAGGTCAGGAAAGCATGAGCAACATGTGGCTGTGCATAACCTTGTTGAAAGGTGATGTCACACAGGCACTGACGAAAGGGCACAACCACAAGCCTTAACATACCAGAATTATAACAGTTGCTGTCCACGTTACCAGCTGTCTGAACAAGGAGTGACAGAGATTTGTACACAATTGCACCCCAGGTGCTGGGCCCATATGACAAAGATAAATAAAAAACTGTCCATATTTGCTTTGCTTGGGCCTAAAAAAATAAATATATCTTTCATGATACTGTACACAGAAACTGGATTCAATCTAGATAATGAATCAAGTGGTACCATTAATGTGTCCAATGTCATCATTCGTCGCATCACAGGTGCACCTGTCTCTCCTGCAGTGTCACGAAAAGTCACAACTACAGTCGCCATGCTTACAGTCTATGGTGCTCAGATGTCATTGCTTTGCGTGTGTAGATACCTCTAGTCCTGTACATGAACCACGTTCCAGACTCAGAAATTGTGACGTGGCTATGTCTTAGGACAGCATGTCTATTCTGTTGGGCATTGTGGACCTGTGTCACAAAGACCTTGCTTGGCACTCTATGGCTCTCCTGATCCTATTAGGCAGACAGTCGTGGGATCTCGACCAAAACAAGCAGCAATGTCATGTAACAATAAACCATACTTCTATAGGCCAAAATCCTGCACAATTAAATTCCGACTCGTAAGCCTTTCCCCTTCTTATGCAAGGCATAACATGAATTATACACACACAATCAACATTCAAATGCTATTTCCAAATGAGAACCCTGTTGTGAAATTTTCTCATTTATGAACAATATTAATGGCATTACCCATACCTGGTTTACACACATGTGATGGAATGCTAATTGTTTGCTTATCCCAGCATATAGAACCCAGGGCCCGGATCAAATAGGTGTGGGGCCCGATTGGATTTTTTTTTTTTTTAGCAGGGCCCTCTCTATAATTAAATATTTAAATAAAATTCAAATTCAGTATATATATAAATATATCAAATTTCATGGATCATCAGATAGGTAAACTTATAGGTAAATCAGATAGGTAAATCTAAAAATGTTCAAAATACAAAAACATTTATTGAATATAAATTTACATCATCGAATATGAATACATGAATTTACATATTTCTAAGTTTTTGTTCTGTAAATTCTAAAATTGTTTGAAAATCTAATTTCCTTGCGTCTTCACTTTCAATCGACATAATTGCTAAACTACTTAATCTATCCTGATTCATTGTCAATCTCAAATAGTTTTTTATTAGTTTTAGCCTGGAAAATGATTTCTCTCCAGAAGCAACACTTACTGGAATTGTTAAGAATATTCGGACAGCAATAAACAAGTTTGGAAATGTTGTTGCTCTATCATTATCTGATAAAAATTTGAACATTTTAAACAGATTTTCAAAAAATTCTGAAGGAAAAATAGATTTCAAAGCTTCCATTCCCTCAACTAACATTTTTCCGTCTAATATCAGCTTCTTTCATTTTTGGTACATCATTTTCTGTTAACTTAGAATCTGTTAGAGAAATTTCTAATTCAACTGCATGTTTTTGAAGTACTTCTTTTTCCATATTTTGAAATTTTCCCACAAACCCAAATAATTTATTATGATTTTTTAATTGTTCAAAACGATCTTTTAGTGATTCTGTAACTTTATATCAAACAACATTAAAAAAGATATCTTGCATGCATTTATTGGGTCTTCAATAGGTTCATCATCGCTTTCATAATTGAAATGTTCCTTTCTTTTCCGAAGCCTTTTATTTCGAAAGTTTGTTGCCTATTAAGTTTATTATTTCATTTTGTATTGTTTTGCTTAAATAAATTTGGTGGATTTGTTTTGTAGCAATTCTTTGTATATGATCCTGCATCACTGGATCAAATTTTCCAAGTAATTTAAGTATACCTAGAAAATTTCCATCTCGTTTTGTTTGTTAATAATTTGCTAATAAAGATTATGTAATATAATTAGTACTTACCTTATTCAACAATTAGTAATTGTAGTCACAAAATACGACTCTAATAATTATAACGATTAGAAGAATAGCGAACTAAAAATGCAAGAAACAATTGACATTTGATACTACCTATACATCCACCACTGGCTGGTACAGTTGCGCAACTAGTTGCGTGTGCATATAGCTGCATAATAGTTCACGTACGTAGTGCAAAATCTTGATAATATATAATATAGGACTATCCCAATTAAATTCAATACATTTGACATGAACTTTTACGGGTAACAGTTTTCTATATTATAAAATATATATTATATAATAATAAACACATTAATAAATCTTATTCAGCAATGCGAACTTTAAATAAATATATTTCTAATTATTTGAATAATTCACAATTTATCCATTATTGTCAAAAGCAATTTGCTTTAATTTTCGAAATTTTTTTGGTTCATTTTGATGGTAACGCAGGGCACTTTCAAATGCGGAGTCCGATTGAGTCCAATCGCTCCAATCACTCTTTATCCAGCCCTGGTAGAACCTTTCATGCAAATTTGATATTTGTTGCATGTTGCCTTCATGTGTAGCAATTTTAATGGCCATCAGTATAGCAAAGCACAATTTTTGCTTTTAAATTACTCTGTTTGTTAACTAATAACAGACATTAAATTTGAAAGAAAAATTAATATCTTAAGCTTAATCAAATGGCTACAAATTGAAGCATGAGAGATAAAAAAAAATTATATTGGGCAGTGAAAACACATTTCTTTTAAATCACTGAATTCTTTAATAAAAGACAAATATTTCTTTGTCGATTGGAAACATTTTCTTTTAAATCGGCAAGTTTTCTGACTGAATATGAAACATAAATATGTCATGCTTTACAGACTGGCAACACACTGCTTTTTAATCACTGAATTTGTTAACAAAAAATTCAATAAATTTGCAAAAAAAAAATATAAATCAAAAGAAATTAAAATTTTAGCTTCACGGTGCACATGTTTGGGTGGATGACACTGCGCCCAAAATTTGATGGTTTGGTTCTGGTGGTTGCTATTTTCCCCACAAAGCAAGAAGCATACATGCAGATTCTTTATTATTTAATAACAGAGATTTATCCAATCCATATCCTTATGCGCATATACTTATAATTCACTGTCAGTTGCAATCTGACTTTTATCATTGCTTTCAACTTCAATACATGGAAATTGTATTTTTTATCATAATACACAGTAGGAAGGCCATTAAATCATTGATAAGAATAACCAAAATATCAACCACTGATAAAAGAAGTGACGAAAATTAATGATTTTCATTATATTTTTTTCTAATCTTCCTTTCATCCCTTTTCTAATTTTGCTTTACATTTTCAATTTCATCTCATCAAAGTGATTCCCGGCTTGATTAATAGAAACTTTGATATAAGCTTGGTTAACAGAGATTATACAGCATAAAAATTTTAAAATGCAAAACACCAATTTTAAGTAAATAAGCAATATCATATATGCACATTAAAAAAGTTTTATGTATATATTATAAGAACTTATGTATTAATACAACCGCCTTGGGGGACTTTGGCGATTTTTTTATAGATGAAAAGGCAAAAGTTACTGGATACAAGTTGGTGAATTTCCCACAGCAAAATTCTATATTGCAGAAATTTTATCATGGTTTCTTTCATTGCTTGCAAATTCCACTAGCTTATATTTTAAAACTAAATTTAAGGCAAAAATATCACAATTTGTTTATAAAAACCATTGAAACTTGGAATACAACAAAAAAGAACTACAAAAATGGCAGTGTTCCTTGACTGAAGGCTAGTTATGAGGATGGTTGCAGAGTTTGGCATATTTTTGAAAATTTAGCAACTTCTACTAAGGTGATTGCATTAATACATAAGTACCACAATATATAAAACAAATAATTACTAAACAATTATTTTTATGCATTGTTAATCAGAATTAATGTTTAATAACTAAATGAGGTGAAACTCAGAAATACTATTTATAATCAAAGCAAAGAACATTTTTAATTTACAAGAAATAAATCTAATTTCTATATTGAGTACAATAACGTAAATTGAAACTTTGCTAAATTATATCATTGTATTGATATATCACTGCATACTAAACCAATTTCAATGCATAAAAATTTTAATATTCATAACTATAATTTAACTGAAACAGTGTTAAGATGGCAATTCCTTAAATAGAATAATAAATCAGAGTTTGAATGCAGCATTTAACAGAGTTGTCACTCAAACAGGAGAATGAAATTCCAACTTTTCCAGGTGCGTTTTAAGAAAATTCCAATTTATCCGCGTATTGTGTGTTCGCTGTGCTGAGAGGTAAATTAATTATGGTGCCACTCGAAAACACAAAAATTTTTAAATTACATATGACTTATCCTCAAAGCATTTCTATTATAACTATAATAGGAGTTGTTTTCTCCACTGAAGATTAAGATTAGAATTTGCTCAATCTGGACTAAAAATTGTCTTTTTTTTCCCCAGACATTTTGCAGTTAAATGAAAGAAAGAAATCTATTTATGATATCTTAAATTAATTCAGGTATTTTATATTTATTTAGCAGCATACATAAGCAAATTATGTGCATTAAATTTCGTGATGGTATCTCACGATACTGCTAGAATTAAGTTTCAGGAGCCAGAGAAAACTGCTTGAAATTTGAAGGTATTATTAACTAATAATAAATAAATTTAGAAGGAAGAAGGCACATTAGATGATATGAATAACATTAAAGTTAATTACTTAAAAACTTAATTACAATAACCAACGATATTTTGGCAAATATAAATATTAAGACACAGCAACACGCCGAACAAATATTAATTCTGAATTAGTATTTGTTCGGCATGTTACTGTGTCTTAGTTATAGAAGTCCCAAACAGGCTTATTTTTTGCTTCTGAATTAAATATAAATATGTTAAATGGTTAGCCTAGAAGACAGAGTAACATTTTTTTATTTTACTGCAAAATGACAAAGTATTTATTAAAAAGGGGAAAAAAAGGTTTAAAAGATTTTGCGGTGAAATTCTAGTACATGATATGGCTATGGCACAATTTTGAAAACTGTCACCAACACCAAAATGATCCGTTTACTGCTCATCATAAATCACTGGTTTGCTGGCATCATAGTGTCATAAATCCTATGTGTACAGTATACTAGGATTAAACAGATTTTGTTTTATGCGAGAACAGGAATGTAATTTTTTTTTTTTTTTTTGTTCAGCGTGCACTGCACATGTAAATCTCTCGATTCTTGAGGTTACTGGAAACTTGTTTTGCCTTTCTAAAAGACAATCCGATTGGAGCTGTAAAAATTGTCTCTATGCCAGCTGCCTGAATGACACTCATGCGAAACATAATTTGCCAAGAATGTGATCGTTTCCAATGCTGGCATAAAAATCGAAAAATGGTTGTTTTTTTTGGGGGGGGGGGAGGGATCACTGTTTTGAAATTCCCTGACTTTTCCAGATTTTAACTAGAATATTTAAATTATTAAAAACAATATACACCAATAAAAATTTGTCTTATAGTCAATTTTCCAATTCCCTAGTTTTTCAGGTTTTCCAAGTAGCACGGCAAACCTGATTTCAGTTTGAATATGTATGATATAATAACAACTAACTACCTTTTCCTTCTTAATTTTAAAAAATATGCACATACAGTAAAACTGGAATAGCTTGATGTAAACAATAAATTTGCTGGAAAATAAAAGTTCAGATCTCTTTTCCAAAATTTAAATAAAGTTAATGCCAAATTTTCTATATGGCAGAGATGTTTATAACAGCATATTTCCTATCATAATTAGTCATAAAAAATCTAGCAGCAGAACTGCAGAGACAAACCCAATAATAAATTCAAATCTAATGAAACAAACAAAATTACTTAAATTTCATTAAATGACTTTCACCAGATGTTTGAATTTTAGCATACATTGTTAAACTTTTTAAAAAATAAAACAAATTTATGAACTCAACAAAGAGTAATGAAAAAATACAATTATTTTGAATTGGGAATTAAATATTTAACATGCTCTTAAAAATGTCAAGTTAGTCAATTGAGCTACCATTGTTAAATCATTGGGGGGAGAATTGACTTCCCCCTTCCCCATTCTAAGCTCTATAAATAATGATTGCTTAAAATACTTTGATAAATTTTTTAAAGATTTACGTAATGTTAATGCTATATTAGATACCAATAAGATAACTATGAATACAGAATTGCAAGAAAATACTGAAATTAAAAAATGTACTTTAAAACCTTTCATCCAAGCTCTATAAATAATGACTGCTTAAAATCCTTTGGCAAATTCTTTCAAAACTTATCTGATACAGCATTTTCAATGCTACTTCAGGTACCAGTAGGTTAACTATAAACACAGAATGACAAGAAAATATTGAAATACTTAAAAAAAAAAACTTTAAAACCTTTCTTTTTTATCAAATTAGTTGATTAGGATGATAGGAATGTTTATTAGACTGGAAAAAAATAGATTGTTTTCCCTTCATTTCTCAGCAAATCTAATAAATGCATAATGCAAAAAGTAGTAAAAATTAACATGAGATGAACAAATGTTTTCCTATGAATTTTTCACATGGAAAAGGTTACCCATAATGGTATACAAATATATGGTTGTTCTAATTGGTCTAAAACTAATGCTGTTAAAAATTATTTTTAAAAAAAACCGACCATTCCTATTCTTAACTAAAATTTTAAAAAAAGGGGTACAGGATATTAATATGAAAAGAAATAAAAATCTTATTCTAAAAAACTTCATAACAGCTTCTAGAATTGCTGACAGAAATCAGGGCCAGTGGTGATATTTTTGACAATGTATCAGCAGAGGTGCCAGCAGAATAAGAACACAGTACAGGATAACTTTTTAAGTTTTCTCCCTTTAACAGTTGTTGGTAAACGTTGTGTGCGTCAAAATGCCTCTCCTATCACCCAATTAAAATTATCTTTCTAAAATATCCTCAGAATGAAATTGGCATGTTTAAACATAATGATATAGAACAAAGGGTACTTTTCCATTTCGGTGGCGCAAATCTCGCCAAGCAGATTTTATTGGCGACAACATACAATATACACCAATAAAAATTTTAACGAATATTAGTTCTAAGAATTTTTTATTTTGCAGGCATAAACATTTTAATGTCATTTAAAATTTTGTAAAGAGCCAATAAATAAGGACAATAAATTTGTAAAAAGATGTTAATTTAAGAATTTACTATGCTTTCATGGTTCAACATACCAATTCACACACTGACGGCCATGTGAATAACTACCTCTCATTCCTTAATCCTCCCGCCTCTAAGGTTCTTTAATGCACACAGCATTAACCCGAGGAACCCTTAACGTTTCTTTAATAAGAAACATCACAGTCTAAAAAGACTGAATTAAATTATTTTTAACTTTTGAAATGACTTAAACTGGGAAAGATTTTTAAATACAGTTCCTTTTCTTCCTTTAAAAAGGAATTTTCTCAGGCATTTAACAACGTCGTTTTTGGCCTTTAAATACCGCATTGAATAGCGGTCAAAAAACGAAACTTCTCCCTCCCAGCTGATCACTGGCAGAACTACTTTTTCAACCTGTAAACAGGTTCCTCCCTCCCTCCCACCCCTGAAGAACGCACATCGGATATGATGCTCTCCCTTGCGTATTCTTCGCCTCTGACGTATGCAAAACACGATTATCAAGGTTCAAGGAAACTTCCCCTTTTATTTATCTAGTCAAAATTTTTTATGATTGCCCCTATCTAAATTATTCTGGCTCTTTTTCGGCACAAAATTAAGACCTTCTGAAATTTTGCCTTTTTTTGACTCAGTGTGAAGGCACTTATTCTAAGTCATTCAGCTTCTCAAAATTTTTACCCTATTAGACAATGCCCTCTTTTTGATGATGTAAATTCCTTTGAAGATGTGGAGGTAAAGGCGTAATTGCCTATGAACTCCGTAAATTGCACTTCCTTGATCCTTGATCCATCCCGATTCGCCGGTTCATATCACTTGACCCCAAGTGATCTCATTTCACGTAAACTACGCTACAAAAATCTAATTCTCTCAGTAATTATCTACATTAATTTCAAGTTAAATCTTAATTTGGAATATAAGTTTAAATGCAAGAATTATTTCAATTCGTATGAATAGCTTACTCAAATTATGTAAAACTGCAGTGCTTTACTTCACTAGTGCATTCTCATCAGAATTGATGAATTTAACTCTTGACCTTTGCCTTTTCTATATTTTCACCTTCGGATGAGCGGTGTGATTGCATCCTAATTGACTTAATTACTGTGAATGGCTTAGGGTATAAAATTGAACTATCTGGTAAAAATTCTATGTAACTGTATGCCAGTATTGAAAGAAATAACCAATCTGATAAGAAATGACTGTGACTTATTTTGAAAGTGAGGCATAAAAGGTTACCAGCGAGAATATTCTGTTTGGCATCAATTGTACCATTACTGATGACTTTATTGCTTGCGCCAGAAAAACGGAAAAGTATCGAACAAAGAATATCAGATCTTTGTTTCATTGCCTAATCTATACATGTCAAAAGCAAAATAAGTACATATTTTTTTATATAAAATGAAAATAGAAATAGAACATCATATAAGTTTCCTACAATTTCTTTAAACATCATATCAATGCAAGCATTTTTAATTACCTTTTTCGATCTTTTTGCCCAATTTTCACAACTTTATTATGTATAAAGGAGTATATCACAGACTGTAAAAGTGTGGACACAACAAGGTGCATTCTGTTGTAACTCAGTTGGACTATTTGACTTTGTTCATTCAGTAATATCCGAGATCTGCTTTGATGCTATAACAATTCAAACATTTTTTTTTGATTATATAATCTATACAAGGCAAATAAATATATATAGCAAATTAAAATAAATGAAATTTCAAGGTAAATGGATGAAAGAAAACAGTACCTCCAAATGATCTATTTCAGTGCAAACAACAACACCATTAACATCACCACTAAAAAATTTAATTCCATTTTTTGACCATTCTAATGAAGTAATTTCAGAAGAATGAAGTCCTTCAACAGTAAATTTTTCCCACTGAAAAAATAAAAAACTGTGTGCATAAAACATACCATAAATTTTTTAATAAGTAATTAAATCATAAAAAACTTACTTTTTTAATTTAGAATTGATATATCTATTATTTACTTCTATTTCATCATCATTATTATTATTACTGCTTTAATACCAAGCAGCTATGTCCTTGGAAGATTTAATTTCTATTATATATATTTAAAAAAAAAATCAAACAATAAAATTTAGCTTAAAACTAAATCAGCCTAAATTTGGAGTCAAATATTTTATAAATGCTTGAAGGTATTTAAAATTACAAAATTCAATCAAGCATTAGTGTATCATTAAATTAATGGCAAATATATAAAAAAGCATATTAGGATTATTTGCACTATAATCCACTCTGAGAAGTACTTTCTAAAGTGATCTATCTAAGTAAATTTCTATTACTAGTCCCTAATTTTGTTTTTAATTTCAACCTTATTTTGGCATAAGTTTTGAATAAAACTTTAATTTTGAGGCAATACAACATCCTTCTTCTTCTATGAGCCAAAAAAAAAAAAAAAAATTGCAGCATGGGAGGCGTGATGATTGCTTTTATACTGCAATGGGTGAAATAAAGCAAAGCTTATACATAACGCCATCTATCATGAAAAATTATTATGAAACATGAAAAATTAACATATTACAATTCTCAAAGTATTAGGAAACAATGAATTGGAATTAATGCCATCAACTAAAAAAGAAAAATTTTTGTGAATGTAAAACAGCTCTAAGGAAGTCCAATTCCCAACTTTTTTTTTTTTTTTTAATTTTGCAGAATTAAAGTGAAAACTGTGATCAGGAATACAACTATGATTAACTGTCAAAGATCTGTCTATTTCTTCTTTTTGAGTATAAGATCTGTGTTCCTCAATGCAAAATTTTAATGTTTTTTGAGTTCGGATGATATATGACAAGCCATACTGAGAATATACACAATAAATTTCCCAAGCCCTCCAATTGGCAGATGATTTCACTAGGACATCAAATTTCCCAAAATTGCCATAAAAAGAGATATTTGCTTAATTCTAATGCCCAAATGACCCACTATTTTATACCTGTATTCATGAACTTTTGATAGCTTGCCTTAATTTCTTGGAACTTATTTCAAGATAACGTACATATAATTTTTTGAAGATGTAAAAAAAAAAATATTCCACGCCATTACATTGCCTTGCCAGTTAGAGGATTAAGATCAGAAACGAGATGAGATTCTTGAAGAACTGAAAAATGAATTTTACTGACCGATGACAGCTGGTATGTTTTTCAGTACTTACACATCGCCAAGCAGTGCAATTTAGCTCCAATAATGGATAAGTAAAGGTCACAACACACCCATAACAACTGAACTTTTGTTTGATGTAATCTCAACTGATTCTTGATAAGCTATTTTTTACTTTCATGAACAAAGGATATAAATTAACTGTTACTGCTGCAATGAATTCAACATCTGTAAGAACCCTATTCGCAAATGCAATATGGTTCATTTACAGCTGGTTGAAAGAATCAACACCTAGTGAACAGATTACAGCAGCTGGATATAATTGACAAAATAGCAACAGATTGGAACAATCACCTGCAGGAAGTTTGTGTTCACAGCATTCTAAACAGAACTTCCAGTAATTGGAAGACCTGACAAAATAGCAGAAATCAATAATAAGCTTTTCATGAAGTGCAAAAACAAAGTGGGTAAAATATTTCTAAAGCAGTGGCTATTTAGTGGATGGTGCAAAGAGACAGAATATTTTATTATAAGAGGTGCAGATACAAATGTGGCTCATAATTCCATAGGAAAAACTGGGACAACTTTGTTGGGATCGTTGCCAACTTTTCATGCTTTGATAGTAGCCAACTTTCACAGTTAATGAGATAATATGCTGTTTTTCTCCCATTTGATTATTTTTTGAAACCATGTCTCTACAGAATGAGGGTAGTTAATAAGCTACTGATCTGAAAGTTCTCAAGACACTAGTAGTATATGAAAAGAAGAGTACAAGACTCCTGAATTTTATTATCTGGAATATTTTCATCCAAAACTATGATAAAACTTGGGTATATAATCCTCATATGCTGTGCCTAAATTAAAATAACTAACCACAACTTTATAGATTTACAAAAGATTTTTTTTTTCCTGGCAACACTGTATTAAAAGTCCCATTTTTAAAACTTTTAACATGTTCATATATGCTTCCTTAAAATTTAAAATGCAATATAATTTTAATGTGTTGATCATCATAATTCTAAAGCACCCAAAATTTTTTTAAAAATAACTTTCTCAACTTTTGAAATTTAAAAGGTTATTTGCATTATGAAACACAATTTTTTTGAAAGAACTTAACACACACATATATATATAACGTTCAAATTGGTCAAAAGAATTTTCTATCCATTCTAAAATATCAAAAAAAAAAATAGATATTTATAAATAATTCTTTAATAATATGAGTCCAATTACAGAAGAGAAAACTGCATAACTACAACCACCAACAATTGCATTCGCATTTTTAGAAGCAACATTTAAGTAGTAAAATTATATATTTTCATATTTGATAAGTGCTCCACAAACTGCTACAATAATGTCAGTTAAATTAATTATATTAACAAATAAAATCAAACTCTGCTCACTTCATCTTTTGAACCAAATGGAACTTTGAACACAATAACTGCTCCACTTCTGTAGCCTAGAACCACCAGACATTCTAATGAAGTCAGAACTTTCACACATGTTACTGTCTCTTTGTGAATCTGAAAAATAAATAAACATAATATGAATAACAGTTAATTAAAACTTTATTCTCTTCCTTTTTTACTACTTAATTGATTATGAAGAACTACTTACATAAACAAATGCAATTCTCGTCTAATTTTGATTTGACATTAATGCCTTCCAACCATGATAATGTCCAATGAATCATGAAGTCCAAAACATGCCAATTTCAGCTATCTGCTGTAATTCAAATTTAAAACAGCAAATCACAGATTAATAACTGCTACAGGTATTTGTAGCCCGATTTATTTACTTAAGAGCTGTGATCTTCTAGTTTAATTGGCTGCATCCTTTTTATCAAACACATCTTGACATGATTGTGCACTTTTTTTTTTTTTTTTTCAGTCAAGAAAGCAAGAACACATCTTCTTCAAGATAAGTTTATGCCACTTTTTTCTACACAGAGATAATCTACTTTTCCAGGGTTCGTACACATTTCTGTAGATGGAAATTAAGTACTTTTAAGGACCATTAATGAAAAAATTAAGGACCTATGAGCAAATGGGAACTGAATAAAATTCAATTAAAATATTATCTATGCCTGAATTTCACTTTTGTAATACCATCCTAAAAATAAAATAGATTCCTAAGTAGTATGCATTATTACTAAACATGAATTAATTAACATAATTACTAATAAGTTTGAGAATAAAATAAACGTTAAGCAATTTATCAAATAGCATTAAATATTTTACACTTACAATAGTTGGACATATCTGAAAGAAGATAAGTGACATTTACATTTTACTAACAGTCAGCTTTATGTTTTTTTTTTTTTTTTTTTTTTTTTTTATGTCTCATTTTTTCTATTTAGTCAGTCCAGAGGTTTAGTAAATACCAGGTAGATTTTATCTCAAACAGCATAGGTTAAAATGAGAAGTAAGATCATAATCAGCATGATTCATAACAAAAAAACTGAATGTTGTTACCGCTGCTGCTTGTCCAGAGAGTGACCTGCTGATTAGAAAAAAATCTCAAAGGCCTGATGTAGGCATGGTTGGCAAGTTTTCATAGTTGGACTCTATCTGACACAGTTTGTGCCATAGCTTCTTGTAAAGTTCAAGGATTGTAACCCAGTTAATATACTTTAAGGTTCCACTAAAACACCACAGGTGATAAGTTGTTTTGTATTATTTCAGGTCTCACTAGATGCAAAGAATAAGTTTTACATGAATTTTTACAATTTTGTGTTTTATATTGTGACCACGGTACGGATTAATGAAAGGCAATAACTCGCTTTAATATGTAGAGATAATTTTTAAAGGTAAGCAGTTAGTTATAAATAATTAAATTAGGTAGTTTGATAACCTTAGTCATTATGGATTTACATGGCCACTATTAAATTTTATGTTTTACCAATATTTGTTAAAAAAGCCCTATTAAAATCAAAATCTAATAAAATTTCGCAGTTTAAAATACATGTAATTCATGACATTGATTCTTAAATGATATTAGGATAATTACACATTAAAATCTACAGAACATTTATGTTTTGTAAGAACAACACTCAACAAAATATTTATTTGTCATTTTAATTTGAAGCCTTCCCAAACATTTTGGTTAGTTTATATCGATTTCCTTCTCTTTAAGCATTTTTTCTAATAATTATAGATTTGTCTCAATGTGCAAACCAATGCTCTCGCTAGTTTCTGTGTGCTTTATCTCCTAACTTGTCAACCTCTTCACAATGTACCTATGAGGGTTTACTTAATCTGGTAAAAGTTAAATAGTCCCAAACCCCTAAGAGATGTGAAGCATATTATCGCTATTTCTGAAAGTAACTAGAATATCAGACAAAGGTTTAAATAAGCCTCATTTTCAAAAAGAACTTCGAACATAAAGGCATGTTCTGATGCTAACAAAATCAATTACATCTCACGGTGACGTAATTAAACAAGAATAGTCAAATTCGAATTAAAAATGTGGAGTAGTGGTCAAAGATTATACAAATTATTTTAATTTAATCTGACTCAATAACTCTATCATATGAGGAAACAGAAATGGGAAATTATAGTAAAGGCTGAAATCATAAACAGTTGGGTAATTTACATAATAATAACTGCACATATCTTTGAAGAATAATTTTCTTTATGTATTCAGTTTCTTTCTTCAACACATTTCCTCTTCATTTTAGAATTTTTGGATTTAATTAAGGATTTCTGTTATTCTAAAAAATGCTAAATGCATTTAGAATGTAAATAAAAAGCGGCTAATTTTATTTCTTTAGTAATATGAACATTTAAAAGAAATATGAAGTATATATGGTAAAGGCTGGTTACAGAGCTGATGTGGCAGAATTTTTAGAATTTAGAACAGGCATTGGAAGCAGAATTTAGAAAGTCAGAGGCAGCAGAACTTAGGATCCACAGAGATTGCATAAATAAAATAAAGGGTTACATAAACATATTAAGACTCTAGTATCAGAAGCAAAACATTCAAACATTATGTTTTCATTCTTCTTCCAGACGTTCTCCAAAAAGTAAGAAATTCACTGCAAACTTTCTCTAAAATACATCCATTACGTGTTGATACTATGGAGACATTTTTCATTTTGTCACATATTTCTCGAATCTTCTAGAATCGTGAGTCTATAAATCTTGCCTTCAAATCCTTCTAAATTTTCCAAGCTGCAATGTCTAAACTCCTAAAGAAAAATTATCCCTACCAATTCTCTAACAGCAAAAAGCCAAAAATATTTTGGAAAAAAAAAGGGGGGGAGAGAGAAAAAATTGTAAAATTAATTTTATAGAGAAAACTGATGCATATTCTGAGAATTTTGAATATTCTGAGACAATTACATGGGAAAAACTCTGGGCCAAGTGCAGAATCCACCCACTGCTTGGCACGTTTTTAAGAATTGCACATACTCGGTATCCATGTACACATCGACCTATTTTCACTTAAAAAAAATCCCAGAATTGCACAAAAATGCATTGCGCACTCCCTTGACGTAATACATGTACACATCGACCTATTTTCACTTAAAAGGTCAAAGAAAATTGACAAAAATCCAATTCTTCTTACTCCTGTAAAAAGCACCAAGCAAATAAGTGGGCGATTCTGCACTTTAGTATGAAGTATTCTGCACTCTTACTACGAAAAAATTGAAAAAAAGATATTTTTAATTAATTACATAGCTAATTTTACTTTTTCTAAGAGCTATTTCGTAAATTGTGCTTTAAAGCATTATACCTTGTTTATTTTTCAGATTCAAAATATTGTATAATAAGTTGCCAAAATGAAACTTTATAATATGACAGAGAAAAATAAAAATAATTTATTTTAATGTTATTTTTTAAATATACTTATATATAATGGTAATATACAATATATTACCATTATTTTAATGGAATTTATCAATGTTATGATGTTTTAAAAAAAATCGTCGAAAAATTCTCAGATCTCGGAATTAAAAATTTTCTATAGAAAGTGATCTTAAAATCGCCAAAACGTCGATAAGTCACCAAATTTAGAACCGTTTAATAAAAGATTTCACATCCTCAAAAGCAAAAAGTTGTTTAAGAGCTCTTTATTAGAAAAAAAGAATTTCAAAATGCTTATGTTTCACTTCTTGCTTAGAAACTCGAGTATTCATTCCATCATTTATATTAAAAATAGAAACAAATTATAACCCATGAACCCATTCAAAAAATAACCATATATGTCAGTGAATGGCCAAAAATATTCTCCCAACATGCCAATTCACACTCAGAATAGCAGTCATAAAAACAGACAGAAATTTCTGGTGATTAAAATTAAGGACCTTCTGCTGAGTTTGGCCAAAATTAAGGACTTTTAAGGACCAAAATTCGATTCCAAAAAATCTAAGGACTCTTAAGGACCGTACGAACTCTGTTTTCTGCTTCCCTTATATGAATTTCATTGATACAACCTTTCCAGTTTAAATGAAACAATTTGATAATGATGTATAAAAGTCTATGGAAATAATCATTGATAGCACAATAATGATTTCTACAGGTTCTTATCACACATAGTGCCTATTCATACCTGAGTTTTAGAAACATCTGTATACTAGGAATTTTCTTGAACATGAAACTGCATAAAGATACAAAACATGGGTAAAAAACTGTTCAGTAATAAGACACTTTAAAAAAAACTGCCCTATCTTGCACTATTTCTTAATGTTAAAGAATGAGCTGTTTCTTCAACAATAACATTACTCCATGACTGCATTTATACCACATTTTTTACTCAAACTTCTTGAATGTTTTATGATTGTGGCTTTGTACTCAAATCTAAGACACCATCAATTTGCTTCCATATGATCTTACTTTCATTAAGTTAAACTGAATGATCTAATTCAATAATTTATGAAAACTTACTTTTGAAATTAGAGTAACTACATGTGATACTCATCTTTTCTTCTAGCTACTGTAATTTTTCCCATCTGACAATTGCCTAAGCCCAAACCACAGTATGCTATTTACATTATTTTTTTAATTACCTTGATTTTATCAGAAAAAACAAATGTGGCCACTCATTAAAAATCATTATTATTTTATTTACTATATCATGTACAAAAATATTTTAAATAAACTTTAAATGCTTCATAAATCATGATATCAAAGACAATATACTTATAAATTTAATTATTCTTTGCATGCCTTACTGATTCTTAAAGATTTCAAGATCTTGCCTTCCCTTTCCCATTTCTTAAGGTGCAATTTTTAGTGCTTATCTAAAACTAAATGATTTATTGTCATCCCTCTACTTCATGTTAATTTTGATAATGGCCACACCCATTAGAAGTCTATGTTAGGGCCATTCCAAATTCATTCTTCCATTCTTAATATATGTTACAAAAATTCATGTTCTATATTTTAGTATGGTTTTTTCATAACCTTTGCATATATTTTGGTACAGGAAATAATTTAAGGCCAAACATATTTTAGGATCGGATAAAGATATAGTGTTAAAAAGGAATTCGATGGATTTTCTTAAAATATCCTGATCTTCCAAATTTTTTTAATCTATGTAACAAAACTGCTTATGATAGTAAATAATATATTTATTTCAAGTAAAAAAAATCAATATTGAAATATTCAAAATAACATAGAAGCAAAGAAAAATCCCAGTATACATATGACACTATGAGAAAGAACACACTGTTCAGGTACGAGTTAACACAACATTTAATCAATGAAATTATGTATATATAGTTTCATACACTAAAATATCACATATTTTCATCAAAATATTTTAATTTGAAGAAGTTAAAATTTTGATCAAAAGTTATATGCACTGAAAGTACATAAGGTTTAGAAATCAAGAAAAATTTTAGAAGTTCTGACAGAAAAAAAATTAAAGGTTATAGACAATATGGAGAGCTGCTCATGCTCTTAAAGAAGCAGATTATTCTTAATCATGATTAAATGCATCAAAATCATGGCAGTCTGAAAATATAAGAAATCCCAATAACCGAGGCATAACTAAAATTTGATATCTAAGAGCATTTAATGAAGTAATTACCTAGCTAAAGACTAGCATTTATTTACAGAATGCACTTAAAATATAATCAATCGCATTGAAACGTTGTCAATGCTCTTGGTAATATTTTCTTGTAACCATGCAGACATGTATTATATTTGTAAAATTCAGATACTCATTTCATTGAATTTTTGCTTTACAGTTGAATTGCAATGAATTTCTGCTAATATAATCTAAAAATGAGCTGGCACTTTGTCAACATCAGTTAATAAAATATTTTTGTGAAGAGATCATCTTTGTATCATAGTATGACATATGCTTATCAAACAATTGTAAAGAGTTCTTTTCGACACTTGATTTTGTATAAATGCCTTGAAAATAGTTTGTAAATTTTGTATAATGCCTTAAATTCCAATTTTTATTTATAATTATATGCTTTTTGTTACTTTGGGTACAGAGGGTCACATGTGGCCAGTTTGCCACATGTTTGATATGCCTGTTGTAAATACACTATGCGTTATGAAAGAAAAAAATGTGTACTTTTCAAGCAAAATTTTAGTGCCTGCTTAGAGGACATGCATGCTAATGTAAAACTTAAAATTAGACAAAAAAAAAGAAATCTTAGATTGAGGAGACTAGATTTTAAATAAAACTAGCCAGTGGATTACAGGGGCTAGGTTAGTTCCGTAAGATTTTAGACATTAACACTTTGAAGTATATTTTTATATAATATTCAAAAGCATTAAAAGCAACTTAATATCTTTTCAAATTGTATCATTCAAGATCAATTGGTTTTCATAGAAATGGGAGATAAACTTGACTTGTATCGGTTCTATGGTAGGAAAGATTAGCTGCCTCACATTTGCTGTTAAGTACTGGAGATAAGTCATAAGAAATTTAAATATTTCCTTGTGACACTTATAAGCAAAATTAATTTAAATGTAATTGCTAATTAGTTCCAATTTAAATTTAATTGCTATTTAGTAAGTGCTATTAGTTTTAATGAGCTCATTTTCATGATAACACTCTTGTGATACATGAAAGACAAGTGATGCATTCGCGGAGGAAGTATTTGTAACCATTTTTAATGTTTGTGGTATGAATTCGTTGGTGACGTTTATAATATAATAGATAATTTAGAGGTAAAAGTTTTTGGATATTTTATTTATTTTATACGTGGAAATGTTCATCCTTGGAAAGGGTATATACTTTTTCGCGATCAGGTAATTTCATATACGTGCTTTTTACCGAGTTTAAAGATTCACAAAATTTTCCTGCATTTTCGTGCAAATTTTTGTAATTTATGAGAAAATAGCAGTGTAGATGGATAAAGTTAAGAGTGTGTGCAATGCCATTTTTGTGCAATTCTGGGATGTTTTTTTAAGTAAAAATAAGTCGACGTGTACATGGTTTATGTGCGATTTTGAAAAACGTGGTAAGGAGTTTGCGATTCTGAACTTTTTTCCAATTTTGCAGTTAATATTTGTCATGATTAAGAAGTTTTGTTCCATAAAATTTCTAGCATAAGTGTACTGTAATTTCCGGAAGAAAGGCCGCATCAGCGCAAACGTTGCACTCGAGAAAAATGGCGGGGAAAAAATTAAAATTACACAGAAACGCCGCATCAGCGTAAACGCCGCAATAGATTAAATTGCGCGTGACATCGTCGTGGGCCGTATAGATGCAAAAACTCAACCTAAGTCCTGATACATGATGAACCAGTTAAGAAAAATGCATGAAATGAAACCATAACTCAAAAATAAATTAAAGGTAAGAAATGTGGAAAATATATTTACCTTCACGTATATACTTATATTTACCCACTAAAGAAGTCCATATTTGTAATACTCAGACTATATTATAAAAAATGTTGCAACAACGAAATATTAAATTTGGATGACAAAAGGAAATTTTAAATTTTACTTACGAATTACAGCAAACTATACATCATATGAAGCCATCAAAATCTGATTCTTCACTATCTGAATTAAAAAGATTTAGTAAATCCTGATCTGAGTATTCCAGATCGTCACATTCATCCTCTTGGTTTACAGTCTCTTTATCTAAGAATATAATTTCAGCTTCTTTGAACCCTGCTATTATTGACGATGCTTCTACCGATTTCCACACACTTCCTGCCCACTTTGCAATTTCTTCATAAGATGCTCTACGCATTTTACCGCTTTTGGTTTACGTATGCAATCCTTCACTCATCCAACACTCCCACCGCTTTCGGACTTCAGTTTTGAAGGATTTATTACTTGACAAATCTAACGGTTGTAAGATTTTTGTCAAACTACCAGAAATTATTGCTTCGGTCGTAGACAATTTTTGACATCTGGTTTTCACTGAGTCAAAGAAATGAGCACGCATGGAATCCATTATCAATAACCCCTTTGGTTGGAAAAAAGATCCCCCACGATACTGCCAAACTTTTTGTAGCCACTCATGCATGATTGTTTCGCACATCTAGCTGTTCTCGTTTGCACAAATAATTACGTCATTAGGAAAATCTCCCTTCAGAATAGTCTTTCGTTTAAAAATTATCATCGGCTTTAGCTTGTCACCGTTTGCGGCACAAGCTAACACACATGTAAATGATGTTCTTTCATGCCCCATCATAAACACAGATACAATTTTTGCACCAGTTTCATCAAGAGTTCTGTTTGCAGGAGAGTCGAAAGCTAACGGCGTTTCATTCATATTTATTATCTGCAACCGAAGAAGTTTTTTTTTTTTTGTCAATAATAGCTGTCACATATTTTAGAAAAGATGACTTTTTATCCTACCAGTCCATTGGTAATTGTTGCCCAACTGTTGTTCTAGTATGCACAGAAATATTTTTTCTTTTCATAAATCTGCTACGCCTCCTTTGAAATCATTTATGTTCATTCGTTTTGCTATAAATTTTGCTTGTAAGCGAATTTTTACAGTCGAAATTGCCATTCCCTTTCCTCGTTGCTCCTTTATCCAGTTTGCAAGGTCGCCCTCTAGATT
Source organism: Stegodyphus dumicola (assembly GCF_044657685.1). Taxonomy (NCBI): domain Eukaryota; kingdom Metazoa; phylum Arthropoda; class Arachnida; order Araneae; family Eresidae; genus Stegodyphus; species Stegodyphus dumicola. Next base: position 88,273,182 of record NC_140776.1, on the reverse strand, counting down.
TGGCCACCTTACAGTACCACTTCTTTTGACTCGTTTCTGTTGTGGCATATTTTTAAGAAGTTCTTTTTCAGTTCTCTAATGTCGAATACATCTGTCGTCCACTTCAAACTCTCAAGCTGCTGCTCGATTTCCAATTTGCTCAGCACGTGAAATTACATTAAGCTTAAAACCAGCAGTATAGCTTCTGTACTGTTTAGGGACATTTTCAAAAATTTTCCCTTCCATTCTCACTTAAAAACTATACAACAAGTACTTGTACCCAAACTGATGGGATCTGTATCTGGCAGAATGCCAAGAAAAATCCATTCATGCTGAAGGGGAAATACGTCAGAGTTCGTTATTGCGAGGCAGGTAGAGTCGTGTCCGCCTTTGAAAAAAATTTCAGAAAAGGCAGGGGTGGGGAGAGGATGGGTCCTGAAAGATTCATCGAATGGCAGAGGAGAGAGACTATTCGAACTGATGAGAATGCTGATTTGGAAGGGGGAAGAATGTTATTGTTCTGAGATCTCGTTTAGGGTGAACAAGGCATGTAGGTCCATTCAAGGTAAAGAATGTAAACAAAATAATGTTCGCAAAAAGCAACTGAGTGGTCTTTTGTGTGGGAACAGCACCAGTCTATGCACAATGACAAGGCCATCCAAACTATGTACAATGACCATCATAGGAAATATTTTATTTTTAGTGCACCTAAACGCCACATGGGTAGAAACGCCGCACCCGCTAAAAATTTAAGTTTTAAACACGTAAACGCAGCGGCGTTTCTTCCGGAAATTACGGTAATTCGGATAGCAGATTGTTGGAAAAAAGTGTTCAGTAAATAAAAAGGAAAGAAACATGTCTTTACTTTGTGAAGACAAAATGGCGGCGAAAAAAAAAAATAGAGGGTTGCTGTAGCAGAGTTGGTCGCCAAATTTTCATCAAAAATTCGCCAAGTTACCATAATCCAAAGATTAACCCAAAACATCTGTTCTGAAGATAAGGCTAGTGCTGACAGATCAACTTCCAATTCATTGCGCTCCGCTGCGTTAAAGATAAACAAACGTTAAAGTTTAGATAAACAAAGGATATGCCTTTATCCATTTTTTGCAGCAATTCCACTTTTTGTTTACTGGACTTCGAAACATACTTTCGCTTTGTAAATCCTTTACATATTAGTAAATATATATCAGAAATTCTATTTGACATAATCGAAAGTTCAAGCTTACTTTTATAAAATTGCTCTAACAGTCTGCAAAAAACAATAAGCCGAATCCAATTCGAAGATTAAGGAACAACGCAATCTGCAACATTAACTGAATTAGATAATTTTAGCTTAGCTTATACCGTCCGTTATATATTAAACGTGCATTCGTAAACGTATTTTGCACACGCATATTCACAGCCATAAAGGTCTTACGGCTGCGAATATGCGTGTGCGCATGCGCAAAGGTATGTCAATATGCGTGTTCGCGTGTGCAAAGGTATGTGCGTCAATGCGACGCATGGGCAGAAAGTTTGTAGCTTTGAGGTCCGGATTATAGATCATTCCGGATTATGGGTGTCTGAATTAACGACTTTTGACTGTATTTGTTTAAGTTTTATGATATCTATCAGATTTTAAAACTGTTCACCATTTTTGACGGCATATAAGATGCATCCTTATTTAGAAGGCCACACACATGTAGATGTAGAAAAAGTTATGTGTGTCTAGACCTTTATCAGGGATAAAAATAGCATTCAGTATTGAAAGTTAACCTGTATCCTTCACGTATAAGACGCAGGTAACTTTTTTGAGACCAAATTTAGGGAAAAAAGTGCGTCTTATATGCTGTTAAATACGATAATTATAACGGTAAGGTTATTCTAAATTCTTTCTTAACCTTAAATTTAAAAAAATTATCACAGTATATTATGCATCATTAATCTTTATTTTCAAAATATAATAAACTGTTATGAGGCCACTCTTTGAAATCACCATTTCTTAAAATGGCCAGTATTTCTGAAAGCATATACTATAAACATTAATACTCTATTTCACTTCCTAAGATGACCACCACACTGGCTTTAGTTGGTCATTTTAGAGAGGATTATAATTTTTCGTCTTATCTAGTACCCTTCAGTGTACATCATGGCATATTATCGGACAAAACCCTTTCAATTTTAGAGGTGACATAAATGAGTCACCTTTGGGGGAAGAATTATTGGCTGATCTTTAGAATATGGTAACTGGTAGTTTGGCGACATTTTGGAGGCAATAAAGGTTACTACCTAGGACTTTGGTAATAATGTGAGCAGTACTCATTTCCGATTACGCATTATTTTGTGTGAGGGAAATGAGAGATCATGAGATATGTCATGTGATATTAATGGACGAATTACAGTTCTTTAATAGGAAAAAGGGTTGGGGAATTTGGAAAAATATCTGTGGCAGTATATTATTTTGTATTAAGCTTCATTGTGTGTTGTGTGAAGTAGTGTTGAATAATTTTCGGATTGTATGGCGGTGTCTAATATTATTTTAAAGATCCGGAAACAGGTGCACATACCAATACAATAGAGGGCACGTGGAGTGCTATAAAAAGCGCCATTCCGAGGCATTGTGATAAAATACAGCACGTAATCTTACGTGCTAATCGCGGCATAAAGTGGAACATGGAAAATGGAACAACATTGTGATAAAGAGAATTTTGCTTTTTATTTAGCGGAGGAAGTGTGGAGGAAAAATTCGCAGAAAACATCGTTCAATAATTTTATTGAATCAATAATAAAAGTGTATCCACCATGTAAGCAAGATTCTGAAGATTAGGTAAGTTAGTATTTTTAATTATTTGAGGATATTATTTTTATGCATTGTTCTAAATGTAAGGTGGAAGTAAAGTAATTTGGTATTATTGGAAAATTGTTATTAGCAATGATTTAGTTTAAAGTAATTAGGATTGTAAGCTAATTTTTATTAATTTAATGTTTGTGCTTATTTATATTTTAAGTAATGTTTTTGAATTTAATTATATTTTAATTAAATGATAGTTATTTTGTGAATTATATGTTTGTAGAATTTGGTATAAGTTAGAGTGGAAGTAAACATGCATGGAAATAATTTAAATATTTGACACTAAGTATTTGTAACCATTTGTAATGTTTGCGGTATGAATAAGTTGGTGACGTTTGTAATATAATAGATAATGTAGAGGTAAAAGTTTTTGGATATTTTATTTATTTTATATGTGGAAATGTTCATATTTGGAAAGGGTATATACTTTTTCGCGATCAGGTAATTTCATATATGTTCTTTTTACTGGTTTTAAAGATTCAGAAAATTGTCATGCATTTTCGTGAAATTTTTCTAATTTATGTGAAAAAAAGCAGTGCACATGGATATAGTGAAGAGTTTGCGCAATGCCATTTTTGTGCAATTCTGGGATGTTTTTTTAAGTAAAAATAAGTCAACGTGTACATGGTTTAGTGATATTTTAATTAAATGATAGTTATTTTGTGAATTTTATGTTTGTAGGAATTTGGTATACGTTTAAGTTGAAGTAAACGTGCATGGAAATAATTTAAATATTTGACACTAAGTATTTGTAATGTTTGCGGTATGAATTCGTTGGTGACGTTTATAATATAATAGATAATTTAGAGGTAAAAGTTTTTGGATATTTTATTTATTTTATACGTGGAAATGTTCATATTTGGAAAGGGTATATACTTTTTCGCGATCAGGTAATTTCATATATGTTCTTTTTACCGGGTTTAAAGATTCAGAAAATTGTGATGTATTTTCGTGAAATTTTTCTAATTTATGAGAAAAAAGCAGTGTACATGGATATAGTGAAGAGTGTGCACAATGCCATTTTTGTGCAATTCTGGGATGTTTTTTTAAGTAAAAATAAGTCGACATGTACATGGTTTATGTGTATGTGTTATTCTGAAAAACGCGCAAGGAGTTTGCTATTGTGCACTTTTTCCCAATTTTGCAGTGAATATTTGTCATGATTAAGCAGTTTTGTTAGATAAAATTTCTAGCATAAGTGTAATTCGGCTAGTAGATTGTTGGAAAAAGTGTTGAGTAAATAAAAAGAAAAGAAACATGTCTTTACTTCGTGAAGACAAAATGGCGGCGGAGAAAAAAAAATAGAGGGTTGCTGTAGCAGAGTTGGTCGCCAAATTTTCACCAAAAAATCGCCAAGTTACCATAATCCAAAGATCAACCAAATTATTTTGCTTCTAAACAAGAAAAAAAAAAAAAAAAAAAAAAAAACACTATGTCAATCTAAGTTTGCCTTTATATATATATATATATAAATTTAATTTTAAAAGACTATAGTAACTAATAAAAAAAAGATTGTAGGACATATGATACTTACAGGATCTTTCAATTTTAATAAACAGTTTTCCTTTCTATCAAACAAATACAGAATGCCAATATTTGTGCCTATAGCTAGATATGGTCCATTGGCATCTAAAGAAGTGAACTCTATGTCAAATGTAGAAAGCCCTTTCTGAGCACGTGCTGGAATACGCTCCAATAAATTTGATTGAAGAAGAAATTCTTTGAAAACAGGATAAGATGTACTTGTACAAGGAGTGGAACTGTCTCTGTCACTCATATTGTCTAAAAGTCTGCATGGAAATAATGTCTATTTAAAAATACATTGCATATGTAAATAAATATGAAATGAAACACAGCTTTTTTTACCCAACAGCACTTATAAAAGTAATCTGTTTACTTTGGTTAAATATAAGAAAACACTTTATTAAGATATAGACATTATTCTAACATTCAAGCATTGCTAATCTCTTTACATCCATATGTCAGTTATTTTAGAGAAAATTCACAAACAAACTTGTATGATGACATTCATTACAAAAATATTTTCTACCATTAAAATAATGAAAAATCCTCATAATTCAGCAGGTTTAAGAAGTTATGAAAAAGCTTCATCTGGAAGATTATTTTTCAGTCTATCCAATGGACATAAAGATTGAAATTTTGTGATGATTGGTTTAACTGCTAAATAAGGATATATTAGAAAAAGTCATCATTAAATAAAAAACAAAAAATTACCAAATAAAAGAAAAAAAGTCTTTGGAATATTTGTAATGCAAACTTACACAAATGAAAAACTTTCAAGAAAACAGTCACTACAAGGGGATCAACAATTAATTTCAAGATCTGGCCAAATAAAAGAAAATTGTTTTTTCTATTGTAAAAAGCGGCAAACAAATAAGTAGGTGATTCTAGACTTTATCAAGAATTTTTTTGAAGAAAAGGCATCATTCATTATAGAAAATTATGTTTGAACAACCAACAAGATGAAATTATGCTTTAGCGATAACTCGGTAGCGAAATAGCGATGCAGGCATCCATTCAAAACATGTTTATGTTTAGCAATTTTTATATAAATTATAATAATGATCTGAAATAGTATTTAATCGTATGCTTCCATTCAGTCATGTTTCGCATTTTTTATATAAATTATAATAATAAAAAGTATTATATGAAATTAACCTTTCATCTAAATTAAAACATCAATCTTTAAATAGTTATTTACTATTATACTTCCTTTCTTGCGTTAGGGTTGCCGCAATTATTTTTGGCAGCATGGCATCAACAATAGTTTGGCGATTTTTTACTGCCCTCAAAAAATATTTGACCAAAAAAATTAACTAAATTTGAATACAAAACCAATTAGTTCTATGTCACGGAAAACAATCGTATATAGACGGCTATGCTGCTCAGTATCTGCTCTAAATTGAAAAATTTTGCCATCCTTAAATTTTACTGTCAATGTTTCTCTAAATTAAAACAATTCTGATGCCTTTAAATTCTGCTGCTTGGTGTGACCACACCGGTTGAATCAGTTCTGCAGCCAGGCCTAGTTATGTGACACTAAAATGTTTACTTTTTATATCTAATTAAAAAACAATATAATTTAATCATATGCCTTAACGTTTCTTCACATTCTGTATACAGTACAAAGTCTGAAATCCAGACTTGTCGGGACTTCAGCGATTCAAGTTTTGGGATTTTAGGGATATTAGATCATCAGTTTAAATCTAGTAAGATGGCATGTAGAAATTATAAAATTAAAAATATGATATTAAGATTTATTAAATAATGAAGTATTTGTGATCTAAATAGTATAAAAATTTCAAAAAAAAAAAGCTTGATATTTATTTGTTTAGCTTATTAAACATTTCTTTCAATGCAAGGTTTTTTTTTTTTTTTTTTTTTTTTTTTTTGTGTGTGTGTGTGTGTGTGCTAATACTTTCTCTTTAATTCTGTAGACAGCTATAATCTCTTATTCAGTTACATTGTTGAAGTCCTGTAACTGCTGTGTCGAGAATTCTGACTAACTTGACAATCGAAATTTTCTCATTTTCAGTAACTTCTCTGTCATTTTCTTCACTATCGGTAGCTGTATTTTCTAGATCTAGAACCATACTACAGATTTCGCCATTTACTAATTGATTCATGATTCAGAAGCATTGTCATCTCAATAGAAAACTTCTTTTATACCATCTTTATTTATCACCGCTTCTCTACATTTCTTTACAAAATCCTTTAATATGAAAATTTCACATTTGTTTTGCAATATCCAAAAACCTTCAAAGTTTGTGGCTATCATGATCAATATTAGCTATCCTTCACTATACATATTTGGCTATGCATCATGAGCTTGGCGACTAACAAGAAGTTGTTCTGTTAAATTTTATCTTGCATTTATCGTGCACTGATACAATTAAGCAAGAATTGTATTATTTTAGTTCTTTATTACACATATGTCTATTTCTTGCACAAGCTTAAGGCTTATCAGAGTTGTATATACATACACACATATACTTAAGCCTTATTGAGGGCCCGTGCTAGATATCTTACCGCCTGATGCAGTCTCTGTGGGACCTAAATTCTGCAACCTGGTGTGGCCATAAGAGCCTTGACATTGGTTCTAGATTTATATGACTAACAAAACAGTTATTCTTAATTCAAATAGCCCTAAATGTAATCTTTACGTCTATGAATATCATCAAGAAAATCTATTTTTAGAATATGGAAAGAAATTTTAGTTAATCTTTGGATTATGGTAACTTGGGGATTTTTTGGCGACCAACTGTGCTACAGCAACCTGCTAGTTTTTGTTTGGACGCCATTTTGTTTTCACCAAGTAAAGGCATGTTTTTTTTTTTTTTTTACTCAACATTTCCAACATTTTTTTTAACAATCCGCTAGCCGAATTACGCTTATGCTAGAACTTTTATGGAACAAAAGTGCTTAATCATGACAAAGATTAGGTGCAAAATTGAGACAAAGTGCAGAATTGCCCACAGCTTGCCGCGTTTTTACGAATTGCACATACACGGTATCGTCCATGTACACCTCGACCTATTTTCACTTAAAAAAAATCTCAGAATTGCTCAAAAATGGCATTGTGCACACTCTTGACTATATCCATGTACACTGCTAAAGTCCTAACTAGTAACCTTTATCGCCTAACCAAAATGTCGCCAAACTACCTGTTACCGTATTCCAAAGATTAGCCAAAATTTTTGTTAAATTTTTCCTCGTCAACATTTTTAGTGCATTTAACTTAAATCTGTAATCATCACCAAGGGTAATGTCAACATAAAAGGGTATCATACTCCTTTATTATTCAATTACTAACATAAAAAAAAAAATTGTTTAGGCATTGCTACATTAGTTATTACTCAAGTTGTCATGTTTTGATAAACATGGGGTGATGAAAGGAAAGTATAATAAATAATGATTCGCCAAGTTGGCGACTAATAAACAATGTACCTATGTGGAATGCTTCGGTTTGAGATGTGTGGCAAAGCAGACATGCAGCAATGGAGGCAAATTACTGATCGTACAAATTTATGCTAAAATGATTGTTTCTTCAATAACAAGATATTTTATTTAGTGTCTAAGTGAAATTAAGAATCAGGACTCTCCAGATGTTTTACTAGGCACAGAGGGAGGATTCAAATGCATGTGCGTAAAGCCTACGAGGAAACGTCGTAGGTGGTTTTGAGGTCCGGACTTTAGATCATTCTGGATAATGGATGTCCGGATTTCGGACTTTATACTGTATATTTAAACATAGAAGGTTTACTATGTATAGCACATATAAAATTTACCTTTAGCAGCCTTTATATTTAAATGCAATTTATACTGTATATGCCATTTAGTCATTCAATACACATCAATTAAACTACTGCTGCATTCATATATTAGGTTAATATTCCATAATTGGGGGGCCCACCAGCGGCCGAGCGGTAATGTCACTGCACACTGGTAGTTCGGTCCGAGGTTCGAATCCTGCGAACGGGCTGGCTGCATGGGTGTTTTCGTGGTTTTCCCCATGTGTAACGTGTATACGAGCCAGTTTCCCTTAAAAAGTCCTCCACGAAGGCATCCTCCCTTAAGGCAGATAGCCCTCGAGTGCTTTGCCGTAATCTAATAAACCAAACCAAAGCAACCATAATTGGGGTGAGAGTTTTTTATTTGGTGCGATTTTGATTTGGTTGTGGTTTTCGGCTGTATGTTTCATTGTGGCAAACCTAGAGCTTTATTTCAGTAAGAGCATGAATTTAGTGTAGGCAGAAGATTTTTTTAAAAATTTAATTTTGAAATACTGTGTTTATTTTTAAAAGTTTCACTGTTTAATATTATATATATATATATATATGCTTAATATTATATTTATATAAATATTTGCAGAAGGTTAAGTTGTTGGGAGAATATTGGATTTCAGATGACGTGAAGTTATGAATGTTTTCATCTAATTTTATTTAGTTAATTATTGTTTTTTTAGTTTTGTTTCTTGCAATGTGGCAATCGAAAGATGTGGAATATTTAAAGTTTTGGACGAAAGCTGTTTAGTGTGTTGAATTCCAGGACATCGTTTTATCATTTAATCAATTTCATTTACTTTTTGCACATAAGAATCGATGTTCACCACTGTAAACAAAAATTTACTATTTTATGTTATTTCTATTTATGTTTAAAACTCTTTTCACAGTGCTCTGATCTGATAGGTGTATATATTTATTTACTCAATAATTATTTACAAGAATTCTTCATTCTACTATTTTATGACAGATAGGTCTATATTATAATTTGCAAAGCTAATGGACTTTGTTTTACTCATCTAATATTTTATCATCTCATTTTACTATTCTGTTTACATACAATAATGACATTTCACTACTGCAAAACTTAAAAATTACTATTCTGTTTACGTTTAAAAATCGCACCTTAGTGCTTTCATTGCCGAAAAAAAAAATTCGCCAACTTACCCCGCTTATGAAATATTAGCCCATATATTATAAAGTTAACAACATATGCATTCAAACGTTTATTCATTTGAAGTACCAATTATCCATTTATCAAATATTTATTCATACAATTTTGGGCATTACAAATGGGAAAGTATCACAAATGCTTCCATCAGAATATTTAAGAGCTATTTTAGAAGCTATGCTTTTACAAAAAGGTTTTCAAGAGCTGATATTTACACTGCATGCAAGAATAAAAAAAAAAAAAATCAGAATTTGCAGCTAAAAATTAAAACTGAGTTGTTACTTACAATTACTACCATTAACTAACTTTAGCTACTTGGCTGTTGATTTTGTAAGATTAATGTGTTCCTCCTTCCATATTAAATACATAGAAATCACAGCAGGAGTAAAATTACATATAAAAACATTCTGCAATTTTTACCAAATAAATAAATATAATGCAACCCTTTATGAAAAAAACTTTTCCAATTATTTAAAGTACTTTAATTGCTCTATATAAATACTTCATGAACAATAACGAAAAAGGTTTGTTAATATATATATATTTATATATAAAAAATAAATAGAAAATAATATATCTCTTCAAAAGAAATACTTAGTTATTATCAGCTACATTTTAAAGCATAAAGTAAAACTAAAACATAATTTAAAAAAAAATTAAGACATTAATTTAACTATGATAGAAAAAGAATATCACATTTTTTCAACAAACCAAATTTTCGGAATAGTTTTAGTTTAGATTATACGCGTGAAAAAAGTACCTTTTCTTTATTAACACAGAAGTTATTACATGAATAACGCTTCTAATCTAGTTTCGCGCGATAACATTAATAACTTTCACTTTACATTGCTCAATATTACGCTTATATGTAAATTGTCAATAAATTAATAAAAACAAAATTACATACTTAAAAAAATAGAAAATTTAGTATCTAATGGAAAAATTAAATGACCGTAGTTTAATGCAATCTAGATTTTTTTCATAATTTTAAATGAATTAACATTGAAATTTAAATTTATACGCTTTAACATTGTAAATAAACATTATCCACCCCCCACCATGTCTTGCGGTTGCGGATCGAAATATATTGCCATTTAAACTTCTGAATATCCCACCTCAAGGTCCGTAGAAAGAACGCTACGGACCTTGATCCCACCTAACCTCCATGTATCACACTAATCAATGCATGTAAAAGTTTCATTTATTTACTGATATCGCTTTAAGATTGATATTAAAATATTACTCATGAGACCATAAATTTTCTTCTGATCTATATGTACCTGTATTCTTTTCACTGTGTAATCCTGAGTTTAAAAGAATCAGGCTGTGCCAATATATTTTGAATAATTGGAGATTTCTTTTCCAAAACACTTCTGAATTTTAAACATAGTTGGAAAAATTTTCTAATCATAAACTATCATATTTTATACTCTATAGAGTAAAGGAATTACCAATTCAAAAGGAGAAAAGAAATATTTGTTTTCAAAACAGTTCATATCAAAGCCTTAACTTTTCTGATAAAGTCTGTGAAACAGTCTTGGAGGCGACAATTTTGTTCCTTTAAGCATGCTCCTTTTTACTTTTACATTTTATCGACGGAGTATAATGTCTTTATGTTACGGAATGTAAAGTCTTTATACTACGGAGTATAACGTATTTATACTCCGTGATTTTATCATACCAACGGGAATAAATCTTAAAACCCTGTGCATATGTGCACATTCTCATTGAAAGATTCGTGAACATTAAAAAAACTGTTATAAATAAGAAATTATAGTTGAAAACAAAACTGAAACTGTCGTTAATAAAATTTTGTAGGTAATGAATATTATTATCGAAAATTCTGAACACGCACAAATGTTTGGTTGGTTTCGTAGATTATGGCAAAGCATACTAGGGCTATCTGCCTAAGGGGATGGATGCCTTCATGGAGGACTTTCTAAGGGAATCTGACTCTTATACGCGTTACACATGAGGAAAACCACGAAAACGTATTTGCCTGGAATTGAACTCAGGTAGGAATTGCCATTCGTTCATCGATTTTACATCTCTGCCGCTGGTGGGCACGCACAAATGAAACCATATAGCATAACTATAGCTAGACAATTTATTTTTTATTGATTGCAGATGCACCTTTTCATGATTAATGCTATTGTTATTTACTCAACTGTGGTAAATATGAGCAAGCCTTCCTAAAACCAGGAAAAGTCCATGTGCTTACACCATTGGCTAAGATTCAACCTGCGTATAATTATTAGCGATTAACAGTTCTAAGCCCCGTTAGCAGCCAGCTAAAAAAAGTGCTGAACACCACTAGTTCGACCCAAAGCTGTTATATATACAGCTTTGGTTCGACCTGGCTGAAATGTTGACCATATGGAATTTTTGTGTTTTCTCTGTGTGTATCATGGAAGATGGAAACGATACAATTCAACTTCCTCCGAAAAAGTAGCCCTTTCAAAGACCGCCCTCGTATGCTTTGCCATAATGCAAATAATCCTAAATCTCAATACAGAAATTTAATATCTTTGAGTACTGGTGATCGTCCTGTTTTACATTAAGTTTTGACATGTCATAGTGTATGGGAGGTTGACTCTTTCATTTAGCCAAAGCTGGTAAAGTAATGCCGGCTAGCTAAAATATTCAGTAACGTAACCAGGGCTAGTTAGTCAAGGGCTAGCGTAACCCGGGTGGGGCGAGGCGCAGCATCCAGGAGCGCCACATTAATGTTACGAAATTTTAGAATGAAACTTTTTAAATTCTTGGCATGGAGAAAGAGGCGCAAGATTTTCAGTTGTCGCCAGACGCCGAAGCCGAGTAAGAAAATGTTTCTACATCTTGACACTCGAGAATTAAGTACGATCTTCGTCGTTGAAGCAGCTTTGGATTGAATTTCAAGAACGCGAAATTTAAAAAAAAATACAGTGCCATCTTCTTGTTAAAATGTCTCGCAAGAGATGGCGCCACTTTTATTCAAACGTTAAATAGAAAACAAACGAGTTGTGTAAACATTCCGCTAAGAAAAATTTTAAAAAATTAATTGCTAAAATTTGTCATTATGGTTCTGTATGAACAGTTAAAACTTTTGTATGATCAAGGTCTCTACAGTAATGTAACAGCTTTGGTAAGAACTATGTGCTTATCGGTGTAGCATGTTAATGAATATAATTTTCTCGAAAACTGAATTTAATGTGAAATTCAAATTTATTATTGTGGTCGAATTACATTAAGTGTTGATAAATGGGGAAAAAATAATGAAAGGGATTGGACGTCGGTTTTTTTTTTCCTAATTACTTCTTTGCATTTATTTGCGATTAATTCGTTTTCATAATGCTGTTATTTTTAAATTTTCTTGCTATACATAATGAGAACGCTTAGGTTGTTGGAGTTTTAACAACACATTTGTAATACATTTTAAATGGCTATATTTTGAAGTTGTAACTGCGAAGCACGTTTATGGAAATTGTTAATTAAGTGGCTGATTTATTCTTCATAAGAAGATTATTAGATTTGTGTAGAGCCAAATTAGGACTTCATGATCAGGAATAAGTTATTTCATTTCCTGTTGTAATTAAACATCAGAAAAAATACAGCAGTCTTTCAGTTTTATGGTCGGTTTTGTTTAAATGATGTTAGTTTAAAGGTTTTATTTTCTAAAGTTCAAGATCACTTTTAAATTAAATTTTGTAATCATTGGTTCATGAATGGGCACTATTTTACAGTGATTTCTTGTTGCATTATGTATAACACTTTTGTTGTCCCCTTTGAGGTATAAATTAAAATTAATTTTTTATTAGAGTTAGTTATAGCACTAATTTAACAATTAATTTTGAGCATTAGGTAATAACAAAATTAAATTATTTTATTTCCTATGAAACAGAATTAGCAGCACTATAATCTTTAGTAAGTGGTTCATATTTTGTAATGTTTCAGCCTGTCTAAGATACTATGTGGGATCAAATTAAATAAAAAATATGTTTGATGAAAGTATTTGCTGTTTTGTTCATTGCCTCATCGTCATATAAAAAAAAAATAGTATAGAACTGTGATAAATACTTGTATATCTGTATTATCCTCCTGACCTTTGGTAGAAATTTCGGCAATGGTCACCATTCACCAAACGTTACTGCAGAATTCTAAGGGACACAGTCATGCACAATTGTTACTAAATCATGCTACTTGGTCAATAGGATAATAAGTAAGTGCCTAAATATTTAATCAATTTGCATGTGAAAGCTTGTGGAATTCATTAGCATACCCACATACAGATGTTGTTGTATGCATTACCAACATTAATTTTTATTTATATTCTAATTTTGAAATTGAATGATCAGTATTTTCTAAGGTAAAAGCTTACAATTAGGTGCCCCTTGTTTATTGGCGATTCTTTCTTGACGCCAAGATCGGCACCAGGAAGTCACAATTTCAAGATGGCCGCTACACAAAACCAAAATAAGAAGTCGAAGAATTGCATAAGATCTGTGTCCATGTACACATCGATCTGTTTTTACTTAAAAAAACATCCTAGAATTGCACAAACTAGGCATTCCGCATTGCCTTAAATATGTCCATGTACACATCAATCTATTTTCATTTAAATAAAATCGGGAAGGTAAAACAAAGTTAAAACTATCGTGGTAACCAGAAGTGAGGTTTCATCGCCAAAATTTTTTTAAAAATGTCGCCAATCGAAGGGGCACTCAATTCTACACTAAAGCCTTTTCTAAAATTGCTTTCAAAATGTAATATTTGTAGTATATGTAGTACTTTATATTATCTTAATGCTTATACCTGGCATTTAAAAAAAAACTACATTAATGAGCTGCACTATCGATATATTTTCTTACATGCATAATCTCTGCATAATAATTATAAGAAAAAATAAAGCATAAGATGTTTCCCAAAGAAATTTCTGTTGCAAGGAGAGACAGAGAAAGGCAATACATTTTTAATTTAAAATTTTCTAGGCCTATGAATAAAAAAATTAATGAATGTAACAAATATAAGAGTCAAATATATTTTTGCGAATGTTACTTTAACCTATTCTTATGTAGTAACCATTTCAAAATTAAAATTTTATTATCAAATAGGTTATTAATTTAATTTTCTAGTATATCAGCCATTATGTTTTTATAACTGTACATGAACACTGTGCAAAGAAAAAGGGGGGTATATTTTCTATATCTCCCGTTCTACTGGGTCGATTGACGAAATTCAACTTGCATTTTTCATGTCTCAAAAGGGCAGCTTTGGATGTGTATTAGATTTTTATATAGCATTGCTTTAATATAAGTACAAAAAATTGCACTTTTTCTAAAATGGCATGCCAATTTTTTTTCATATTTCGATTTTATGGCTCAAATTATGCCAAACTGCCAAGTTTTGTAAAAGTTACATGAGTAGTTTTTAAAAAATTCGCTGTCAAAATTTTAGCTTCTCAATGTTAATTGAATTTGATATACATATATTTATAAATATCTCTTTTTATTATTAAACTTACTTGATTTCATTCCAGAATTCAAAATTTAGGCTTAATCCAAATGTCATTGTCATTTGTACATTTTTTATGATCTGTTTTTAAAATATGCATTTTTAAATATATTTTTTATAAATTTTTCAAAAAAATTTTTTAGTGTAACCTATGAAATTTTTAACATCATCTTAAAGTAGATATATTTCTAGACACACTTTCAAAAAATTACTTTTTTTATTCAAAATTTTCTAAGATATACATGAATTTAAATATTGGCACATTTTGAAATTTTGCATATATGTTTTAATGGATAATAATGCCAAAGTTGGTTTGTGCTCTTTATTAAAATTATTTGATATAATGAACGATGACTTTCTTTCCACTTGTTTACAGTGAAAAAAGGAAAAGAAAATAGGTTGCTATAAAGTAAAAAGTTCGCCAAGTGAATTATTCTTGGTGCAAACTGAAGAAAATACGGCAAGGTAAATTTTTGAATTTCTCCATAAATTTCACATCAAATTTTACAAAATGTAATATTTAGGCATAATTTGAGTCGTAGAATCGACATACGAAAACAAAATTGTCATCTCATTTCAGAAAAAGTGTGATTTTTTGTCAAAATACCTGTATTAGAACAACACTATATGTAAATCTAATACATATCCTAAGTCGCATTTTTGAGACATGAAAAACAGAAGTTGAATTTTGTCAATTGGCACAATAGAATGGGAGATAAAGAACTGTCCGCCTTTTTTTTGCACTGTGTGCATTTTTGAATTAAGTATTCATTTATTTATTATTTTTGGTTTCTAGGCAAGTATGATACTCTCAGCGAGTGAAAGTAATCCTGATCTTTTAACATTTGCTACAAAATATCAGACTTTTGTATATTATGCTGATTCATTGGTTAACTTAAAAGAATATAAAAAAGCTGAAGTAAGTTAATTGACCTTTTTTTTATATTTTAAAACTGAATAAATCAACAGCTTATTTAACAGTTGTACTGTAATGTGATTTGATTTTTTAGTTAATTATTTATATTACAGTGCAAGTTTTTACTTTAATTTTGTAATAGTTATTTTTATTTTAAGACAGCTCTCCTTTACTTCCTAATTTTCCTACCAGAATGAGTTTTCAATTTCACACTTTATGCAAAATAGGAGAGAAACCACTACAGTACAAAGTCCGAAATCCGGACGTCCGTTATCCGGAATGATCTAAAATCTGGACCTCAAAGCCACAAGCATTTTTGTTTGTTTGTTTGGTGTGCTTTATGCATGTGCATTTGATTTTACCTTCCATAATAAAACATGGAGATTTTCACTTAAAAATTCCGATTCTTAATTTCACTTAGGCACTAAATAAAATACATCATTATGGAAAAACAATCATGTAAGCATAAATTTGTGAGATTAATAACTTGGCTCCGTAGCTGAGTATCTGCTTGCTGTACATCTCAAACATTCCGTTTACCGCTGTTCGCCATGCTTGCCGAAACATTCACCTATTTGATATCCCTGATGCCGACCTGGCGAGTCATTATTTACTATATTTCGCTTTCATCACCGCATGTTTATCAATGCATGACAGCTTTAGTAATAACTCATGCAGTGATGTCTAAACTTTTTTTATATTAGTAATTGAATAAAAAGAGTATAGCAACCTTTTATGATAACATTACGCTTGGCGATGATTATAGATTTTTAAATGCTCTAAGAAATGTTGACGAGGAAAAATTCAACAAAAATTTCTTTTCATATGCTAAAAATGGATTTTCATAATGCTCACTTTCATAATGAAACTCATAGGCTAAAAAATTACATTTAGTGCTATTTTAATTAAAAATAACTGATATGTTATTCACCATAAACCCAGAAGCGGTTGCAGAATATGATGGCAGAATTTAAGGAAGATGAAATTTTGGAATTTGGAGAAGCACCGAGCGACAAAATTAAGAGATGAAGTTTTTTGTGATTTAGGGAAAGCACTGGGGTGCAAAGTTTAGGTGCGGGGAAAATTTAGAACTTGGGAAGGCGCTTTGTGGTAGAATCTAAGACTTGTAGAGACTGCACCATGCGGTATTTATCGCCGGGCATGGATAAAGCGTTAAGTATATGTGGAAGTTTATTTATTCAGGACTCAGATTAGCTTTAAGCATGTGCAAGAAATAAGCATAGGTATAGTAAATAACTAAACTAATACAATTCAGGCTTAATCCAGTACGCAATAGGAGCAAGACAAAATTTAGCGGAACAACTTAGCTTTCATCACCAATCTTGTGATACACAGCCAATAATGTATCATGGATGCTATTAAGCTAGGCTAAAATTATCTTTACCAATTCTAAGGCATTTCAGTTAATATTTCAGACTGCATAAGTTCCTAATCTTTTAGTTTGATCCAGCTTATTATTTTTTGCAGACTGTTATTATTACAGCAATTTTATAAAAACTAAGCTGGAACTTTCGATTATGTCGAAAAGAGTTTCCAATTCTGGAGCTGCCAATGGATCTACAAAAAGAAACCATGTTTCGATGTCCATTAAACAAAAAGTGAAGTTGCTGCAAAAAATGGATAAAGGCATATCCGTATCAGAATTATGCGAGGAGTATTGCATTGGAAAGTCAACTGCATATGACATAAGAAAGAAGAAAAAGGAACGTATTCAATTTTTTGTGGAAGCAACTTAGACAGCTTACATTGAAAGAAATGTTTAATAAAGTAAACAAATAAATATTAAGCTTTTTTTTTTTTTTTTTTTTTTTTTTTTTTTTTTGTAAATTTTGATACCCTTTAGATCATAATTTTTCTTTATTTCATAAATTTAGATTTCATATCTTTAATGGTATAATTTGTGCCAGATTACCAGATTTAAATTGATGATCTAATATCTGGAAAAATCCGAAATCAGTAAAGTCCCAACGAGTCCGGATTTCGGACTTTGTACTATATTTAAGCTGAGATGCGAGGTATTTCAGTCAGAGAGAGAGTGTCCTGTCTTTCAGCCATGTTGTTCCTATGAGTTAAAAGCTTGCTAGTTTACGGTTGTGCATATTGGGTGCCCGTTAGTCTATGCTGCTGATGTTTGGATAAGAGCCAACTACATTGTAACAACTCTCTGCATCTTAGGCTGTTTAGCCTACATAGTTTTAGTTCAATTTTGCAATTTTAAAGTTCAAGTCAAAAGTGTTTGCTTCCTGTACATCCCAAGAGCAGCTGTCTGCAAATACCCTCAAACTGTTTTCATTCACACGTATTTTAAACTCTTCTCCACCACGCTCTCCACATAATTGTACCAAATGAACTGAGTGTGTCGTTGTGTTACCATGAATACATACTACCACTAACCACTTCCCAAGAGCAGCTGTCTGCGAATACCCTCAAACTGTTTTCATTCACACGTATTTTAAACTCTTTTCCCCACGCTCTCCACATAATTGTACCAAATGAACTGAGTGTGTCATTATTGTGTTACCGTGAATATATACTACCACTAACCATCATCTATTATGTGTTAAAACTTGACATTCAAGACCTTAGAAAACTCCCTAAACTACTAAAATTAACTCCCTTTACTACTAAAAAATTAACTTTCTGAATCTCTTTCTTTATTTGAACATGCAGCCCCACTTTTCCCATGCAGACGCATTGCTTTCTTTGGGCGGCAGTTACTCTTTGTCCCGTTGTTTTGAAAATATTTTTTAAAGTACTCCTGCAAAAAGAAGCAGCACTGAGCTCCAGTATCGAGAAGGGTGGTAGTAAGAACATCGTTTAGTAAGATATGGATCTCCGGCAAGGCCGAATTTTGTACGACTACCATATTCAACTTAATTTCCGAGGGATTTTTCTTCCCACAAGTTGACAGGGCCCTCTTTTTGGTCACTGCGATCAGTTTAAATTCTTTTCTGCCTCTTAGTTCTGTGCTTTTTCCTTTCATTTCCAAATGAAAGGATAATATATAGACTGACCCGTCTTCCTGTTATCCGATTTTTCAACTTTCCTCGCTTGTCGATACAAACTCTGCTGATCTTGAGGTTTTTTCCTTGGGGGGGGGGTACCTTGAATATTGGCGAAAGTTGCCTGCACGCACATTTTCAGCGGTTTGTCTGCTTTGAAATTTTACTGCTGATTGAAGTAAGTTCTCTAACGTTTGCGGGTTTTTGACTTCGAGAAAGTCTTGAATTGACAGGAGTAGACGTGGCAATATCACTTCAATAAGCTCATTATCTGGCCTTTTTCCATACAGTAAATTAAATATCTGGATCTTTCTCAAGATGAAGTCCATTAACTCATCGAGATTGGTTTGATACTTGCTAAAGAATTCTGACTGAAGCTTCGTACGGTCTTTAACCACTGAGAATGCTTTCACTAGCGATGTTTTAAAGTTTTTCCAGTTATAAGTTTCAGAACCTGGATCCCCCAATAGAAACTTACCAGTTTCTTTGTACCAACTGAGAGCTTGGCTTAGGTTCATTGAAGCGATTGTGATTTTCTGCACCTGCTTCCCTGCATATAATGTGAAATGCATGTCCAGCTGCTCTAGGAAGGTCATCATAGAACCTTTGCCATCGAGTATTGTAGCTGGCTTCCTGGCTGCTCTCATTGTTTCCATGATGAACCCGAATCCCTTCATCAGGTTTGCTGGAGGCTGAGGAACTTGATAGGTCGAAGGGGATCAACGAAAGCTTCTTCTTCTCTAATGCCGTAGTTCGTCAAAAATGCTTTGGGTGCCAAATGCAGGGTTCCAGTCTTTTGTCTTACAGCTAAATGTGTAATAACCTCATGAACAGATAAGCAAATAATCGCTTGAGTTCAGGAACAAAGACATAAAACTAAAGAAGGGTTAATTACCCTTTGTTATTCAAAATAAGAATTGAACAGTCGGCTCCTTTCTCAGAGCGTACAGCAAAGCCTCCACTTGAGCTTGAACTCAAAGTAATAAGAAGTAAAACTTAACAGCCGAGGCTATCAAGATTCTAAGTAGTTGGTCTCTAAATATCGAATAAGCTATCAAGGTCCTGAAATACGGCCAAGCGTAGTAACAGCTTAGAGAGAGATATAATCAAAAGGCGAGCTCACCCTAGTCAGAAACTCTGATGTCCTCTAACGAAGTCGGTGGAACTTCGATTTAAATACCACACTTACTCATTTCCATTAAACGTAATTCTAAAACACGTTCTGGTAGAATATTGTAAACTGAAATTAGGAAGGACAGGAAAGTAGCTTTAACTAAAGATAACTGATAAAAACTTAGGCTAAGCCTTACATGTTCTTTTTATAAATAATAAAAATAAGCATTTTTAGAAACAAAAAATTTATGAGAAAAAATGATAATTTATAATGTAAATATTTCTGGTACAATTCCGTTATTAAGACAGTAAAAAATTGCCAAACTATTGTGTACTCTGTGATGCCAAAAATAATTATGGTAACCGTATCACAAGGAAGGGAGCATAATAGTAAATAACTCTAAGAATTTTATTTATATTATTTTACTTTACATGAAAGGTTAATTTCATATATTGAATTTTTTATTGCTATCACTTAAAGTATAATGAAATGGCTAGGCATATTTGAAATTAAATGGGAGGCATAAATTTTTTTATCTCCTTTAACATTTCAGAGAAAATTTCAGTTTAGTTTTTTTTTGTGTAAATGCCTGCATATTGATTTGGACAAATAAGAATTGAAGTGCTGTCAAGCAGTGCCTGATGGCATTTTTTATGTTATTTAACACTGCACCACTGTCACTCTAATTTTTGTATATGATGCCTACTCACAGGGTCCACAATTTATACTTGTGGTCAACAGTAACATATTCAAAGCGGCATCTTGCAATTCATCTGACTTGCATGCTTTTGATTCCATGTATGTAACTGTAACTCATATAACTGTATACACTTGTATTGTGGGTTCAGCTTCAGCTGGAGTTTACAGAATTCAGTAGATGTCATTTGAAACCAAAAATAGATGAACCTCATATCTTAATGAAGGAGATTTTTGATCCTTCGAGAGAGAGAACCAGTTTTGTGATCTTAATCCTTTTTTCTCATTGCAGGATTCTTTCCTGCAGCACATTTTACCTTTGAGTTATTGATAAATACAATTTCATCTTGTGGTTCTTCAGTCATAATTTTCTATCATGAATGATGTCTTTTCTTTGAAAAAATTTTATTGCAGACTTTTCATTCAGTGTGTAACAAACAAATTATAAAAACCATGGCATTATCAAAAATTAAAAAATCAAACATTAGTATTTCAATGGCTACTTAAAGTTCTAGAACTGTCTAAATTCATGCACATGCAGAGAAATTTAGATTTATCCACAAAGTTGCATATTTAATCACAATAATTGCCATCTATCACTTTTATTTATTTATTTAGAATGTGGCAATAAAATTAGTTATTATTTTAATCTTTTCTTTTTCCTGCCATTTTAGCACACATTCAAATTTAAAAATTAGTTTTAGTGGGACCATCTAAGAGATAGATAACTAATGAGAAATGGTAGACTACATACTACATGATTAACCATTTTTTTTTTTTTTTCCCCCTTTAACTGACTAGCATTTAGTTGTATGTTTCACTACAGTATACTCTTTCTTTCCTAAATGAACATTACAATATTTACACAATGGTATGTGTGCCACTAACATATGAATCCTCTTGTACAAACTTCATTTTTCTGTCATCCCACCAGCAATTGAGCAGTAAAGTTACTGACACGGTAGTTTGACGTGGGCTCAATTCCAGGTGAATGGACTGGCTGCATAGCCTTTTTGTGGTTTTCCATATATGCTACATGGATGTGAGCCAGCTTCCCTTAGAAAATCCTTCATAGAGGCATTCCTTCCCTTAGATAACCGTAGCATCCTTTGTCATAATTGGTACTTTTCTTTTATCTGCTTGCAAATCTGGCAGCCGTATCTCATTGTGTTTTAACAAAGAACAATAAGAACAAATTATATGATATAATAACACATTAATGCTAAGACAATGAGAAAAATAAATTTAATTATAAAAAGGGTTGAAGATGCATTGCTCATATCAATTAATGTTTATTTCAGGTGTAAACTGTTTGCCTATTGCTTCTATAATGGAATTAAAATAACTTTTTTATAATCAAATTTATTTTTCTTATTGTCTCATTTATATCATTATCCCAAAAGGCTACCCAGAAGGGCTATTAATTTCAAAATGGCATTTTGCATCGACTCACTTTTCAAACTGTTACCACCAAATATTATCACCATCTATTTTATTTAAAGAAACTAAATAATGAAGAATCTGCATGAGAGTATGAATGTTTCTCGCATTGTGAAGAAACAACGGTACCTAGAGCCATCAAATTTTAAATAACTTAGTTCTCCAACCAAACATGGGCTCTTGGAAGCCCGAATTTTGAATTTTTTTTATTACCTATTTCAAATTTTGTAAAACTTTAATGAATTTTTGATTAACAAACTCGATGATTTCAAAGTAAGCAATGGCAACACTTTACGAAAAAAAAATTTTTTTATCTCCAGCGCGTGTGACTGCATATCGAAAATTCTAAAGATATGCTGTTTTTAAATATTTTGTGAGATTTTGCTAATGAATTGAATTTTATGTGTTTTGAGTGTGAAGAACGAAATATTTATTCTATAAAGGTGACACCCAAAATGTTAAAAAAACAGTAATATATAAAATCTGAAAGCTTTCAGATTTTTTTATTATTTGTTCTTATGATTTTATGATATTGTAGGCAAATAAAGGAAAAGTATCCCATAATCATATAAACCTAAATCAAACCTTTTTTCTTCAAATTATTTCTATTTTGTGGCTGTATATATTGATAAAAATTTATGATCACTAAATTCAAATGGGAGTTAGAAAACAGAACAGAAAAGAAATGCATGCCTATTTTACAGTTTATGACATGATTTAACTGGTTGAGTTAGCTTACAGATACAGGCAGTTAGGTGTATCAGACCACTTGTATCAGGCTCCTTGTCCACAGCTGCATTGCAGAGTGGAACACATAGCAATTACGTGGCATTTTCTAGCATAATGTTATTACGAAGCAAGAACCGCCATAAGCCTAATTCTCATGTGCAGCATGAGCGAGTCTTGGAGAAAGAGTTACTCTGTAAAATCCAGTTCGGTTGAGGAGTAATTAATAATCTACTTTTCATCAGCTTAAGGTGATGATGTCGTGATGAGAAACACAAAACAATTACATGTCAATGGGAAGAAAGGACGTCGGAGCAACGTGTGTTTTGAATTCAAAGTCTAAAGTGAGTGCTCATAGGATGGAAGGCTGGGCAGAAAGGTGGGGCATCTGGTCAGATCAGTGGAGAGCCAATAGCATAGCTGTGAAGAGAGAGCAATTCCAAACAATTCAAGACATAGGCCAAGTGAATAGACATGTGCAAGATGGAGACTGAGATTATGAATATTATATGACAAGCTAAAACATATTACCTTTAAATAACTAAATTTCACTTATTTTCATTCAAAAAAATTCAAATTTGCAAATAATATTTTATATTTAATCACAAACACTGGTAAATTTTGCATCTATTTTGTAGAAATCAAAGATCACATATCATAGTTTATATTATTTTTTAACGTTTGTAAACAAAACATTTTCCTGAAATTAGTGAAAATTTATTTTTCAGGCCATGTATAGAAGAGCTTTACAGTTAAAGAAATCATTAGCCAAAACTAAAGGAAAGTCACAACCTTTTCCACAAGGGGTAAATGATTTCTTTTTATCTCCCGTATGGATATTTTTATATTTACATCTGTAATTCTATTGTAATTAATTTATTATATGTATTCCAATTAATTCTGGTGTGTACTTTTATGTATGTGCAATGGTATTTCCTTGTTAATATGGGCACAACATTTAATTGTCAAACATAATTGTCCAAACTTAATGTGAAAATTTCGAATGTTGTGGATCACTTATGCTGTAGCCATTTTAAAAGCACTCATTTAATTGATATCATTTTTAACAATAAGATTTATAAATGAAGGACTGTATTATAAGTTTTTATTTTAATACTGTAAAGCAGTATTTCCCAAAGAGGGCTCTGAAACTTTGTTAAGGGCTGCTTTAGAAACAGCAAAATAACACATATGTTTGAAAAAGAAAAATAGTTTTTTCCAGATTCAATATAGTACTTGGGCACTCAGTTTTCTTTTTTTTTTTTTTTTTTTTTTTTTTTAATGGAAGGAGATTAAGTTATTCTTTAGCAATTTCCATTAAATTGTGCATTGACATTCCAAGTCTATGCATGCAACACATGTCTAACTTAACAGGCACCTTTTCGATTGTCACAAACTAAAATCTAGTTTGACTGTGTAAGCAGTAGTGATGCAAGAAGTGTAGGACCATGTAGTTTGTAAAGTGCTAGTGTGTATTTTTTACTTTTTACAAAAGAAAGAAAAGAGGAAGGGGCAGAAGAAAAAACAAAAAGAAAGCAGAATGAAAATATAATTTTTCTAGAAGAATCTGGAACAGCTTTTAGGGTTTCCAAATGCTTGTAGGAATCGGAATCAGAGGTGGCATTTTTGCCAAGTTGCTGGCTAATACACAAGTACCAAAATTATGAGCATTTTAATTAGTAAGTTATTAACTTTTTTTTTATGTTAAACTCTATTTTGCAATTTTTTAAAAATAATCGTAATTCGATATCTCCATTAAAATATATCTTAGATCTTTTCTATTATAGTACAACGTGATTGTAAAAATCAGTCTAAACATCTGAAATGTATATTTTAGGTCAGTTCTAGCAATGAAAAAAATAAAATTAAGGACTAAAACCTTTTTATTTGAAGTACATACAACAAAAATAATACATTATTATATAAGGCAAAAACAACATTTTTAATTTGAAGATTTCCTATAGGCTAAAATATTGGCTAAGTTCAAATGAATTTTTCTCTTTTGTCATGAATTTATATAAAAATGAGAATTAAATAAAGTATAATTAAAATGTTGAAACCATCAAGCTGAATATATGGAACCATCAAGTTGATGAAAAATTTTGTTGCTTGTTGCCCTATAAAAGAAAAGCATTTCTTTTTGTTAATTGTCAATAAACCTGTAATAATTTTTGTTTTGAATTATTTTTCAAATCTGGAAATCGGAGCAATTTTAGTATCATAAGATTGTTTGGAATAAATTCTTAAGAAACCCTGTGCTTTTCTACATTAGAAACACTGCAAAAATTTTAATTTATTTGTTATGTATTAGGAAGTAACATCTGAAGTTGATGTTAAGTATAAAGCACATTTATGCCTTGTGAATCTTAAGCAATTTTCTCAAGCCATTGGATTAGTAAGTAATTTTTTAATACTTTTTAAAATACAACGTGCCACTTGAAAATGTATTGAAATTTAAATGTTAATTTATACATTTCCCAAATTCTGATGATATTTAATTTTTGTAATTTGTAGCTAGAAAGTATCTCTGCCAAACAAAGGACAGCTTCAGTAAATATGGCTTTAGCTAAGCTATATCATCAAAATGGTATGGAAAGGTGTGCCATCACTAGTTATAAAGAAGTTTTGAAGTAAGTTTTCAACTAATGCAGATTTGTTTTAGTTGTGTAAATTTTAAAGAAAATGCTTTTTCGATATAATAAATCAACTGGTGTTGAGTATATTTTACTGAATTGATAACATGCATTTAAGAGTAACTTTGAATAGCAAAAAAATTAAAGGAATAATATATATTTTTTAGAGAATAATCATATTAAAAATTTACTTTTTGATAACTTAGATCTGGTTCAAGTTATTTGCACGCTTAACCTATCTAAAACTTTTGATTTATGGATTTGGGATATGTGATATATATTTGACAATGTAAGGTCTTTGTAATTATAGTAATATTTAACCTATTGTCCGTTTTTTCCCCACTTTCTTGTACATTATAAATCTGTTTACCCCCCCCCCCCCCCGCTCCCAGTGCTTATTATAACAGAATATAGATACTTAGGGTAGCAGTATATATAAAATACTGACTTAATTTTAAAGCATTTGATTTATCCTCTCTTTTCTGTAATGTAAACATTTGCAAAAGTATATTTCATTAATGAAATTATTAATAATTACAAGATGATATATACTGTATAAATGAAATTATCACGTTTCAAACATATGGACAACTGACAAGACATGAACTTGATACACCATTGCTGATTTATTGTCTTTGTAAAGTTTATTGCAAATTTTTTAACTGCAGAATAATGTATATCATGTAAATTGGTTACCTTAATTATTCAGATTAACCACTTGCCTATTTAGCTCAAGTGCCATATGCACACTGCTTTCACGCTCGTATGCTGTACGGGCAATCTCATTTCTTGGCTGCTTTTACTGTTTGACCTGTATCTTTTCTATTTTAAATATCACATTATTTTATAGATGGCAGTAAATGTCCACAAAGTGGTAGTTTGTAAAGTCTGTTTTGTTCTAATTACTTCAAAAGGGTCACTTGTTTCACTTATTTCTCACAGTGTTAGGTGTAGCAATCTGCCATAAATAAAAATGCTGAAACTAATCTAAAACAAAACTAACATTTATTTTTACATATAAATTAAAACAGAGGCTGCAATAACAGTCGTTATGTTAAAACCAAACCAAAATCAAAGGAGAAAAAAAGTGAGCAAGTACTCCCAAGTTGACTGACACTATCATATAAATGCAGCCTGATATGTCGTAGCCGACGCTATGTTATTGGCCAGTCAGCAGCAACCACCTTAGTGTACTGCCGACTGGCCTGTGATCAAATCTGCATGAAAAATATAATAACAAAATATTAAGAAATACAAAAATTTTATGTTTCAGTTCTATACAACGGACATAATACTTATTCTACTTGAATACTGTAAACAGTTAAACAAAACTTTACCAAATTCAAATCAGTTACTGATTTTAAAATAACTTCATATTATTTAATTTGCTTGAGGTAAACTCAAGGTCAAACACCTCACCACTCACCATTCTTCTAATAAAACGATATTTAGTTCGTTAACGTTAGTTAATCGTATTTATTTGCTTACTTTTACTACAAATTGGATGGCACCTTTTCCTTATACTTTCCTTTCAAAAGTACCTACAACTTGAGACATATATGCATCATTTATTTCTTCAAAATTTATCATTAAATTCCTGTTACTGCAGAAATGAGTTGTAGCTGGGTCTAGGACTTTTTGTCATCGCTCTTTTTCCAGAAAGACAGTCTGCTGGCAGCTGATTTGCCGTGGGCCGTTTCGTCATCAAGTAGAAATGGAATGCGTAATAAAGATTGCTTAGAATATGTATAATTGTTTACTAATATTTTTAATCAACTTGTTTAGAGAAATCACTCATGCAAGAAGGAAATTCGCATTTTTTTGAAA
Organism: Stegodyphus dumicola; assembly: GCF_044657685.1. Taxonomy (NCBI): domain Eukaryota; kingdom Metazoa; phylum Arthropoda; class Arachnida; order Araneae; family Eresidae; genus Stegodyphus; species Stegodyphus dumicola. The sequence goes on along the minus strand of NC_140776.1, from coordinate 88,246,034 downwards.
TTTTAATTAAAAGCAGAATTACTTAATGATCTTGTTAGCAAATTACTGTCTTAAAATTAATAAATAGATAGATAGATATTCTAATAAGTCAACTTTTGCATCACTTGTAATAATATAGTTTTATAAAATTATATACAAAAATATTTTGTATGCTATTCAAAAGCTTTTAATGTAAAGAATTGCTGAAATGTAAATGTTAACAAACCATCTGGTTCTTTAAGTGGTGAAATTCAAAAAGATGTTTTACCATAACTTTGGTTGTACAGAAAACACTTGCAGGAAACTGAGTTTTAATATAAACAAAGACAATTCTCCTCAAATATTGTCTTAAAAAAGATCAATTTATTTTGAAATTTCAAAATAATTTCCTTTTTATTATGAATGTTAGATTATATTATGTTTAATTATAATATTATTTTTTATTTTAATATTATTTTTTATTTTAGTATTATATGTTACTTTTATAATCATATTATATTTCATCTTATTGTGAAGGCTTTCAGTTATTCTTTTGAATTCATCTGAGTACCACATATCATTCAAGAATTTATTATTTTAATATATTTTAATAATTCTAGAAGCTATGTTTAATAACAAAAGCTTTTTTTATAATACAGTCATGTTAAGGAAAAAAAGTCTTGACTGCGAATCAGTCCATGGTGCTAAATAAACTTAGTAATGTCATATGGCAAGACATGCAAAGAAAAATATGTCTTGACTATACAATAGGTAAACAAAATTATTAAATTAAATAATATTTAATATAGTACAGCAAAATGAAATGCCGTAATGTTAAGAAAAATATGTCTTGATACCATATCAGTTATATGGCAAGATATAATATAGGTATGTAAAGAAAAATATGTCTTGGTGAATCGGTTTGACAGCGAAATTGTAGTGGCAATTAGTCCCATTCCCTTGTATCTGTGACCCAATTAAATTTATCTGCATTATGTCATTTATCTGTAGTTAACACATAATTTTCTATTAACATTAATTTTTTATCTTCAAAGTATCCCCTTTTTATCATCTATTTTAAATTTCTGATTTTTATTTAAATTTTCTTTACACTTTTCAATCAAGTGTTCAAAGTTATGGCATATATGACAAGGTCCTATCTTTATATTCCAAATTTTTTTCTTAAATTTAGATTTATTTTCAGTTCTCTTTTACCCACATTTGTGCTAATAATATTAAATATGCTTACTTTGTTGTCTTTTAAATTCGCGTGTACCTGACGAAGTCAACTTTCTTTTCTTACCAGTTCTTTGGCGATTTTTTTCAACATAAATTTCTTGTCTTTCCACTTATAAATCAGTTGTGCAATTCTGAAGTATACCTGCCTTAAATGCAAAATTGCCTGAAATCCTTTGAAAAGATCTGCTAAGTTGTTTCCGGCTTCAGCCAGTTTCTTTGCAGTTGTTTTTATCCTCATAATAAGTAACCCAATTTCTTCATGAGGTACATACCTAATGCTGTAAAACTCATCCTCTAGCTCGATTACTCTTGCTCTTGTTTTTGTTCAAGTTGCTTCTATAAAAAATCCTAAGCTTCTTTGTCACTTGAATATTTTTGAATCAATGCCCTGAACTCCATTTTAATTCTGTAAATTTTTTCACATTTTGTTGCACTTTTATCCAGTTCTTACTTTCTGAAGCTCCAACAATTTCTATCCAGAATCAGCATTTTCATGTTGACTTTCTATCAATTCCAGTTGTCATGGTTGTTCAAACCCTTCTGGTCGTAGCAACAGCTTGCACAACAGCTTGAAGTAAAACATGTATGCCTTCTCATCTCCATTTTTCTTAAATAATAGCCCCCTTCTCTTGCATTCTTTTAACACTGAGTTGCCTAGCCCATAATCTCTCAGCATGGAAGATGCAGGAATCTTTTGAAAAGCATACTTTACTTTTCATAAATGAAATATCATAACTAATCTAAAATAAAAGTAATATTTATTTTTATTTATAAATTAAAGCAACTAGGCTGCAATTGCAGCCTGTACATTAAAACCGAGGCAGTAGAAAGGGGGAAAATGAGCGAGTACTCCTGAGTTCCCCAATTCTGTCAAATGAATACAACCAGAAACATCACCCAATCTACCAAAATGACGCATCCATATTAGTTTACCTCCAAATGGTCTCTGATCAATTTTATATAAGGAAAACAAAACATTAAGCCAACATTATCTGCATGGGTCTGGAAGTTTTTATCTTTCAGTACTCAGTTTTTCGCTTATATTTTACTATTGATTTGATAATGTTATTGATATACAAGTAGTTAAAATTGTTTTTACCATAAAATAATGACTGATTCAGAATGAATGCTACTGAGACTGTGATTAGAATCCAAAATGTCTGTAATGAGTCTGGGAGTATTGAAGGTTCTGCTACTGATGTAGATGATTTTAATACTGCTGTAAAAAAAATGGCAATAAAGATAAAAATTTATAGTTTTAATTGAATATTAACATTTGACTGATAGAAAAGCATGCAACAGTTGATGGATATTATCGTTTGACTGATAAAAAAGCATGCAACAGGTGAAGGTAAAGGCAAGGCTTTGTGGATATTCACCAGCTCCACTGACTAGCAGAAAGATATTTTTAGAGGTGATTTTATCTGCAAGGAAAAAATTAAGACCTGCAAGTTAGTGTGATGTGTGTTCACTGAAAATGACAGCAGCAAAAGAATAGAAAGAAAGACTGGACTTTTATCAGGATTGTGCTGTTCATCTGTGGCTTTCACTTTGTTTTAAGATACGTCACATTTAATTAAATCTTTGAAAAAATGCAAAGTGTAATTGAACATAATTGTAAAGTAATTTTTTATATATGCAACTGTAAATGCAATGTAATGTCCCCTTTAGGCTCATCTAGGATGAAATGAAAACTTCTAAGGAAAATATTACAAATGTTAATTTTAATATCATTTTCGTAGTTACAAATCTAAAATAAACATAAAAAGTGACATTTCATGAATTGAATTGAGGAGAAAAATGAAAAAATTAAGTGGTTAGATTAAAAAAAATTAATATTTAAAGATTCTGTTGTTTTGTTATTATAAAAACATCAAAATGCTGGTAGTTTAATATGTGGGAAATTTAAAATAGGCTATGAAAATAACAAGAGCAAGCAAAAATTGGATTCTTTTAATCTGAATAATAAATAATATCAGAATAGAAATCATAAAAGGAAAACTTTTTTTTTTTTAAGTCTAAAAGGGCATTAGCCAAAATGAATTGTTAGTCTGAAAAAAAGAATTTGGCGGTGCTTCACTTGAAATATCTGAATCACTTTTCAAATTGTTGCCATAAAATATTACCGCGCTGTATTACTTTTAAAGACATTAAATTATGAAGAATCTGTATGAATATATTTTTTTTTTCCCTCTGATTGTGAAAAAATGATGGTACCTAAGGACATCAAATTTAAAATGACATAGCCCTTCACCCAAACATGTGCACCTGGAAGCCTGAATTCTGAATTTTATATTTTGTAAAAATTTAATGAATTTTTAACAAACTGAATGATTTGAAAGCGAGCAGGGGCAAGATTTTATTGGTTAAAACATTATCTCCAGTGCACGAGACTGTATATCAGAAGTTCTAAAGATGTGCTATTTTTAAATATTTTGTGACTTTGCTGTTCAGCTGAATTTTGTATGATGTAAGTGTGAAGAACATCATATTTATTTAATATTTGATAGTCATATCATTTAATAAATTTAACAAAATGTTATTAATAAAAAGACCAAAAAAGTTTTGCAAGCCATCTTACTAAGAAAACTGATATGATGAGAGAAGAATGAAAAATTAGAAAATTGCGTACTGTGACTGAATGTAAAGACTGTGAGCTCAGCGAGAACATAGAAAACCCTTAACAAACCCTCTTGGGCAACAAAATCTGATTCAAATTTTGCTTTTCCTTTTTTATTTTTATTTATTTATTTTTTTCTCTGGTATTAAAAATTGAAAAAATTGTGTGTTTGTTCTTTGCAGTGTGGGAAAATGATTACAGCTAGAGCCACCAAAGTTTGAATGCTCTACGCTTGCACCCAAATTTTGAATTTAAGAAAATAAATAAATAATTTTATGTTCTGTGGGAATTTAATGAATTTTGATTAACAAACTCAGCTATTTAAAAGCAATGTATTGTCATTATCTGAAATAAAATAAGTTTGTCGTCCACACAGTAATGTGTTATCATTTAGCAAAGCATAAAGTACGTAATTTATCTTTCAAATTTAATCCGTTATTGAGTAATAAACTGAATGATTAAAAAAAAATTCTAAATAATATCTTCTATTTTTTAAACTGGTTGATTAAAATAAAAATGTGTTTTCTTTGTTTGTTTTATAATTTATAAAAGATTTTTCTAAGCCCATATGGTGTATTACTGATGTAGATTCTTTTTGAAAAGAAAATAGGGTACTTTTCCGTTTTGCCGGCGCAAAGCTCGCCAAGCAGACATTATTGGCGACAACATACAGTGTACACATAAAAAATGGTAACGAATGTTAGTTCTATGCATTTTTTTATTTTGAAGGCTTAAACATTTTAATACCATTTAAAATTTTGTATAAAGCCAATAAATAAAGACAAATTTGTAAAAAGATATTAATTTAAGAATTTGCTATGCTTTTATGGTTCAACATCCTGATTCAAGCCTTCGGCATTCAAGCGGTAACTTTACGTCTTCCTTGGAGGAAACTATCGATGCTATTCTTGATAAAGCTTTTCCTCCTGATTGTGTGAGACTTGATAATAACTTTCATACTCAGTGGCGCTCATCTGCTCGCAGTAGTTATGCGTCTCAGATTGATCCTCCTTTTTCGCAGGCCGAGGTTGATGATGTAATTCGTAATTTAGGGCTTGGCAGGTCTCCTGGCCCGGACTCTATTCCCAATGAAACCATAAGATACTTCTATCGTCTTTTCCCTGCAGTTTTTCATAGATTATTTAATATATGTTTGAATCTTGGTGCTTTTCCACGAACTTGGAAGAACGCCCTTGTTATTGTGATACCCAAGAAACAAAGTATCACTGTTCCACATGTGAATAATCTTAGGTGTATCTGTCTTCTTTAGGTAAATGTTTTGAAAAACTAATTACTAACAGAATTACTTGGCATCTACATAAAGAAAATATTCTTAGTGCTGACCAATATGGTTTCATTGCTCAAAAATGTGCTGAGGATGCACTTCTGCATCTTAGCAACATTGTACAGAGGGGTAAGATGAGAGGTGTGTACACTATTTTAATTTTTCTTGATATTGAAGGAGCTTTTGATAATGCATGGTGGCCTGCTATTCTCAATTTACTAAAAGAAATAAAGATACCTCAAAATGTGTTTAATGTTGTTTCTGATTTGCTGAAAGACAGGACGGTCGAGCTTTCTTTGGGTGGCACCTCAAGTGTTCGCCGACCTCAAAGAGGTTGTCCACTAGGTTCTGTTTCCGGTCCCAAGCTTTGGATTATTATTATGAATGATCTCTTACAGAAACTTTCTGATCTCTTCAGTTGTGAAGTCATTGCCTTTGCAGATGATTTGTTGATTTGTATTCAAGGAAAAGAAATGCAAAAAGCTTTTCGTCTCGCCCAAGATGTTATAGATTTCATTTATCATTGGTCAATAGATTTTAAGTTAAAGTTTAACCATGCAAAATCCAAGGCCATGTTTATTGATAGAAAAAATACTACTTATGAAGGATATCAATTGCTTTTAAATGACAATCCCCTTGAGAGGGTGAATGAAATTAAATATCTAGGTGTTTTTTTGGACAGCAAATTTAACTGGAAAAAGCATATTTCCTACATTTCTAATAAATGTGAGAGACTTCAGCGTGGGCTGAATCGAATTGCTTGTAATAGTTTTGGTGTTAAATCGAATGTTAGCGCAATTATTTATAAACAAGGCATTGTACCCCTTATTTCATATGGATGTAGAGCTTGGGGATTGTCTTTAAAAAAGAAAATTAACTTTAAACGCCTGCTTCGAGTTCAAAGACGAATTTTGCTGCGAGTTATAAGCGGTTACCGAACTATTAGTTACAATGCTGTTTTCTCTCTTGCCGGATTTCCACCACTGGATTTGTTTATTCTGACTTTTATAGATTATAAGAATAGTCTTGCAAATTACTCCAATTCTCACTTCGATCGTTTATTGCCCTTGTCTGTTTTACCACATCCTTCTGTAAGACAACCAGTACAGATTCTGGATAGTACGGACACTGATGTTAATTCATTCTCATTTGTGCTGTATACGGATGGTAGTAGGATTGATGATAAAGTTGGTTTTGCTTATGTTATTTTTGAAGATGATATTGAAATTGAGTGTCACCAATTTCGCATTAGAAATGAATGTACTGTATATATTTCTGAACTTCTTTGTATTAATTTTGCAATCAAGTGGATAATTAGCCAGAATGGAAGTGGTTCCAGCTACTTAATCTGTACAGATTCACTCTCTTCCCTGGAATCTCTTAAAAATACCTCTTTATGTAATGATATTATTGTCAATATACAGCAGTCTCTCGGAGATCTGGAGAAGAGGGGTATTTCAGTGTTTTTTACATTTGTCCGTGGTCATTCGGGTAATTATGGAAACGAGAGAGCTGATTGGCTTGCTAAGAATGCAACTAAAAATGATATTAACGTTGATGTAAATATTCCAAAATCTTATTTAAAAAAAACATTCAAAGCTAAAATGATTGAGCGGTGGAACTGTGATTATATCTCTTCTGATAAGGGATCTGTTACAAAAGCATTCTTCCCAACTATTTTTGAAAGACTGAAAAGTAAGGACTTGTTGCTCAATTTTAAAGTTACGCAATTTTTGTCTGGACATGGTAAGTTTAATGTTTATCTTGAACCATTTATCTTCCAATTTATGTAATTGCAATCTTAGCGTTGAGCAGGGTGTTTTCCACCTGCTTTTTGATTGCCCACTGCTTGATAAAGCAAGAAATCTTTTGAAATGTAGATTGAAATTCATTGGAATTCATTGGCCGCCGAAATGTTATGATTTTGTATCCTCGATTTCGGCCTACCGAGCTTTCAATGATTTTGTTGACTTTTATTTTAAACACTGTTAATGATTTCTTTATACATTTTTATACTTTTGTATTTACTTGTGTTTTTTTTTCCTTGTTATGATTTCATTGTATTGTTGAAAACTGATGATATTACTTACTATTCTGCCTTTTTCACTTACAATTTGTAAGTCTCGTGCGATACTTTGTGGTGCACGAGGATTTCTTTTTCTTTAAATAAATAAAAAATAAAAAAAACATCCTGATTCGCCTTTTCATATAACGTGACCCCAAGTGATCTGATCTCACGTAAACTATGCTACAAAAATCTAATTCTCTCAGTAATTATCTACAATAATTCCAAGTTTAATCTTAATTCGGAATACAAGTTTAAATGCAAGAATTATTTCAATTTGTAGGAATAGCTTACTCAGAAATTATGTAAAACCGTAGTGCTTTACTTTGCTAGTGCATTCTCATTAGAATTGATGAATTTAACCCTTGACTTTGCCTTTTCTATATTTTCGCCTTCGGGTGAAGGCCCACCAGCGGCCGAGCGGTAAAGTCGCTGAACACTGGTAGTTTGGTCCGAGGTTCGAATCCCGCGAACGGGCTGGCCGCATGGGTGTTTTCCCCATGTGTAACGTGTATACAAACCAGTTTCCCTTAGAAAGTCCTCCACGAAGGCATCCCTCCCCTTAGGCAGATAGCCCTAGTGTGCTTTGCCATAATTAAATACACACACACACCATACACACGCCTTCGGGTGAGCAGTGTGATTGCATCCTAATTGGCTTAATTATCGCGAATGGCCATACGGCATAAAACTGAACTATGCCGTAAAAATTCTATGTAATTGTATGCCAATATTGAAAGAAACAATCAATCTGATAAGAAATGGCCGCGACTTGTTTTGAAACTGAGGCGTAGGGTTACCAGCGAGAATATTCCGTTAGGCATTGGTTGTGCCATTTTTGGCGACTTTATCGCCTGCGCCGGCAAAACGGAAAAGTACCGAAAATAGTATACCCTTTTACATTATTTAAAGGCAAATAGTTTTCCAAGATGTTTTACTGTAATCTGAAATTTTTAGGTACAGTTGTTTTACCCCTGTGCCTATAGTTCATATCAAAATTCTTTAGTATTTATTATATTAAGACCATCCAGGAATTTCTGCATTTTTCACTGCATGCTTTTGTGGTATAAATAGTAGTACATCTATCTAGGTGTTGGAAAATCCAGGGTTCAAATCAGAGCATAGGGTATGTTTTATTGCAATTTAGTCTTCTCCCTCCTTAGTTGCACCTTAAGGTGTGGGGACTATGAGGAGTTTTTCACCTTTCTTACTGTGTGCCTTCATGATGTAAGTGGTAGTACATCCAGCTGTGTATCAGAAAAATCTAGAGCTTGATTCCCTGTGAGGGCATAGCTGTTTTTTTATTTTTATTTTTACAAAAAGCCTAATAGACAGTAAGTGGTGTATCCTATAGCTTGTGATAATATTGCATCAAGCTCCTTTCTTTATATACTTTGTGGTTCTTTGAGAAAGATTTGCAGGTTTTGTTGCATTGGTAGAGAGAAAACAAATTGTCAGGAATAATATTATATACATAATTAACAACCATTGTATTTCCTATCATCAAATTAAAAAAGGGGGTAGGCAAAATAAAATTAAACAATCAATATTTGAGCTACAGCATTTAATATTAATATTTTACTAAAATATAAAATAGCCTACAGAAAAGTAATGTAGTATATCTGAAAAGATCTAAAGGAAGAAAATAAGCTGATCTATATTTATTCTGTTGTTTAATATTAAGCAATAAGATGCTTTTACGCACTGAAAAAATAAGGTGCTTTAAAACATTTTTCATCATTCCAGTCTTTTTCAGAGCATAACTGAAAGTAGTTGTCATACCAAAGAAATTGTGCAGTTAGTTATAATATTTACTGAAGTTCATTGTATAATTTCTTTTGCATCTAAAATCTAGATTCATTGAGTTAGAACACCAATTAGATTAGTACCATTAAAAATGCCACTGATTTATTATTAAAATCATTAAATACTTTTATGAAATTATCCTTATTATTAGCTGGATCCGGTGAAATTACATTAGCTTATCTCTTTATAATCATTATTATTTTTTTAATAATATGTACTTTAGGGCAGCTGGGCAAGTTTTTAGCTTCTTGCATTCAATAAGTATTTATAAAGGATCATAAAATGACAGTGAAGAATATGCCTTAAATTTAAATAAAAATACTTGTTTCATTCAAATGAGTGAAAAAGAGGAATATTATTTGGAAAATTTAAAAAGAGAATAAAAAATTTGAAAATAAGAATTTCTAATTTTTCATTAAAACATTAATTTAAATAAAGAATAATTAACTAAGTCAATGGAAATAAGTTTAAAAGAACTTTTAGGACAAAAAGTAATTATCTATTTGTAGATGAAATATTTTGAAACATTTAATTCATAATGAAATGTTATAGAAGCATAAAATTAAAAAAATTATATGCTATAAAATAATTTATTCAAAAAAATTTAAATTAAACATATTAAAATTTAAAAATGTGTGCACAAAGTAATTCTTTTGTAAATTACAGATAAACACTTGAACACTTTATTTAGTTGAATTTATTTAGTGAACAAATAGTGTCCCATGCAAGTACTAAGTTTTTTTCCCTTTCCAATTTTAACAAATTCATGCTATAAGAAATATTAGAAAGTGCATAATGTTTCATTTCCTTAAAAATATGATTTTTAATTTTAGAGAATGCCCTTTTGCTGTAGAAGCTTCCCAAGGTTTATTGTCTTTAGGTATCAAATTGACTGAAGTTACTACCTTAATGGTAAATGGATCTGTGAATGTGAACAACATAGATTGGTAAGTTTTAGTATTAAAAATTCCTATTGTCTAATCAGTACATAATGATTATTTAGTGTATTGTTAAATAAAGAATTTGCTACTAAAGCAAGTATATTTGTGTGTAAATTTATTATTTAATTCTATCAATGTCTCGTCATATTAAAGGATTGCCGATTTTTTTTTCTCACTAAAACTTGCTTTCATTACCTGCAAAATATTCCAAGTATGTGAAACTGTATAAATGGCAAGTAAGAGAAAGTGAAACTTATAGGTTATATATATATATTTTATTTGTATTGAAGTAGTAAAATAAACATTGATGAAAGTTATGCTTACCTGCTATTTTGTATTTAAGTAGCAAGACCTTTTGAAATGAAAGTACCCTTTTATTTATATTTATTTTATGTTATTACATTATTAATGCTGTTATTACATTTTGATATCTCATTCTCACTGAATGCAAATTGATGCCAATAAATAAGATGCTGGATCAATCAGCATTACTTCTGTTTGAAGTAATATCATAATCACTTTTGAGGGCCTTTTTTGTTCTTTAGATAAAGTTCTTTAGATTAAAATTAAAAATGAATTGTTATATATTTGATATTGTAGACTAGGGGTCTTCAGCCCATGGCCTGCTGAAGGCATTTTAGTGGACCACATTTGAATTTGAAGAAAAATTGAAGAATTTTAAGAAACTGATTTTAAGAAAAATTGCTTTGTCAGCTATTTGTTTCTTTTATTCTTGATATTTAAAACATATTATTGACGTGCCTGATATCACTTGAGGTAAAAGTTTTTGAAAATGACGAATTTTTTAAAAATTTCACTTTATCTTATGTAATTTTAAAAATAAATAATTTGACTATGCATAAAATCTCAATTCCATAAAAAGGATAGATTCTTATCTCTGTTGTAAAAGTGGTTAATTTCATTCGGTCTAAAGGACTTAATCACAGGCAATTTCAACAGCTGAGTGATTGCGGGGAAAGATGCTTCAGCGCCTGTTTTATTTGAAGAGCGAAGTTCAACAATTCATAGAATCTAAAGGGAAATCTATTCAAAAGTTCAGCGATGAGAAATGGTTGAGAGACTTTGCACTTCTTATCGATATTACAGGTCATCTCAATGATTTGAGCTACCGCTTACTGGGAAAAGATCTACTTGTTCATAATCTTTATTACTTTGTGAAAGCTTTTGAAACAAAATGAATTCTGTGGGAAAGTCAGTTGCTAAATAAGAATTCCACTCACTTTCCAAAATTGATGGAGTGTGTGAGCAATTCAACAACATAGAATTCAAGTAATTATGCATGTTGCATTTCAAATTTAAAAGAGGAATTCAAAAGCAGATTTTCCGATTTTCATGAACATGAAATTTTTATGAGAATGTTCTCCTCACCATTTTTAGTAGACGTTGGAAGTGTTCCAGCTGAACTTCAAACATAATTTATAGAATTCAAACAGAATACTTCACAGAATGATTCTTCAAGCAGAATAAACAGAATAATTCTTCAAACAGAATTTGCAATGTGACTCTGTAGTAAAATGCAAGTTTCTTGAAAATCCTACATTAATTGATTTTTATTCAAATTACGTGACCAAAGACAAGTAGCCAGGAATTCGTAAACATGCACTCTTCATATCTCTAACTTTGGCAATAGCAACATGTGTGAACAGCTTTTTAGTAAAATGAAAATGAAAAACAAGAACACGGGTGACGGACAGACATTTGGAGGAAACTTTATAAATTGCAACAACACATTAGATCGGATATTGAAGCTTTAATTAAGCGAAAACAATGTCATATTTCACATTAAAACTAAGGTAACTACCATCTCCCACCAGTAAGTGGTTGGGTTTTTTTTTTTTTTTTTTTTTTAAATTGTAGATGCATTTTGTAACATCTTTCTGTAAAATCATTTTATACTCATTTTTTCATAGTTAAAAAAAGTTGCAAAACTTTTTTAATTTGATTTCCATTTGACTTTTTGGAACCAATGCATATATATGTATATACAAATGTGTAACATTATCTCTTCGCTTAGAATCAATTGTAGTCTTGCAAAACAAACTTCACTTTTTTATATAAATTTTCTGACTACACTTTTTTTTGACAGACATGTGGCCCACGGATCTTTGTGAATTTATTGATGTGGCCCTCAGGCATGAAAGGTTGAAGACTCCTATTGTAGACAATGCAGTTAATTCTAATTCAGAAGTCAAACAACAAAAATCAGGGTTATATTTACAAAATTTTCACAGGACTAGTTTTGATGGTTTTACCGAACCACCATCTTCAGCTGCAAAACCGCAAATGAACAAGATAAGAAATAATGATTAGATAAGATAAGAAAGCCTGGACAAGAATAAGCAAGTGGCGCCATCTGTTGGCGAAACCAGAACTAAAACATAATTTCTCTAAAAGCCGAAGGCAAATTTGGATTGGAATTAGGATCGTTAACTAGAACAGAAAGATTTTTATGTCAAATGCCTCTAGAAAATCCAGTTCTCCAATGGAAGATGTTTTTTGAATAATTTTAGCAGTAGAAAAATTGAAAGTGTGATTTCCGGACCAACAATGTTGAGCAACAGAAGACTTCTGTGTTTCCTTTTTTCTAACATATGCCTCATGTTCTTTGACGCGAAATTTTAAGACTTAGTTTGGCCAATGTAAATTAAACCACACTGGCAAGGAATCCTATAAATACCCCAGGAATTCATATCCGGAATGGGGTCCTTGAGTATAGAAGTCCGAATTTTATTGATGGGAGAATAAACAACCCGAAAGTTAAATTTCTGCAAAATATATGCAACTTTATGGCTAATTGATGGAAAGAAGGGAATGACAACAGAATTTTTATAATCTCCTAAAATAAGAGTGTGGCTTTTAGTGTGTTAAGATGAGAATTTTTTAACTGCTTGATTAATAATGTTGGGTGAAAAGCCCCTGTCAATAGCTATTGCTTTTAAATAATTTAGTTCTTCATCAAGGGCTAGTTTGGAGGAGCAAACTTGAACAGCACGGAAAACATAGCAATAAAATGAAGCTAACTTTTGTTTAGTCGGATGACATGATTTAAAGTATGGTGGAAGGCAAACCGATGAAGGTTTACGGTAAACTGTAGTACTGAAGTTGGATGTGTTACGTGTGACCAGAATGTCGAGAAACGGAAGAGAATTGCAAGTCTCAAGTTCAAAAGTGAACTGAATAGCAGGATCAATAGAATTCATTGTTGAAAGAACTCTATTTAAATCATCTTTATTACCTTCAAACAGGGTAAAAGCATCGTCTACGTAGCGGAACCATGCTGAGAAGTTTAAAGTTTCAAACAATTTTGATTCATAATAATGCATGTAGATATCAGCCAGGATTGGACTGAGGGGGCTTCCCATGGCTAATCCCTCAGTTTGCTTGTAATATTTATTTTGGAAAACAAAATGTGTTTGTTTCAAACAGAGTTGAGTGAGAGAAATTAGCTCATCAATTTCGATGCAAGCGAAATGAAATTTGTGAAGTCTGGTTTCTAGACATCTTAATGCACCCTCCACTGGGACATTGGTGAATAATGATTTTACATCAAAAGAAACCATGAGTAAATTACTAGGAGAAATGTTTTTAACCTTTTTTACAAACTCTATTGAATTTTTTATGGTGTAAATGTTATTGTCTAATAGAGTGGAAAATGTAGAAACTAAATATTTAGCTAATGGATACGAGGCAGTACCTAAATATGATACAATAGTTCGGAAAGGAACACCACTTTTATGAATTTTGGGAAGAGCATATAATCTGGCACAATTCGCAACAGATGGGATAAGCGAATGTTTTAAGTTGCTTGAAATGATTTGCGAAGATTTGATCGCAGTTCTTATTTTGGACAAGTCCGAAGGTGAAGGATCTTTAGGGATCGGATTATATGGTCCTTCGTTTAAAAGTTTAGTGACACCATCGATGTAAGTGTTCTTATCCATGACGACTATCTGGCCACCTTTGTTGGCGTTTGAAATGATATTATCTGGGTTAGAATGAATTTCGCACATTGTAGCTCTTTCTCTCGCAATTAGATTTGGTTTCAAAGGTTTATTATTGAATTTCACATTATGAGCAATAAGATGCCTAATCATTTCTTTCTGTGAATCTGAAACTTTACTGAACTTGAAAGCTTTTTCGATAGGAGCCAAAATCTTTGGAATCAAGGGTTTACAGGTTTGTGAGAAGTTAAAATTATATTTTAAAATTCTCTCTTGTTCTTCTGAAAGACTAACATTAGAAATATTAACTATTGGCTTGATGTTTACAATGGGAAGATTTTTTGAACTACTTGAACTGGAAGACTGTAAAAGAAGTTTTTCGAATTTAACTGCAAGGGTGTTTTTATGACGGTTAACTGCATTCTCCGTTCTAGACCAAGACTTTTGTTCAAGGGCAGTGAATTTTGGATATGATTTAGCGAGTTCCAGATGAAGCTTATAGAGTTCATGTTCAATTTTGGACAATTGTTGATGTGTATCCCTTATCACGGACCGAAGTAAGGCAAGCTTGCAATTTAACAGAATTCTTGAAACGTGACTCGAAAGTTTTTGATTAGTTTTGATTTGAATATAATTGGGGATCAATTTTTTACATTTGCATTTAAGTAAAAAGTCAAGATGATTCAGGAATTTTTGCCGTTTCAGGCGTAATTTAGTGAAACGATTAACGGATGAACGCATGATAAACAATGCAGAAAATCAAACTAAATTAACTGAGCAATAATAAAGAACACACAAAACAGCAGAAAAATCCCTCACTGAAATGAATAGAAAACAAAACGTTTGTAAGCAAAATGCATGAAATCAGACAAGCAAAGCACAATATCCAAATGTACAAAACATAAACATAACTTGAAAATTGCAAAAAAGTACTCACCGAAACTCCTACAATCACAAAATGGCGGCCACACCACGTGCAAAAATAAGCCTGTTTGGGGCTTCTATAATTAAGACACAATAACACGCCGAATAAATTCCTGGGGTATTTATAGGATTCCTTGCCAGTGTGGTTTAATTTACATTGGCCAAACTAAGAGAGCCTTAAAATTTCGCATCAAAGAACATAGGCATATGTTAGAAAAAAGGAAACACAGAAGTCTTCTGTTGCTCAACATTGTTGGTCCGGAAATCACACTTTCAATTTTTCTGCTGCTAAAATTGTTCAAAAAACATCTTCCATTGGAGAAGTGGATTTTCTAGAGGCATTTCACATTCATAAAAATCTTTCTTTTCTAGTTAACGATCCTAATTCCAATCCAAATTTGCCTTCGGCTTTTAGAGAAATTATGTTTTAGTTCTGGTTTCGCCAACAGATGGCGCCACTTGCTTATTCTTGTCCAGGCTTTCTTATCTTATCTAATCATTATTTCTTATCTTGTTCATTTGCGGTTTTGCAGCTGAAGATGGTGGTTCGGTAAAACCATCGAAACTAGTCCTGTGAAAATTTTGTAAATATAACGCTGATTTTTGTTGTTTGACTTCTGAATTAGTATTTATTCGGCGTGTTATTGTGTCTTAATGCAGTTAATTGTTTTTAAGAAAACTGTTGATGATAGTGTTGTGATATTCTAACCTATACCCACTGGTTTTAATACTTCAGGCAAATCTCAGTAGTAATCTCCCCCTAAATATTTTTTTGTCATCATACAACTGTATCTGTTGTACAGGATGATTAAAAAATATCTGGCAGAAAATGTAAAGGCAATTAGAGGGGATTGAAATAAGCAGATTTTGTAATGGAATGTGTTAGTGGATATGATGCATTAAGGTAATATAGGATGCCATAAAATTGTAGATGAAAGCATTTTTCTGGTGTAACATGTCATTGCTGGTTGAGATTTTGGACAGTATGCATCACTACACAAATGCAGAACTTGCCATTTGGGTAGCTGCTCAAAGGAAGACTTGGGAATCGTTTTTTGTACCTTCTCTGAGTTGCTGCAGCCATAAATGAAACGCATGTCAGCAAATTCTACATTCATGTCTTGATGCATACTGCTGAAACTTTTCACAGAATTGACAGTTTGCCAGCAGAATGCTTTTACCTACCATTCAATGTCCTATTTGTGCATGCACATTCTATTACAAAATTTATTATTATGCACGGAAAATTTATTATTGCTTATTTCTATCTCTTCTACATGCTTTCATATTTTATCCAGATATTTTTGAATCACTCTGTATGTAATTTTGCATCTCTTCTTTTTCACCTGAGAAAGTTCTTCACTTGCCCTTTTTTCAAAACAATTTTGCCTTTTTACCTTAAATTATCAAACTGACTTTCAAAGAAAGTATGATGGCACGTTTCAGAAATCAAAGACTTATTATTAATATGAAAATAATTACCACAGAAATAACAGAATTACTTTTAAGTTTTGGTGAAAAATGAAATAATTAAGATGTTAACTGGTGCACCACCAGTATTTAGGTGACAGCAAAAAATTTTAATCATGCCATGACATCCATATTTGGTGATGCTTATTTTGAGCACCTTAATTTAGGGTAGATGAGTGTGGCATATACGTGTTTAAAAGTTGAGAATTTATGTCTGCGGTATATCTGAAAGAATTTTATTTTTCCTTTGTCTGTAAAGCTTCACTAGTTTAGGTCATAAGTTATACACAAGTGAAATGGTTAATGTGGAATTTGCTGCAGCATTTTAGCCTGATATAAGCACTCAGGTTGCTCTAAGGCAATTGAGTATTTCGAACTTGCATAAAATTCGCTTACTTCAGTAATGTGCAGTCATTGTAAAGATAGCCTAATGCATGTACACTGCTGAACCAATGATTTTGTGTGCATTTCCTGATGTCCATCTTCTGCTAATGACCACATGAACTTTTATTTTGCTCCTTTCCATGTTCATTCTTACACCTGCATCATTGCTTTGTGTCTTGCTTATTGCTTACTTGTTGCAGTGTTTCTTTATTGTTTGTGTGCTTGTTGAATTTTTTATTATCATTGTTATTATGCTTCCTATTCAAAGATAAATTTATACAGCTGCTTTTAAGCTTTCAGCAGTAAAGAAAGCAATAGAAATTGAAAATTGGGCTGTGATTATAGAACTTCAAGTTTGATGAGAGATGCATTTGATGATGGATAAGAAGAATTAGAGAAAATTCCTAAGAATAGAAAATCTTCTTAGACTGGCACCGTAGCCTAGCCTGTTTTGGAAGACTATTTATAGAAATGGACAATGTAGTAGAGAGTAAAGGGATTATCAGCGTCAACAGTTAGAATTTGCCTTTTAGCAAAGGTAGAAATAGGCATTAAAAACATTGTTGAAAACCTAATTTGTGTTTTTGGCTCATGAAATGTAAGAAATTATCTATCAGGACCAAAACAGCAGTTGGATTGAAGCTTCCCATGGACTGGCTCAAAAAAAAAAAAAGTAGCTTTTTTGGAGTACACATCTAAGAAAGTTGTAATTGAGGGCAAATAATTAATATGGATAAAGTGCCCATTACTTTTGACTGTCCTCTGAGCAGAACTGTTCATTCAGCAGATAAAAACACTGTTTTTGCATTAACTATTGTAAGTGAAAAGCCTTCTTTAACTCTTGTTTTAGGTTGTGTAGCCAAAGTTAACTACTTTTATAATTTTCAAAAGAAAAACAGTTCTAAAAGGAAACTTTCCTAAAGGCGGCATTTGTTTCATCAATGTAAAAGGATAGATATGCGAAGAAGTGATATTGTTTTGGCTGAGAAAAAATTTATCAAAAAGGGAATTTCCTTTTTTTCAAACCTCAGAAATTCATCATTCTGGATTCAAAGCGATCCTATTTAGTGGATTCGATAAAATCCAAAGCAAAGGAGCTTAGCGCTGATGTCCTAATGATACCAAGTGGGCCCAAAAAATTTTATAGCCACTGGATCTAGCCATCGATACAATTTTCAAACATGAAGTACGAAAGCAGTGAGAAGAATGGATGCGAAGTGGATTCCATTCCTTTACAAATTCTGGATGGATGAGAAAAGCTTCACCTGAGGAGGTCGCCTTGCGGCTCAATAAAGTGTGGCTGAGCTGAGATGAAAAGGCTAAAGAAAAAGAAGGGCTGGGTCATCCCTTTGAAGAGAACAATGGCATATGAACCCTCTTCTTATATGACATCACTAGGTTCATCCCCTCATCTAATTGACCAGAGCTTCACAGTGTGAAAGCTTCAGGTCTTAGTTTCAGAGAAAGAGATTTCTTTTACTTGAAAGTTATAGCTGTGGATACTTTTAAATTAAATTTGTATTTAGTATATTTGTATTTAGTGTTTACAGAGAGAAACTATTGAAGGCACGGATGTTGAACAGTCGATACTGTTAGCACTAAGAATGCTTGAATATGCTGCAATTGTTTCAATGAATCTGATTATGAGGATGATATGAAAAATAGGTTACTATGATTACCAACAAGAAAGGTCCTGAAGTCAACAATAACTATGTGGAACTGAGGGAAGTAATATTACTGAGTAATGTTGTAATTGTTCCAACCTTCAAAAAATGTGAAAGCTTTAATGATAAAATTATCAGCTTATGAGAACAAGGTTTCTGTTTTACAGACTGAAAGGAAGCAGCATTTAAAATTTAAAATTTCCCAGCAAAGAAAACAATACAATTAGCTAATAATTAGAAAAAGTGTAGAAATTGAACAAATAAATTAAAAAATTAATCAAGAAAATAAAAAAAAAAACCATATTTACTGAAACACAAATAAATACATTAACCCTTTTGAGATGGCACACCTTTGTTTAAGACGTTCCGTCAGGACAGATGGGAGTCGAAAGAAATCATCTCGCAGGCCACGATTTTGCATCTAACACACACACAAAAAAAGGTTAACATCCCAACTTTATAATTTTTGGTACTATTTTATATTGCTGCTTAAGCTATCGCATGTGTTAAAATTAGCATTTAGTTATCTTTTTCCTTTACTTTACATGAAAATATGTAAAAAAAAAAAAAAATTGCTTACTTTGAGAAATAATTTTTGGAAGCACTATTTAACTTATTCCAAAGGTTTAATTGATAAAATACGTTAAAAAACTTTTTAATTAATAAAAAAAATTACAAGGGAGACTATTTACAATAAGAAGTAACATCTATTAGAGTTGATGGTAGATTGAAAATAGCGTCATAAAATATTTGCTATGGAAAACCACTATATTTCAAACATGAAAATTTTGACTAGCCGAAGAAACGTGAGCTAAAACAGACATGAAAAAACATTTTATTTTAAAAATGGGAAACTATAAGAAATCATTGCATCATATGCTCACACAGATAAGTAACAATAAATGTTTGCTTCTCTCACCAGTGCAGAAACTCGCTAGAACAAAACTTTCACCAGAATCACTCCAGAAGACAGATTATCTATTTTTCTGTTCATCAGATTTATAATTATGATCTAATAAGTTTGATTTATAATAATTTAAATCTTTTGGCATTTGATACAGAAGCATACTGTATGCATATTTTAGCACCCTCAAAATATGCATAATTTATATATAAAGTAAGTAATAAAATTTCATTATATGTTCTTATGAGGCATCATCGAAGCATTTGATCTGCATTCAGCAGCACTTGTGGCCAAATTAAACAGTAAAAAAAAATTGTTTATCACCTAGCCTTCTTTCAATTGTGGAATCTTATGGTGGACACTGGGTACTTTGCTCTTAGCTTGTTGCAAATGATGCCAAGATATTTTTTTTTTTTTTTTTTTTTAAGCAATGGCACACTACACTGTCCTGTGTTAAGGGATGGAAATGTCTCCATGATGTCATATTAGAAAAAAATCCAATTTAAAAAATAAAACAAAAGCAGCTTTCACTCATTTCATTTTAAATACAGAAATGAAAATACTGTTTTAATGAGAAATAGTACCATAAATTGTATAAAAGGCACTTTCTGACTGTAGAAACTAAAAGCATTTAATTCAAACATCAAAGCAGCATTTGTAAATACACTCATGCAGAAATACAAAAGCTAGTACTTTTCTTATTGTGGTTAGGAAACTAAAAGATTTTAATATCATTTAGAATTTGCACCAACAATAAATGAATCTCAGAAACATTAAAAAGTTTAATCTTGATGTTTCGAACCATGTTCAGTTACAAATATTCTTTTTGCTGCAACAAGTAGAAGCACTGCATAATCTAATGTTATCTGCAAAATACATCACCATTTAATTATTTTTTATACAAGCTATATTATTCAGCAAAATGCCTTTTTTAAAAATTGTATGATTTTTCTATCCATTGGAGGTAACTAAATTTTCATCATAATTAAGCATCGTAGAAACTTAATAATCAATTATTGAATGTTAGAAACTCACATAGAGAATGACAGGAAATGTTTGCTATGTTAATGATAATGATCGAAACAGTATTTGGCAAGTTATTTGCTTGTACCCAGCTAAAGGTGAAGTAGCAAATATTAGTATACTTGAAGATGATGATGCAACACTGAATTCTACTATTAGAACTGGTATCTTGTATTTTATATATTATATGGTATGTTATATTAATATCTGTTTATAGAAAAGATGTTGACTCTTTTTGTTTAAATTATAATTTTCTTTTTAGGTTATCATTATGGGTTAAAGCACATTCCCACCTGCATGCTCGAGAACTTACTCAAGCAATAAATACTTTTAAGCAGCTAGATATGAAGGTTTAATTGGTTTGCTTCACCATTATTATTTTTAATGAAAGTAAAGTTTTTATGTAGAATGTTGTTCACTGTAATCTTTTTTTAAATATACTAAAAGCTTGACTATCTGGAAAACTCAGGAAATGCCGAATTCTGGATAAATGAGAATATAAAAAGTGCAATTCCCAGTAGAAAAGCAAAATGAAAGCCAAAATTTCTGTCTAAAATTATAAAAAGAGTAATTTTATTTGTTATCAATTTGACTATTAAATGTCTATATTTAAACTGTGCAAGATTTTCCAAAGAAAAAAAGGGCATAAGCACCGAAGTAAAACATCATATTCGACTTCAAAATTCTATCAACCATAAAAATTGGCGCCAGTCTTGCCAAATTCGCCCCAGTCAGTCAGATAGAAGTTTAAAAGAACAAATCGCTGTTTATTTGATTTGGTAGATGTAAAAAGGGTCTATGTGACAAAAGTCAAATTTTACAGGAGCAATAAAAATTTACCATACTCTTCACAAGAATGTCAGAAGTCAACAGTAAAAAATTATGAGATTGATGTAACTGAGAGTCCAAGTAATTCAGCACTTTTTTAATGTTTTAGTTATTCATCCCTCCTACCTCCATAACTCAGTAATTTCTAAAAAAATTTACACATATGCCCTTTTTACAATTTGTGATATTTTTTTCTTCCCTGATTGGGCACAAAATAGAAAAAACATTCATTGTTATGAAACACTTGTTACTGTTTATGAAAACTGATGTCAAGGAAAGATGATATAGCTTTCGAAAAACATTATTAAAAAAAATCTGATGTATTATACCACATGACTTCCTTGTACAGAATATTAAATGATACACATTTTTTCCTGCACTTCATTTAAACTTATTGAATTGAATTAAGCTACTTCATTGGTAGTGCATAAACCACAATAGAATAAATACACTCTTTAAAATTCACTATATTTATTTACCATAGCAACGCTGTGGCACTAGGTTCACTTAACAGTGTTGCATCTTATTCATTTTATTACTTAGAATACACAATAATCTGAAGAATTATCTTATCATTGCCACACGTTCTATTCAAATATTATAATAAATCTAAAATAATATATAAAAGAAATTAAATGAAAAAGAAACAGTTTTTTACTGATGAGATTCAGCACCGCTTACCTAATGTACATGCGCTACTCGTAAACATTTTGCTCTGCCTAAGACAGACTGGCAACAATATTTGCTGCTAATACAAAACACTTATTTTCTTGAATTTCATTAGAGATATATTTCTCATTCAATTAATTTAATTCTCAGTTCACGGCAAGGCAAAAATAATAAAAACTCAAAATGTTTCATTAAAAATTGAAAGACATAGAAAACATAAAACACTAAATACAGTTAAAACAGTATAAAAAACATTTTTACAATTAAAATTAGAGTTTCTCCACAAAAACAAGCAATTTAGCCAGCAGGCAAGAAGGCAGATTTTTCAGTGCGCAAAACTAAAAGTTTTCTTTCAGTCCCACTTGGCAAAAAGACACTGAAGATGCAGACTAAAGACTTAATTTACTATTCTGCTAAGTTTCAAATGTAAACAAACATGGCTGCTATGGTAAGAAAAATTAAGCTTAGCTGCATTTAAACAACTAAATTTAAAAAGTCAGCGTTATATTTTCAAATTTTCACAGGACTAGTTTCAATAGTTTTACCAAACCCTCCTATGCTATAGGATTTTTTGCAAAAGAGTGCATATATACCCACTCTGTTACTTGGCTCCATGAGCTCAGTTTTTTTATTCTTATATGTTGGTAAATTGTGAATTTTTTTTTGCTTTAAAAGTGATCGAATTATGATGTTCTTATCTTCTGGTTAAGGTTTGTATGCTTTTAACTAATCTGCGTGCAATAGTTGCAGAATTATCAACTATATAAAAGTTGTTCAAGTGTGGCAAAGCCTAATTTTTTTACCATAGCAGTGATATTTGTTTACATTTGAAACTTAGCAGAATAGGGATTTAAGTCAGTTTCCACACCTTCAGTAATTTTTTGCCAAATGCAACCAAAAGTAAACTTTAAGTTTCGCACACCGAAAAATCTGCCTTCTTGCCTGCTGGTCGAGCTGCTTGTTTTTGCAGAAACTCTAATTTTAATTGCAAAATTTATTAACTTGTTTTAACTGTATTTGGTGTCTTATGTTTTTCTATATATTTCAATTTTTAATAAAGATATTTTGAGATTTTATGTATTTTTGCCTTGCCATAAGTTGAAAACTGAATTAATTGAATAAGAAATATATCGCTAATGAAATTCGAAGAAATAAGTTTAAATGAAACGGAGCACAAAATGCATATAATTTAATATTCTGTACAAGGTAGTCGTGATGTACAGATCAGAATTTTTTAAAATGTGATTTAAAAACTGATAAACAGCAGTTCATATATTTCATTTTTTACAATAATTAAACCAACTTATTGAGAATTAATTGGATTTACATAAAACCAAAACATTATCAACACTTAAATTAAAATGCTTAGAAACATTTTTTATTTAATTTGACTTGTAGTCCTATTCTTGCTTTATAGTGGAATTGCAAGTCATTCATTTACTTAATTTTACATTATTTTTTTTTATATATATCCAAGATTATTATTTTTTTTTTAATGCAAAAATACATTTTTGTGAGCTTTTCGGTTAGTTGAATGCCACATAATTGAGCTTTTACTGTACATGTTTTCCAATTTTATGAAAGTAGGACATTTCTCTAAAATTTCTTATAAACCGAAATGATATAAAGAGAACAAGTAATTATGATTAATTTATGAGGAGAAAAGTTTTGAGCATACCTAGATAATGAGTAATAAAGCTTGCTAAATAAGACTAAAAACAAGAACATGATATGATAAATGTGCAACTGATGTAAACATGAATAATACTTTTGCTGTGAAGTATTGCTTTCTAACTTTAAAAGAAAGAGTAAAGCTTAGAAGTGATGACATAGTATTGATAAGAGTTAGAGATGATCGTAATGATGTAATTACTTTTTTGAACTGAGATAACTGAGTGAGTTATTCAAGATTAGGTAATGATGAATTAAATCAAACTGATGCTGATTGATTTAAAGGTTTGATAATGATGTATTATGTGATCTACTGCTTCTAGTTAGATTATTGCTTCCACAGTTTTTTGCAGATCATGTTGAAGATACATTAATAGAAGTGATGACTATTTTTTGTATGCTACATAATAATCATAATGTAAAAGACTAATTCTTAAAAACAACCCTTTTAAGTGCCATTCTTGTTTTCGTTTTGTAAAATTATAAGAAATGTTATGGAATTAAAAATTTAATAGGTTATTAATTTTATAGAATAATTTTCATTTATGTATTCTTATTTATATTTAAAAATAGTGTTGTGGTGCCAACTAAGAAATAAATAACTAACTAGAAGCAGTAGATCACATACTACATCATTACCAAAGATTTAGTAGTAGAAGATGCAACAGGATGTTGGAGAGAGAGATCATCATTTGTATCTATCAGAACTCAGTTTCTCCTGTTGCATGCCCCAATATTAAAGGTTTGTTATCTGCTCTGGCTGGTGTGCAGAGCTTGAAATACATAAGTACACCTGACTATTTAGACTATCATATTTTTTTCTGTCTCACAGCATTAGTCATACTTTTCTTCAAAAAATCGTAAACAGAGGTCAAAAAATTTTTTTTAAATTTATCTCATAAAAAGGGAGGAGCATTAGTTTAAGTCTTTAATAAGAACAAAATTGCATAAAACAAACTTTATTATTGAGCATATAAAAGTATTCTATAGTTTATTGCATTAATATTCTGTAGTCATATTTCTATGCAGTTTGACAAATATAGAAGTTATATTTAATTTATGTGTTCATTAGTATGTGTAAAAGTACGTTGTGAATTAAATATACTGTAGATACATTAGGTATTTTTTTGGAAGCAGGAGTGATGAAACATAAGCAACGCCTTCAGCAGGAATTGCACTACGGACCTCTGAAATACGCGCCCTGTGTGCAGACCACCACATTAAGAAGGTGGGAGAAATACCTTATATACTCCTCCTTTTAAAGGGTGACTGGGGTTTTTGGGTGACACAATCACCAAATTCTGGGTCTGGAGAATGATCATCCACCACCCTTTTAGTTCAGGCGCCACTGTAGAGACATTAAGTACTTTTGGAAGCAGGCATGATGAAAAATGAGGATCGCCTTCACTGGGAATTGAACCATGGACCTCTGGAATATGCACCCAGCATGCAGACCACTACACTACGAAGGCACGTTAAGAAGGCGACAGAAATAATACTATAGTGTAAATTGTAGTGTATCAGTAATGCTGGGCCTGCATCGCTGCTGGTGCAACAGGTACAGCCTTAGATTGCAAATATCCTAATGCAGGCATTGCATCATTGTTGTTGTAGTAGGCCATGTGTTAAAGTGTGCTATTTTTATGTTAAGGACTAATCCAACAATAAATAACATCTAAATGCACCATTGTTAGTTTTTTTTTTGGGGGGGGATAAAATATTTTCTGTTCTCCCCCCTTAAATATTAATAATTTTCTTTTATAAAACTTGTATACGTGTTGGGATTATTTCATAAGATTTGGTGTGGACTGATAGAATAAGTGGATAGCAGCAATCAACTGATTTCTGTATTATTTTATTACAGCAGCTATTTCTTATTTTATGGTATGTGCTAATTTCTAGAGCTATGACAACTACATCCCTTTTATGAGATTTTTTAAAAAAATTTTATCAGATAACTTATATGTCATTGTATACTAACAATTATTTTGGTAAATGCTTATCTATAGCGTACTAAAGGTAATGAACAATGCTGTTTTTGTGTAAAAGTACTAATTTGCTTTGAAAACCGATTTTGCGTAATAATAGTGTTGGGTTAAAGTAACTCTGAGTGACTAAATGCATATTTTGGTATTGTTAATAGTATATTACTGATGTGCCATGCAAAGAGATATCTCTTAGAATATTAATAAATTGTATTGTTGCATAGCTACAGTGCAGTCATGTGTCTATGGCTGTGTTGGGAATGTTAAATCTTGAACCAGTAATGGTTCAATATTCAGTAAGAAATATAAATATATATAGCTGATATAAATTTATAAAAATATCCTACCTTAAAGTAAATTATGACATTTTAAAATATAAATAAATAAGATTATTAATTCTTTTTCACATCAGTATTAACACTTTCTCTGCCAATCTTGCACCAATGCGCGATGTGGCATGAATACTAAAGGGCCAGTCACAGGCCAGCACATGGTGTGGAGTGATGGCTCAGTAACCAGTCATGTGTGTTCACATTGAAGAGCTGCTCAACATTTATTCTGTGCTTCAGTCTGCATTATATGTTAGTTGTGCCTGCTGGTATTGGTGTGGAATAAAAGTTAGAAACTAGTTGTAAAGATATGTGATTTCAAATTTATAGCTTTTTAGTTGTTATTAAAAGAAATCTTGTAATATGAGTTGTAAAGACAATAGTTCTGTAGGGCTTTCATGCCCCAAAACAGAATTTCAATTTAATAAACCTCTAACAGATGATGAAAGTGCAGTTTTGTTGGCTGAGCTTACAGACAAGTACCTGAGTCATGTTTCTTATGACAACAATGAAGAATTCCTCCCTTCCTATGGTACCCATGATATATCATATTCTGAAGAGGAAAAGTTGCAAGATGGGCAGTAAGCAACATGATTTTGCTGTGATGGGAAATATAATTTGGGAAAATGACCCCACAGCAGCTGAAGAATTTTCTTTCACAAAATCATTGTTGCAACTTGTTTCAGGTGACATTTGAACTGATTACTTTCATCATATATTTACCAAACTATCTTTGATGAAGTAAATGTTCAAACCAGTGAATATGCCCATAAAGTACTTTGTTGCCATGAAACAAAGAAACATTCTAGAATTAATGTTTGGAAGGTAAAGATGAAATACTGGTATTTGTGGAATTAATTTTACATATGGGAACTACAAGAATAAACCATATTCAAGGTTATTGGAAAAACAATACTTTTTTTGTATTGAGTGTATTCTCATATAGTATGAGCAAAAATCATTTTCTTTTATTACTGAGGATGATGCACTTCACAAAAATCCCAGAGAAATATGCTGAACTTCCAAAAGATCGTCTGTGTAAAATACAGTGAATTTTTGTTCAACACATGATTGGCTGGAATATATTGCCAAGAGAGATTAGTTTAGATGTGTTGATGATATTGTGGTGTGGACAATTCATTTTTAATACAGTACAAAATCCGAAATCCGGATGGCCAATATCTGGAATAATCTAAAATCCAGACTCCAAAACCACTAACAACTTTTTTCTCGTAGGCTTTATACATGCACATTTAATTCCCCCTCCCCTCCACACATAATAAAACATCTGGAGAGTCCCGATTCTTAATTTCACTTCTACACTAAATAAAATACCTTGTAATTGAAGAAACAATAATTTTAGCATAAATTTGCACAATCAGTAATTTGGCTCATTGCTGCGTATTGGCTCTATTGCTGCGTATCTGCTTGGGACAAATCTCAAACCGAAACATTCCACATAGGTACATCGTTGATCTGATGCCAACCTGGCGAATCATTATTTATTATACTTCCCTTTCATCACTGCATTTTTATCAAAACATGACAACTCTAGTAATGACTCATGTAGCGATGACTAAACAATTTTTTATGTTAGTAACTGAATAATAAAGGAGCATGGTAACCTTTTATGTTGACATTATGCTTGGCGATGATTACAGGTTTAAATTAAATGTGCTAAAAAATGTTGACGAGGAAAAATTTACCAAAATTTTTAAAAATAAATTTTGATGATGATATTCATAGACCCAAAGATTACATTTAGGGCTATTTGAATTAAAAATAACTGATTTGTTGTTCACATAAACCCAGAACCAGTGACAGGGCTCGTATGGCTGCATCGAGTCGCAGAATTTAGGACCCACAAGAGACTGCGTCAGGCAGTATGGTATCTAGAACTGGCCCTCGATAAGGCTTAAGTATATGTGGAAATTTATTTATTCAGAACTCTGATAAGCCTTAAGCATATGCAAGAAATAGATATAAGTATAATAAATAACTAAACAATTCAGGCTTAATTGTCTCCGTGCGTGATAGAAGCAAGATAAAATTTAATGGAACAACTTCTTGTTAGTCACCAAGCTCATGATGCATAGCCAAATATGTATAGTGAAAGATAGCTAAATTTGATGATGATAGCTGCTAATTTCAAAGGTTTTCGTATATTGCAAAACAAAGGTGAAATGTCTTAATCAGCGGATTTTGTAAAGAAATGTGGAGAAGCGATAATAAATGAAGATGGTATAAAAGAAGTTTTTCATTGTGATTACAATGCTTTTCAATCATAAATCAATTAATGAATGGCAAAATTTGTAGTATGGTTCTAGATCCAGAAAATACCACTACTGATAGTGAAGAAAATGACAGAGAAGTTACTGAAAATGAAAAAATTCTGATTGACAAGTTAGTTGGAATTCTCGAAACAGCAATTACAGGACTTCAACAATGTAGCTGAATAAGAGATTATGTCTGTCTACAGAATTAAAGAGAAAGTACAGTCAAAAGTCGTTAGTTCAGACACCCATAATCCGGAATAATCTATTATCCGGACCTCAAAGCTAGAAACTTTCTGCGCATGCGTCAACTCGACGCATGCGCGTAAGACCCTTACGGCTGCGAATATGCGTGTGCGTGTGCACAAAATACGTTTACGAATGCGCATTTAATGTATAACAGACGGTATAAGCTAAGCTAAAATTATCTAATTCAGTTAATGTTGCAGATTGCGTTTTTCCTTAATCTTCGAATTGGATTCGGCTTATTATTTTTTGCAGGCTGTTAGAGCAATTTTATAAAAGTAAGCTTGAACTTTCGATTATGTCAAATAGAATTTCTGATATGTATTTACTAATATGCAAAGGATCTACAAAGCGAAAGTATGTTTCGAAGTCCATTAAACAAACAGTGGAATTGCTGCAAAAAATGGATAAAGGCATATCCTTTGTTTATCTAAACTTTAACATTTGTTTATCTTTAACGCCGCGGCACGCAATGAATTGGAAGTTGATCTGTCAGCACTATCCTTATCTTCAGGGCAGATGTTTTTATTTTATTTGGCTTATAATTCCTTACTAGATGTAATATTTCATCTCGATGTACTCCGTCTTTGATATGATTTTAATCAAATTCCTCGTCATTATAATTCGCTTCCGATAGCGAAGAAAGTGACAGAGGTTATTGAAAACGAAAAAATTTCGATTGACAAATTAGTTGGTATTCTCGACACAGCAATTGACTTGAACAGCGGAACTTTGTAACTGAACAAGAAATTATGCCTGTTTATAGAATTAAAGAGAATGTATTATCACATAAAAAATGAAGCAACTTAAACAACTTACATTGAAAGAAATGTTTAATAAAGTAAACAAATAAATATTAAGCTCTTTTTTTTTTTTTTTTTTGTAAATTTTGATACCCTTTAGATCATAATTGTTCTTTATTTCATAAATTACGGTTTCGTATTTTTAATTTTATAATTTCTGCATGCCATCATACCAGATTTAAACTGATGATCTATAATCCGGAAAAATCGACAATCTGGAATCGCCAAAGTCCCGACGAGTCCGGATTAACGACTTTTGACTGTATTAGCACAAAAAATGAAGCAACTTAAACAATTTACATTGAAAGAAATGTTTAATAAGGTAAACAAATAAATATTAAGCTTTTGTTTGTAAATTTTGACACCCTTTAGATCATAAATACTTCATTATTTCATAAATTTAGATTTCATATTTTTAATTTTATAATTTCTACATGCCATCTAGATTTAAACTGATAATCTAATATCCGGAAAAATCTCAAATCTGGAATCACCGAAGTCCCAACGAGTCTTGATTTCTGACTTTGTACTGTAGTATATTCCAAACAAAAGTCATAAATATGGTTTCAAGTTATATATATGATTATAAAACCTAATGGTATTATTATCAAATTTATGGTGTATACTGCCATGATAGATGATTTAGATAGGAAAGGGCATGCACCAAACATAGTGCTGAATTTATTGAAAGAAATGCTAAGTATTAGGCATAGTGTATTTATGGACAGTTGCTGTAATAGCTATAAATTGACAAAATATTTTCTAGATAAAAAAATGTATTTTACTGGGACAATAAGAAAAAACGGGAAGACATTTCCGAAGAGGTTAGTGCGAAAAAATTAAGAAAGGCAAAACTGTAGTAAAGTGTGCTAATGGTATAATGATTGGCAAATGGAAAGGTAAGTTACATTTCTAATAAATACAAAAATGATGTTGTAGAAACGATAAGCAAAAAAGGTGAAATAAAATCAAAACCACAACCTGTTATACAATACAGTAAACAGGGTTCGTACGGTCCTTACGTTTTTTGGAATGGATTTTTGGTCCTTAAAAATCCTTAATTTCGGCCAAAGTCATCAGAAGGTCTTTTATTTTAATCATCAGAAATTTCTGTCTGTTTTTAGGACTGCCATTTTGAGTGTGAATTCACATTTTGGAGTAATATTTTTGGCGATTTGCTGACAATTATGGTTATCTTTTGAATGGGTTCATGGATTATAATTTGTTCCTATTTCTAATATAAATGGTGGGATACTCGAGTTTTTGAGTAGGAAGTGAAACATGAGCATTTCGAAATTATTTAATTTTTTCTTATGAAGAGCTCTTAAACAGCTTAAAGTCTGCTTACTATTTACTAAAGCTCTAGACTGAGCAAGTATGTGACAAAATGAGGTATAAAATAATATCAACATAAAACTAACTGTTAGTAAAACGTAAATAAAATGTCACTTATCTCCTTTCAAATATGTTCAGTTTTTATAAGTGTAAAATATATAATGCTCCTTGATAAATTTCATATATTTTATTCTCAGACTTAATAATAATTTTGTTAATTAAGTCATGTTTAATAATAATGCATCCTACTTACGGATCTATTTTATTTTTAGGATGTATTACAAAAGTGAAGTTCAGGTATAGATAATATTTTTAATTGAATTTATTCAGTTCCTATTCGCTCATAGGTCCTTAATGTTTTTCATTAATGGTCCTTAAAAGAACTTAATTTCCGTGTGCAGAAATGCATACGAACCCTGAATAAATTTATGGCAGGTATTGGTAAGCAAGATTAAATGCATGCCTCTTATCCATGTGAGAGAAAAGCTATTAGATGGCCTTCCAAAGTATTTGTGCATATTTTGTAATTAATGATTTCAAACTGGCACTTTTTCTAGGACAAATATTCCACTAAAAATATGTCACTTTATGACTTTCATTTATCGGTAGTTAGGTGTTTATTGAAAGCAGAACCTGTCCTTTGTGCCATTGTGTTTAATTCAGCTGAATTAGAATATACTCAAACGATAGGAAGATGGGAAGATATTGCAAAAGTTGCTATTCCCAGGCAAAACTAAAAGATGCTATTTATATCTGCAAAGTTTGTGATAAATTTCCCGGTTATTGCGTAGATTGTACGAAGGTGACATAAATAAAATATTTAAAAGTATTGTTTACTGTAATAATATCATTGTAACCAACTTACAATAATTCTTTTATATTAAAAGCATGTTAACGTATCAAACAAAAATAATGCATTTTGTCCCTTATTTTCATTATTTTGTTTAATTTACATTTGTAAATGATAAAGTATCATACAAAAATAATGCATTTTGTCCCTTATTTTCATTAATTTTTCTCATTTTTACACATCATGTGCCACCCCATAATTTGGCATTTGCAAGATAATTTTACCTGTAGTGCCTATCATGCACTGTCACGTAGTCAAAATATTCTATCAGGAAAGATCTAAATATTGCTTAGTAATTAGTATGATATGCATAATTATGATCTATTACCACTTTTCAATTATATTTGTTATAAAAAGTAAGTGGCCTTAATGGAAAAACCCATTTCTATGGTGGGACAATAGCTATCAACATATCTTCGCTTGACCAGCAAAGTGAAAATAGCTGATTTTGTGAATGAGACTTCAATTCAATGTTGATGATAGGTGAATTAGTTGCAACAAATTTGTTGTTTTTCTGCTGTAAGTACAGAGAGTTTCTGTGAAGCCATTTGTGTAAATTCAGTGTTAATAGCAGCAAAATATATATAACATATTTGACATATAATATAACATGATTTTCTTGCCATAAAGGCAGGGGCATATCTAGGTATGGCAGGCAGAACATTTGCAATGCATGCCATTGGCAGGGAGCACTAGTTGGTGCACTTGGTATCCTTGAAACCAAATTAAAAAGAGGTAAACGTATTTTTAAATATTCTAAAGGGGACGCAATTTAATTTCTTGCCATGGATGCCATTTTATATAGATATGCCACTGTATAAAGACAAATAATATCCGTAAAGCCATTTATTATATTTTTATTTCATACTTTATAATATCTGTGTCTATATATTTGTATCTTTCATGCATAGTAAATGTGTTACTTTCTGATTTACACTACACTTTGATGCTAAAGATAGATACAGAAATTTTTTAATCTACTTTAAAAGTGACAATCCTGAAATGTAGCATGTAACAAATATATTGGCAATTAAATATACCGATAATTATTAATTATATACTATGTATTAAAAAAAACTTTGCAACCTAAGATATTGGGTCGAAGATGAAAACAATCTATTATACTGTGGAATAGAAAAATGTTTCAGTTAGTGTAGAACTTTTATTAATTAAAAACTATTGCTTAATGTATTAAAAATGTTTTTCATTTCTTATTGTTTTTAAATAACTGAAAGTCAAAAACATTCAATTGAACTAAACTTGAGTGTTTGAGTGAACTAAACTTGAGTGTTTGAAAATGGAAAATTCTATGTTTAGTTGTAAATGAAGTACACTTGTAGATTAAGTACTCCTATTTCCCCAAAATATATCATCTTGTCTTCTGAGATGGAGAATGATCTGGTCATTCATAGTTTTGGATTTTAATTTGTATTTTTATATAGTGTAGCTTGGCATATGTAATATATTTGTCACTTTTCATTTTGCTATAAAATCAAATTAAAGTTGACAAATTCTATTCTATGATTTCTTTAAAATAAGAGGGTTTACTTTAAAGTCAAATAATAAATGCTCTTCAGTTTTATTAACTACTTAAACTTCTAAGTTATTAAATAAACAAGAGAATAAAATACTCATGATAGTCGGCCATTTTTTCTGATATCTTTTATGTATTATTTTATTAAATGTTGTTTAAAAATTAAAACTTGGTGAATAAAATCATATAAATTTAATGTAAATTTCATAAAGTATCAGTGCTTTGTAACATGAAAATGAAATCAGCTGTAGAAGGACTGTTAAAATATTTCTTTTATCGAGGCTATCTGCCAAATTTGAGAAACTCAGTTAAAAAATGCATATATTACGATTTTTGTTTTACTGGTGCATTAAATAAGACATTATTATTATAATGTAATGTGTTTGGATCAAATGTTTAAAGTTAGTTATTTCTTTTTCCCCTCCATTCAGACTCATTTAAGAGATAACAGTGACGTTCTTGTTTCACTTGGTGAAGCTTACTATTATAATGGAGATTTTCAAAATGCCATGTTAATATTAGAGAGGGTAAGTTCCCTTTTCTTTGACAACTTTCTGTTCTTTATATATTAATTCAAGTTATTTCTCTTTATATTATTGTGCATCCTATAAAGTCTTAATATCCAGAATATTTTAATTCCAAAAAGCTTAAATAATTTTTAAAATTATTTTGAGTGCAATTTTATGATCTACACTATCTTATAGTGATACAACATACATATGAATATATTAAAACGCAGCAGTATGCTTGTCTGAATATCTTAAATAATGTTAGTGCATTGTAAGTCCTCAGTTTACAGCTGCCATAGCTTCTACTATTTGAATAAGATTTTCAATTAAGTTTGTGTCAGCATCTATGATTGTTTTGCACTGTTCCACTATGGGAAGGAACAGTGCAAAACTGTGTATGGGGAACAGCTACATATTGGTTTGTGGCCAGTTTGTTCTGGCTCATAACTTATGCTCCACCTGATTCCAGAGATGTTAAAAAATGGATTGAAAATGGGACTTCGGTTTGTCCAGTTGAGTTCACCTACTCTCATTTCCTCAAACCATGCAGGAATGAACTTGATGAATGGACATTTCATCATGCTAAAAAGAAATGTGCTAGTTCTGAATTTTAGCTATGGGACAGAAGAAAGGAATTATCCATTGTTGCCACTTAGCCTTCAACATTCTGGTTTCTGAGCAAAAAATCTAGCAGATCAAGAAAAATAGACCTATATAAGAACTATTTCACCATCAAACTTCTCATTGAGGATAACATATTGTGAAGTAGTATTCTGGCAATCACTACGTGTACACACATGAGTTAGATCTACACTACTTACAGCATGATTCACACTCTATAAGATATTCTTCCATATTCTAGTTTCCATTCACAGCATACTTTATCCATTGTAGTTAGTGATGGGCAACTTCAGTACTTTCTTCTACCCGGTACGAGAGTAACGGGTACAGAAAAGTACCCGGTACAAAATACCCGTTACTCAAGTAACCGTTACTTTGAAAAGTACCGAAAACCGATTTCAAGTACCGAGATTCAAGAACAGGGCGTGAAAAATCGAAGATTATTTGCTATAGCAAATAAACATGCCAGGATAAATGTTATATAGGAATCTTAGGAGTGTAAGGGATTATAAGAGTCCATTTAGATAATACTGAAAATATATGCACTTCTGCTGAAATCTGAAGTGAATTAGTATAAGTAAAAATAATTTATTGATGATGGTAATTTTAAAAGAATGTGATAAGTCCATTTAAAAGTATAAGGATGTGATATTAAGAAATTTGTAGAATTTTAGGGTAACTAAATATGAATTTGTTGATTTAGATCTTTTTATATGTATTTTTGCTTGAGTTATGTAATTTAAACTGAAAATCACGATCATATATTTCTGATGGAATGTCAAAGTTCATTTGTATTAAAAAAAAATGCATGAGGAATGAAAGTAAATAGGAAAGTACATTTGGATCATATTATTACCATGATTTTAGAGTTATGCCTTCATGTGTTCTATTCAACAAGATTTATTTAATGCAGACCAACACAAAAATATTCAAAAATACCTTGTTTTACAACATTTATTTCCCTTAATTAACTTAAATATCATTTCTCATTTTCTAAGGCTTTCCTTTAAGGGGACGGTGGACTTTAAAATAGCTAAAAATCACCCGAAATATTGAATTTTTTTTTTACTCTCACAATATTCCATTTACGTAACTACATCATATGCAAAAATCCGAGTTAAAATATTCTAATTTTTAAATAAGTTACAAGCATTTAAAATGTGTAAAAAATGTAAACTTTGCTCTTTAAATTCTGGAGAAAAATCTAAAGAAATGTATTTCAACAGTTATTTACTGATGTAATAATTTATATATTTGCTCAAAAGAAGTGTTTATTTTTGAAAAAAAGGCTAAAAATATCAGTATTGAATTTAACTTTGTTTATGTGAATGCTATAGGCCTAGAACAGGAGGAAACAATCTTGTTTTCTCTACTCATTGCAAAAAAGCATGATCAACGTCGCTTGAACCAAAGCAAAAAGAGAAGTTTACCTGCTTGGGGAAAAAAAAAAAAAAAAAAAAAAAAAAAACAGAAATAGTAAAAAAATATTGTAAAATATTAAAAGATAATGTAAATCTAACAAATGAAGGTGAAACATATGATGCCAGTGAATTTTAAAAATTTCATTGGATATAATGCATAAATTGTTTCTACCTCAAACTTCGCTTAGAAAGTCCTCCACGAAGGCATCCCTCCCTTTAGGCAGATAGCCCTCGTGTGCTTTGCCATAATTAAATTATCCAATCCAATCTTCAAACTTCGAATCACGAACGAATTTGCCATATGTTTATTTTTCTCATATTAATATTATAAGATTAAAAATAGTTAAATGATACGAAAATGTTATCTAATGTCTACATATTCATATTTAAAGTTAAATTACTGTTTCTCATGACCATGTATTAAAGGTAAGTTTGAAGAAAAACTTTAAACTCGGTTTTCTCAAAAAAAATTTTTTCGCAGTTTGTATGTCTTGAAAATGCTCCATGCGTCTTATTTTTAGTCAAAAATAAATTATATTTGGAAGAAACTATTTTGTTATATGTTACAATAGATCTGTGTATGCATTTTGGGATATGAGGTTATTAAAAAGTTTAAACTTGTGATAATGTTTAACAGAAGGAGGTATTTTTCCGAAAACTGGGTTTAAGTTCACAAAAATCCTTTTTAAAAAGTTCTGATCCATCATATTCAATAACGGATACACAGAAACCTTTGTCAAGTCTTGGACAAACTTAAAAATTAGGAAAGAATATGGAAAAATAGCGCGCAAGGAGGATTTTAAATCTTTAATTAAAATTATTAATTATTTGTTTTAAAAAGATTTAATTTAAAATAAATTAAACTTTTGAACATATATTTTATAAACTGATGTTATAAAACGTATATCTATAAAATTTCTTATTGAAAACACAAAAACTTAAAGAACTAATTTTTAAAGCCCACCATCCACTAGTTAAGGATGTAATGTTTACAATTATTTTCAGCATTCGTACGAATTCTGTGTATAAAATAAACATTTGCTTTAACAAAATGCAAATATAACAAGTAATATAACCGTTATTTCCGGTAGGTTATTATAACTACCACATATAAAATGATCATTTTGCTTTAGTTTACATTTTTTCCATTCCCAAAATCATGTAGGAGACGCACCGACCCATGTATCTTGTTACCCGGGTGACATCACTACCAGCAACCAATGGCCCGCTTTTTCCGTTCCTCGCCTAACCTTTAATATTAAAGAACCTTGGTAAAACCTCAGAGATAAAATGCTCATTAATGAGCATTGATTTCATGTCAGATTTAGCTTAGCTTGTGTTATATATTCATTTTGAGAGTAGTAGTTGGTGTACCATATTTAATAAGAGTTCATGTTCCTTTTATTGGATCATAACATGCATTGGATGATACTACTTAACTTCCCAGTGTATGTCTCATCATTAGGCACAGTATAGTGTTAACACATGTGTATAGGGACCTAGGATAGTTTATTTAATGTTGTATGAAAAAATTAATGTAATACTTAATTTTTTATAATTTTATATAATCAACGAATTTACTTACAAAAATACTAAAACTTGTAATATTTTTTCAAATTTATTTCATTTCAAATAAAAATGTTAAGTTTGGTGAATTCATAAAATTTTATTCTTTATTTCGCATATTTAATGATGCTTCTGCATTATTGGAATTCATTACAGTAGGACTGCATTTTTGCATGAAATATGAGAAACAGCATTAGATGTAAATAATAAATATTCTTAGTTTCTGTGTAGTTAAACAAATGATTAATCAATAATGTCTAGTGTTAAAATGCAACTGAGTTAGTGCACTGCTTTTCCTTATAAAAATTTATATTTGTATATGATTATAAGGATAATCTGTATGTAATTGCAAGAGTAATGAGATAAAAGGGTATAAACTCTTTTTCGTGCTTTAGATGTACATTTTTTAGATAAATTGAATTAATTGAACGATTTCTAACTAAAATAAACATTTGCATATAAAAGCCTGTTCAAAATTTGTTATTTTATGTATCTGTCCAATTTTGTAGCAGAACAGTGAACTGTACAGACATTGTAACCTCTAAACTCTTGTGATACTTTTTTTTTATTATTTTTATAACCCTTTATTAAATTAAAATGAAGTATAATGTATGGCTTACTTCTGTGTCTTTCTCTTTTTTAAGGCTCATTGTTCTGATCCCTTGTTAGTGAGAGGAATGGATGTTTATGCAGCACTATTAGCAAAAGAGAAAAAAATGAAAGAATTAGAAAGGTAATTCTGCAATTTTAAATTTCCTTTTTTCTTTCCAGGTTTTTTTTAAAATTTATTTTAGTTTTTTATTTTTATTTGTTACATCTTAAGTATATAATGTATTGTTATGAATTTTGTACATAGGTAGATGATGTTAGTGCAATTAAATGTGGAATTATATTTTACTGTGTAATGTAACGTTAAAAAGTCTAGAGACAAGCTGTGGTGGAAAAGTAAAAAGACAAAGGCAAATCCATTTAACATTGAGTAAATGTGTTGGCAATATGGTTTTGTGACAAACTTTTGTCCCCAAATTTGGTGAGAAATCGCCCAAAATTGCCAAACTTGGCGAGATTTTGGTCTAGTCCGTTTACCACATCATATGTATTGTATCACCATAATAGGTATTGTAATTGAATTAATATAATTGATCATTATATTGAGCTGTAACCATAATTCAACGTTCATATTGCCTTCCAAGAAGCAGAGTGTGCTAGAAATATCTTAGCAGCTGGGTGAAAACTATATAAGGCCAGAGAGAGTGTCTGCTCTCAGTTATTGTTAGTGTGAGTTGTTAGATCAGTGTGAGTTCAGAGTATTGAAATATC
Organism: Stegodyphus dumicola; assembly: GCF_044657685.1. NCBI lineage: Eukaryota > Metazoa > Arthropoda > Arachnida > Araneae > Eresidae > Stegodyphus > Stegodyphus dumicola. The sequence continues at coordinate 88,207,829 of NC_140776.1, read as the reverse complement.
TCCGGGTAAAGAGAAAGTATTAAAATATCTTTGTCTTTAGATGCGTTTTGCATTGTATTGTGTTTAACGTTCTTAGTATTTCGAAGTGTAGTTACTGATTGTACTCTGTGATACTCTGAACACCTGTATCAGTATTTCTGTGAAAAATTTGCATTCAATCTATTGTGAACCTGTATGCACACAACAGTATTTTGGCAGTCATTTCAAATTAGGACTCGAAGTGGACAAGTAGAGATATTCACCAAAACTTATTTTAAGCCGTTTGAATACAAACTGAACTTCTAGAGTGGGCAGATCTTTTTTTTTTTTTTTTTTTCATTTTTATTTATTCATTAATTTATTTCAATATATATTGAAAGGATTATTAGTCTTCCCCCTCCCTGTTGTATTTGTAACATTTTGCGAAATTTATGGGGCGAATGAGGAATATATTTCATCTTGTAATGCTGAGGTCATCAAAATGTTCTTTCCTTCTATTTACCATAGACTGCATTCCGAGTCTTTCCTCTCTATAAATTTTAAAGTGACTCAGTTTTTATCTGGCTGTTTGAATACAAATTTAAAAAATTTGTAACTTACCTGTTTTGATTTAATCTAAGATTAAATAATTTATGTGAATGTTCAAAAAGAGTGCCTCAGGATGTGGAATATTTAATTTTATCATGCCCTACATTTGATGGCCCTAGATTATGCTTACAGAACGATTTGAAAATGTTCGGAGTGACTTGGCCAGTGAACTTAACTGTTTTTCCAGACTGCTTTTCTCTGCTTTTGTTCATTTTATTTATACATGTAATTTTTATGAAAACGAGTTTGTCTTTACGATTTTACGATCATAATCCATTTTTTATGATTTTTTTTTCCTTTTTCAAGTGTTTTTAGTGATTTTTGTCGAAATTTTAGAATTTTTCGCCAATTCAGCGATTTTTGCCAATTGCATCGTGTTTTACCGCCAACTACCAACTACTTCGAATCCAGTAACCTGCGGTTTCTCCCACTCTTTTCTTTGTGGGTGCTAGATTATTTTTTCACGTTCGCTTCAGCAGCAAGGAAATTACTCAGCTCGGACTCAGCGAGCGTGGATTTTGTCGCATTCTGTTTTTTTTTTTTTTTTTTTTGTTTGCATGTGCTACAAATTTTCTTAATACGTCGTTGTTACGAAATGAGTTAAAAAAAAAACCGTATTCTCAATATTTTCGGCCTGCCTACAAAGCCGAATTTCCAACAATTAAAGAATCCTTCAAAGGAAATAACTATGCATTTTGCAACGTGTGCGTGTGTGACTTCATAATAAGTCACGGTGGAAGAAGCGACATCGTGAAGCATGTTAAGTCTAAAAAGCATGGAGTTAATGCTTTGGCTTCGACAACGTCAAAGAAAGTGGATGATTTTTTTTTTTAATTCAGCTACAAATTCGGATGCCGATGTCATCAATGGCAGCAACGACAGCCATTGGAAGCTTTATCCCATCGTTGTCACATATTTCTGTGATGTTCCTAATGAAATGAAAACTATCTTTTGCGTCTTCCATTTTAAATGGAGACGCTATGGGGGAAAATATTGCCTCCTTGGTAATTAATGAGTTGAAACAACTTAACATCCCAATATCAAACTACTAACAAGAGTTTTATGTGCTATTCTCGCAATTCCACATAGTAATGCTGAGTGCGAGAGAGTCTTCAGTGTTGTGAAGAAAAACAAAACTATGTTTCGTTCTTCAATTTCACCAAAACCTCTAGAAAACATTTTAATTGCTAAATGTTATGAGGAAACTAATTGTTATGATAGGAAATTTTCCAAAGAATTTTTGGCTAAAGCCAAAAAATGCACTCTAAATTCGATGCAATAATTTTTTTGTGTAACATTAAGTTCTTGTTTTATGTTTCCTAATAAATTTTTTAGTTACTACTTAATTGAGATTTACTAATGCAAGTACAATTTTCTTTTTTCTATTTGTATAAATTGTTATTTTTTTAATATCAAAGCATGATATTAATTCTTCGTGTTCTTCTGAATTTTGGAGAAATCTTCTGAATTTTTATCTTTAGAGGTTGGCAGGTATTCATGTAACTTTTAATGTTTCAGTTAACTTACTTCTGTAAGCCCCGTGTTGTACATATGTGGTGCACGGGGAGTCTGTATGCTTTCAAAGAAATAATAATAATAATAAAACATAGGTAAGTCAAAGTGTGTTAATCCAGCTTTGCCTCATGAATAGGAATTATCTAAATAATGAAAATAAATATATATTTAAAGTATAAAAATCAGATAAATGAAATTAAAATGGGAATTAATATTTAAATAATGTGAAAAATAAAAAATAAACTTTGAATAGTTAATAATAGCTACTGATGTATGTTCATATGTTATCTTTATATGTAGTAAATTATTCTATTTTGATAGCACAGAAAAGAAATTATTTTATCAAAAATATGTATAACATCTTCCAAATAAAATTAAAAATGTATAAATTCATAAAAATTCTGATCTCTAGAATCATTTTACCTTCTAATTATAAATTTGTTGTATATCCTGCCTTTCAAAATAAATGTTTTACTGATGCATTTAGAGATATAACATTTTCAACAGTATTGACTTGACGAGAAACCTATTAAAAAATCTCACGTTTTTTACTTTTTTCAGTTTATGTCTCATGGCATATATGTCCAACACCACCAACATACAAGTTATAACATGTTGCAATAATTAAATAAAGAATTATTCATCAATTCCATATCATTATTAAATTAAAACTGGAAACTACTCACTGCAGTCATAGATTAGTATCTAATGCTTGTTTCGTTGTCATGCAGTTTAGCTACAAATAAAAACCTGATGTACATAGTACTTATAAATAATAACTTCATTTACAAAACATGAGAAAAATGCATTATCAATATGCACACTTTTTAATGTTCATGATATTTAATGTTCTTACAAGCTGTCTGTTAAACCTGATGCACAGTATTGTGAGTAATAACTGAAACATGTACAAAAGTGAAAGTAAGTTATTAAAATTGTTTGCTGAAAGTTCATTTGATGACTTTTTTTTTCTTAAGTTATATCTGCAGACTGCACACCGACCTTGAAGAATGACCTATTCCTAATAAGATAAAAAAAGGCCTATAAAACTTAATACTTATTAAAAAAAGTATAAGGCAACACATAATTGTGAATTATAGCTGTTCAACTTCAATATTTAAATGAAGTAATGCATTTTCAATCTTACATATGCTGTATCAGATATAATATTAGAATTGTAATTTTTGTGTCCCAAAACAGTGAGTATTAAAACAAAATTTATGTGGTGCGTCTGACAAAAAAGGTTAGCTAAAGTATTTTCAATATCAGTTTATTATAATTTCTGAAATAATGAAGTGTAGTTTTTAATTAACTGTATTGGAATTGTTAAAATTGTAATTTTAACTTGTGTCATTAATACTGAATACCTGAACTTTTATTGTGTTACCTCAACAATGTTTTCAATTTTTAAAAGCATATTTAGAAAGCTCTAGATAATTTTTAGAATTGTATGTCATTGCGTAAATTTTAAAATAAGCATCTTCAAATGGTTCTTTCATTTAAAAAATGATTCCCCCTATATATATGTGTGTCACAAACTTAAATGCTTCTGAAATACTTTTTTACAGTTTAACTGCACATTTGATCTCCATTAATGACAATGTTCCTGAACCATGGATTGCTATGGCATACTTCTGTTATGTGGCAAAGAAAGGTACCAAAGCCGTGAATTTTGCCCAAAAGGTACTTTTTGTTAAGTTCATTAGATTAATGAATGCATTTCTTTTCCTTTTATAATTTGATTCTAAACTTTTAAACAGTAGTTAATTCTGATGAACTACACTGGTGTGCAAAAATTAAGGAAGAAGTCGAAAAAGTAGCATATCAGCTGAACGAAGAGGTAGAGCGGACAGAAAGACCAATCAGGAGATTAAGTAAGGTGATGTACGGTAGCACATGCGCAGATATGCAGGTAGACGTAATGGGGAAGTGTCTGAGTAGTGTAAAGCATGTTGTCGGTGTAAGATCAGTATTTCTGGCAAAGAGATTGCATGCCGTATAGCAGTTAAAATCACACTGAGTTGCTGCCTCAGCGAGAAATGGCAAATAATCAATCTGTTAGACGACATCTGGATGCTTTTACCTGAGGTCGAATCATTGGGAAGTTGGAGGAAGGCCGCAGTGTGACAAGTGTGGCTGCAGAGTTCGGAATTGCTCACACCATTGTTTCACGACTTTGGAGACAATTTCAAACTACAGGAACAGCTATTCGGGGGTTTAGTAGTGGTCGTCCACGAGGAACCACACCCGCAGATGACCGGTATATTGCCTTACAGGCCAGAAGAAACAGGCGGCAGACAGCGGGAGAAATCGCTAGACACATGACACAGGCGACTGGATGACCAATATCGTGTTTTACCGTGGCCAGAAGACTGCATGGTGGTGGTCTGTTTGCACGACGCCCTGTACGGTGTGTACCTCTAACGCCTGCCCATCGGAGAAGGCGTTTGTCGTGACCATGCATGCGCAGTTTAGCCGAACGGCCTGCAACGCCTCTCTCTCATGAGGCTTACTAGAGAAGAGTAGTTAGTAGGTAGTAGCGAAGTAACGAAGGAAACGTGTTGTATGTCAGCTTAGATGCAAAATATGCAGTTATACTTGTATGTTAATCGTTTGTACTTATTATTTTATTTTGTGTGTTAATAAAGTTTTGTGCCATTGAAATGGCTGGTTTTTGCAAGGCCCACATTACGATACGCCTACGGTAGGAATTAAATACATATCCAGAATCTACACGTCGAGGAAGAAGGATATGACAGTGGTGTCAGAACAGGAGGATATGTCATTCTGCAAAGTTCACGGATAAATGCGTGAGTCTTCAGAAAGGTAAGAAATTTGTTCAATTTATTCTGTGGTAAAGTGGAATTCAAGGTTACAAAAATGGCTGAAGAGCTAACGAAATCTAAGAAAGAACGGAAAGTTATTCGTTCAGCCATTACTAATGTAACAAATGCTATTAAATCATTAATTGCATTCGGTAACCTTGAAGACCTTGAAGAATCACTGGAAATTTTAAAAGTAAAAGCTATTTCTTTGAGAGCGTTAGACGAAAAAATTAAAACTTTGACTGATGTTAATGACATTGAAACCGAAGTCGAAAGTGCCTTGGAATATGAAGAAAAAATTGCGAAATGGAGCTTTAGAGGCACAAAATAATTGAAAGAAAAAAGAAATAGCAATAATTCGCTAGTTTCTAATGGTTCTTCTAATGATAGTAACAATTTATCTATTTCTGGTGTCGCTAAAAGTTCTGACTATAATGTTAAATTGCCAAAGATTATGATTGATAAATTTTATGGGAATGCTGAAATGTAGCAGACATTTTACAATTCTTTTGACACGGCAATAAATCAAAACGAAAAACTATCTAAAGTAGATAAGTTTAATTACTTGCGTAGCCTGTTAGGCGGTGCAGCTTTAAAAACAATAGAAGGCTTTTCTTTATCTCCAGAAAACTACGACGAAGCTTTTAAAATTCTCAAAGAGAAGTATGGTCGAAAAGATCTCCTTATTAATTCTTACATGCATAAACTTTTAAATTTACGGCCTGTCCGAAGTTCTAATGACATTAATTCTTTGAGGGAATTATATGATACCTGCAACGTACAAGTAAGGTCACTAAATTCGATAGGGGTCAAGACCGAATCATATGGAAAGTTACTATACCCTTTGTTAATGAAATGCATACCTCAGGATATAACGCTTGATTTTGCTCGTCAAAACGCAGATGAGGAAACTTTTAATGTCGACAACCTCATGAAATTTCTAAAACTGGAAATTGAAAGTCGCGAATGAACTTCATTAAATTTATTTTATTCTAAGAGTCACGCTAATTCTCTTGGAAGGCATTCACAACCAAATGAAAAGCGAAACAACTTCCACACTCGGAATTCATTCAACGCCAACAAATTTGGCGCCAGCTATTCTCCTAACGTAAGCAAAATTGCAGTTGTTCAAACTTCCCCTTGCTTATTTTGCGAAAGCGAAAATCATGCTTCGGAAAAATGCGTTATGTCTCCGGAAGAAAGGAAAAAGAGTTTAAGGGCTTCTAATCGGTGCTTTCTTTGTTTCGAAAGGAACCGTAGAATAAAAAATTGCCCTTCTCAATTAAAATGTTTAAAATGTAATTCTAAGTATCATAATATATTGTCGCATGAAGATAAGGAAAGGGTTGCTAAAGAAGAAATTAAGAATAATTCTAACGCTGTAACTGCAAAGATTTCTTCTAAATATTTTACTGCGAATCAAGAAGTTAAAGAATTAATAATACACCACATGGAAGTATTATCCTCACGTCAGCTTTCGGGCAAGCTTTAAAAGCTCCTCTCATTAACCTACCTTTAGTAATGTATTCTGAAAATGATAAATTTATGTCACCTATTTTTATAACATGTGCAATGGTGGATAAGTTATGTAATGATTTACTCTTGTCGTTAAATACTTTTAATGAGTTAAGGGGAGATGATAAAAGAAAGTTTAATTTTGAATGTAGAAATGTAAACATTGCTACTGATAGTTTCAGTGAAATGCCTTTTCATGAAACTGAAAATTTTGAGGAAATACTTAACCATGATAGGGTAAACCTAATTAATGAAAAATGTAATGAAACTGTTAAGATAATAGAATGTTGTGCTCTTGTATATGAAGATACAGGTAAGGATGATTCCAAAGGTAGCACGAGACATGATCAATGTGTTTCGGATTCAGAACTGTTTCGAGTGCAACAAATGAATGACCCATCTTTAAAAACATGCTGGCAAAATGTTAAGAACATAAGTAATAACTTTATTGTTATTGACAATTTTTTGTATTATAAAGATAAAGTTCTAGGAGAAAGAGTTTACCAGTTAGTCGTTCCCAAAGAAAGAAGAAAACAAATTTTGGACTTAGCTCATTCTAGCTTATGGGGAAGTCACCTGCGAACCAAGAAGACAGCCGAACATTTGAGATATTTGTTCTATTGGCCTGAAACCAAGAAAGATGTAAATGAATACTGCAGTGCTTGTACTTCTTGTCAACTTCAAGCGAAAAAGCGTCCCTTTGATGAAGTTCCGATTACGCCAGTAACACGTCGTAAAGAACCATTCCAGGTAATTAATGTGGATATCCTAGGACCTGTACAACCGAGCTGTAGAGGTTAAAATATATTCTGTGTGCTTTGATATATGTACAAGGTGGCCCAAAGCGGTGCCATTGAAGAATTTGAATGCCAAAGCAACATGCGATGCATTGTTGCAAATCTTTTCATGCACAGGAATTCCTCAGATTGTTGCTTCAGATCAAGGAACTAATTTTACTGCTTCGTTGACCCGAGAGTTTTTGAAAAGGATCGTCCCCAAGGTTCTCGACTCCTTATCATCCAAGTTCAAATGGCCTGATAGAAAGATTTAATGCTGTTTTAAAGGGAATGATACATCATACCGTTAGGGAACATTCCAAAGATTGGGAGAAACATCTACCATACTTACTTTGGGCTTATCGAGAAGTTCCTAATGCTACGACTGGTGTTAGTCCGTTCCAAATGCTTTATGGAAGACGTCCTAATGGCCCGTTGTCTATTTTGAAATCGTCATGGACTAATGAAACTCCTGTTCCTCATGGACTTAACTGCTCATTCTAGCTTATGGGGAAGTCACCTGCGAACCAAGAAGGCAGCCGAATGTTTGAGATATTCGTTCTATTGACCTGAAACCAAGAAAGATGTTATCTGAATGATTTGAAGATGAAATTGGAAAAAGCTGCTGAATACGCAGGACTTACAGATGTTGGAAAGCAACAAGCTTATGCATTCTACCGTAACCGAAAGACTCGTCATAAAGAATTCAAGGAAGGTGACAGGGTTATAGTTTTAATCCCTGATAGCCAAAACAAAGTTTATGCCAGATGGACGGGACCTGCTACGATCATCAAAAAGCATACTAAAGTTACATAGTACAAATGCCTGACAATTCATCGAAGCATGTTCACGCAAACAAGATACGAGAGTTCAATACCGCTGTGAATAATGTCGGTGTGATATACGATACAGATATTGATTTCGGCAAAGTTGGAAACGTTCCAAGAATTGTTCCATGGAAAGCAAAAGAACACTATTCTAATGAAGAATGTGATTTTACGCAGCTTGAAACGCATAAGAAGAAAGAACTTGTGAAAATTTTAGGAAGGCATAAGAACCTAAGAACTGGTATTCCGAAAATCGCCAATGTGAGAGAACACAGCATCAAACTGAAACCTGGAAGTATGCCAAGAAAGCAGAAACCGTATCGAATACCTGAAGTTCTAAGAAATGAAGTTGATCGACAAATAGATGAGCTATTGCAGCTAGAGCTAATTGTTGAGTCGGAGAGTGAATATGCACATCCGGTAGTTTATGTGTCAACAAAATGGAACCATAACATTATGTGTAGACTAAAAGACTATGCTGAGTTTATTGATGACGTGACTTAAAATGACATGATAATATTCCCCAGTGAGTGAAGCATGACTGACGTTATGAGCCGTATGACAACCGTAAGACATTTTGATTGTTTAGTTTGATTTTTTTTTTTTTTTTTTTTTTTTTTTTTTTTTTTTTTTTTTTTGCTAAAATGCTAATTTTTTTTCTAACGTTATGTAATAGGTTTAAAGATTTAGCCAGGGTTTGCTAAAGTATTATGTTTAATTTTAAGTGATTGATTTGTATTGTCTCATTTATAGGATAACTGCTTATATGATTATGATGTGAAGGATTTAAGTTTGAAAAGTTAATTGAATGTTACATCCTTTTAAATGAATAGGATTACCGAATTTATGTTGAAGCAATTTTAATTTAAAATGGTCAGAATTGGTTAATTAAGTTAGAAAATTTCATGAATGTTATTTTATTTTGTTTCAAGAAATGTTTATATATGTGGATTTGACAGGTCATTGAAAGACGCAATCAAATCTTTTCGAGGGGAGGTGTCATGACGTGATGACCACGCATGCGCAGTTTAGCCAAACGGCCTGCAACGCCTCTCTCTCATGAGGCTTACTAGAGAAGAGTAGTTAGTAGGTAGTAGCGAAGTAACGAAGGAAACGTGTTGTATGTCAGCTTAGATGCAAAATACGCTGTTATACTTGTGTGTTAATCGTTTGTACTTATTATTTTATTTTGTGTGTTAATAAAGTTTTGTGCCGTTGAAATGGCTGGTTTTTGCAAGGCCCACATTACGATACACCTATGGTAGGAATTAAATGCATATCCAGAATCTACATGCCCAAGAAGAAGGATATGACAGCGTTCTCTGTGGTGCCGGGAACACCGGAATTGGAGAGACAATGAATGGGGACGAGTACTCTTTACAGATGAGAGCAGATTCAGTCTGAGTAGCGATTCTCATTGCATACTCATCTGGAGAGAGCGAGGAAGCCGCAATCATCCCTCAAACATCATTGAAAGGGACAGGTATGGAGGTGGCGGTGTTCTCGTTTGGGGAGGCATCATGCTTGGTAGTCGTTCAGACCTTCACATCTTCGACGCAGGTTCAGTCAACGGGACCCGTTATTGTAACGAGATTCTTCTTCCATATGTGCATCTTTTTAGAGGCGCTATGGGTCCGCAGTTCCTTTTCATGGACGACAATGCACCATGTCATCGCACAGTAGCTGCCGAACAGCTCTAAGAGAGTGAGGATATTTGAATGTATGGATTGGTCGGCACGATCTCCGGATCTCAATCCCATCGAGCATGTATGGGATTTTCTAGGCAGACGCTTGGCAGCTCGTACCTTACCACCAGTAACGATTCCGGAGCTTCGATTGGCGCTGTAAGATGAATGGGCAGCTATGCCTCAACAACTCATTGACACCCTCATTCTCAGCATGGGCAGACGCTGGGAAACTTGCCTAGCAGTCAGGGGAGATCATATCCCCTATTAAAGACCGTATGTTTCTTGCTGGACACCCATCACAGGGATGTTTTGCCTTCAGTCGCATTGCGCTCCATACTTTTTCAATAAAGCTTCTTTTTATCCCTCTGATTTCTCTTTTAGTAAGTGTTGCTTACATTACTCATGTCCTTACGTATTGGGGATCTTACGGTATTAAATGTGTTGATTTGGAAAGCTTTTGTACAAAGTTATACAGTCAAAAGTCCTTAATTCGGACACCCATAATCCGGAATGATCTATAATCCGGACCTCAAAGCTACAAACTTTCTGCGCATGCTTCGCGTTCACGCATGCGCACAGGCGTTTACGAGAGCGCGTAAGACCCTTACGGCTGCGAATGTGTTTGTGCGCATGCGCGTATAATGTTTAACGGAGTTATACGCTAAGCTAAAGTTATCTAATTCAGTTAATGTTGCAGATTGCGTTGTTCCTTAATCTTCGAATTGGATCCGGCTTATTATTTTTTGCAGACTGTTAGAGCAATTTTATAAAAGTAAGCTTGAACTTTCGATTATGTCAACTAGAATTTCCGATATATATTTACTACAAAGCGAAAGTATGTTTTGAAATCCGAAATCTGTTTATCAATTTCACGCTGCTCTGCGGCAGAGGTGGGGGCAGAAACGTCATTATTATATTATGATAGATTAGAAAGATTATGTCAAATAGAATTTCCGATATATATTTACTAATATGTAATTTGTATCTACAAAGCGAAAGTATGTTTTGAAATCCGAAATCTGTTTATGAATTTCACGCCGCGGATTGGAAGTTGATCTGTCAACACTATCCTTATCTTCAGAGCAGATGTTTTTATTTTATTTGGATTATAATTCCGTACTAAGTTTAGTATTTCGTCTCGATGTACTCCGTCTTTGATATGATTTAAATCAAGTTCCTCGTCATTATAATTCGCTTCCGATAGTGAAGAAAGTGACCCAGAGGTTATTGAAAACGAAAACATTCGGTATTCTCAACACAGCAATTATAGGACTTGAACAGCGGAACTTTGTAACTAAACAAGAAATTATGTCTGTTTAATAGAATTAAAGAGAAAGTATTATCACATGAAACGAAGCAACTTACATTGAAGGAAATGTTTAATAAAGTAAACAAATAAATATTAAGCTTTTTCTTTTTGTAAATTTTGATACCCTTTAGATCATAATTGTTCTTTATTTCATAAATTACGGTTTCATATTTTTAATTTTGTAATTTTTGCATTCCATCTTACCAGATTTAAACTGATGATCTATAATCCGGAAAAATCGATAATCCGGAATCGCCGAAGTCCCGACGAGTCCGGATTAACGACTTTTGACTGTATTGAAAAAACCGTCTCGTCCTTAATTTTTGCACACTAGTGTAAGTTCTGGAAAGCTGCATACATTTTTTAATAGCTTGGGTTGTGCTCATACATTCAATTTAAAAATAAATAAATATGTGCATATCTGTCTCTTTATGTGTGTGATGGGAAACAAAGAAATAAAGCGAAAAAAAAACTTTTTTAAAATGCTTAATATTTTTGTGTGTGTATATTATGATGATTAATTGTCTGATGTAATGATGAACTGTTGAATACCTTTAATTAAAAAAGTTATTTTTATCTCACCATACATAAATATCTGCCTTAATTGTTTGATCTGTAATGAATTTATTGAACAATGTGTCAGGAGGTACCAATGTTTTTTTTTTTTTTTTTTTTTTTTTTTTTTTTTTTTGCCTAAGTTAAGACACATAACAAAAAAATTATACCAGTGCTCACCAAATGATTATGGTTGCGATCCCTTTAGAGCAGGGGTCTCCAAACTTTCCAGCTTTAGGGCCATACTGATTACTCCAGTAAGTTCCGAGGGCCAAAACCATATTATCATTGTTGCCGGTGGTAAAAAGTGAAATAGTCCACTGATGAATAAAAAAGTCCGAAAAAGTACGCAACGTTTAAAAAAGGCTGCAAATCGGACTAAAGTCCGCAAAACGGCAGCACTGCATATTATTAATTTTCCTGTCATTATCTATAATTTCTAGATTAGTCGTAGAGTACGAGCCATGAGGAGTAACGTGACACGACATCTGGTGGACACAAGCGGAAATAGGTAGTACCTTCCATCACTAACAGATGGCGCTAATAGCACGTACAGAAGTCAGTTCCTATGACACTGTTGTGGAATAAAATAGTGCATACCTCCTTAAAACGTGTTTGTGCGTGTTTAAGTTTAAGACATCTTTGTAACAGTATTTTGATTTGAATTGTTGCTTTTGTGTGTGATTTAGTAGTATGGAAAAGAAGCGAAAAATTGATAGTGAATGCAGAAAATTCAAAGATCAGTGGAACATTCAGTATTTCGTAATTGAGTCCAGTAACAAGGCGCTATGTTTGATTTGCAATGAAAGCATAGCCGTTCTCAAAGAATATAACATTAAACGTCATTATGAAACAAAACATTTTCGAAATTACTCAAAATATACAGGGAGTTTGCGGACAGAAAAATTCGAAGCTATGAAACGCGGATTGAAATCGCAGCAATCTTCATTTACAAAACTCAAAACTGAACAAGAGGCTGCAACTTGTGCCAGCTTTCATGTGGCTCTTGAAATTGCAAAACGTGGAAAACCATTCACCGATGGAGAAATGATCAAAGAATGCATAATTGCAGTAGCCGAAGAAATATGCCCTGAAAAGGTAAATTTATTAAAAACTGTCAGTATGTCAGCAAACACTGTGGCTCGAAGGGTAGAAAACATTGCTGAAAATATATCCTCTCAACTGTTCGACAAAAATGGACATGTTGAGTGGTTTTCTTTGGCCTTGGATGAGTCAACGGATGTGTCAGATACTGCTCAGGTGTTGATTTATATTCGAGGAGTAGATAAAAGCTATGAAGTGCATGAAGAACTTCTTGATATGTATAGTATTCATGGCACAACTACTGGTACAGATATTTTTAAAGGAGTTGAAATGGCCATTAATCAAAAGAACCTTCGATGGAAAAACTTGAAATGTATTACAACTGATGGAGGCAAAAACATGAGTGGGAAAGATAAAGGAGTGGTCGCTCTTGTGTCAAAGGCTGTAGAAAATGACGGTGGTTCAAAACCATTAGTCTTACATTGTATCATTCATCAACAGTCCTTGTGCGGAAAATGTTTGGATATGTCTGAAGTTCTGAAACCAGTCATATCAACTGTTAATTTTATTAGATCTTTTGGGTTGAATCACCGACAATTCCGACAATTTATTGAAGAGATTGGAGAAAATGACTTACCTTATCATACTGCCGTACGTTGGCTTAGTTGTGGGAAAGTCCTTCAGCGCTTTTTTGAACTTCGAGCAGTGATCGAAATTTTTTTGAATGAAAAGCATCGCCCTCTTACTGAATTACAAAACAACGCATGGCTGTGGAAGTTAGCATTCTATGTTGATTTGACAAAACATGTGAACGAACTGAATTTGAGATTGCAAGGAGAAAACCAGCATCTTCCTGATTTATACACTAATATCAAATCATTCCGGAAGAAACTGATACTGTTTCAATCACAACTACGAAGTAAATGTTTTTCACATTTTAAAACATGTGAAATATTCAGCCACACCACTGAGACTGAGTTTCCTATCGATTTTGCAATCGAAACTTTGAGTGCTTTGAAAGTAAATTTTGATACTCGTTTCTCGGACTTTGATGCCATTGCGAATCAAATTAAGATTTTTCAGAATCCTTTTGATACTGACATTGAAACCCTAGCCCCGGAACTTCAAATGGAAATGATTGATCTACAGTGCATTGATATAATTAAGAACAAATATCAAAACTCATCTTTGTTGGAATTTTATAAGAGTCTTCCACTGACACAATTTGATAATTTGCATAAATTTGCTCGTGGGCTGTTTTCTGTTTTTGGTACTACTTATTTGTGTGAGAAGACCTTCTCCAAAATGAAGTACACAAAAAATGTTTACAGATCTAAATTAACTGATGAGCATCTTAAATCTATTTTAATAATTGGTACAAGTAAAATTAGTCCACAGCTACAAACTATTGTCAGTGGAAAATCTCAATTACATAAATCTCATTAGTATTTCATATGTCATTATGCTTGTTATAAGTTATGTTTTTATTTAAAATGTATAAAATGTTAGTTGGATTCATTTCAATAATTTGTTAGTTATTATGTACTGAAGTTAAATTTTCTGCATATTATACATGTCTTTACTCATTACAATTCTGTGTTTCTTTATCCAACTTATCACAAAAAAAATAACAATAAGCCTACAACAATGTTATGAGTAGTTAGCCCATGACCATATCAATGTAGATGTCATATTAATAATTATTCAACATAAAATTAGAATACTTCAGTAAACTAAATTTAATTTGCTATAAAAAATATGTTCTCTAAAAGGAGTTTTCAAGTATGCTAGCTCTCCGCGGGCCGGACAAAATCTGTCCGCGGGCCGGATGTGGCCCTCGGGCCGTAGTTTGGAGACCCCTGCTTTAGAGCAAAAATTGCAAATATTTTATTTTTATTATTTTTTTTTTCAATAAAATATATAGCTGATCCAGTATATCCACTATTGCTAAATAATGTGCCTTATATGGAAGAAATTGTGTTGCTTTCATAAATTCTGAAACAACAGTACAACAGCAGTACACTTTTTCAGCAACAACAGTATGCTTTTTTCCTTGCTAGGAAATCTAGTACTGTTTATATTTTCATTAATTTGAAACTGATAAAATCAATAGTGGCCTTCTTTAGTAGAACTTTAAATTTCATTCTTACTGTTTCTTTTTATAGCCTTAGAAATATGTAATGTGTGTCTTATAATATTGTAATTGCAGCAGATTTTTGGCATGATTTTTAAGACATACTGAGAAGTAATTTCTTTATGTCTGCAGTTATTCATCAGTAGTATGAGCATTCTTTTGTCTTCTTTAATTAATTTACATTTATAATAACTATTACTACTGGTATTTATTTATTACAAATGCATTACTACCAGTATTCATTCATTACTAAATGTATGTGCAATGTGAACACTCTTTTGAACTTCATCTACTCTTTTTATAATCTGTAATTTCCTTTTTACTGATGTATTGGCCATTTCTTACCTCCCTTTGCTTTTTAATGCTTTCGTTTTTTTTAATAACAGGTATGTGTAGTAAGAATAGTAATAATCATGAAAGGATTAAGAAAGATGAAAAACAAAGCATATAATCGATTCTTCTAATTAAAATAGTTTAAGGAATTCAGTCGAAAAAAATAAATATTGAATTTTTCAAGTTATTTTTCTTCAAAAAATTTTGTAAGTATTAGTTTAAAATATTGATATTTAAAAAATGTCTTTCAGAAGTTCTGTAACATCATAATGTTGGGTAAATAAAGGGGTTTGTAAATTGATATTTAAATGAAATTAGAAGAAAAGCACATCAATGCAAAATTTAAAATTAGGCAAAAAAGCAAGAGGTTGACATAGATTTTGAATAAAATTGCATTAGTTTAGAAAGCATTTGCACATAGCCCCTCCCTTTTTTTTCTCTTGAGCAAGAAGAACCTAATTGTCGTCAACTGTTAGAGTTTTATTCAAAATTTCGGCCATTAAATAATCTAAAGTTGCTTCTCTGTCTAATTTTAATTTACATTTAAATTCTTTATTAGGATTAAAAATAGTTTTCCAGAGCTACTTTCAGAAATAAATATGCTGCATGAAAGGTAATCTCCAATGTATAGATTTGCATTTAAATAAAGACGTTAGAAAATTTTAAGTATGAAAAATAAGAGATAAATAACCATAAATCAAAAGCTTTTTTTTAAAAAAAATATTGCTGCCATTTATGAAAATGTTTTCAAATTATCAATGTAAAAGTAAGGTATTTGATTAATTTAACAAATAAATTATTTGTTTATGTACTTGAGCTTTGTAATGCAGTGGTTACCAAAGTGTATGCCAAGGTGTCCTCAGCAGTCACAACTTACTCACTGGAACATTGCAAAATATATGGTGTTCATAATTTTATTCCAGTTTTCAATTCAGTATAATTATGAGAATAAACTTTTTCCACCATATTACCACACATTAGCTTGATTTCTTGATGCATGAAAGCTAAATGGCAGTGATTGATTGACACATTTAAGTTTATAAGCAAAATCACTAAAGAAAGTAAATGCCATCTGAATTAAAAACACGAAAGGTGCTGCTGTTGACTGGTCCAACAGAGCAGAGGAATATTTTCAAATTTATAATATTGATATATTTACTTGGATTCTCATCCCACTGCTTCATTTGAATTTGCTGCTGCCAAATAAATAAATAAATGAAAATAAGGAAAAGAAACAAAAAATCACTGTCTTGTGATAATGCGTTAAAACAAATTTAGCAGCTTGGAATTAATTGAATTTTGATTATCAGTAAAAGATTGATATTCAGTCCTACGTGCTATAGCTCAGAAAATTTTATTTATTGTTTTATTTATTGTTACCTAAACTATGCAGAAATAATCGACTATTTTGTAAAGAATACTAGTTAAAATTTGACAGAGAGAGCATTTGAAAAATCTGGATTCAGCGAAGACACTGAGAATCAAAAAATTTTTAGAAGCACTGCTGTAATGTATTGTTTTTAATTGAGTAGTTTATGTATTGAAAATTGTTGTACTTTTCAGAACTCTCAAGTTAATTATCAAAGATTTCTTTAACTGCTCCTGTCATATGTAGTTTATATTAATTCAGTCTCAGAAAGGGCTGTGGGAAATTTATTTAATATTCTAATAAAAGGATGGATACTTTTCAGAATTATACAAAATATAAGCAATATGAAAAAACAAAAAATGGTACTTTCTGTCTACTTGCACCACCACCAAAAGTCACAAAACGTATTGATGAGGCAACACACCAAGTCCCCCCAAATTATTTGTTCAACTCACAGTGTCGCCAAAATTATTTGTGTGCCAACCCAAGTATACACGTAGCACTAGGTTTGTGCTTTTGATATGTAGTGGTTATTTTTCTGATTAGTAAATTCGTATGCAGAATTATGTAATTGTTATTCTTATTAGTAAACTCATATGCAGAATTAAGAGAATTTGAAAATTATGTCTGTTTTTACAAAAAGTATCAGATCAAAGGTACTAATTATGCTATTGAAGAATTATAAAGATATTCAGAGTCGAAAACTTAGGTGTACACATGTATATCTGCTGAGCTGTGATTATGGAAGGGATATAAGCACATGAGGGGTTTTTGCTGATTTGTGTGCTCATAGTCCTTCATGATATTTTCTGTGTTTGTCAGAAGCATTGAATAAATTTTAAAAGGTTTCAGTTAAAATGAGTAGCCACAAATGTATGGATGATGGTATGAGATGAAAAATTGTTGGCAGACTGGAGGCTAGCCAGTCACAAGTACAGGGGACAACAGAGCTGTATGTAATGTCCAGTATCATCTGCAGTTTGTGGAAACAGTTTCAGAACACTGGATTGATATCAAGAAGATCTGGACAAGGTCGACCAAAATCCACTATGGCGAATGAGGATTGCTATTTGGCGTTTTCAGCACAGCAACACAGGACTGTTACAGCTTCACAGATCTCACATGAACTGTATGGTGCCACCAAAACCCAAGTTTAGCGGCTTACAGTTACCCATAGGCTTCATGAGATAAGGCTGTAGCCAGAGTATCTGCTGTTTTCATTTTGCTCACTGCAGCGCTCAAAAGAGTATGTTTATCATGGTGCAGACACCATGTGCCTTGACCAGATTTCAGTGGAGCACTGTACTTTTTTACAGATGAGTCGAGATTCACCCTGAATACTGATTCTTGATATACCTGTATCTGGAGAGAGCCTGGAACATGATTTATGACTCCTTCATCAGGAAAAAAAAGGATGATTATGGGGGTGGAGGTGTAATGGTTTGAGCAGGCATTACATTGACGATTACCTTATGATTATTATGACAATTACCTGGAAAGTGAAGATATGGTGTCTTGATCGGCCTGTCAGATTTCCTAATCTTAACCCTATAAATCATGTCTGGGACACTCTTGGGAGGGCAATTTCATCTCGCCATCTCCCTCCAAGAAACATTCTGAAGTTGAGAATTACCTTCTGTTGGAGTAGAATCAAGTGGCACAGGGATACTCAGCGGCCTTCTGCCCATTGTGCCATCATGCTGCATGATCTGTCAGGCTGTGAGAGGGGACCATACTCCATATTCAGTGTGATATCACAGCATGGATTTTGGATGTCCCTGCGTTATGAACTTTAATGTTAATCATACTCTCTTAAAATAACTTTTGAATGGTACAATTCTTTCTCTATTATATGTTCATACCAAATTCAATTAAAATCTGTTTATTAGTCTTTCAGAAATTCAAAATACAAGGATTACTTTTTATATTTCTGGCCTAACAATGAAAAAGCAAATATTTGTGATCGAAATTGGTTTTATTGTTTTTCAAAATGTTCTCCATGAAGAACAATACACTTTTTCATGCATTTGAACCAATTTACAAAGCATTTTTTCCATTCCGATCGAGGTAACTCCAAAACATGTGTTTTGAATGCTTCTTCGGGTGTCACAAATCGCTGATCATGTAATTTATTTTTGATGTGTGGGAATAAAAAAAGTCATTGGGTGAAAAATTACCGCTGTACATCACCCATCAATTCAGTGTTTCAGCCCATCAAAACTTTGTTTTAGCCAATGTGTGAGAGCTTGCATTGTCATGACGAAGAATGATTCACCTCTTCTGCTTTTTTCTAATTTTTCCGATGGCTTCTAGCAAAGGTTGTGTACCATTCGGAATTAACCATCCTGCGTTGCTCTAATGCCACTGTCGCCATGTGACTAGTGATACCAAATAAGCAGGCAACCTTTTGCTTCGATGTCCTTCTTCCGCGAACAACTTTTGTTGGATTTGGCTCATCTTGGGTAACGCATACAGTTGACTACTGTTTTGTTTCATACTCATGTGCATAGATCCATGATTCGTCACCTGTGCAGATGATATACACAACTTTTGATGCACCTTGAACATATTTTTCTAACATTTCCTTGCGCCAACCGACACAAGCCTTCTATTGAAAGTTTGTTGGATTATGCTGGATCCAACCATAACAAATCCTTTTTACGGCCAAATGTTCATATAATATCTTAGTGATGCTTGGCATACCAATAGTCAAAGTTGCCTAAATCTCATGGTATGTCACATGACGGTCTTGCTTTATCAATTCCCGCACAGCATTGATATTTTCTGGCGCAACAACCGATTTTGGACAACCTTCACAAAATTCATCCTGGAGTGAACATCGACAATGATTGAATTTGTTATACCAGTTTTTTACAGTGTTGTAGGATGGTGCTTTATCGCTGTATAAAGAAATAAATTCATTGAAGCACTCTTGTCTTGATAATCAACATTGAAAGTTATAAAAAATAATCTCACAAAAATGCTCACAAGTCAATTCCATTTTTTGCCCAAGATGAGTTTTTCAATTTACTGTAAATAACACAAATTGCACTGAAATATCAAAATGTTAAGAAGTTATGCTTAAAAATATCAAACTTTCAAGTGGAATCACCTGTGGTCACTTAGCAACACTTACTGTTGACATGGCCAGAAATATAAATAGCAACCTTCAAATTAATTTTGCTCACCAGTGTATTTCTTTTTGCATTGAGTGCGTCTGTTCTAGTTATAACAAATAATGTAACTGTGGAGTTTGCTCTTTTTAGTTTTCCTTGTGTGAAGTAAAGGAAGTATTGTAAAGGCAAAAAATTTCAGTTATCAGATTTCAGCAGAAATATCCATTTTTGACTATTTTTTCGTGTGAAGTCTGTGTGCACGGACTGAACAAAGAACTCTTTATTCCAAAGCAGATTGTAAAATGGATTTTTCATGACATCTGTACATAAGTATCTCACATAACTGAAAAACAATTAGCCATAGAACATTGAAATTTTGTATATGGTACTGCTGTAACATCTAGTTGTGCACCTCTCCTTTGTAGTCTTTATCTGGCTTTTATTTTTACAATCATATACTTACAATTACAGAGTGTTTTAAATTTGGGAAAGTTTCATACTCGTTATGTAAAAATAAAAATTGAAGAATTTTGCCTTTCATACTGCAAAACTGACTGATATATTTAATTTCAAAATTTGCAATTTTTTATGTAATTTCCATCTTGCCTCAAGGGAATCATTTAATTAAGTTAGAGTAATTTGAGGAAATAAGTTTTAATGAAGTACTAGAAAATATGTATATAATTTAATAGGTCCTACAAGTAGATCGGGGCATCCACATCAGATTTTTTATTTTCATTATGTTGGAATGTACATTGAAATTTCAACTGTTCTTGGGTGATTATTATCATGGCAGATGTGCGGTGAGTTTGTGCAGTTCTCTGATATTCTTTTTTTAGAGAAATGGTTCGCCACGTACGTGTGGAAAACAACAGGTAAAAAAACAAGAGTATCCGTGTCATGTATCAAAAAGTAAAAGTGTAAAAATTTGTTCTTCACTGGACACATTATTGATATAGACATAAAAGTAACCAAACATTTCCCTCCAGAGTGACCATCAATTTCACGACTATTCAGTAGGAGTGTAAATATTCAGAAAGTACCCCCAAAAAGTATTCTTTTTTATTATTACTATTGTTATTCTGTTACTTGTAAATTTTATTCTTAAAGCACCAAAAAAAAAAAAAAAATTGTTTTTTCACTTTATATTTTGAACAGTTGTAGTATTTTTGATAAATTTATTTGGTATTGTATTTTGAACTGTGTTTTATGATAAACCATTTTATTTGAAAATCTACATTTATAGGCTTGTGTTCTAAATCCTCGACATGTGGAAGCATTGTTGCTAAAAGGTACTGTGTTGCTTGAATTAAAAAAAGTTCAAGATGCAATTACGAATTTTGGTGAGGTTTATAAAATTGCTCCATACAGATATGAAGCTCATAAAGGTAAAAAAATTATCTGTTACATATTTAAATTATTTGGCAAATGGCAATTTAAATATAAATTAACATAGAAAGTTATAACATAAAGTAATAATATATAGGAAGTACTTTGAGTTAATTATCTTTAAAAAACTATCCTGTATTTTTTTTTAATTAGTTTATATTTTATGTGCACGCAAAGCTTCTTTTTTGGTAATAGAAGTCGTCTACTTAGCATATATGAGACTATTCATTTGAAATGCAAGAAAATTCTTTTTTATTTTCACGTTTTGCAAATTGAAAGTTAATCAAACATTTGATCAAGGGATAATTAAAAAGGTTTCTGTCAAGCCAGTATTTCTCTCAAGAGTTTGATGGTAGGAGAGTAAACCCTTGGATTCTATGAGCTGAGAGACCTTCAATCAAAAATGGAAGGAAGCTGCAGGAATTAGATCTAATGTACTTTACTTGAATTAATAAAAATAAAGGAATGAAACAAAATTATGATCCAAATGATAACAATGTTGCCGTTGATGGGAGGGGTTTGAACCTCTATATTGTAATTCATTTCATAATTTTAATTTCATTTTGTGTATTTATTTATTGTTCACAGTATATAAAAGAAATGTTGAAAATTTTATTGTAATAGCTATTAATTAATGTTGTAAAATTCTTTGTTTTAATTAACAGATTATTATGCATAATTAATATATGCTTATTTATTAATTAGATTATATACAAATTCCTCAAAAATTTATCATTTATGAATGTGATAAAAATTTAAGGTATCTCTGCTCTTTTGCTTGTGCATATGTTTAAAAAAAAAAAAAGGTTCAAGGTGCCAACATGCTGTTGCCAAGATTGTCAAGATGAAATGTTTTGAAATGTCTCAGGCAATTGGAATTTTTTTTTTTATTGTGAAATACATTCTGTAATTCGTTTTCTGAATTAAAACATGAAAGCGGCCAAAATTCATTGACAGATTATAGTAGATAGTGTGGAGAAAACACGATGAGTGCTGAAATGGTAAAAAATTTTCACCAAAGGCTAATACAGTTGGCAGTTTAATGAAATGTCTCAGGCAATTGGAATTTTTTTTTATTGGGAAATACATGCTGTAATTCGTTTTCTGAATTAAAACATGAAAGCGGCCAAAATTCATTGACAGATTATAGTAGATAGTGTGGAGAAAACACGATGAGTGCTGAAATGGTAAAAAATTTTCACCAAAGGCTAATACAGTTGGTAGTTTAATGAATTGCCAAAAAATATAACTTTTCTTTATGAGACTATAATAGAGGGTATTTTATATGCAGTTTAAGAGTTTCAACACAATGTTATTATTTAGTTCAGCAAGTATGTTCTTAATTCTGTAAAGACATTTCTTAATTGAAATTTTTCTTTGAAGTCTATGTACTAATTTGAAAAATCTACTTTTTTAGGGTTGGTTGAATGTTATTTAGCATTGCATAGAACCAGAGAAGCAATTGCTATTGCCAGCAGTGCCTGTAAACAATTAGGTCAAACTGCACGAGCTCTAACTGTGAGTATTTTAAAAATACCATTTTGTATAATTTCAGATATGTTGGATCAATGTAATTGAAATATCTAGAGCCATATAAGAAGGGAAAAAAATCTCCAAAATGTAATAAACTATTCAAATGATGTCATGCTAAGTTAGCCACAATATTTGCACAAGAACTTCTTGAATGATCACAACTGAATAAAATGTGAATCAAACGTAGTCTAGCACCATAATATTTACACAAAAACTGCTTGAATAATGAATGCATCAGTGTTATTCAGTCTGTCAGTTGTTGTTTCGCTACTAAACATTGCCATGTGAATATGAAATATGCAGGTTTCATAAAGAGAGTGATTGAATGTATATTATAGTGTCTTGATGCTGCATGATAATGCTTATCAGCATTTCTTAAGACTGTGTAGATTTTCACTAATTTCAATTTCAAATGTTTTACATTCTGTTGATGAATAGCATACATTTTGTAGCATCTTAATCAGTTCTAGTCCAGGAAAAATTTTCTAATCACAGAGAGTTTTCATCTTACTATTTATATCTTTATTTATAGCATATTGATTCCTTTTATCATGTAATCTAGGCTTTACCAGAGTAATAACACCGGAATTTAATGTGTGGATATTTCAATAGCACAATTCATCACTTTTTGTTTGGGGGGGGTGTTATAAATGTTGGCTTTATTATGCTAAAACACAATAACATAATGTAATGGTGAGTTTTAAAAGCATTTTCAAATTTAACAAAAGAATAACCAGTTCAAAACTTGACTGAAATCACCTTGGTCTGTGGTCTGAGAAACTGAGATTAAGTTACTCAATGCTATATCTGTTAGAGAAAATGCAGCATTGTGAATGTGACTGCTGCATAATTATTTAAATTCCAATGAATGTGCAGTTGATTTATGTAAATAATCTGAAATTCTTCAAGTTTCACACAGAAGCCATACAAAAGAGAAGCCAAACAGAGTTAGCCAGACAAAAGAGAAGGAAACATTAGGTAACTCCACTGTTGATACTCTGTGTCACTGTGAGAAACTGATTTTTTTTAGCTGTTTCTTGTCTCAGAGAACAAGTATAATATAAGAAATACTTAGCAGGTGTCACCAAAATCAGTTTTAGTAATCAAACATTTTTCACAAGGGATTGTATTTTAGGCCTATGAATGACTGGTCTGTTCTGTTGTATCACAACTGAATCATATGTAATTCAACTATGCAAAGGATTTCGATAAGATGGATTGAAGAAAGGAATGTGATTTGTTCCAGGAGTAATGATGCATATTTGGTTGAAAGCGGTTTTCAGTCTTGCCATTCTTTACAAATGCTGCTGTAAAGTCACCAGTGCAATGGTGTCACAACTGACCCTCTTGAGAAACTGAATGGCACTGATAGTGTCCAAGAATGAATCTATCTTCTATTTACCAGGGAGAATTGCTGAGTAAGAGTCTAGAGACAAGGTACAGATAACTTCAGTCTTGCTGCAACTGTTGTATATCGGACTTTTCAACAGTGCTGATCATGATTTGGATTGTCACTTTCTTGGATAGCCTCAAATTCATCTTAAACAGCTCAGCGTATTATATAACTGCCATCTAATATGAATAGTGCTCACCATGCACACAGAATCCTTTACATCAGGGATGTCAAACTCATAGGTACACTTGGGCCAAACAAACAAGGTTTAACTTTAGGCGGGCCGCAAAAAAAAAAAAAAAAAAAAAAAAAAAATCAATATTCATAGAAACGTAGATTTATTTCGAATAATACAATAATAAACATATATATATATATATTTATATAGAAAAGAACAAGAAAAATTTAATGTTTACGTCCTGATACTTGACATCTCTTCTCTGCTATTATCTTTCCTATTTCGGGAGAAATTTTGTTTGCAGTGATAACTTTCAACGCTGACCCAAGGTGAGCATCATTAATACGGTTTCTAATAGGAGACTTATTACCTTTCATGACTGAAAATAACTGCTCGCACCGATAAGTGCTACCAAACATGGAAATAATTTCATATGCGAATTTGAGTATTTTCAAACCTGGCTGGTAAATATTTGTAAAATCCACGCACGGCCACTTCAATGAATTTTGCTTTCAAATTTGAGTTGCATTGAATCTCGATCACCTCCATTTGCATATGGCTGGGTACTGAGTCAATACTTATTGAGAAAATCGAAGAAAACAAAAAAAAATTGTCTTCGAGGAAACTAAAATCATTAAACCTCGTTTCAAATTCAGTTGTTAAATTTGCAATTTTTTCTGCATATTTTTGATATGAACAAGTATCATCTAAACTTGATTTGCTCATGCTGCACATCGGGAAGTGCGTCAAATCTTCATTTTTAAGTTGTTTTTCCCAAAGAACTAGTTGGCATTTGAATGCTTTAATTATATCAAACATGTTCGTAATGATATGATCTTTTCCTTGTAACGATAAATTTAAATCGGTTAAGTGTTTGGTTATATCAACCAAGAAAGATAAATCTTGTATCCATATTGGATCGTAAAACAAACTTACGTCTTGATTTTTCGTTTTTAAAAACTGACATATTTCTTCTTTCAAATCCCAGAATTGTTTGAGAATCTTGGAGCAAGATAACCAACGTACCTCGGTATAGTAGGATAAACCCGAATATTCACTATCTAACTCAGTTAAGAAAGCAGTGAATTGACGCTGATTTAAACCTCGAGATCTTATCAAATTTATAACTTTTTTTATATATGACAAAACATTCTCCATATTTATTACTTTCGTGCGTACAGCTTCTTGATGTATAATACAATGCATATGATGAATGTTTGAACCGTGAATTTCACTAAGTTTTTTTTCTTAGTAATGCTACGAAGCCCTTGTTTTTCCCGGTCATTTATGGATCACCATCTGTAGCTACAGAATTTAGTTTTGCCAAAGGTAGATTGTATTTCTGCAGAAGTCCAAAAACACAAGTAAATATATCTTCTCCTGTGGTAGTACCAGGCATTGGTATTAGTTCCAGTAATTCCTCAAAAATGTTAAAATTCTTGTCACAAGAACAAAGAAACACTGCTAATTGAGCTTTGCCACTAATGTCTGTGCTCTTGTCACAGGAAATGGAGAAACTTTCGAAACTAGATCATTTTGATTTGATCTGATCACTTAAATTTGCGGATAAATCAGTAACTCTTTCCGCAACTGTATTTCGAGACAATGAAATTGATTGAAAAGCCTTCACATTTCCAGGACAAACAATTTCTCCAGCTTTCATTAGGCATTCCTTGATGAAATCACCATCAGTAAAACGCTTCGAATGTTTAGCTATCAACTCGGACAAGACGTAGCTTGCATGTACCACCGCTTCACTTTCTTGCAATACTTTACTAAACATGGACTGTGGTTTTTCTTTCCTAATTTGAGCTCTTTCAACTTTTCTTCTCTCATTAATCCTTCGTAATTGTTATATTTCGATTTGTGTTGTTCGTAATGACGTTTAATATTATATAACTTTGGTACATTAATAGTATTATTACATATCAAGCAGATTATTTTATCTTTTATTTCACAGCAAAAATATTCTAATTCCCATTTTACTTGGAATATGCTATGTTCGTCAGCGATTTTTCGTTTAATTTTACTACCACTTGGTTTTGATATAGACTTACTGAATACAAAGGGCTGGAATAAACGGTTAACATTAAAAAGTTAACAAAAATTTATTCTTTCCACAAGAGATAAATCACAATGCTGAAATATTTCTTCAAAAATATTCTAACAATATCACAAAATGTCAAACGGTTAGCAAAAATCAATTCAAAACAGAGAAACTAATTCTATCTCACAGCGAAATCGCTACAAATCAATCACAGCATTAAGTAAACAAACAGTTCGCTATATAAATATCTAGATTTTTGTGGATGGCAACAGCAATTACAAGATATTTATTTATTAGGTATTAAATGCACACGCTGTTCTATTTTTAACCTTCCAACGCAGCTGTCTTTTCAAAAATCGTCTGCATTGCTAAGGCAACACGAAGCAAATCTAATTACAATTCTAAATAAAAAAAAACTAAATAAATAAATAACTATGAAATCCGTAACAATATGAATTAAGTAATAATTAATAATAAAGCAAAGTGCATGCACCAATACATCGTACAAAACTATGATTGGAAAACTGAGACCATGAGTTCGGCCACATTCGGCTATCGGGGGATGCGTACAAGTTCTGAGTGCACGTGTCCCCCAAAAGCCGAAGGTAGCTGAACGCGAGCTACTCACACGCATTTGTAATTTAAGTAGTGTGTGTGTCAGCCTGCTGTGAGTAATCTAACAACACTAAATAAATTATCGTTAATTACTTAGCAGTAAACATTTCATTTTTTTCTTCGTCGATATGTTATTTTATTATTATATATTATTATTTGCCGATATATTGGCCGGGCCGCAAAAATATTTGTTGTGGGCCGCGAGTTTGACATCCTTGCTTTACATTATTGTTATCATATATGTATACTTATACTTGTTTTTTTCAGTCTTCATCTCTTCTATATTCTATTCATTTTGCCTATTATCCTTGATAAGTAATTATCCTGCTGATGAACTTCCATCGTACATGTGGATTATGTCACACTATCATGTGGAAGATTAGTATTGTTGTGGTTATGTGCGACTTTGGCTCTTTCATTTCTTTCAATTTATTGACCTAAAAATTGTTTTATTTTATACTATCTGTAATCTTAGATTTGGTATCATTGTATGTAATTCTGTTTGTTGCACACAATTTAAATACTGTTGCATGACTGTATAAGCACTTTAATACTTAGTCTTCTGTATCTAACAAGTTATCAGTTTGCGAGGTTTGTGGCGCCTTTTGCCTTGTCACTAATAATACCTTTTTAGAAGTGTATAAATATTAGAGGAAAAGTAATAAATATCTCAGTTCGATGAATTGCATATATTCAAGCTGTAAATCAGCAAACAATTCTTTTTATAAATAGTTTATAAAATATTTTATTATTTTAAATGCCAGGGTGTATAAATTTTTAACATTTGTTTAAAAGAATCATTTATTTCTTCCTTTTCCCTTTTGCAGCTGTATGCATCAGTTTTGACCAAGGATCCTCTGTCAGCTGACAAGGTGAAAATACTTTTTTTTAAAATGCATTTTTTAGTAAATAAACTTTGCATTATAATTTTTAAAAACTTTTTAATGGGGTTAAAGTTCTCATTGTATATTTCCAATATAATGAAGTGTGTGTTTTTGTATCATTTGTTGTCACCATTTCGTATATGCACATTGAGTATATATACACATCTGTTGGTTTGTGGCAGATGGCAGTATGGAAGCATTTGTTCATGTTTACTTTTCTTTGTGCTTATTTGAAATGCTGCATGCAATTGGAAATTTTTTCATTGTGAAATACATGCTGTAATTCGTTTTCTGAATTAAAACATGAAAGCGGCCAAAATTCATTGACAGATTATAGTAGATAGTATGGAGAAAATACGATGAGTGCTGAAATGGTAAGAAAATGGATTAGAGCATTTAAAGATGACCATACTAGTGTTCACGATGAGGAACCTAGCGAGTGACCGTTTACTGAAGTCTTAATGCAGAAATTTGTGAAATTAGACACCATATGATTTCGGCATTATGTGATGAGTTTTCTCAAGTTTCAAGGAGTCTTATTTAAGAAATTGTGGCAGAATGCTTAAATTAATGGAAGTTGTGCTTATGCTGTACACCATAAATGCTGATTGACATGCACAAAAGCAATTGTGTAGCCATTCCTTTGACTTTCCTTCAGCTGTTGAGTGATAAAAGTAATAAGTTTTTAAACTAAATTGTCATTCATGATGAGATATGATTGGCTCATGTTATGCTGGGATTAAAACAGCAATCCATGGAGTGGAAGCATTCAACATCACCCAAGAAAGTTCAAGCACATAATTCCAGCCTGCAAAATCATGTACACTGCTCAAAAAAAAAAAATGGGACAGTCCTATATCTCCCGATCTACTGGGCCGATTGACAAAATTCAAATTGTGTTCTTCATATCTCGAAAGCGTGACTTAGGATATATATTAGATTTATATATAGCACTATTCTAACATAGGTATTTTGACACAAAATCGGACTTTTTCTGAAATAACATACCAATTTTTTTACATATTTCGATTCTACGACTCAAATTACGCCTAAATATGAAATTTTGTAAAATTTGGAGCGAAATTTATGGAGAAATTCACAAATTTATGTTGGCACGTTTTGTCAGTTTGCGCCAAGAATACTTTACTTGGCGAACTTCTTAATATATGGCAACCTAGTTTCCTTTCCCGTGAGAGGAAAAAAAGTCACCATCGTTCCTTTTTTCCAAATAATATTCTTTATATTATATTTTTAATTATAACTTATTATTTTAAGTAATTTTTTCTTTTTCGAATTTCATTTTAATTGTTTAAGTTGCACTTTTTTTTTTTTTTTTTTCGAATAACTGTTTTAAAAATTTCTATTTACCTATTCGAACTGCGTAAATAAAGGTGCAGCGTTTATTTATTTTTTTTTTCAAATAGTTTTCTTTATATATATTTTTTGTCATAGTTATTATTTTAGGTAATTTTTAAATTTTTATACTTTTATTTTAATTGTTTGTGTTGCATTGTCTCTTCAGATAATTGTTTTAAAATTTTCTATTTATTCCTTCGAACTGAGCATTTTAAATATATTTATTAATATCAATTTTCCAGAATTTGATTTTATTTATTTGAACTGCGTTTCTGTCGGAAGAATACTTTGTAACCCAGACTACGATGCGTTTGAAAACTGCGTACTATATTAAAAGAGAAAATACAGTAAAGTACAGTTTTACACGCCTTTCAATGTTCCGTTCAGAAAAAATATATATAAATAAGAGAGATATATAACTGATATTTTAACTTAGGATGACTTGCATACACTGCTTTAAACAGTTTTATCATTGTGCCCATTGCTTTACACAATTTTATCCTACATTTGGTTTCTTAAAATGTTATTCATATTTTAGTCAAATATTTTATTTTTGAAATCGCAAGAATCAAATATCATAAGATTGAAAAGTTTTAAATTTAAAAAAATACGAATACTAAATTTTACGAAAAAATTTATTTTTCTTATCTTTTTCTTTAAGCATTCTGAAAGTATATTGAAAAGTATCCAACTTTTCGAAACATTTTGGTATTTCTGACAATCATTTTAAATAAAGTTATCGCCTTTCATAAAGGCCTTCATATCGCCTTCATAAAGGCCCACAAACGGCCGAGCGGTAAAGTTGCTGAACACTGGTAGTTCACTCCGGGGTTCGAACCCCGGTAAACGGGCTGGTTGCATGGACGTTTTCGTGGATTTTCTCATGTGTACCGCGTATGACAGCTGGTTTCCCTTAGAAAGTTCTTCACAAAGTATTTCGTCAGAGCCTTTATCAGTCTTTAGAGGCTAAACATTTTGAAGGTATGAGATGAAAGGAAAGACCGGTTTCATCAAAAGGTTTTGGTTTATTTTATTATGACAAAGCACACTACGGCTATCTGCCTAATGGGAGAGATGCCTTCCTGGAGGACTTTCTAAGGGAAACTGGCTCGCATACACGTTACACATGGGGAAAACCATGAAAACGCCCATGCAGCCAGCCCGTTCGTGGTATTCGAAACTTGGACCGAACTACCAGTGTTCGGCGACTTTACCGCTCGGCCGCTGTTTCATCAGGAAGGGAAAAAAAACATCTTTAGGTGATATCCACATACATCACTGGATAAACCCCTGAATCTTCAAATAATTCGACTGAGAAAATCATGGGATTCACCATTTATGATACGATATGATGTTCTATAACGTAATTTACACAACCATATAGTCTAAAACCAGTCGCTCTTCACTTTAATCTGCAATGATATCATTTTGTCTTTTCTGTTAACACAAGCTCAATTGATGGTATTTGCTGGTGTACATGTCCAAGTGTTTTCTCTTTGAACACCTAAATTCTTTGCAGTATCCTGAAAGTATATTCGAAAGCGTCCAACTTTTTGAACATCTTGGTATGTCTGACAGCCAAATTTCCCTGCAAATTTTTGCTTACTTTTCTCCCTAATTTTCTTCTTTCCTTCTACAGTTATTTTCAGTGCTCACACAAGAAAATTAAGATTTTTCGACTGCTAGACTTCCATACATTTTGCATTCTTGTCAATTTTTTAAAATATCAATTATATGAATTGCGTTTCAGCTAAAGATAGCTTTTCATTTTCTAGTCATTTTAGCTACAAATAAAGTTTAAAGCGAAGTCCAAAGGATAAATATTTTAATTAAAAGTTTTTTGCTAAATGACAAAGAAATAAAACAGTCCAGCAGGGTTTATTCTGTACCGCAGAGTAACCCGATTCTTATATTGGCTGAAACAATCTAAATCATACTAAAGATCATGTTTTTCGTATACAGTCTAGAACGCGAGAGAAAAATTAGCTTCTTAAAACATTCTTTCTAAGAGGATTAATATAAAAGATTATATTTATATATATATTTTTAAAGCTGGGACTTGAACCAAACTGTCAAACTTTTAAAGTTTAATTTACATAGTGGTTATAATTAAAGTTTCAATTTGAAATGGTCATAAAAGGAAAACTACCGGACCAAATGTTATCAAACTTGGGAATCGTGTGAAGGAGGTTATGAGAATGTATTTTCGGCGGAAAAAAAAGAGTTCAAAAACTTACCATCAGGGGAAAAATGGCGCTGTATACAATATTGTTAAATGAAATAAGACACGAAAACATCTGTTTAAAATGTGTTTAATATTTTCCGAAACGTGTTACAAAGCATGTTCAATGTAGCGTCCAGCATTTTCCGAAAGCAAGTTAAATCATGTTACTGCATTCTCAACAGCAGCTCTTAGCATATCAGGTTTGGTTTTGGTTTGGTTTATTAGATTACGGCAAAGCACTCGAGGGCTATCTGCCTTAACGGAGGGATGCCTTCGTGGAGGACTTTTTAAGGGAAA
Organism: Stegodyphus dumicola; assembly: GCF_044657685.1. Lineage (NCBI taxonomy): Eukaryota > Metazoa > Arthropoda > Arachnida > Araneae > Eresidae > Stegodyphus > Stegodyphus dumicola. The sequence goes on along the minus strand of NC_140776.1, from coordinate 88,176,340 downwards.
CTGGCTCGTATACACGTTACACATAGCATATCAGGAGGAATGTTATCAGTGTATCACATTTTTCATTTCTGCCAAATTGTTTAGATTATCACCATAAACAGTGCTTTTGAGATAACCTCATAGACAAAAGTCACAGAGGTTGAGGTCTGGTGAGAAGAGGGGAAGTGTTGGCCTATAACACGTTCATTCGTGAAATGTTGCCCAAGTAACTATGCGACACTCTTGAGGTGGTGCCCAGCCCTGCATAAAAATCGTAGTATCTAAAATGTCACGTTACTGCAGTTCATGTATGACGAAACATTTTAATATTGGCTCTAAGTGAGCTGCAATCGCAGTAGTCCAGCTGTCGACTGCTCTTCAGAAAAAAATGGTTCAGTTATAAAACTAGCTGTCATTCAACAGTAAACGGTGTGAAATGACTGTTATGTAATCGAATGCAGTAGGAGAATGCAATGGAACTAGATAGATGACATGAGAGATTTCTTTGGCCCAAATCGATTAAAAGCACTTTGAATCAGTATCTTCATGTTTTAGTGCCGAATTCAGGCTTAAAATATTACAAATTAGCGATCTGTAAAAAAACGATTTCCAGATTGTACGCACTTGTGAGAGTGATTTGCAATCTCACATTTTCTAATCGCTAATTCGTGGTTTTCACGGACGAAATTCTCACTTACAGGGATGACGCACTCGACATTTATCGAATTTAACGTCTTTAAATGGTAATTTGCCTACTTCAAAGTTTCTTAAGGCTATACAACATATTAAACCCGTTTAACAAAAGGTTAAGTTAGATTCCGACCCATATTTCGTTTAACAATATTGCATACAACGCCATTTCCCCCCTGGTGGTGAGGTTTCGAACTTCCTTTTTTTCGCGGAAAATAAATTCCCATGACCTCCTTTACACGATTTCCAAGTTTGATAACATTTGATCCAGTAGTTTTTCCTTTTATGACTGTTTCAATGTGGAACTTTAATTATAACCACTCTGTATATTATTAAATTTTAATTTGAAGCTATGCATTATATGTATACCATATAATGCATAGCTTCAAATTATTTTCGCTTTTATGGAAAAATAAAAAATCGAAGCAAATATACTTAGTATAATTGACCAAAACTGAAAACATTTCCCTCCCTCCGAAAATAAAATATTGAAATTTCGAACTTGAATTTATTGGGTTATCGAAATATTTAATTTGACTCATCTTCTAAGTCCTAGTTCCGACAACAATTCCGTCAAAAATTCCGAATTACTTAAGCTAAAGTAAAAGATTTAGTATATATTCACTTTATGTTAATAAAGTAATCAGAGTGTAATAAAAATAGATTATAGAATTTACGCTGATGTAACTTTTTGTCTGACTGCACAACATGTAATGGAAGAGAAGGTTTGTAGAGATCTGTTTTTGACATGCCTCTAAAAGTAGATGTCATATTAATTTTGTCTCTTCAATGTTAAAAAACTTTCCTTTGAGAGGCAACTTTAGTTTTTGGGAAAGAAAAAAAATCACAATAAGACAAATTTGAAGAACATGCAGGACGATTAAGTACACATACTTATTTTCGGAACACAAGCGGTTCTCCGACTGGTTATTGAATAATGAAAAGATGCATTGTCATGCAATACAAAACATTTGAAATACGTTTTCTGGGTGAATAACGTAAGATTAAAAGTCACCTGCTTAATTCACATGCATTTACAAGTCAACTACTCGGGCAATTGCAGAATCGTTTTGATCCTGAGCTTGTAAGACAAACCTAATATCACTGGATTTAAACACTTCTTTAATCTTCCGAGAACGTTCCTTCTTTAGATCATATTCCAAGAATATTAAGTGAATACAATTATTGGCAGAGAAATTGAATATTCATTTGCACTACGGCTTGGTAGTTTACTAACGAGTTAACAAAACTTAAATTCTGCTTTTTGTGTCTAAGAATACAACAATATTTTAAATATTTACAAATAAAATATTAAATTGGAGATTTAATTGGAGCCTCATCAGTTGCCTAGCATTTGGAAAAAAAAAAAAAAAAAAAAGATTGTTAAATACTAATTGTTTGCTGCTGTCTAACCCAGGCTGCATGGTTGGTTTTCTTAGTTTTTTAGGTTCTCTTTACAAAGATTCTCTATGAAAGCATCTTAATCAAATAGCTCCCATGTTCTTTCTACGTTCAAATAACCAACTAACCTAGTTTAAGCACGATTTAGTGAAGTTACTAGTAAAATCCGAATACTCATTAAAAATCATGTAGCTAGCCAATCGGGAGTAACATGAAAGATACGGCGCCAATAATTGAAATGTTGTTACGGTACGCTGTTTCTTAACTTAGATGGTCATTCCTTAATTAAATAGCCTACCAACGGCTGAGCGGTAAAGACGCTGAACACTGGTAGTTCAGTCCGAGGTTCGAATCCCGCGAACGGGCTGGCCGCATGGTAGTTTCGTGATTTTCCCCTTGTGTAACGTGTATACGAGCCAGTTGCCCTTAGAAAGTCCTCCACGAAGACATCCCTCCCTTTAGGCAGATAGCCCTCGTGTGCTTTGCCATAATTAAATAATCCAATCCAATCCTTAATTAAATATAATTGATTTGTAAATTCTACTAGAACTGACGGTAAGAATTGAAGTGGAAATAAGTAATATGGTTTGCAATCTTGATTAATATAAAATTAAAAATATTTGCATAGAAAAATGTTTGCATTCAGACAGAAAGTTTTTTGAAATATTTGCAATTACTTTACTTTATAAGAAGGATTTATTAATAACCATAATAATTACTTATTATATTACTGATGATTAGGATTCAGTTCTTGACAATTACATTCTAAATTAGAATTTTAAGGATATAATGAAAATACGCTACGAACAAAAATACATTTTAGGAAAAAAAAATGAGTTGATTTTTTATGTTTTAAAACTTCTTAAATTCATTTAGTAAACATCGTATCCTCATTGTTTATTGAATCCAGAATGTTGGTGTCATTTATGTAATTATTCTTACTTGTCCATAGAATCTGCTGACTTATCCAGCCATTAAGTAGCTGCAGATCATTTCTACATAACCATTGAACTTCCATTAATTCAGTCTCTAGAGGGTTGTATGTTCATATCATAATTTGACTTTTATAAAAAATGATTATTCTAAATATTATGTTTCTATAAAAATATATTGTGCTTTAAAAATATGGATAATAGTATCAGCCGCTCTTTCAGCCACTTCAAAAGCAACAGTTTGTTTAGAAATAAATTATGCAGTTAATGTCATAATATTCAAATAAATATCAAACAAAAATTCTCAGTTTTAGACAATTCGATTTAAAGGAAGTAAAGTAGCAGACAATAAAACGCCGTAGGTAAAAATTTACTTTTACAAAAACTTACTCTTAATTTTTTTAAAAAAAAGAAAAGATACGAGAGAAATTAAAAAAAAATAGTTAAAAATTTGAATAATATCATCTATAATTTAAAAAATAGCCTTTCATATAGTATTAATAAATATTTATTACGCATCATTGAGGGAAAAAATGTCATATAATTAATTCTCCGTAAAATTTTACTTGAAGTTTAAGGTTAAAAATAGCTGTGGCAATTCAGTGTAACAAAAATCCATAGACCACATTTGGCGTTATTATCGCTCAATAAAAAGGTGCCAAATTTCAAAACGCGAAATTATGTAAATTCGTGTATATCTTAGAAAATTTTGAATAAAAAAGTCTAATTTTTTGCAGATATGCTTAAAAATACACCTATTTTTAGATGATGGTAAAAATTTTATAGGTTATAATTCAAAATTTTTTTCGAAAAATGTATAGAAATTATTTAAAAATAGAAATTTAAAAAATAAAACGCAAAAAATGGGTAAATTTTATTTGGAATGAACCAAAATTTCGAAATGTGAGAGAAAAAATCAAAAAAGTTTAATAAAAAAAGAGATATTAATAAATATTTGCCAAATTCAATTAACATTGAGGAGCTAAAATTTTGAGAGCTAATATTTTAAAAACTATTCGTACGATTTTTACAAAACTTGGTGTTCTGGCATAATTTGAGTCGTAGAATCGAAATATGTAAAAAAATTGGCATGTTATTTCAGAAAAAGTCCGATTTTGTGTTTAAATACCTATGTTAGAATAGTGCTATATATAAATCTAATATATATCCTAAGTCGCACTTTCGAGACATGAAAAACGCAGTTTGAATTTTGTCAATCGGCCCAGTAGAACGGGAGATATAGCACTGTCCCCCCCCCCTTTTTTTTTTTTTTTTTTTTTTTTTGAGCAGTGTACCTTGTATTTTAAGATATACAGAAGCATATGAATTCTTTCCCTCGAGGTGACACAATAAATTCTGAAATATTGTGAAGCGTTAACCCTTTCTGGATATCCCATATATGCATTCCCTATGAATGTCTTTCACAATTGGATATCCCACCCATGCATCACTGGAGATTGAGCTTAAAAGACAGGTGATGCATATGTGCATTTTAAACTAAACCATTCTTTAAAGACCACTAGATGATGTTCTGTGTCCGTTACTTTTGAACTGAAAATAGTTTTACGATCTTGACTTCCATTTTGATCACATTCTGCCTAACTTTGCTGTCAGCTGTTGCAAGGGAAGAGGACAGCATAATGTAAAGAGCTCGACTCTTTAATTTGTCACTTGATATAAATATTCACATTTACGATATCTCTTTGATTTTTTTTTTTTCTTTTGCAAGGGGAGGGGGCTATTATGTATGGTCTTCTAGAGTTACTGTGTGGGGTTCTGTTACAATTTGCATGGCTTTTATCGTTGATATTTCATGTACTTGCCTTTTTATTTTGGAAAACCTTGACTGTAGTTTATTTTGGTGAGCAAACATTACTTAATCAGAGGAAGGTTATACTCACATGGCAAATGAACCAGTTAGTAACAAAGAGACAAATGATCATTCATTTTCTATGAAGCCTAGTTAGATAGCGATATTTCTAATGATTCTGATGCGGACATTTTGTCAGAGACAGCTCACTAAGTTCTTGCCTTCCACTTCTTGTGAAAGATTTTTTTTACTTCTTGTAAATAGACTTTCTTGTATTTTTTATGCATTTTAAAGTTTATTAATATATTTTGTCAATTAAAACTTTGGAATAATATGAATAGCAGTTTCAAAAATTATTTCTCAAAGTAAGCAATTTTTTCTATATTTTCATGTCAAGTAAAGACAAAAGATTATTAAATGCTGATTTTAACATATATGATAGCTTGAGTAATAATCTAAAATGGTACCGAAAATTGTGGCTTTAGGACTTAAACTGTGTGATTCTCCTCCCCCAACCTAGCAATGCAAATCCCTCTCCTGTGGAATGATTCCTTTTGACTCCCATCTGTCCCAAGGGAACGTCTTGAATAAAGGCACACCATCTCAAAAGTGTTAACTAAACTGTATTGTGGAATCTAAAACTAAAGGTGTGGCATGCTTAGCAAGGGGATTGGTTTGCTTTATGGCAATGTTCATCCATACATGGCTCATGGAACCCAAGATCTCATTGCATTATATGGAACAACTTATCATCCTCTATAGCCCTAATCTAGTGCTCAGTGACATCCACCTGTTCCTTCACTTGAAAATGTATCTAGGGGCTGAGCACTAAGACAATTATAAGATAATTATAATGTCAAAATGTCAACCTGCAGTGGCTGACAAATCAGGTGGCAGATTTCTGTGACGGTGGAATTCTAAATCTGTTTGTATGATATGATAGGTGCCTTAATATTTGTGATAATTATATTGAATAATAGATTAAGATACAGGCTTTCATGTAAGAAATAAAATTGTTAAAAAAACTGAACTTATGTTTTTTATCTAAATGGTAATTGCTTAAAAAACACACCTCGCATATTTTGTTACTTAATTTGTTATAGTATTAAGTTTTTATTTATAAAAATTTTGAAATGTTTATTTAATTATACTGAAGTTAAACATTCTGTGCAATTGTTATAATTTATGTGCAGGATGTTTTAATATTTTCATTCTTTAATCTTTGCACATATATTCTATTACATATTTGAAATATAAGGTTTTCACTTAAAATAAAACTATTTGAACTAGAACTTCTAAAAACGTTTGACACAGAATGATTTGAAAATTTTATTTTTGTTTATAACTGTCCTTTTTCTTAACTGCTATTTTCCAAGAACCTGTATGCATTTTAGGTATTAGTATTAAATTGATTATTATTTTGAAAGCTACAATTGTGTACTCCCTGTTGTCTTAATATAGTCTTTCAGATAAAAGATCTGATATATGTCTGATAAATTGCCACAGTTAGTTTGCGTTGTTCTCTGCAGTTGGAGTAAGTTTAATAAAACAAAGCTTATTTGCTAAATATAAATAGGTTACGTATATGTAAAAATTATAGTTTGTTGATGTCTGTGATATGTTATGCCTTTGCATAGTATGTAATTTCACTTGTTTATATCATTCACCTAGTATTAGTAGTAAGGAAAGAAAACTTTCTGTTCTTTTGTTTAATTATATATGTGAGCTTTAAATTAATGCTTTCTGAATATTGTATGCTAAATCACTGCTAGAAAAAGCTTTGAAACTAGACCCACCATATCTCGGGATAATTTATTTTTGCAATATAAGAGTTAGTTTATTTTTTCTATATTTAGTTTTTCATATCTAACAGTTGTCAAATTAATTCCAGAATTATTTTTATTGCCATAATTGCATTTAAGGACAAATAGGATATAATGTTCCAACAGTAAATAAAAATACATTTGTAAAAATTACTCATTTGCTAATTTTTCATAGTTACAAAATACTTTGTCTTTATTATTCCACCTGCAGTAGATGTCTGCTTAAATAAATAGCTTTGATAACAATAAAAACTAAAAGCTATATATGTGAAATATGCGTAAAGCATTTGAGATGCGGAATTACAAGAAAGTTGGTCAGCAATGTTTATTACAATTTTCCCCCAATAGGTATCATTTTTAAAAGGCTTTTCCAAAAGATCTTAGTTGCTGTATATGAGATCAGCATAAGTTAATTGTTTGTTAAAAGAAATGTTTTAGTAATTATATTACTTACTGTTCATTCTTTCCAGTGCATTTCTAGCAAACAAAAGGAGTCTCAATGAAATTTAGTTCAAATAAAATGATCTAAATTTTATTTATAATACTTATTATTGGTCAAAATTATATTAAACTTTTAATACTGTTGCTTAATGAGTAAATAATAACTGCTCAACAGGAATTATTTATTTGTTTTGAAGAATTGTGGACTCGAATAGAAGTATTATTTGTGACATAAAAGAACTGGAACTGTGGGAAATTGTATATCTTTCAATTCTGCCATAAATTTGTATTTGTAAGTTGTCTGTGACCACTGATATTTACACTGCTTAGCAAACTTTACAGGAAATTTTGAATTCTCCCAAAAGTAGTGCAATTGACTCACAAATGTGATGCCTTTGCATAGTATGTTATTTCACTTGTTAACATCATTCATTTTGCATTAGGAGTGAGGGAAAAAAACTTTCTCTCTTACTGATCTGTATGAGCTTCAAATTAATGTTTCCAAATTATTGTAGGCTAAATCACTGCTAGAAAAAGCTCTGAAACAAGACCCAACATATCTCAATGCAGTGTATTTGCTGGCAGCCATATATGAGCAAGAGAGATTATATGAGAAAGGAATTGAGCTGTAAGTCAATTGTAATTTTTCTTTGTGTTTGGAAGAAATTGTACTTTAACCAGTTAACTGTGGCACTCTCGTTTAAGAGTGCGCACCATTTTGTGTCGCCAGAATTGAGCCATGATGAGTATATTCGTCAATCACAGAGTAAGTTGCGCTGGTAAGATATTTGATGAAAAAGATGGGTTTATTTTATAAAATTGAAAATTTTATTACTAATATTTACTTATTTAGTTAGCATAAGCATATATTACGTACACATTAAACTAAATGCAATAAATTAAATTAAATATTATTCATATAATAGTAAGAATTTAAATTCCTGCTATGGAGTGATATTCAGCGAAACAGGGTACTATACACAATGGGACTTAGCAAAGCGAACACCAGTACCTCGATTCCTTCCTGATCTTACGTTTGTAGCAATGTGAACACCTTTGCATAGGGTTGTTTTTATTCGATGTTCCGGGTGTATAATCCGGAACATGATTCCCGCCTAATTGGCTTACATTAGGTCTAAATGGCTGAGTTTGTGTTGATTTATTTCTTTCAATTGGATACATCACAAAAGTGTCTTCAATAAATTTGAGCAAAATGATACGCGATAATGTTCCATTATTTTTTTATATAATATGAATGCATTCAGACACATAATGTCTAAGAAATTGAGAAATATCTTTTTGTAGTACTTTTTGAGTCGTTTTCTTGCTGTGGAGTATGCTATGATAATTTCATCGCTCATATCTACTCCACCCATTTTTTTATTATAATCACTCACTAGCTCTAATTTCTTTGTTATTATTTTTCTTTTCTCTTTTTCTATTATGTAGTCATTATGTACAGTATTTAATAAATAAACCTCCCTCGTATCTTTCCATTTCATTATACGCATGACAAATATACTCATCAATACACAAAATCGTGCCGCTTCTCCATGACGAGTATACTCGGCAATCACAGTTAACTGGTTAAAAATAATTCAACTAAATATTTGTTTCTCGGTGTTTCTGTTAATCAGTAGTGCTGAAATCTATTCTTAGTCAAGCCACTAAAATTATACAGATGTATCATGTTTTGCTAGATATTGTAAATTTAGTTTAAGAAAACTATGCTAAAGCAGCTTTCTTTTAAACTATGCTAAAGCAAAGGTTGCATATTTTCTCTAAATTACATTTGCAAGCTGACAGTAACATTGATGTTCATTGAAAATAGACTATCTGGTATATTCAAATGCATTGGAATTTATTGAAAATCTAAATAACTATTCTGAAAGTCTTTTGATAAAATGGGCAGTTGGTGCTACTTATCTTTTTATGTTTATCCGATTCTGCCCAAACTAAGTACTGGGTTAAATTAATTTCTCGCTTTCAATAAGACACTGCTGTAGTTTCAGTTTAATTTTGAAGTCTATCATTCTCTCTGATCTTAAAGGTACATGTTTGATCCATTAGAATAAGTAGTTATATCCATAGCCACTGAAAATTATCCAACCAGTTCTTATTTCAAATTAATAAAGCATGCTCTCATTGTTTCTTTCTTTTTTTTTTTTTTTTTTTTTTTTATTCAATGAGGCCACATCAACCACCTCCCCAGAAGCTTAGGTTGGACGTAAAATCAAAGTATCTGTCAGAAATACCCTGAGAAATTTAATATGAATAATGTTATTAAAAGTGTATATAGTTTTTGAAAGTTAATTTCATGTTTGAGTGTTAAACATGAAAATTTATATTAATTAAGCATTTTCATTTGAGAGACAAATGTTACTTTATGCTCACTTCATTAGAATGAGCATTTGATCATACATATTTCATCCTTGCGTCCCAGTGTTTTGCAGTATATAGCATTTCAATTCCAGTAATTCAAATATTAACTCAAAATATGAAACATTTTTTATAGTTTGCTGCCCAAGTATAATCTGAAACCTTAAAAATAATTAAACGTATCACATACAGCTCAGTTAATTAAAAAAATTTCTGAAAATTCTGCTGCTTATCACTTACATTTTTCTCACTGTTAATTGAAAAAGTAGTTTTAATAACATCTGTGATTTATTATTTGAAATTTAAAATCTTGTTCAAAGCATTTATGTAATTTCCTGAAAATTTCACTTGTAAATCACAAAGTTGACTGCTAATAACAAGTCTTGATTTTGAATTATTAAGAGTTTTCTTTTATTATAGCTTATCAATTTTACAAGCTAATACCTATCCAAGAAGCATTCTTAGATTTGGAATTTTTATAAAAATTTTATATAGCATGTTGTTTAAATCGCTTCCCACTGATAATCCATGAAGTATAATTCTGTCCCTCTTGAATACATCACATAAATTTTCTCATGTTCAAACTTTTTTTTTTTTTTTTTTTTTTTTTTTGTGTGTGTGTGTGTAGTTAAATTTCCAAATATTTTTATATGAAAGAAAATAAATTCACTGTTCTGATATTTAAAAATTAATGTCTTCTTATTTTCTTTTTTATTAGCAGTATATTTTTTTCTGTTTTTAAATTAATGGAATTTTTTCATAATTTGTTGAATTCATCCAATAGAATAACTCTCATTTCATTAGCTGTTTCTATCAAAACAAATGTTTTGTTATATGTGTGTTTAATTTAAATAAGTGCAATATATTTAAACCCACAAATGATGTTTTTCATATTGAAGCTAAGTAACTTTTTACATTTTTCTACTTATCAACCTACTCTGTACTTTTTTTTATTGTAGCAGTGCTTGGTCATTAGAGCAGTAATTTTATTATGGAGGAAAAAAGGCAAAATTTGTGGGAAAATCTGGAAATTTAGGATTTGCATTGATCTCCCACACACAAAAGTCCATTCTGCTGGATGCAAAATGGCAATGCAAGTAATTAATAAGTAACTGAAGCAGCATTGCATTATATATTGCACAGAAATATTTAAAAATTTATACTTGCATTAAAAATCAGTCTGATTGGGCATTGTTAAGAATGCTGTTGCATGGTATCAAGATTTTCTTTAAGTGAAAGGCACTTTGCTGCATTAGATTTTTATGCTTACATATTTTAATTAATAACAATGTCTGAATCCTGCCTGCCTCCCAGTCCCCCTTTTTTTTTAATTTAGGAAAGCATTAACTATGGTATCAACTGTATTTATAAATACTGATAGATAGTGAATGGCCACTTTGTGTTGCTTAGATAAATATTTTTTGACATGTTCCAGAAGTCTACCAAACAGTCAGTATTTATATTGATTTCAAATCTGTTATGTAATTCATTTTCTGATGTCTGATTAATGAGTCTAAAAAAATTTTTTTTTAATATCTGACCAGAAAAAACTTTGAAAATCATTAAAGGGATTAACCATATTCTTTTTAGCTACATCATGTATAATTTTAATTGTTTTATTAATATAATTTTTATGGAGTAGAGTTTTATATGTATTTTACCATGAAAGACCGAAATTATAGGTCAGTGAGAAACTTAATATTTGGTTATATTCTTGTACATTTTGACCCTCATTGGTTTTTGTTGCAATAAATAAGACTGTATAACCTCAATCATGTAATTAAGTAAGTTTCTTATTGGTGTTCTTTTCTCATTCAGAATATACTGTTCATTTTACATTCAACAATTTATTTACATATGCTCTTACTTAAGCGTTTTCCTATTTTGATGTATGTCATAATATGTTTTAATACTAAAGTATGATTTATAAACATAAAACTAAAATATTTTTATTCAACATTCAACATCAGTGCATAGCAAATGTCGAAATTTTCAAATGTAAGTGAGAAATAAGGATATTTAGCAAATATTTCGGACATGCACCAAGCAACTTGGTAAATGTTGACATAACATATCATAACAATGGTGGCACTTCCTTCTTTGAAGGAAAAGAGTTTAGGCAATGTCGGCCATTACTCTTCCGCCATTTGAACATTTAAAACACAGATTTCAAATGGTTATTTTCGTGTAAGGTAAGTAGTAAATAAGTAGATAATATCCCAAACTACCACCAAGTATATAGTATTAGTAAAAGATCCCATCTCTAAATTCAGGGGGTCAGTTAAATTGTTAAAACATCCCAATTGGATGAAGAGCCGATTCAATCCCTCCCAAACCACCAAACGCAAACTCTTGACCAAACAAGTGTAAGATGGTGAGTCTGAAAAATAAATTAAATGAGGAGGGACAGAGGTACTTCCTTAAGCCAGGTGGTGTATATTATAGATTTGATATCTGTATTTATATTCCAAAATACAGCCATGAGAGGGAATTCCCTGCATAGCTTCTTTTTTTTTTAAAAAAAGGGGGGGGGGCCTCACAGGGTATCTTGTTGTTTGTTTCTTGTGGTTTCAAATTCACCTTACCTGTAGGTGAAGTATACATTAGGAACCCTATTATGCCAGACAGCCCTTTGTATAGAAGGGCCTGATTGAAGCTGATGTAGAGAAACCCAAGGAATTTGTTTCTAGGAATAGAAAACACCGGGCATCATCCCAGGAAGTAAATAGGTGTTTCCTGTTCTTCTCCACAAGCCGGGCAGTGAGATTCGAAAAGACCACATTTTTTGAGATGCTTGGCCAGATAAGCATGTCCGGTAACAATTTGAATTACCTGGTGTAAATTAGTTTTACTGAGGTGTATGAGTTTACCTGATAAGTTGAGTGCATCGAATACCAATTTAGAACGAGCACAGTCTGGTAGTTTAGACCATATATCATCATGTTTGTTCTTTATCCAGTTTCGTACTTTTTTTTTTTTTTTTTTTTTTTTTAAGTTTGATATAAAACTGGGTAAAGTGGTTCTGGGCCAGATATGGGTAGTTGCGAAGCATCTTTAGCTACTTTATCGGCTAGTTCATTTCCAGCAAAATCACAATGACCTGGGACCCAAACTACACTAGAGTTATGGGCCTGAGCCAGAGAATTGAGATCTTGAATATAGTTCAAAACACACTTTTGTAACTTGACATGATTAGCCAGGGTAAGGATGGCCGATTGGCTGTCAAAGAGAATATATATATTCTTGTCAACCGTACTTTTAGCTATGAGCTCCCTGGTGACCATATTGATCACCAGAACCTCGGCTTGGAAAACAGTTGTTAGTTTACCCAGGTATTAATGAAATCTTCTCCAGATCCTTTGGTTCTTATAATAGCTCCAGCTCTAGTGAAGTTGGATTTTGATCCATCTATGTAGCATTCATTTGATCCTGTTGGGATTAGGTCAATTAGATATTCTATTTCATTCCTTTTTGGTATATAAGTTGAGAATAGTTTATCTGGAACTATTGTTTTAGTAATTGCATCACGGGTCATATAGATTGTAGGGATCTCATTGCCCAAGTCCAGGCATATGTCAATGTGGCTTTTCAGGTGGCTTTTATGACCAAAACCTGACCTTTGGCACTGTGTGCCATTTTTATTCAACCTGTACATGACTTTAATTGCTTCTCCACTCAAGAATTTTTACTACAAGTTGGAATTTGTAGTAAAAATTCTAATGCAGCAGTAGGGGTACTGCTTAAAGCCCCACTAATGCATAGGCAAGCAAGTCTTTGCATCTTCTGCAAAATGTTTACATATGTGCGTTTGTTGATAGCATTGATCCAAACCATGCATCTGTAAGAAAGCATTAGCCAGACTATGGCAGTATAAATCCATAGAGTAGATTTTGAGTTAAGGCCCCATTGTTTGCCAACGATTCGCCTGCAAAGTATTAGTACATTTGTGGCGGTTTGTTCCTTTTCTTTTATATGGGTGATTCATGTGAGTTTACTGTCCAGGTAACATCCTAGGTATTTAACACATTCCTTATGTCTGCTAATCTGGTTACCCAGATACAAATCTGCCAATTTCCATTTCCTGTTCCCCATGAAAACTATGACCTCTGATTTTTCAGCAGAAAAAGATGGGCTATTTGTGTTACCAAAGTGGGATACTTTATTCAAGATTTGCTGAGCTTGATTGTGTAGCGTTTCAATATTGAAACCCTGAAGTAACACAGTAAGGTCATCTGCGTAACATCAGTGAAGTAACACAGTAAGGTCATCTGCGTGACGGGCTGGGCTCCTTCCATAGAAGTACTAAGAGTGAGTTGAATACCAGGTTCCACAGGAACAGATAAAGAATACCACCCTGCAGACACCCTTTAGTAATATCTCTCTTTACTTCACAGTCAGTGAGACTAACATAGATATTCCTGTTTTTAATCATAAAGATCACCCATCTAGTTATCATAGGGTAAATATGACTTCCAATGAGGGCTTTATGTATTTCCTTGAAGCCGTTGTTATCAAAGGCTCCTACAATATCCAGTAGAATCCCAATGACAAACTGTCCGTATATAATCATTTTTATTCTCCACACCAGTTGGTGTAAGGCCGACTCATTGTAGAAGCCAGGTCTAAAACCGTATTGCTCTAAGTCAAAAATAGGGTTCAGATTATTATCTGACTGGAGATGCTAGAAAATCAATCGTTCCAACAGCTTAAGCTGGAAGGATGTTAGCGTGATCATTCTAAATGAGTTTGGTTTCTCATATGTATCTTTCCCTGGTTTGGGAAGAAACACACCTCGTGAAGTTCTCCATACCTTAGGAACATATCCTAAAACCAAGCTGGATTTGCATATGTCCACAAGAATGTGGCCAAAAATGTCCCAGCCTTTCTAAAGCAGAATTGGGTTAATGCCATCGTTCCCTGGACATTTAAAGGGAAGAAATACATCCAGGGCCGCTTTAGCCTTTTTGAAGTTCACTATTGTTTTTGCAAAATCCGAATCTAACTTTCTATGAAGTTTTCATGGGGGTCAGAGGTGACACTTGTGTCCCCCAGGTGAAAATTCAGCATGGTCGATAGTGTATCCAGAGGGTTTATAGTATAACTGCCATCTGGTCGCATAACTGATGAGAGTTGAGATTCCTGAGACCTCTTAAGAATCTTATGTACTCTGGAGGTTTCATGGTAGGAATGACTATCTGAGCAGAAGGATCTCCACGAGTTGGATTTGGTTTTCCTGATTTTACTTTTAAATTTCCTTTGTAGGATTTTACAGTTAGACCAGCTAACTTCAGATTTATTTCTGACTGCTTTCCTGTGAGCCCTCTGAACCTCTAGGTGGAGGCTTTCAAGTTCATTGGTCCACAAGACTCTCTTGCTAGAAGAGTACATCTTTTGTTTGAGAGGGCATGATGCATGATAGGATTCAATAATGATATTTGTCAAGTGGTTTGCTTGGATATCAAGCTTTATGACTGAACAATTATTGTCTTACAGCCTGAAGGTTAATGACATATAACCAGGAAGCAGGAAGTCCTTATAAAGGTCCCAATTTGTGTTTTTAATGTTTCTGAAAATTTAGCTGGAATTTCATCTAATATGAAATTGTATAAGGTGATGGTCTGAAAGTGAGGGATTGTCACTTAAATGCCAGTTCTCAATAAGATTATAGATATCAGTTGAAGTTAAGTGTGAGGTCAATGACCTCTTCTTTTCTTTTGACAAATGTGGGGTGATTTTCCCTGTTTACCCAAGTTAGGTTGGTGTTCATTATAAGTTACATGAGTTTTTCTCCTCTAGGATTGGTATCAGAACTGCCTCATGATAGGTGGTGAGCGTTAACATCACCACCAATAATCATAGGAATATTGTTGATTTCACAGAAACTTACAAGATCTATAAATTCTTGTGGAGTGTTGAGGTCATAAGCTATTTAAACCAAGCAGAAATAAATGTTTCCTCCTAGTGAACTGTTTATGTCCTTGGTTATAATAGCAATCACATCCTCTGATGTGCATTGAGATAATTTCACAGAGTTTATATTTTTAAAAATGTAAATGCTAGTTCTAGATCTTTTATTAGGTCCTTCTGACGAAAAGAAGTGTGCGTTCATGGGCCCACCAAAGATTTTACCCTCATAGAAGCAAGGTTCTTGAATTAAGGGAACAAAAGTGCCTTGTTTACCTAATTGAGCAGCTAAATTTTATGAAGCTGCTCTGCTATGTTGCAGGTTTAGTTGACTAACCTTAACCATTAAGACTGGTTAAATGAGAGTTAAGAACTAACCCTGAAGGATTTTAGGAGAGACTTAGTTAAAAGCCGCCTCCTTAGCCCACGACTTCCCTTGAAGTCATGACAGGGAAGACCTAATCAGATGTCTTCCCCTGAGCCTCCAAAGAAGGCTCTGGTTCTGACTCCTTTCTGGTCTTCCCTTCTTCCATCAGCTGTTTCCTTGGAGGATCCTTGGGTGGAGGAATTGACTTTCCCTGTTGCCTCAGCTCCCTCAGCTGTACAGAGCCCCAGGTGCCACAGAAAAGCTTGAAGTTCTGGGCCTCCAGGTAATCCACGAGCTCAAGATTTACTCCCAAGTGTGTTACCTCCGTCTCCAGGGATGACTGTCTTGATAGTGATATTCTGAACATTCAGGCTCTTGTTGCAGGCTTCAAGGAGCTTGACGTTATCTTTTGGTGACCTGTTACCAGGAAACCAAGCGAAAAACCTCTTCAGGAAGGTCTGTCCCCTGGGGGCCATGGCGTGATAGCCGGGGGGAGGTTTCTTCAGGGCCAGGTAGATCATTGATTAGGGTCTTTATCACATCCACAGTCTCCTGGTCCTCACACATAATGTTGAGTCCATTCGGCTGCTGGACTGTTTTATGAACCCTACAGGTGGTGATAAAGCCGTCGATAATTCGGTCATCAGTCACAGAAGTGATAAAGTCCGTATCTGCCGACGTTATGTCTCTGGAGTCATCCTTGCAGATGATCTGCAGAGTTATTGCCTTCCTCACAGCTTGACTATAAAGCTATCGTTTCTTGAGGGCCATTTCCAGGGTGTCACCAGCAAAACCTCCTCTCTTACGAGAATCTTCATTGCTTGGATGACTCTCTTTCCCCAGTTTGGAGGTCACTCCAGAGGTCCCAGCTTTAGCTGTTTTCTCTGTCGCTCCCTTCTCCCTGGTGATTGAGATCCCTTCCACGGCCCTCTCTAGCCGTTTCCACTTCTTCTGGCATTGTCTCTTTTCTCTTCTTTTATTTACAACCTCCGTCATTGGTGACTGGTTATCCGCTTGTACATCTGACGCAGCTGGAGTCAGAATCCATCCCTACTGAGTTCAAGGCGTCCGTGCCTGAAGACACATTCACCCTTCCGCCAGCGGTTCTGGTTTCTGTAGTCCTAAAGAGAAGAGTGTCCGCACCCAAAGGTACATTCACTCCATCAGAAGGAGCTACACTGGTTAAAGTGGGGGGTTTTAGAGGATGTGTTTTTGTCTGATTCTGTTTTTTTTTATATCCATCTTGGTAATTGATTAAAGAAAGGGGGAGAAAAATTCCTTCCGATTTTCTAAGATCCAGTTGGGTGGGGCTAGCCTCATATTCAGTAGCCAGTAGTGACCTCGGAAGACCCCCCGCTCTGCCATACAGAACCCCGCCCAGGTACCACCTGGAACTATGAGGCAGGCGATATTATACACCAGCTGATAGAGCAGCCAGGACATGCTGGTTAGGCTGCCCCAGGTTTCTATACTATCTGGCGGCCTGAGACGCAAAACTCAGTTTTTCTTCTGTATCCTTTACATGGCTTCTTCCTCGAAGACCCCTCCTCTCCAGATGAAAGGTCCTCGGAATTTCACATCCTCTCCCCGAGTGCCAGTTTTTCCAGGGAGGAGTGGTTCGTTGGGTCGTCATAAGATTATTCATCATCAGACCAAACTTCATCCCACTAAACCTCAGTATGCCACAGGACTTTGTGGCAGTTACCCATTAGCACCACCCAGGGGACACGTGTGACGGATTATCATGGATGGATGGGGGCAGCATTACCCCCGAATGTTTACATTCTCTGCATTTCCCCTTTCACAGTAACAATATATATAAGAAAAATAAAAAATTTATAAAAGATTAAATTAGCAACGTTAATTTCCCTTCTTAATTCTAAAAATAGTAACCCCTCTCTGCACTGTGTCATTTCAAGACTGTTCTGTGTCATATGATTCTTACGTAATTATGATAATGCAAATGGAACTTAAACTCAACCAGCCAATAGTAATTTTAGAGCAATATTAACTATCCAATCAAAATGCTTTGAAAACCAAAACTAACTCAGTCTGACTTGAGATTTCGTCCTGAACATCACACACTTACTTTCCACGCTTTGGCCTAGCTAGACTGCAGTCTGTCTGCTTCTTCTTTTTGCTACAAAGTTTTCAAAAATGTAAGCCTTTTGGAACAGGCAAATTTAAAGTGCCAACATGTGTGTAACCGCAACATGTTTCTGAAATTAAAACTGAAGATTTAATGAACATTCCTCCTCCAATTTCCTGATCATTGCTCCTGAATATATTACACACACACACACACACACACACATGTATATATATATAGCTTAAATTTTATCTCCTTCGGTACTTTCCTATAACAAGTCTTCCATGAGGCATTCTTCCTCCTTAGTAAAATGATTTCCATAGGCTTTGACACAATGTAAATAATCCAGTTCTCTCAATGTTTTCCAGCAGCATATTTAGTACTGAATTTAAAAATTGTTCAAGATAAAATCATTTTAAATGATGAATGTTTGTATTTGACTGAAAATATTTTGAAATATATTTTCTAAATAATTTCTGGAAAAGAATTTTAATTTTGTTATTGTGTATTAATTATTATTATTATTTTTAAGTCTCAAAAAGCAAATGGAACAACAGACATCTTGTAGATTGCATCAAATGCTTGGAGATTTTCTAGCTCGAACAAATGAGCATGAGAAAGCTTTGCATCACTTTAGCATAGCTTTGAAGTAAGTGTGATTTAGTTTCATTTATTAAAAATAGTATCACAGAAATAGTATACGTAACCTTTAACTGCTGTGAGTGGTCTCTCAGACCGCATGACATTTTCCATTAAATGCTTCCACCCCTTAGAATAATTAATGGGTATTGCCATTCTTAGCACATTCCTAAACCAGTTGTCCGAGGTCATATACCTGCATTTGGCTAGCTCTATTTCTTCTTTTATTTTTAAAAAATGTTCCCCCCTCAGCAGTCTGTGGGACTGATTACAGCAGATACGATTCAAATTTCGGCCAATAAAGTTCATTTTTCGTTGTTACATATTTCGTTTTTTTATAAATATTCTTGAAATGGCTTCAAATGCGTGCAGGAAACATTCTATATACCTTACCCAAGACCAAATTGAATAAATAGTTCGAAATTGGTCTAATTTAGAAGTTCTTTGATGAAAGTTCCCATGATGAAATTATTGAGAGCAACCACGACACAAATTCAGAAATATCTGCCGATGAAAATGAAAATCCATGTTTTCCTTCTACAAGAGATTTTTTTATTGGAAAAAAAGAATTCAAATGGTCTATTCAATAGCCCAACAAGGGTGTTCGAACTCCTAGTCACAGTCGAAGTTGGCCTATGACAATATTCTTCAGAAACTTGGATATTTGTGCAATAAATGCATTTGTATTATTTCAATCTTATCCCATTATCTCCGAAAATGAAACGATAAGATTTCATTAGCAATTCAGTTGGTGCAGTCTCATGTAAAACAGAGGATAACTTAATTACTTTACCTAAAGAACTCAAACTTACTATAAGAAGAGTTTTTGGAATAAATGATGATGAAGGAAACATTGCGATCAAAGACAACAAATTAGATAAAAAAAAAAAGAATGTGCTAATATTTGTCCATCGAGCAAAAAAAAAAAAGAAAACAGCTTACAAATATATACCATCCAAAGAAGCAGTGTGTCTCTACAATGCAGTAGAAAAATATGTATAAAATGCAGCTCGAATTATAATTTTTAAAATAAAAATTAATTTTCTATATTCTTATTAAAGCATTCTTATCGCAAATTTTAACGTAAAATAAAAAAGTTTAATTTTAAAATTTACTTCTTCCATCCAGATATGTAAGCGAAAGAATTATTATCATAGTATATATTTTATTTTAATGAACTGATTTAAGTATAAAAAATGCTTTATATCTTAATGAAAATGTTAAATATATGAAATTAAACAACATTTATTCAAATAAGAAAAATAAAACAATATAAGATATTGTTTTTAGCAGAAGCGGTCTGAGTGACCGCTCACAATATTTATGCAACAATTTAAGTCACAGTAGCTAAAGGTTAAGCATGGGTTAAAAAACATAAATTTATTTTTTATATGTTAAAAAATTTATTTTGGCACAATAGTTTGAAATTTAATAGCTTTTAAATCGAAATTTAGGTTCTCAAAATTATGATCCAGTTATAGAAATTAAAAATATCATTTCATTTGAAAGAATAAATGCGAGTGTGATAGCATTGGTAGATGGTTACCTAAACATTAGGTACCACTTACGTTGACTGTCTGTGTGTAATAATTTGGATTGAAAATAATATGGTAAGATCTTGAGAAATTTTAATGTTATACTTGAATGAATTTGTTTATGTTTCTATATATTTTCTTTATTAATAATCTTAATTCATGTAACAGTTTGTTTAATATTTGTTTTTGCATAAAGCTATTGCATGATAACACCATATTAAATTGCATGCTAATATTGTCTGTTAATTTAAATACTTCTGAGAGAAATTATATAAAAAAAAATTTTATTGCAGTAAACGTCATAATAGTTTCAAGATACCTGTTTTTGTTAACATGATTTCTTTTATATCCTAAGTATGGACCCATCTAATCATAAAGCTGCTGAAGGAAGTCAGAGGGTAGAACAGAATCCAGAATCTTCAGAAAGTTTTGAAGTAGATGATATTGCAGATTCTGAAAATGAAGTAAGTTAACAATGGTTTCTTTTGAAAGGAATAAAAAGGGGAATTGTTTTGTATATTTTATTTATTTATTTTTACACACACACACACACCCAGGAAAAGAAAAAAAAAAAAAAACTTCGGTAGAGAGTTTATTGATTTTTTTGTAGAATTTTCAAAACATTTTTTTAAACATACTGAGCTTTTCTACAAAATAGATCTTGAAAAAAATTAAATTGTCTATGAAAAGGTTAAAGATATTTTTATATTAAAGTCCAGATAGTTTTCTTAAACATGTCTTCTATTTTATGGTAATTTGCACATGCATAAGTTTTCACTTCTTTTGAATACTAGACTGTAGCAAAACATTTATTTTTAAATCAAGGCATAGTGGATTAACTCATAATCTAGGTAGCCAGACAGCCTATTGTGGGCCAGTGCCTTTCTTTGAAGATTTCTCTATGATGACTCTTTGATTATCCAGATCCTGTCATTAACTGTTAGAAAATCTAACTCCACCGAATCAGCCCATCTCACTGGTGGTCTTCCATGCTTTTGGGTTCCAGTGTGTTTAGAAAGCAGTACTTTTTTTTTGTAACATTGTCATTTTTACATTCAGATCATTTAAGCCATCACATTCGTTCTGTTTTTTATATATTTAAGACACTAAGTTGTCTGTGTATATTATTTTCATGTATACTACAAAGAATACACTGAAGGCATTTTCTTTCCAAAGTTCAATAATTTATCATTGTCCTAGTCTCAGAAGCATATGTCAAAATAGCTCTGCATTTTGTAAATCAAAAAAAAATTTTTTTTTTTTTTGAAAGAAATCCAGATCTGAAAAACCTTATTATTTACCAGATATCTCTGCCTGACTTCAGGAAATAATCTATTATCAGTAGTAATAGTAGATTCCAAATAGACAAAACTCTGTACAGGTTCAAATTTATAGGAGTCTGTTTCAAGATAGGGATCTGGGATCTTTAGCATGTTTGTCAGCAACTGTGCCGATCTCGGTAATTGCAGTAGTACAGATACTACCCGTAATTAAATTTCCATTTGTTTCCCACAGTACCATACAACTCATCAGATTCAACTTTTCTACTTTTTTTATTTATGTCTAAACTGATCATTCTTAAGCTTATTACAGTCAAATTCTCTGCACTCTAAAATACTTTCATTAGAGATTCTTGATCTGATTTTGGCTGTTTTCAAAAAGTGACTACATTCCATATTAGCTCCATGATAAACTCTCACATTCATCAAGTCTGAATAATGCCTAGTATCAAGTTGATTAGCATAAGTGCTACATGGGGCATACCAAGTTTCCTTATAAATATTTTTATGTGGGAAAGATGTGCTTTCTATAATCATTATATATGAAGTGGTAGCAAAATCTATTAAATAATGTTTGTTAACATGACATCTAGACTAAATCTTCCTGTTATAAATTTTAAGTTCCTTTTCTCTACCCACTTTAGCATCCAGATCCCCCATAATAGCCTTTACTTCATATCAAGAGCAATTATAGTATATTTTGTCTAAATTATCTTGGAAAGTTTCCTTTTCTTTATCAGGCTTATCATTGGTAGCGGCTTGATATGATTGATCATTGGTAGCGGCAAAAATATATGATGCTAAAATTTTCCTGAAGTTCTAATTTATGTAATCTCAAGGTGACTGCTTAAAATTCAAAACCTGACGTCATATTCTTTTGCTGACAATAAAACCTGTGCCCTTGATATGTTTCTTAGGATAACAGCTGTAAAAAATAGTATGATTCCTTGTGTTCAAAATTTTGTTGCAAATCCATCTAATTTCTTGAATGGCAATAATATCAATTTTATACATGTCCAACTCTGCTGACAACAATGCAAAGCCTTGGTTCCTTAAAGAGTCAGAAAATTCCAACTACTAGTTTTCATATCCTTATTTCATTTACGAAATTGATTCCATAAATTGATTGGATTTTTTTTTTCATTGAATTTCGTAACAATAAATATTTTACTAGGTAGGGGTGTTGATGCTATGTCCAACTCTACTTGGAGGACTGGGCCCGTTATTTATAAACCCCAGGAATCCAGGTGCCCAATTATATCCCCTAAAGACAGGGTATTCATTTTAGTTGCCTCTTATTGGCATGCATGGACTACATTGTGACTATTCTTTCACGCCTGGTCACTATACAGGTGACATTTTAAACTATTCATTTGTTATATGTGAATTTTTTAATATTTTTTAGCTCAGAAAGGCAGTTAATTCTGAAACACGATTTTGCATTGTTTCACTTAGCATTCAAGTTTGTTGCCTTTTGGAAAAACTTAAGATCATAAGTTTTTCCAAATTTCCTTTCTTTCAGATTTAATCTGTCTGGTATTAATTAACAAACTAAACTGTTTTAAAATAAGTAGATGCGGTTCTTGAGAATTTTTTTAAAATTTATTTTCTAATCTGATTGATTTAAATAAAAAGGCATTTAATTCACAATATATCTAATTTTAAAAAATAAATATTTTTATGGAATTGCATTACATATTTTTTTCTCTTTTTAAATATTTAATGCCTGGATGATGATAAAATGGCAAGATATGTAGTCTAAGTGCTTATTCATTTTCTTCTTTAATGGCTTGACAGCTTTGGGTGAACCCTAGCCTTCTCCAGGCTTCCCTACTTTTGGCAACCCTTAAAATATTAAGATCTTTTTCAACACAATCAATCCATCTTAGTGGGGTTCTGCCCTGAGGTCTATTTCACATGGGCTTTTCCAGAATTTTCTTGCAGCAGCGATCCTCATTAATTCTAGCCAGATGGCCTGCCCCTTTAAGTCTCTATAATGTGACAAATTTTAAAATGTCAGGTTGTATGTTAATTTTATAGAGTTCTAAATTAGATCTTCTCTATGATCCACTCATTTGGACCCCACCAAGAATGCAACATAAGGTCTTTCGCTCAAAAATTCTTGGAGCTTCCTCATCACATAAAGCCAATGCCCAAGTCTCTGATGCATGAGTTAAGACAAATCTTATAACACTTTTGTAAAGCATATTCATCCTAATATCCTATAAAATGTTCTGTTATTCCACATGGTCCATGTCTACCGTATTAAACTTTAAAAGAGCCCTTAAATGATCATTAAAATCTGAACACTTTTAGTTTTTTTTTTTTTTTTTTTTTTAATATTCATAAATAATTGCTGTATTTTTCTTTTGTTTTGTTGTTATTAATTTTTTTAATTTCATTATTATGAGCAGAAATTTTCCATTTTTGGAGGGGGGTCAATGTATGTCTAAGCTGTTATTCAAAATTTATAAAATTATTAATAAGATAATATAGAAGGTAGTATTATTCTGTGTATTAAATTCATTAGAACAGTATATCAGGAATACTTGTTTTGCCAAATATATATATATATATATATGTCTATTATGAAAATGTTAATAAAGGATTAAGGATTAATTCTTTATTATTATTTCTTGAAGTGGTAATTTGCCTTAAGAAACATTTTTTTCTGAATCATTACCATGCAAAATTAAAATGTGACTCAAAGTTGAATGTGATAGTTTCTGTATTCAAAGCAGTACTACAGAAAGTCACTGTTTTGTTAATTGATTGGTGATTGAAGTATTATCATCTCAGAGTAAGACTGCAGTTCCATCATCTTCATTTAGCATTGCTTCTCATATTCCATTAACTAGAAGATTTTGCTTTTCGTGGCACATCTAAAAACTAACAGGCTTGCATCTCACATTATTAATCATAAATAAATGAAATTGGTTGCTGCCTATAAATTTTGCCGAGCATTTTAAAAAATATCATCTGACATTCTTCTCCTGTAATGCCCCACACATCAAAGTTTATATTAAAACATTTTTAGGATGCTTCCCTGATCTTACTTCAGTATCAATTTCTAAAGAGCTATTTTATATCAGTACTTGAGTGCACAAAAAATTCTGATATCATTGGTCAATTATAGGCAGTTTTAAGTATGAAATAAAACAGAAGTGTTATCATTTACTAAAAATGTAATTTTGATAAGATTATAACAGTAGACAGAACAAAATAATAAACTTCTTCATATCAAACTGTTAAGGGAAGAGCACAATTTATTATAGTATTAACTGAAATTAGGCTCCTAGGAATTTAATTCTTTCTCCCTTCTTCACTGCTATGGCAACAAAAGAAAACCGATATGAATGACATCCTGTTGCAGATTATTATGTCTTGGGACTTTATTTAGGTCAGACAGAAAAATGCTATGCAACTGCCCCCCTAACTTCTCAAGGGCTGAAAGTGCAGTCATGGCTAACATCAGTCACTGCATTATCATTGGCCATGGTGTGATTCTGTAGACAGGAGGTGTTTGTAAGTGACATAGAGGAACATTAATTACTCGAGAGGCAAATTACATGCATGGCAAATCTACTTTTTTTTCAAGTATTATATTCTCTAGTCCTAGACATTGGAAGGGAAAAAAATTCTTTTAAAAAAGAAATTATTTAAAATTTCTCCGAATCACCATAGATGGTTCCGAATTAGATAATTCTGAAATTTGGACTCTGTACTGTATTTCATTTCTTTGCTATATATGTGTGATTGTAATATATTTGTGACCATTTTTATATAATTTTCTTTTTTAGGGAGATCTTGAAGAAAGTGAAGTAGAAGCTGTTTGGTCTGATGTTGAATACGCTTAATTTCTAGTTTATGATATTTGTAAATATTGCATAAATGAAAGAAAAAACATATTTCTGTCTGTGTCTGTTCAGTGCAGTAACACTTTTATTTGCATAAAATCTGAAAATAAATTTTGAAATTTAATTTATTGCATATTAAATGTGGATTAATTTCTAAAAAGCCTGGAATACTATTAGGTTTTGGATACCTCTTAGAAGGAGAATTATTCATGAGGTTACATCTGGTTGCATTCCATGTAGGGGACATTCGTCTGAAGCCATAGCTACACAAACAGTTCCCCTTTCAACTGAAAGATAATTACCGAACAGCCCTTTTCAAGTACCAGGTGCAAATCTAGCCAGTCCTATTTTGTTTCAGAGAGGGACGAAGGTCTGATCATCCTATGCACATGTGCTGTATATCGTGCAGTTCCTTTAGAATTAATAACTGCATTGACCACAGAAGCTTTTGTTCTGCCTTTACAAAGATTCATGGCTAGAAGAAGTAGAGTTTCAGTCATCTACGCTGATAACGGAACAAACTTCGTAGGCACATCAAGACACTTAAAACAATAGATTGGAATGTCATTCAATAAAAGAGTGAACTAAAGAAGATAAAAGGAAATTTTAACCTACCAAGAGCACTGCGGTACGTTGGATGGTGGGAGCGTATGATACGCAGTATAAAAGATTATTGAAAACAGTTCTTTGTAGAGCTAGTCTAAATTATGAAGAAATTTCAATGGTTTTATGCGATTGTAAGAATACAATCGCTAAGAGACCATTACATCATTTGTTGGAGGAACCAGAGGAACCATTACCACACATTTCCTATGTGAAACCCCAATTCTATTGATTGTGATGCATTTGATTTGATAATATAGATGGAAGTGCCTTGAAGAAAAGGATATGATACTTGCAAAGTGTTCGAGATTGTTTTCGAAAGAGATTCCAAAAAGAATATCTATCTGAGCTTGTAAGATCCGACTTTTAAGACATGAGGTAATATTTCAAAAGGAGGTGTGCTTGTAGAATATGATAGTTCAAAAAGAATTAACAGGCTTTTAGCTAGAGTGTTGGAACTATTTACAGAAGGCGATGAGAAAAAATGAGTAGCTCAATTGAACTGGCAAATGTAGAAATTATCTGTCCTCTTCAATGATTATTTTCCTCGTAGATTGCATTGTCAGATTCAACGCTTCAGAATAAAGTTGGAAGCTCAGGACCCAGATTGCACTTTCAAAGGAAAGGTATGGTTTGGTTTGGTTTATTTGGTTATGGCAATGTCTCAAGGGCCTGTCTGCGTAAGGGAAGTTATGCCTTTGTGGAGAACTTTCTAAGGGAAACTGGCTTATAAACACATTACACACGAGGAAAATCATGAAAACGCCCATGCAGCCCTCCCTTTTGTGGGATTTGAATCTCGGACCAAACTCCCAATGTTCAGTGACTTACCACTTGGCTGCTGGTGGGCCTCAAAGGAAAGGAGGGGATTCGTTACTCAGACATTATGATTGAAGACCGCATCCTTCAGACTTGATATTACACAGTTATAAAATTACTTTAAGTCCTAAAATAATAAGTATTTGAAATGGATGACAGGTAAAAGCAACCCAAAAGTCTGAATTTATAAGTATCTACCTTTATAAACATTGACTAAAATGTCTGTGTTAGATTACAATTTTTACAGAGGATGTTGCATATCGATTGTTATCGGTTTTAGAATCGGGTTTTTATTTTGTTTGTATTCATAATAACCAGACATGTTTTAATATAGACAAAATGTTTAGTGAGTAACTTGTGATAATGTCTAAGCACTGTAAGTTAGTAAACGTGTCTTAGTATGAAATAAAATATTTAGTTTACGACTATAAGAATCTTCTATGTTAATTATCTTGAGGACTTACAACACCAGGGATTTCATTTTCTTATTTTGGAACATGATATTTCCATGGCCTTGTGGACTTGTAAGCTCTCTTGCCAAAGTGTTGGTGGAAATGACAATTATTTGTGCCACTGTTATTTTTGTAAGGATTCTTGAATTCTAATCTGTATCTTCGTTTTGGTGGACTGGAATCTCTATGTGTACTCATTCTTGCAGTTCTAAATTTGATATCTGTTTCTGTAAATTTTGAGTGACATAGTTATCAGATGGTGGAGAACAATGTGAGCTGCCTGAGGTGAACTAGGATTTGATTACCATATCATATGAGTGATTGTTGATAGGTTGGACAAATCATCGCTGCTTATAGATAAAACTTAATTTGCTCTGCATATTAAGTGGCAGTAGTTGCATCCATAAGACTGCACTTTACTTGCTTCTTAAATTGTTCAAAGTCCGTATATTAAGTGGTAGTCATTGCATCCATAAGGTTTTTAAAACTTCATCCTGCACCTGCTCCATCGGCAAATTGCGTATTGCGCAGAGAAGTTGAGATGGTTTCCTATCATCCAATTCAGTCAGAAGTTTCTGAGTTTTCTGTAATTCATAATTGGCAAAAATTTCAGTATGCCTCTTTTTAAGGTTTTTTTTTTAAACAAACTCTAATGTTTTATTTTTGTTCGAAACTCTATTGTTGCCACTTCAGCAAAAGGAAAATCGAGCAAAGAGTTTGACAGGTAAATTCAGTATTGCAAAATGATGTTGCCCGCATTGATATTAACTCTTGTTGAATGCATGGAGAGAACTAATTTTTTGGGATTGCTCATTGTTGATGTTAACTCGTCAAGCACTCAAAAAGAACTAAAAGTTTTTGACTGCTCAATGATTTCTCCCAGACTGTTTTTGATTATTCTCATTTACATAAATATTACTTGTAAACAGTGATGATCTGATTGCATCTATTTAATGTTTTAGTAGTTTGAGATATAACTACTGATTATACTACATGATATTCTAAACACTTGTAGGAATATCTCTAAGGTAAATTCAAGAGTTCTGATATATTTCTCTTGATAAGAATAAATTTTATCAACCTATTATTGGACTTACGCATTCAGTCTATTACCAACCCCTACACACATAACAATGTAGATGGGTATTTACATCTGATGTTTAGTCAACAAAATATTTGTGATGCAAGTTCTAAAATGAACAGAATTTAAAGCAGTTAAGCTTTACTGGTGTTCAGCAGTCTTATCCTCTTTCTCACTAATGGGTGTTTTCGCTTTATGTGCTTTCATTTCATTTTTATTATATTTTATGTGTTATATAAGGGAAAAGGCAGTGAAATGGGAAAATTTCAGATGAGATGTATCCTGATCAAGGAGAAGAAAGATATTTTATGTCCAGAACAAGAAAAAAAATTTTTTCAGACAATAAGCTTATTATTTCGAAGAACGGTATCAAATTTAGTATTAAAGACTGGGTTAGTTTAAATTCTGCACTAGAGCTATTGATGAAAGCATTGATTTAAATGACATTGTTTAACTAGTAGTGCTGATAAGAGATCTTGATGAGAAATTTGAAATTACCAAAGAACTGGCATGCATGCGGTCATTAAAGGGAACTATAATGAGATTTGACATTTGTTCCCAAATGTTTGGAAGGGCTTTGAATTTTGAAAGTATTTAGAACAAACATGTGCAGTATTATGACTGCTGGGAGCTCATAGAATGACAGGAGAAAACCAAAGACACGAGATCTTTTTTCTCATATTGTAGAGTCATTAGGTTATTTTAAAGCAGGAGACACGAAAAGTGTGCAGTGCCTTTGCCCAGGACTCGAACCTGGATCTCTTGAATACGCTCCGAATGTGCTACTATTACACCATGAAGGCAAGCTGGAAGCAGAGAGAAAATCACTTCTGCATTCCCCTTTTTAAAGGGCGACTGGGAGGGGGACCCAATCACCAAATCCTGGTGGTGACGAATTATTCCACCTTTTAGTTAGGACACCATTGTAAACTCATTAGGTTATTTTGAAGCAGGATGCGGGGAAAATGTGCAGTGCCTTCCACGGGAGTCGAGCCTGGAGCTCTTGAATATGCACCGAGTGTGCTACCATTACACCACAAATTCATACTGGAAGGAGGGAGAAAATACTTTATAATATGAACAATTAAATGTAAAGATACAAGGGAAAAAAACTGCTTATCGTCGATATCTAGTCACATCTCAAAGGTTTTGAATGGGATCTATTTCTGGGGCAGCTAGCTAAGAACGATTTATCTAGTTTCCTGAGGTAAAATTCAATACCCTCAGTAAATAAAGACAAGTTTAAGAGTATTGAAGATGGCCTGAGAAAACTGCATTTTTGAGTTTGAAAGCAAATTTTAAAATTTCAGTGGCATTCAACCAGAACTGTATATTTTCACCATGCCTTTCAAAGTAAATTGTGAAGCAGCGAGACCAGATTTGCAGCTTGAATAATTCGAGTTATTATCTAATAATCATCTCAAGCAGTTGTTTCTCAGTGTTCCAAAATGAAAGTTTAGCAAATCGTTATTGAACATTTGCCAAAGTTAATATCTCACGCCCAGAAAATTTGTGCTATGTTTGCTTCATCTTGTACATGTGAATACATGTTTTCTACCATGAACCTTGGAAAGAATGCTATTAGAAATAGAGTGACAGTTGAGAACTTGGCGTTTCTTCTCAGAATTAGTACATTTCAGTTCCATCATGAATTTATGGAACTTTTAAAAATGCAGTTGCAGTTTGATCCATCACATTAATATTTATATATTCTTTATTTTATATTCTAATAAATTATATTGGCCTGCTCCCAAAGAAGTTTGCCCCTCACTGATCTAATTGGATTCATTGATCAAAAATGTTAATCGTCAGTTTCTTACTAAGCATATAGTTCCAGATTTTAATTGAAGAATATTGTTATCCACCCAAATCGATGTTTTTTTATCATCTTAATTTTATTTGATTCTTTTCCTAACTAAACTGCACTTACAGAAGCTCGTTTGCACTTTTTTTTTTTTTGAAAGAGATTTTGATAATTAATATTTATGCATAAGGGGCGTATTTTTTTGCGGCTATTTGGCGACCTGTTAGCCTTGATTATTGGGTATAACTCTGCCTTGAACTTCCTTGAAAGTAAACTTTTTCTTAGCACTGTCATGGGTCATTTTCCAAAGTCTGTCCGGTGTTCTTGGATACCATTTTCTTAAAGCTTGTTTAAACAAAATGAAAGAGAAAATGTCTTTATCGACTTTTGCTCTTTTAGTCTCTGGATCTTTTGGACTGAGCAAATGTCCTTATGGAGAAGAATCAGGTGATTTTAGAAGTATTTCTTTAAATGGAATGCTTCAATACTTGTTTCTGATTCTTTCTTTGCTAAATAAGCGGCAGTTGACGTCGACTGTGACTAGAGGCTTTGTCCGTACAAAACTTTAATATATGGATGTCCTTTCCATATTAGGCTGGAATTTCTTTTTAAAAAGTTAGTTCTAAAACATTCGACTGATAGTACAGTGAATTAATATGAGCTTTACTTGAGATTTCTCTAAATTTTAGTTTACCGTTGTAACAAAATTCTGTAACTATTGTGAAACTTGTTAGGAACTTTTTTGTACATAGACAAAGCCATTTCTTATGGTCATTTTCGTCATCTGAACAACAGAGAAATAATTTCGATTTAATTGCATTCACCTATACAGTGGCTCACATTTATTTTCGGGCACTTCTTTTTTTCTATTTTATTTGCAAATGTCAATTATCAAGCATTCTTTTTTAGCAACATCGCTTTTTTTTTTCGCATGTATTATTGACTTTGTTTTAAAACCTGCATATTTTGGAAAAAGTTGTTCAAGACGTTTTTAGTACAAAAAATAATTCATTAAAAAAATTTTTAAAACAAAGTCACATTCAGAACAAAGAGTATATGTTTAATAAAAGCCTGAAAATAACGGGACATTCAAAGTTTCGTTGTAGACCTTTTAGCTGAAATTACACTTTTCCTGCCCCTTAGCATAGACTCAACTAATATTTTGGAGTAAGAGTGCTTCATTTGCTCTCTCTTTACATAAGAATTGCTTTTAATAGAGTTTTTGAAGAAGTATCACGTTTCCTTATTCTTTTCTCCAAAGCACTCCCTACATATTCTGTAGGATCTAAGTCCAAAGAATATGAGAAGTTTAAATAACTTCAGAATAGTTATATAATAACCACAAGCGAGCATTTAGGGTTGTATGTTTATGAACGTTATTCTCATAGAATTTGAATGTATCGAAAGATCCAAGTTTTCATTAAAAATATTTGTCTATTTATACCAATTAATATTATTTTCCACGTGCGCTAAATTACATGTTTTAAAGGTAGTGGAACATTCCCAAACCATTATGCCTCTTCTACCTTCCATAACATCATCCAATAGAATTTTCGAATTCAATTCTTAATACGGATTTTGCTATCTATATTAATTTGTCTTTCAGCGGC
The DNA here is from genome assembly GCF_044657685.1 of Stegodyphus dumicola. Taxonomy (NCBI): domain Eukaryota; kingdom Metazoa; phylum Arthropoda; class Arachnida; order Araneae; family Eresidae; genus Stegodyphus; species Stegodyphus dumicola. The sequence goes on along the minus strand of NC_140776.1, from coordinate 88,144,845 downwards.
AGCAATATTAGATTTGATTTTTCTGCAAATATAATATTGTTCTAATACGATAAAACTTTGCTTGTCATGGATTTTGCGAACGCCAGGCGTATTTTCCATTTTTCTTGTTTACGAAGAATTTTCGTCTTGCTGATCACCGGTTGTACCTGTGTTCCCTACATGATTTTTTAAAAGCTTCAGGTTATTTTTTATTGCAAAACTTTCTTCTAAATATGCTGAAGGTTTTACAGTACTAATTTTTAAACGTTGTTTGATTTTTTGTAGAAGAAATCTGCTATTCCATGCAGTGAGGTTGGAGTGTATTATAGACTCCAGTGCATTTTCAATAGTTCCACGCAAATTCCATCCTTTTATTTCATCAATGATAGTTAAACACTTTACATCAAGATTTTTTTTTTAATGTCTGGAATACTTTTACCATCTTTAAAAAGATGAATTATTAAATTACTAATAGAATTAATCGTTAATTTGCGGCGTCTTGCCATTCACTTTAGATACGGGACTGATAATATATTTTGCTAGACAATTAAAATTTCCAAATGCAGATTATAACTTCTTGTGATGTACTTTTCATTTAAAACAAAAAATTACAACAACAAACATTGTTTATCAGAATATTTCAACAAGACTTTGGAGTTAATTAACGATGAGAAATGACAAATTATCGAAGCTCAAATATTTTAAGCTGTATTATACAATGGCTTCAATTTCAGCTCATTAGAATTCTAGACAATGTCTGTGAAGGACTGCAGGCTTAAATGGGAATATATAATCTGCCCAATAGCATAGTATAAGTTTTTTAAATAACTTTTGTCTATTTATACCAATTAATGTCTATTTATACCAAGTGTTTTCTCCCTCTTTTCTGCATGCCTTCATAGTGTAACGATAGCACACTCGGCATATATTCGAGAGGTTGGGTTCGAGTCTGGGCGAGAGCATAGCTCATTTTTCATGTCTCCTGCTTCAAAATAAACTAATGACTCTACAGTGGCGCCCAAACTAATAGGTGGTGATGATGATTCTTCACCCTCAGGATTTAGCGTTTGGGTCTCCTAATTCCCAGTCGCCCTTTAAAAGGGCATCATATAAGGTATTTTCTCTCTCCCTTATGCATGCCTTCGTGGTGTAACGGTAGCACAGTCGGGGCGCATTCGAGAAGTCCAGGTTCGAGTCCCGCAGAGGGCATTGCTCATTTTTCATGTCTCCTGCTTCAAAATAATCTAATGACGCTACAAACTAATTGCATTTAGTACACTATAATTTTATGTTCCCTGGGTGATATCACGAACATCATTGCTTTGCATTCACAGTAAGTTGGATCCAACATAAAAGTAATGGGGAAATTACTCATTCCTTAATATTATAAGATCTAAAAGAAAAAGCGAACATTACCTAACAAGAGCGAAATGCAATTTCTACTTTGAACTTTCTGTTGCCATGTGCATGTGGTAAAAGGCAAACATACAGCTTATGAATAAAGTGGTGAAAATGAAAGAGTGCGATAAATGACTCACTAAGTGCATTTTAACACTTTATCTGCCGGAAGTCCATTTATTGGCGTTTTTAGCCAACTTTTACTCACAGGAAGCCTGTATTAATCGGTTAATCTGCTTTTTGTTGGCAACTCGTTTTATTAGTTAATAGTTTTCTGTTAATGTTCATCGGATGGGGTTTATTTTTTCAATCAGAAATATTAAAGCTTTATCATATTAAATAAATATTGTAAATATATAATATTAATGTATAAATAAATAAATAAAATAATTTTAGCTAATTATTAAAGGTGTTTTTAATATTTTTATTGCAGTAATTGAGAAGGTGATAACATGACAGTGTTGAAGCACGTTACAGCGTTTGATCCTGGCTGAATAACTAATTGTATGGGGACTTTCTAAGAATGTTTGTGTACAACCATGCCAAAATTTTAGGAATGGGAAGTGGATTTCAAAATCTTTTTCAAAACACGTGATCAGAGAATCTAACATATATCACTATCATATGCAGAACAGATTTGTAAAATCATTAAATAAGAAACGGATGTAATGGTTGTGGTGTTATTTAAATTATAGTTCATATGGAGGGTGTTTACAATTTTTAGAACGGTTTCGGGGCCGTTTAGTTAATATTTAAAATGTAAAGAGTATTTTTTTGAATTTTCAAACTTGATAGCCTTTTTTATGGATTATCAGTCTGCATCCTGATTTCCATCAAAGAAGGACTTTTCGCAGAATTTCCAGAGATATGGATTTACATTTCTCCTTCAGTGCACGTTTCCATTCTCCTCCAGTAATCCTCAGTCATGGTGGGACTGCGCTTAGAAAGAGCTCTTTTTAAACGACCAAAGGCTATAGATGAAATATCAGAAGATTTTGCAGGAGTACGTTGAAAAGATAGATATCCAGTCTTCATTTTTTCAAGAAACAATGGTACTTTTCGAAGCATGGCTTGTTGGTTTCTCTTGATGAAGTTTTACTTTTTGAAAGTCATTAAGATAAAGAAGTGGAATTCCTTCTGTAAGTAAAAAGCGTAAAACTTTCTCCTAAAAGTACAACTGAGTTGATTTCAACTTTTTTTTTTCATCTTTTTATTATTACTTTTCCATTGTAAGAGAATTCTGCGACAATCATAATTATTTACCGAAATTTTCTTTGAATTAACGGAACAAGATTTGTACACATTTTCATTTTCAATAATATATAGACCGTTTTTCATTGCAGTTGTTTAGGTAAACCCATACGTCTTTAAAGGTCAGAGAGCATTTTCATTTGTCTGCTGCTAAATAGTTTTTATACAGATTTGTACAAATTGTTCTGCATTGAGCCACATTCCTCTGCAAAATCTCTGCTTAATATTATGTTTTTTAGCTTTTAAATAGTAAATCTTGATTTATTATTTTATTTATTGATGCTACTGACTTGTTTAAAGACTTTGCAATTGATTTCTGCGTCAGTGGATTTTCTGTTGCTACCAGTGATTTAACTTAAAACGTTAGAAACAATGCGTATCTTTTTCGACTATGTGTTTGAAAGATATGCAGAAGTAATGATTGACGGTTTTTCCCTTTCCAATTAATAATGTTGCTTATTTTGCACTTAGAAATTTTTATTACCAAGCATTGCACAACGATTTCGTATTACGGAATAGAAATATTTCTCTTCGGAAAGCTCAAAAACATATTCTTCGATCCACAGCTGGTTTACATGCGATATTTTGAAAAAAGTAGCAGAAGATAATTCTCATTTCAAATAATAAGCTGGTTCCAGTTATTTGTATTCTAAAACATTTTTTTTTTCAATCTATCGAAATCTTTCTAAAAATATGTAAACACCCTCTGTAATAAGCTGTTTTCAAGCATCGAAATTTTTAACAAGAACTTAATTTGGTTCTTAATGTTCTGAAATTATTTTTATTTTTTTTAATTTATAAAGTGTACAGTATTTACATGTAATGTAAATTATCCATCATAAAGAAGATCAAGTGCCACTAATTCAAGAAATCAAAAGTTGAATAAGTGTAAAAATTCCAAATATTCTTATTACTCAGGTTTTATTTGCTGCCATTTTCTACAACTTCATTCAAAAAATCTGATGTGGACTCCACGTGACTTTTCTTATATGGCCTATAAAATTATACACATTTTTTGCTGCACTTCATTTAAACATATTTCCTGGAATTTCGTTAGGGATATATTTCTCATTCAGTTAATTCAGTTCTCATTTCGCGGCAAGGCAAAATTACATAAAAACTCAAAATATCTTTACTAAAAATTGTAAAATACAGAAATACCTAAAACACCAAAAGTTAAAAACAGTTTTAAAAGAAATTTTTGCAATTAAAATTGGAATTTCTACGCCAAAACAAGCACAGGAAGAGAAAACTTTCGTTTCAGAAAACTGAAAGTTAAATTTTGGTCCTACTGTGAAAAAAGACACTGAAGTTGGTGCACAAAGTGACTTAATTCACTGTACTACTAAGAATTTTAAATGTAAATAAACAGCTGCCACTTACACATTTAAATTGTTAATAATTCTGGAACTAGTGCATGCAAATTAACTAAAGGTATGAAAATCTTAACCGGAACAAAGGAACAACATAATTCAATCACCCTTAAGCAAAAATTGCACAATTTACCAATATATAAGAACAAATAACAGAGCTCACTGAGCCAGGTAAGAGGATGGGGGTGTATATATACATATATATACGTTTGGTTGGGGCCGATTTCAGCAAAACAAGAGCTATACAACTAGGCGTTATAGCAGCTATTGTAATAATTTTCAAAAATTAAATTTAGATAGAGTGTATAGGAAAAAAATTTAAAAATGTGTGAACCACATTGAATGAAAACAACTCGTGCAAATGAGAGCTAGATTTCTCCCTTAAACCTTGTGAAGCCTCTAAAAAAAAACATCATTGCAAATTTCTAATACTAAACCATTTGCAAATACTACAGAACCAATATTACCTACCTATTTATAATAATTAACCGTTTGCAAATAATACTTACTCACGCTTGTACAATTTGCAAATTTCTAATACTAAAAAAACCTCCTTGAAGAAAAATTCTTATTTCACACTTATTTCCATAAGAAATTGATAAGATTTCTGCTGTATACTTTATGCTCAAGTTTCTGACATCTGTTGTAAACCAGATAAGCAAGCAAGATTAATTTATGTAGGTGAATGATCAACCCAGTTAGGAAAAAAAAAAGCCTGTTATTTTCAACAATCGTCTACTTTGTACATAAAGAATGACAAAATACTATCTATTTGGAAAAGGTAATGTGGCGGTCAAGATATGAGGTTTTTTTTTTTTTTTTTTCCCCCCCCTTCAAAAACTTGTTCTGCGTAAAGAGAAAAATTCTGCATTTACTTGCACATCTTTTTTCCATGCGTACTTTATCATAACCTTTCAGTATACCATTATCAGACATCTTTAATTATAGTAACGTAATAAGTATGGAAATATAGCCAAGTATATTATATAGCAAAATCAATTGATTAATTAATTAATAAGAAAATGAATAAAAATAAAAGAAGTCTGGAAAGGTTCAGATTTTAACGATCGCTCAAAAGTTTAATATCAATAAGCATTATTGATAGAAATGGCCCAGCTGCAACAGCGAAACAATTTATAGGATATTAGATAAATATGCACTTAAGCTAACATCTTAAAGTTATATATCTTTTGTATATTTAAAAAATCTGATGTGTACACCACATGACTGCCTTGTACGGAATATTAAATTATACGCATTTTTTCTTGCATTTTATTTAAACTTATTAGATTGAATTAAACCTACTTCGCCGACAGCGCATAAACCACAATAGAATACATGCATTCTTTAAAATTCACTTTGTTTACCATAGCGACACTCTGGCGCTAGGTTTACTTAACAGTATTATATTTCATTCATATTATAACTCAGAATGCACAAAATGTATATCATTTAAAGAATTACCTAATCGTTGCCACATGCTCTATTCAAATACTATAATAAAGCTAGAACTATGTATAAAAGAAATTAAGCAAACAAAACAAAAAAGAAACAGTTTTTCACAGACGATTGAGTATTTCTCATTTAATTAATTCAGTTCTCACTTCGCGAGAAGGCAAAAATACATAAAAACTCAAAATATCTATATTAAAAATTACGAAGTAAATCTCAAACGCTTGTTTCCTCGAAAAAATTCCAGAAAGAATTAAGCATGATTTAATTGGCAATAATAAATGAATGCGTTATCTTTGTTGTTGCGAAGCTAAGTTTCTCTAGATTGGCAACAAATCCACTAGTCTCCTGTTTCACATGTAAACATCAATGGCCATCATTAAAAACAGGCTTAGCGGCAATTAAACAACTTTAAAATTGCTGATAATTCTAAAAATATTGCACACAGATTTACTAAAGGCATAAAATCCTTAACTGGAAGATAAAAACAATATAATTCAATCATTTTTTAAAGAAAAAAATGTACAATTTACAAACATATAAGAGTAAAGAAACTGAAATCACTGAGCCGGGTAATAGAGTGGATATATATATAAATATATTTATATACGTTTGGTGCGGCCGATTACAACCAAAATACGAGGTGCACATCTACATGTTATAGCAGTCCTATATACAAAATTTCAACGTTCTGAGGCTACTCGTTTTTGAGTTATGCGAGATACGTACGTACTCACGAACGTACGTACATACATTCGTACAGACGCCACGAAAAATTCTCTTCAGAATTAATTTTAAAGCAGTTTTATAATTTTTTTGAAGGAAAAGAGTATTTTATTCTGTTCTTACGTACAGATATCAAGTAAAAACATCGTTAAATTGCATTCGATAGCGGTCAAAATGGATATTTTCGTTGAAATATGCTGCCTGAAACTTTTCGCGATTACAATACTTCCTTTTTACTTCGCACAAGGAAGTAAAAATGAAAAAGTAAGTAATGCAATTCTGTAAATTTATCTGATTTTTTAATTAGATATATCATAAATTTAAATTCAATATATTTTTATTAAAATCAATTAGATTAAAAAGTAAAAAAAAAAAACTTAATAATATTATTAGAACAGTATCTATTGCTTTTAAATGTTTAATTTTTTTTTCCATATCAGACAGATTAAATATGAAAGGACAATATCTTACGTTTTTCGAATTGCAACAAACTCGAATGAGAAGTGAAACAAAGCATTTACAGGAAACCACGAAGAATTAAGTTTCGAAACTAATAGACTTAATCTTTCCTGCTTATCTTGCTTCCCCTTTATTAGCTCGTTTGGAAACAAAAAATAAAATAGAGCCCTTTATTTATTTAGTTTTTCCTAGGAAGTGTGTAATTATTTATGAAGTACTTAGCAATTACTTAAAATACCTTATATAATCTCAAATTTCTTGCTTTCCTACTAAGTTTGTGCCTTGATAATCAAGAAGAGAAAATTATACTATATATACCACTTTTGAGGAAAGAGTTAAAAGAAGAATTTGACGGATTAAAAAGTAAAATATGAATACAGAGTGAGTACAGTGGGTGATCGGTTAACGAACATAATCCGTTCCAAGATTATGTTCGCTATCCGAATTGTTCGTTAACCGATCACCGATTTACCATATATGTTAATGGGAATTCGATTAATTCGTTCTGGAGATCCTAAAAATTAAATTTAAAAAAAATTACATGTGCAAGTATAATTTCTTAGTAAGTTTATTTATTACAAATATAATACATACATATAGTCTTACTTATTAATCAATACTTTTCCTTTCTTTGGGCGTTAAAGAACATGTCCAATGTCGATTGTTTTTCTCTCTCCTTCAGGACTTTTAGGAAATGATTTATAGAAATGTCGTTGTAGAGATCAGCAACCCTATTGACATCAGCTTGGTTTGGGTGCTGTTTTAAGACTGTTGCTCTGACATTCTCTCACTTCTTCAAAAGATCTTTAACGGCAGATGTCGAAATTGCTCCTCTTTCGTCTTCCTCTTTTTCAGAAGGAAACACATTTCGCTGAGTTTCTTGGTGTTCCTCATTCAAGATTCCTTGGAGTTCTTCTGCCGTCAAGTTACCTTCATGTTCCATTATGAGCTCTTCAATGTCATCCTCGTTCACCTCCAGTTCCAGATCTCTCTCAGTTGTTACAATTTCATCCATAATTTCAAGGGTGTCACCCTGATCACCGCCGTCTCCTTGAACGAGGAATGGACACAGCTTTAGCCAGGCAGAAACCAACTGTCGTTGAATGATTTATGACCACGCCTTTTCAATAAGACGAATAGCTTCGAGAATGTCAGATTTTTCTATCCAAAACGTTTTTAAAGTCATTTTTGAGGAGAATTAGCATGCATCAAAACATCGCCGAAACAGCGCACGAGTGTACAATTTCTTGAAACCTGCAATAACCTCTTGATCCATTGGCTGAATCAGTGAAGCCGTATTCGGAGGTAAAAACTACACTGTCAGCCAGGGAAAGTCTATCAGCGAATTATCTTCAAGGTCCTTTGGGTGCCTTGGTGCGTTGTCCAATAGCAGCAATGCTTTCAATGGCAAGTCATTGGTATCAAGGTAATCCCTGATGCTCGGGGCACAAACTCCAAATAGCCACTCTTTGAAAAGAACCTGCGTGACCCGTGCCCTCTGATTCGATCTCCACATCACTGGCAGTTTTCTCTTGATTATGGAATTTTTTTTAATGCTCTAGGATTCTCAGAGGGATAAACGAGAAGTGGTTTAAGCTTCATATCACCACTAGCGTTGCTCCCAAAAGTAACGTCAATCGGTCTTTCATGGGTTTATGCCCAGGAACACTTTTCTCATTTTTCGTGATGTAGGTACGGTTCGGCATGCGCTTCCAAAACAAACCAGTTTCACCACAATTAAATATTTGTTTTGGACAATACCCTTCTTTTTCAATGAATTCTTAAAATTTGACATGGAACCTCTCAGCTTCTTCTTTATCTGCACTATGAGACTCACCATGCATGACCACGTGTTTAATGCCAGATCTTCTTTTAAACTTTGCAAACCAGCCAGTGGTAGCCTTGAATTCTAGATTTTCGGATGACGAACCTGGAGTTTGTTCTTTCATGTGCTCAAAAATTTCTCTAGCCTTCTCTTGAATGATGACCATACTAGTTACATCTCTTTTCATCTCCCGTTCATTTATCCAAACTAAAAGCAAAATCTCCATGTTTTCATGGATGACACTTCTTTGCTTCTCAGATGTAATTTTCGTTACTCCTTTAGCGGTTTGAGTCTTCTTGATGATATCTTTCTTAGCTAGGATTGTGCCTACTGTAGACTTGTTCAAGCCGTACTGCCTAGCAACATCAATCATTTTTTGTCCACTCTCTACTTTAGTTAAAATCTCTTACTTGATTTTTATGGTGAGCACAGTTCTTGACACTCCACTCTTTTTAGGTCTCATAATATTGTCAGATTTTCAGGTTTTTTACTTCTTTGTACGAAGTAAAAAGGAAGTACTGTAATCGCGAAAAGTTTCAGGCAGCATATTTCAACGAAAATATCCATTTTGACCGCTATCGAATGCAACGATGTTTTTGCATGATATCTGTACGTAAGGACAGAATAAAATACTCTTTTCCTTCAAAAAATTATAAAACTGCTTTAAAATTAGTTCTGAAGAGAATTTTTCGTGGCGTCTGTACGAACGTATGTACGTACGTGCGTACGTATCTCGCATAACTCAAAAACGAGTAGCCTCAGGACGTTGAAAGTTTGTATATAGGACTGCTATAACATGAAGATGTGCACCTCGTATTTTGGTTGCAATCGGCCGCACCAAACGTATATAAATATATTTATATATATATCCACTCTGTTACCCGGCTCAGTGATCTCAGTTTCTTTACTCTTATATGTTTGTAAATTGTACATTTTTTGCTTTAAAAATGATTGTAATATGTTGTTTTTATCTTCCGGTTAAGGTTTTTATGCCTTCAGTAAATCTGTATGCAATATTTTTAGAATTATCAGCAATTTTAAAGTTGTTTAAATGCCGCTAAGTTTCTTTTTTTTATGGCGGCCATTGATTGTTTACATTTGAAACAGCAGACTATGGATTTGTTCCCAATCTAGAGAAACTTAGCTTCGCAACAACAAAGATAACGCCTTCATTTATTATTGCCAATTAAATCGTGCGCAATTCTTTCTGGAATTTTTTCAAGGAAATAAGTGTTTAAGATTTACTTCGAAATTTTTAATAGAGATATTTTGAGTTTTTATGTATTTTTGCCTTCTCGCGAAGTGAGAATTGAATTGATTGAATGAGAAATACTCAATCGTCTGTGAAAAACTGTTTCTTTTTTGTTTTGTTTGCTTAATTTCTTTTATACATCATTCTAGCTTTATTACAGTATTGGAATAGAACATGTGGCAACGATTAGATAATTCTATTCTTTAAATGATATAAATTTTGTTCATTATGAGTTATAATATGAACGAAATATATAAGTTAACTGTTATGTAATTATTGGATTGTATAACAGTTAACTTAGTTTCCGTTATATAATTATTATATAAGTTAACTGTTATATAATTATTAATACTGTTAAGTGAATCTAGCGCCAGAGTTTGCTGTGGTAAACAAATACTAGAGTGAATTTTAAAGAATGCATTTATTCTATTGTGGTTTACGCGCTGTCGGCGAAGTAGATTTAATTCTATCCAATAAGTTTAAATGAAATGCAAGAAAAAATGCGTATAATTTAATATTCCGTACAAGGAAGTCATGTGGTGTACACATCAGATTTTTTATATAAGGCGTTTAGAGAAACGCATACGAAAATCACAAGGACAGAAACCAACTATGGTACACAATTGGCAAAGTGTCGTCACATACTACCTAACGCGTCGTACGGTGCTGCCTCACTGTTACGTAGTATGAATGATGACGTGTCAGCGCACTCGCACATTCAATGATGACGTGTCAGCGTACGCGCACATTCATTTTCAGGACGAATTGAAGACTGGTGTCGGGTGTTCCGAGAGCCGAGAGGTTTTCGTTAGAATTAGTTTGTGTTCGTTATCCGAATATTATTCGTTGTGCGAACACAAAAATCTTTCCTGAAAGTGTTCGTTGTCCGATTTGTTCGCTGTCCGAACTGTTCGTTAACCGATCACCCACTGTATAAAATATAGTTAAAACTGAAATATAGAGTGCATTATAGTATATATTTTTATGTGCTTTCTAATCCTTTAAATAGGTAGTATCTAACTGGATAGTCGCGAAATCGGCCTTTGAAGCAATTTTACACGCCTCGGGAATGCAATTCAATTTGTACTTTTTGTAAATATGGTGCTTATAATTTGAGAGATACAGATATGGACTGGGTTTACATGCTCGACAATTACTGAAGGAAATATGGACAGAATGAATAGGTTATTGGGACTTTGCCAGTGTATGCTTATATGCCAAATGAGGTTGGGACCAATTGAGGTTTATTACCATCATTACTATTATATTATAATTATTAGTATTGAGTTGGTATTTCTGATGCGTGTCTTGTTGAATTAATATCGTAAATAAAATTATAATAATGATTTTAATTAAAAGATAAAACTGAAAACCACATCTTTAACAAAGAGTAAAAGAAAAGTGGGCAAAATGTGACGTAATCTGTTCCAAATTAATGCAGTATATATCGCCATCATAATATGAACCACAAAGAAAAATTTGAAATGTTGAAAAGCAAGCTGAGGGAATAAAAACTGCAGTTTCTGAAATCTTTCTTAAGACAACAAAATGTTTTTACTAAAGCAAATATATCCAGTGAAGTAAGCAGTCCACGTAAGGTTTCTTATCACGCATGTCATTGCAAAACAATGAAAACCATTTACTGATGCCGAATCGCTTGTAGATTGTTTCATTAAGTCTTAAATTTTTTGTTTCCTGAAAAAGAACAACTATTTAAAAATATAAGTTTATCAGTCAACGAGGTAACGTAACGTATTTATGAAATCGCTATTGATTTACGAAATCAGTTGTAAGGAAAAAGTATATATTTTGCAGTATTTACAATAGGAATTGAGAATGGTGACATCACAGCTACAGCACAATTTACCGTTTTCTTACGAGGTGTTACTGATGAATTTGAAGTAACCGAGGAATTATTGGAAATAATTGCTGTTAAAAAACTGACGTACATAATAGTTTTTCTGAAATAAAAACTGTAATAAATTAATTTCTGATAAAATGGTTACAATACCAAGTGTTATGATTGATAATAAAATGGTATTTCAGTAAAATTACAAAATGCATTGAAAGAAGAAAAAATTCCGAATAAATTTTTTGCACGATACATTGGATTATTTATCAGGAAACACTTCACTTTGTGCACAGAAAATTTTCAGTGAACAAAATTGAAAGTTTATTTTTATACTACTAAGAGTTTCAAATGCGGAAAAAAAAAAAAAAAAAAAAAAAAAAAAAAAACAGCCGCCACGATCGGCCTTTGCTTAAACTTTTTGAATCGTTGATGATTCTGCAAATTTTGCATGCGGACTTACTAAAAGCATAAAAATCTTAACGGAACATAATAACAATATAATTTAATCACTTTTAAAGCAAAAAATGCACAATTTACTAACATATAAGAACAAATAACGGAGCTCACTAAGCCGGATAAGAGGATGGGAATATATATTATTCGTATATACATATATACGTTTGCTGTGGCCGATTTCAACAAAAACGTGAGTCACACAACTAGATGTTATAGCAGTCCCACATACAAAATTTTAACGTTCTGCGGCTCGGCTGATCGTTGAGTTATGCGAGATACGAATGCGTACGTACAGATGTCAAGAAAGAAATCTCTTTTGAATCCATTTTGCAATCTGATTTGGAAAAAAAGTCCTTTATTCTATTTGTACTTACAGATATCACAAAAAACAAAATCGCTCAAATGGATTCCAGAGCGGTCAAAATGGATATTTTCATTGACATATGATATTCGAAACTTTTCTTAATTACAATACATTCTTTACTTTGTACAAGGAGGTAAAAATAGCTTTATTACTTGGAGCATTTGAAGAAAGGTTTTAAGATCTTTATGATTTGGAGTCCAAATTTACATTATTTTTATTCCCATTAAAAGAAAGATGTAAATAACGCACTATAAATTCTACAAATTAAGCTGATTAATTTATAGTGTAATGAAAATCTTTAAACATCTGAAAGTTCAGATTTCATTAACTTTTTTTCGCAATAATTATCAAAAGATAAATACCCTCACCTACAAATATTTGCAATAAGGAAAATCGCTTTACTTGGAAATACATTTGTAAGTAAACATTATTTTTTCTTCATTTGAAAAATAATAAATCTAAGAAAAGGATATGGTTAAATGAGGAATAACTACAATCCACTCTGAAGATAATTTCTGGCAATTTTTCTCAAGCCTACAAATTTTATCAGAATCGAAACGCTATAGTTACATTCTATAATAAAGTTTCTAATTAATTACATACAAACATATGAACTTCTTCTCTATGTGTCGAATAAAAATTTAATGAATAAAAGATACAGAATAGGTTATCGTAATTTATTCTCAAGTTTTGTCTCATTTTAAAAATTTTTGAAAAACTTCGAAAGTTTTCATAATTTATTTATTTTTAGTGTAAATACGTTATTTAGTGTTAATTCAATGCATTAGAATTATTAGAAATTGATGTCAGTCGGAAAATTTAATTCTTAGCTATCAATACGTTTGAATTATACAGTGTAGCAAAAATAATATTGCTGATATTTATTTAAAATTTTGTGACTTTTATTTATATGTTATTGTTTAAATTAGTTGTCAGGATAAACGAAACTTGTGAACAACAGAAATATTCTTTGGATGACAGAATGAAAAAACGACATTGGTGGGTTTTAAATTAATACTTCAATGACCTCTTATTGATGCGAAATTATTTGGAGACGCGAGAATAAAGACAAAATCCATCTCAACACATCCTACGTTGCGTGCCTCTGTCGCTCGAGTCTGTACTGTGTAATCGTCTGTCTCTTTTATCAGAGGGAATGAAACCACATGATCTCTACTGATAGCGGTTTCATTTCTTTTCGCCACCAAATATTATCGCCCTGTATAATATTTAAACAAATTAAATAATGAAGAATCTGCATGAATGTATGCATTTTTTTCTCATTGGAAAAAAACAATGATACCTAAAGCCATCAGATTTTTAATAATGTATTTTTTCACCCAAAAATGAGCACTTGGAAGCCCGAATTTTGAATTCCGGATTTGTTTGTCACATATTTCATATTTTATAAAACGTTAACGAATATTTGATTAAAAAACTCAGCGTTTTCAAAGTGAGCAGCGGTAACACTGTACGGAATAAAATATTTTTATCTCCACGCGTGAGGCTGAATATCGGATATTCTAAAGATACGCTGTTTTTAAAATTTTTAGCCCAAAGGGGCGTTAGTGCAAATGCTCTAGAAATGTGTTTGCGTTTGTAAATGAAAAAATAAACGCTCCTTTGGGCGTAGTATATAATCTGAAACATTTCCGATTTTTTTTCTATTAGTTTTAAATTACAAATTAGATTAAAAATTTTTTTAAGATGCAGACTTTTTTTAGTTTGCTCGTTTTTGAATCTGTATTTTATTTTATATGTGTATTCTCTATTTTATTGTTGTATGTGCGTGTAATGTAATGTTAGAATTAGGAACTGGAACGAGAACCGGTTACTGTAAAAGATGGATGTAATGCAATCCGAATGATAAATACGTTGTCCGGAATTTGTAATAAATGTGTTGTTTTATTGTTGGATTTAAACGCTTTCTTTTGGAAAAAAACATCCAGTAAATGTTACTTCGAACTTTCTAATCATTTTCTCAGAACATGTGAAACTGAAGTTTGAGGACAAAATTGGATTTTAACTTAATAACAAAATGTCTTAAATGGCGTCCGTGACGGGACGTTTGTAAGATTTCGAAAGAAATTATTATATTCGATTAAGAGAAGTTTTGTTAAAAAAGAAAGCTTTGAAGACTAAAAAGAGTGAACATACTGCGTTTACGTTAACAACTAAAATTGTGCAAAAACTGCCGATTGGTTTCCATTCTGAAAAGTGTTAAGCGAATTGATTAATAAGTTCGAAAGACTGAAGATTACTCAGAACAGTGTTTTAGAGTTAACGAAAGAAGCTGAATGTGAGGATAAATTTAGATCATCTGAAGGCTATCGAAATTTTTACACAGCTTCAAGAGTGAGACTTGAGAATAAAATTGTGAAGTTAAAGACGTAGAGCATTACTACGAATAACGCGCCATTTTTTAATTTAGGATATTAATGTAAATAAGAACAAAAAAATTAAGCTTCTTGAACTAGGACCGGAAAAAGGTTTGGAAATTTAAGACAGTTTTTAGTGTTTTGGAGACAGATCTTATTCATGAAGGTCCTGATATTGCTCCAGATAATAAGTTTTTAACGCAGTAATGCTTTGCCTGGTTTTTAAGGCAACTAAGCTTATGAACATTTTCTGATTATTGCATCAAATTATCCCAAGACTATAGAGCAAATTAAAAAGAGGTTTGGACAAGAAAATCTGAAAGCATAATGTAAAATCTGATCAGATTTTACATTATGACCAACAGGGCATTTTTTAAACTTTTTGTATGTTTTCTTTATTGATTAAATATCATGTTCTTCGCACTTAAAACACATAAAATTCAATTCAACATCATTATCATAAAATATTGAAAAACAGCATATCTTTAGAATTTCCGATTCGCAGCCTAAAGCGCTGGAAGTAAAAGTGTTTTTTCTCGAACAGTGTTGCCATTGCTGGATTTGAAATCGTTTAGTTTGTTAATAAAAAATTCATTTACGTTTTGCAAAGTTTTAAATAGATAATAAAACAAATTCGAAATTCAAAATTCGAGCTTCCGAGTTCCCATGTTTTGTGGAAGGACTACGTTATTAAAAATTTAATGCCTCTATGTACCGTTGTTTTTTCACATTGCGAGAAACATTCATGCAAATTCTTCATTATTTGATTTCTTTAAATATAATACATGGCGATAATATTTGGTGGTAACAGTTTGAAAAGGGAATCGACGCAAAATGAGGTTTTGAAATTAATAGCTCTTCTTGGCTAACGCTCTTTTGGGCCAAAAGCTCAATAGACTATTTTGGAAAAGGAAATGTAACAGTTATTAGGGATAATGCTGTAATAAATATTTCGTTGCGCATAAATAACGTTTCTTTGGGAGCTTGATGTTTTAGCTGTTTCAGATTCTTCGGATAATAATAAAATGATTTATCAACATGCTGATAGTGAGATAGATTTTTCAGAATAAATTCTATATTCCTCCAGATGGAAGATACGAGTTTGAGTTACTCTGTAAATGCGAATCAACGAGTTTATCAAACAATAAAAACATCGCTTTGGCACGTCATCAGAAAATAATTAAAAGGGCAAAAGAAAAGAAATTTTGAAAGAATACCAAGAAGTATTTAAAGAATGGGAAAATCTGAATATTATAGAAGGGTTCCAGAAAAGGAGCTAAACAATAAATTCCATTTTTGCTGCACAGACCAGTCATTAATAAATAGCTAAACCTCTAAGCTGCGTTTTCGATGCATGTGCCAGTGAAAACGAAATCCGTTCCTGAATCAGTGTTTAATGAAAGGATCCATTTTGATAGAATTAATCCTAGATATTCTAAACGGCCGGGGCCATCCAAGATGCAACACCATCTAAACATCATGAAACTTGCATCGTGTGTATACCGTGAAGGAATATGCAAACTATTTCAGCACACGCGTATATCGTGGTGACTTCAGCACTTCTTATAATCCGTTTATAATGGAAGGAAGGATTGCCGTGCTGAATAAGCAATTAACTTCGCATAACGAATAAAAACTACTAAGAACCCGGAAAATAATGAAAATTGAATTAAACCCAAAAGAGCGCATTAAAATTCTTTACGTCAAATTTCTCAACCAGACATTGAACAATAGAAGAGGTTTGAAATCCTGCCCGCAGAAGATGAAATGGAACATGAAACCACCCCTAATGACGAAACAGATCATGAGAAAATAGATGCTATGAACTTCACTAAACCACACAAATCGGCCAATAAAGTACCTCGAATTGTTTTTCCTTAAGGAAAGGTTAACTGGAAAGAGTTCCTAAAGCAAACCGAACCATTATGCAAGAAAAATTTAGTACGAGATCTGAAAAGAGAAAATTTAAATATTAAACTTCATGATTCTCAGAATTATAGTAATTTACCAGATTTTTTCAATGAAAAAGGCATTTCAAAGGGGTATCATACTTACGCCTTTGAAATCTGACAAGCCAATCAAGGCTGTGATTGAGAAATTACTGTCAAACACCGATATCTCCGATATAGAAGAAGAGTTAAAACCTCAAGCATTCCATTCACCAAAGTAAGACATCTCATTAAATTTAAAAATGGTAATGCTATTCCTCTTTCAGTGTTTCTGAGGAAAACCCTTAGAAATGAGGAGGGGAAAAGAATATATGACTTCAAGCATTTTCTAGAAATTATTGTTGAAACTTATTTCTCCAAACCGCACCCGGTTCAATGTTATAAATGTCGAAGATACGAGCAGAGCCAAAACATATCTTATAACAAACCACGATTTATGAAAAGTGTTTCATATCACCCCACATGGGCATGTGGACTCTCAAAAGAAGATGGTCTTGGAAAATGTATTATATGTGGTGCGAATTACATTTCATCCTATAAGGGATTGCCAGTGCGTCCAAAAGATGCAAAAAAATTTGGCCAAATGTTCACAAGAAAAAAAAAAAAAAAAAACTCCAGAGATGAAGCATGATGAAAAGGAAGTTTCCAAATTAACCAAAAGCTATAGAAACCAAAATTATTGTAGGATGGAAAATTTCACAGCAACTCCTAAAGAAACTGAAATTGCAACTACTGACCATCTCTATTCGATAGCTAGCAAAGGCAAAAACGTTACTGCAAAATGTAATAATTCAAAAATCATTCATCGCTAAATTTCAAATAGGAATTGAAATAATTGAAATAACAATTATAGAACATGGCTTTAACGTCTAATCACACATTATTACACAGCATGGGAACTGCTATTTTAATGTTTCCTTTTTCAATGCAAACAGAATGAGGAGGCTGAAAACGAACTTGAAAACTACCTAAATAAGCATAATTGATGTCCTCCACATCAATGAGACACATCTCAGGAAAGTGATCTCTTTAATATCCATGTATATCGCACACAGCTCCCGAAGCGAAACCATGGTAGAGATGGCACTGTTAATTAAAAATCAGCACAGCAATGTTAACTAAATATGATAACAGCAACATTAAAAATAATAACAGAACTGTTAATTAAAAATCATCTAAAATTCAACACAGTTTCTCTTCCTTCTTCTATACTCTTCGAAGCCACTGCTGATCTAATATATGACGCTACGCCATATGCGTTCCTGTTCATCTCAGTTTGCAACCTACCTAACCATACTATGACAAAAGAATATCTTCATCAACTTACAAGGGCAGAATATCCTACCCTAACAGTTGGACATTTAAATTCTAAATATTCCGGCTGGAATTCAAGAACCACAAATCTGAATGGAAGATTCTTAAATAATTTCGAAACTCAGCATGGTATCAAAACTATTGGACTTTTTTCGCCCACTCTTATTCATCTTAGTGCAACTGCAAACGCTCGCGATATCCTAACAACTGGAATCAATCATACACGCACTTGGAAGTGATTGAAGAACTGAGTTCCGATCATTTGATTTCTGTTTTAATTTCTATGGTCTGTACCCACCTAATTTCAGAAGTTAAAAGATTATCGATTGACTTAAATTAAAAAACGAACCAATAGATATCATTTGCAGCGCTCAACTTAATAGCATCTTGGATACTGAATTAGTCAAAACCAAACTAAATTACACTTTTAATTGTGCACTCAAAAATTCTACTAAACTGATCACTCATTTCCGGATTCAATCCTGGAAAAAATCCGGATTAAAACAGAGTAAAAAAAGCCTGGAGAATTACCAGAGATACAAATATTAAGAGACACCTTAATCCTCTTACGAGAGAAATTTCAGAACTTAATCAGTGAATATCGATCTAACAGCTGGGGGAAAATTCTTGAAAATAAGGAAACTGATAATAACAATGTCTGGAGCATAGTAAGATCTCTTTGATCTGAACGCCCCAATAATATGACTTTACTGTATGGAAACACTTTAGCTCACTCAGAGAAAAAAGTCACAGAAGTTTTCGCAAAAGAACTGGAAACAAGTACTATAATTGTTTTTAAAAACATTTCTGCTTAGGTAAACAAAAAAACAAAAAAAAAAATTTAAAATATTAAACAAATTTTAAATACAAATACAAAAAAATACAAAAAAATTTTTAATTAAAAAAATTTATTTTGTGAAAAAACGGTTTTAACATCAAGTGTCACCCACTACAAGTTTAAAAAATGTATTTGAACTTGAGTGAATGAATAAAAAGTATTTTATTAACGATTGAAAATTTGAACAAGATATAGGAAGAGCGTGAACTAATAGTAGGAATTTAAAAAAACGTTCTCTCCTAATGACCTGGGAGATCCCCAACACGATGAGCTGATCATCAAGAAAATCAAAAACTAAATAAAACACTGCCTCTGAAAATGAATCTATTTTTTATATTCAGTGAAATTAATAATGTCATAATAAAATTAAATGTTAAAAATGCCCGCGCATATGACGAAACATCTAATAAAGCCATCTTAACTCTTGAGATTTTAAGCACGTATTTATAATGTTTATTAGGAGGATGGAGCCCCGAGATGATGCTTCATACTCCTAATTAAGATTATAAATACGTGTTTAAAATTAAAATAGTTTCCAAATGAAAAAACTCAGTTATTGTGACGTTCCTAAAACCTGGAGAAGATGCAAAAACAACCATCTAATTATAGACCCATAAGTCTTTTACTGTGTCTTGGAAAGATAGGCTCAATGAACCTCTCACCAAAAATAGTATCATTAAGAATAACCAATACGGCTTCCGTCAAGAACACAGTACTACAATGAAACTTTTAAATGCTGTGGGAACAATTACAGAAGCTTTCAACACTAAATCCAGCATTGCAGCTTGTTTCCTCGATCTAGAAAATTCTTTTGAAAGAATCTGGCAACGGATTAATTTACAAATTTATCTCTATTAAGTTTCCGCGAAAATTGATTCTACTTCTTAATTCATATTTAAAACGTCACACGTTCTAAATCAGAATCAGGGATACAGTTTCAAGTAAAAAAATTATCAAAGCGGGTGTACCGCAAGGGGCGATATTAGCTCCGGAACTCGTCAACATTTATCTCAGCGATTTTCCGGACCCCCTATGCTTCAAAATCACAAAATATGCTGACGGTGCTCTTATTATATGCAGATCAAGAAACTCCCAACATCCTACTGATATTGAGATAAAATAAACAAGTATTAATTCAGAAGTATAACAACAAAAATCAGCGTTAAAAACGTGTTTGACTTCTAAATTAATGTCAATGTTTTACTTGTAAATTAATGCGTGGTACATTAGTGTAATTTATGGAAACTAAAATTAAAAGCATACAAATATAATGTCATTTTGTTCAGGAGGTACAGTGATAACCGTAACGTTAATCTCATCATGCACATAAATAACTAGTCACTCCCAATTATTAGCTCTTTTAAATATCTTGGAGTCATATTGGAGCAGTTAAATTTCAAAGTGTTAATTATGCTCTTAACAAAGCAAATGTCACCTACATGTCTATCTACACAGCTTAACTGGTCGTAAATGCAAGTTGCACCTAAAAGTGAAAAAAAAATTTCTGTATGTTGCACTTATCCTCCCTATTCTTTTCTATGGAGCTCCAATTTGAGCGACCGCTCCAAAAACCTACCGTAAGAAAATCTGGATTTTTCAAAATAAGGTTCTCAGAAACAGAATCAACGTCCCTTGCTTTGTACGAAACACCCGCCTAAATAACGATCTCGACATTCCACATGCTTAAGATTTCATGCTAATGAATGCACATAATTTTTACAAATCTATTGCAAGTTCTAAGTATCCACATATTATCAGTTTAATAATTTGTGATCCAACGATTCTGCACCCCTATAAACGGCCAAGAAGGATTTTTCACAATGCAGCTTACTAGTGCATGTACATAATGTATATAATATAGTTGTATATATTCTGAAATTAATTCAATTTAATTGACAAAGTAGTTTTTGACAAAGTATTTTTTGAGGGATATAGACTTGGCTTTATTTTCATCTTATTTTCACATAATTTATTCTGTATTTCATGGGTGTTCACTACTTTATGTTTTTCATTTTGTAATTATTTCGCACTGCCTCTATGCTATGTTTTAAATTTGCATTTCATTACTATTCATCATTTCAAGTTCTCATTCATCAGTAGATGGTGACACACAGTAGCACCTTTCGCCCTTCTCCCTATTACTGCATCATTTCTCACTAGCTGTAATATGTATCACTATTTCAATATTCCTCTCCATTCCTCTCCTGTGGCGGCGCTAATTATCGCTTATTGCAATATATTGCTTACTGCCAAGTTGCCTTAGAGCACCCTCTAGTTAAAGGTTAAAGCCTTCAGTGGCTAATTGCCTAAGAATCATCATGGTCAACGGCCATTTTAAATAGTATGAATTGTTCTCTTGTGCAGTTTTCTGGGTGTGCAGCTTTAGTATGCCTTATAGAAAAACGGGAGCATCATTACAGCAAGTTTCTGAGTTCGACCGTGGTAGAATCGTTGTATATAGAGATTGTGGATTATCCTTCAGGGAAATCGCAATGTCAATGCGCATAACTTTAATGCTCAATCTAATCGAATAGGGAAATGCACATTTTATCTTATATATGTTTTAATGTAATGTATGTATGCATGTATTATTATTGTATAATGTATATAGTTATAAGTTGCACAATTTGCACTGGTATATGTCTGTAGAATTTAGAAAATTTTATTATTGTAAGTAATCCAGTGCACCTATTAATGAATCGAATGCACGTGTATGTAACGTATGTGTTAATGTAATGTATGTGTGCCTGTATAATTTATGTATATAGTTATAAGCTGCATAATGTGTACTGGTACAGCTTTGCAATATGTCTGTAGAATTTAGCAAATTTTATTATAGTATGTATTAATATATCGAGAGCACTATTAATGTATAATGTATTATGTAATTATTTTGATATATCGAATGCACCTTTTATGTTATGTATGTATGAATGTAATGTACGTGTGTATGTGTTATTAATGTATAATGTATATAGCTGTAAGTTGCCTAATGCGTATTGGTATTGCTCTCCAAAATGTCTGTAGAGTTTGGGTACTTTTTTATTGTATGGCTTTAATCATGTGCACTATTAATGTAAAGTGTACGAATATATCGAATGCACCTTTTATGTTATCAGTGTATTAATGTATTGTATGCATGCAATATTAATGTATAATATATATAGCTACAGATTATACAATGCGCATTGATCCCGCTCTGCAATGTCTGTTGTAGAGTTCAGGAAATTTTATTATTATACGTATTAATTTATCATTCCTGCGTCGACTATTATAATAGTGCATTATTAATGTATAATGTAAAACGATGTATTACTGTTGTGGTAATTCAATAATAGTAACAGCACTTTTTGATGTAAAAATCTTTATATTGTATAATAAGTATTGTTATTGTAGGAATCCGCAATACCCCTGTTTTCCTCCATCTTCCCCTGTTTGCAATATTCTTTTTCTGGACAGTTGCGGGATTCGGACGATACCCGAATAGTCAGTGAAAGCCGCCCGAGTGTCCGGACTCTGCTCTCACCTGTCACCTTCAGGGAAATCGGTCATCGTGTCGGACGTAGCCAAGAAACATTCATGCGAATATGAAATCGATGTATGTAGGAGGAAACGACTGACGGACGATAGCAATTGTAACCGCCTCGTCGCACAACTCTACGGGAAGCCAGATATATTGTGGGCATGGCAATGATGGAGTGCACTACCCCATCCGCAACCATATTACAACGAATGCACTCCGTGACACAATAATCTGTGTCTAAAAGACCCATTCGATATCTTTTACAGTAGAATGAACTGTCTCTATTTTGTTGCTTTGCTTACCACAGGCTTACTTTAAACCACATGCGTTTGTGTTTGAAATGGTGCACTGAAAGGCAGCAATGGACATCCGAATGGCACGACATTGTGTTTTTGGAGGAATCACGCTTCTGCTTGCAGCACTATGATGATCGGATTGTCGTTTGGAGACATCGTGGCGAGAGGCTGCTCGACTATTTTGTTATGCATCGTCATACTGCTATTGGATTCCACTCTCATATCACTCTAATACGAATTATCGGTAAGCTTATCACCCAAAGTTATACCTCTGAGGTTTAACAGCCTATTCTACTTCCTTATCTCCAGGGTTTGGCTGAGGCTACATTTAAACAGTACAATGCATGACCACACGTTGCATGCAATGTTCAAGCTTTCTTCTTAGCCCGTTATATTGCACTGTTACCCTGGCTTGTCTGTTCATCAGACCTATTGCGCATGAAAAATATATGGTCAATGATTGGAGAACGTTTAGCCTGGCATGCCGCACACGCTGACACACCAGATGAATTTTGAATATGTATGAAAGCAGCACTAGCTACTATTCCTCAGTAACACATCCATAGCCTCTTTCATTCAATGTCGTGTAGCAGAGGTTATTAACAAAGGTACACTCACTACTGATTTTCTCGTCTTCCTCACCTCAAAGAAGGCTGTATTTCAAATCAATTAACACTGATACTTTTACTTTTACGCTGCAGAAGAGGACTGCTGATCCTACGGCTAAAAAAATTGCCTCACAGCATTATTGTCCTCTTTGCAGAAGCTATCTAATGCTGCTGCTCCCCCTCCGCAGGAAAGACGGCATAACAGACTGCTACAAACACATGAAGAATAAGAAGTTTACAAGACTATTTAAAACAATGCATAAATCCTCGCAGGCTACACGGTCTTGTCCTCATCACCGACTAAGTGAGATCACCGATGGTCCTGTGTTCAGATAGAGATTAAATTTAGAACTTAACAAGAACAGTTACAATATCACAATCTAAGATGCATGAGGCTGCATTACAGATATATGACTTAACATTTAGAATACTTATCATATATTATACAACTTTCAGGCTAACTTCACAGAGCGCTATTGAACAATGCATTGAAGGTTTCTACTAAAATTACTTGCTCTGTTGAACGAAGCATTTATGATATTAGAATTGAACAAGGTAATAATCCAAATACAATTGAAGCAAAGATTGAATTCCGTTGTTACAACAAGCAGCAAAACGAAACAAGGATTATACGTAGATGCAATGTGTATATAAATGCAGAACAATTGAACACACACAAAAAACAGCATGTATGCAGGTACTATTGAAGTACTAATACTACTAATGAAACTATACTACTAATGAAACTTTGTGTAATAAGGCCTACTATTGTGCTTCTGCTTTGCAGAGTCTCATTAGATAGTATTACAAATCATAGAGACTTATGTTGTTCTGAGGAAAAGGTGTGCATAGCTATTGGTTAATTTCTGATCGAGCAAGAGGCCAAGTGCTAGGTTGTGTCCACTTACAGTTGAGTTCTTTGTTGCACAGTATAAAATAAGTTTTCTCAGCTTTACTCTGGCTATGTTGTTCTTAATCAAATTTTCCGCCCATTGGGGCCGAAATTGCTGGCTTGGTTTCTTTTGATGAAGATGAGCAGTGTCGGGATAAGAGAAGAGATGATGATCTGTGTCACCCACTTCTCCACAGCCACAGGTATCGGTTTCATTTAGGTGGAAGCGATGTAGATAAGATTCAAAAGGGCCATGGCTTGTGAAGTAGTGGCTTAATTTACCAAAATTGACTCGCAGTGCTTCCCCACTTTCGGAAAAAATTCGTATGTTCGTCTGCCCGTTGTTGCTGTTTCCCACCTCTGTTACCACTGTTCAATGACCTGTTGATGTCACACTGTTTATTAACACTGATATTATGTGTAATTTATGAAATAAATTTGACATTGATATCTCTTGTCCCTTTTCGTGTTATGTATTGGATGGCAAAATTGTAGGTAATTAAAGTTTTCCTGTTGATCCGAGTGCTGATATATACAAGGCAGTTTTCAATTCGAAATTTCTCAAAGGCTAGAGAATACTGAAATTTTTCTGTCCAAATGATGAGGGAAGAATAATTTATAGGCATTTTAGAAGGGTTTTAGGGGTCATCTGTAACCCAAACCAGCTGGGTGCTTCTATTAAAAATCTCTTGCATAATTTTTTTCAATTAATTTTAAAGCTATGGCTGACAAACAGAAACATTCATTCTATGTAGACTAGAGTATTTAATGAAGAACAAGAGAACTGTACTGTGAAGTTGTAGATTCTCACTCATTTAGTTAGTGTACACTGAATCAAGACTCTTGAATAGACGTAAGTGACTTATAGCTATGCCTAGTTAATCACACAGAAACGTAGGAAGGGTGTAAAATATCCTTTTAATTAATAATTCAAATAGTTAAAAAGAAGATAGTCTTGGTGCTTACAAAACCAGCTAGCATTTATGGACTAACTCAAAAGTAAGGAATTCAGATTTAAACTCAGTCTAAGTCTTAAAATTAGCCAAAGTCTACACAAACGTAATTGATTCGCAAATTGGCTCAGATCTACACAGGCCTGACAGCACATGCAAGATTAAAGGAATGCCGTAGACAGAAGGTTATCGCAAAATTTCAAATAGTAACACGGCCTCCAGAAGACGAAACACGCTCTGCCTAAGCAGTCTAAAACCTCCCTTTAAATAATACCTCCCTCTTTCTACCTTATTTAAATATGCAGGAGCTAAAATTTGCATTTTGGCAGGAAAACGGAAAGAGAGAAGTGACAGTATAGATTCTGAACATGAAATAATGGGTTAATTTAAATAAACGCCTTAAAATTGTAAAAGTTTTATGTCTTAACGTGCTACTTTAAGATACTTTAAGTGCTACTTTAAGATGTAATATTAATGTAAATATTATGACTTGTAATATTAAGGTAACTAAAAGACTTGTTTTGTGTATTTCAATAAGCAATTTTTGATCCGAGTAGAATTCTGGCATCAGTAATTTTGTTCACAAAATTATTGCCATAAGAAATTTGGAAACCGAAATTTTCTTCTGATGATATATTGCTTACAGATATTATAAATACCTTTTATGTGTAGTTTATTAATCTGCTTTTATTGTAAAAGGTGGCGATACCTCGTTACATTAGAGCTTATGAAACAATCAAATTGTATGTTTTTGCTGATGCATCCAAAAATGTTTATGCAGGATCTAAAATGCTTATGCAGCATCCAAGTGCGTTCTTACATAGCATGTAATTTTGCAAGAAGTGTTGATTCCTGCGGATAATCTCTTAAGAGCAAAATCGAGAGTTGCTCAGTTAAAAATTTGATAATTACTAGATTGGAGTTAATGACCTGATGCATTGGATCTCAATTTGTGTTTCCTATTTGTAAAGCTTTTGATGTACTTGATATGAAAGTAATTTTATACTGCGACTCTACGGTCACATTGCGGTAGATTAGAAATCATGATGATTGGTCGAATTTAGTTATCAATCTTGTTAAAGAAATTTCTAGGTTAATAGAACTGGAATCATAGAGGCATGTGCCCGGAAACATGAATAACGCAGAATTCGCAGTGTTATCCCGAAGCCGTTCTTCTAAACAAGTGATAAGCTCAGAGTAGTTAAAGGGGCCTCTTTAGCTGCAACAGAGCTCCGAATCTTGGCCCATTAATATTGCATGTCAGCCAAGCGAGACTTACCTAGAAGGAAAAAAGTTAAAACTTTGTAATATTAATATCTCAAATGTTATACTCTTTGGTATTAAAAGTATCTAGATATGAAAAAAGGATTTGCGTAATTGGCTAAATATTACGGTTTATTTATAACTGTAGGAAGAATTCCAATTTGCGTAAGGAGTTTGATAAATGTTGCTGAAATCACAAATTCAGAAAACGTTTTAATTCGAGTGGTTCAAGGCTCACATTTTCCTGATATTAAATCTCTTAACCCGCTTGATGTATTTACTGATAATGAAAAGATTATGATATAATCGTAATGTATAAGTTAATCGGAATGTAAAGAAAATCTTGAATTTTTAGCTCTTGTTCTGTTTCTAGGTAACTGTATTTTTACTAGTTTACTAAATGAATCAGTTCATTGGGAGTGATGCCATGCTGACATTCAGTGCTGCTATCTATTTCCAAGAGAGAGATTTTGGATTCTTAAGCAGCGTAAAACTATACGCAATGTGTTGCAAAAGTATTCATATGTCAACAGTATAAAGTGAAACCGATGTGATATGAAGAGGCTCATCTCGCAACTGATCGATTTGGAGATTAACACGGCCTCCAGAAGACGAAACACGCTCTGCCTAAGCAGTCTAAAACCTCCCTTTAAATAATACCTCCCTCTTTCTACCTTATTTAAATATGCAGGAGCTAAAATTTGCATTTTGGCAGGAAAACGGAAAGAGAGAAGTGACAGTATAGATTCTGAACATGAAATAATGGGTTAATTTAAATAAACGCCTTAAAATTGTAAAAGTTTTATGTCTTAACGTGCTACTTTAAGATACTTTAAGTGCTACTTTAAGATGTAATATTAATGTAAATATTATGACTTGTAATATTAAGGTAACTAAAAGACTTGTTTTGTGTATTTCAATAAGCAATTTTTGATCCGAGTAGAATTCTGGCATCAGTAATTTTGTTCACAAAATTATTGCCATAAGAAATTTGGAAACCGAAATTTTCTTCTGATGATATATTGCTTACAGATATTATAAATACAGATATTATAAATATTTTGGAATGTTAGAAGTAAATTTAGCTTGACCCTTGTTTTTGAAAAAATGGTGAAATTGTTTGATAGCCTTGTTCACGTGTGCAGTGCACATGGCTATCCACTAGGAGCTAGTGACATCGATATCGATAGAAACTTTTCTTAAAGCTCTAAAACGCCTTACATCCACACGTAGGAGAACACGAAGAATTTATTTCGATAATGGGACCATTAGAAGGCATTATAGTGAGCCACCTAAACTAAAGTGGCTTATAATTTTTGAAAGAGGTAAATACAGAGAGAATAATTTGCGAATTCAATCCACCAACAGCCTGCTGAGGAGAAGCTATTGCGAATGGCTAGTTTGCATAGTTAAGGAATTACTGAGACGCTTTTTGGGTAAACCAATTTTATCGTAGGAAGAACTCAAGACCTTAATTTGAGATTGTGAATCAGTAATAAATTCTCAGCCGTTGACGTCTGTTTCAGAGAATTCTGAAAATTTGGTACATATAACTCCATCAATGTTTCTAACTGAAAACCACATTTCAGAAGTTCCTGATTTAGACAAAATTGATTCCTAACATTATCAAAAAGGAATACCGCGCAAAACATTTTAGTGATTTAAGGAGCCGTTTCTTCAAATAAATTAGGCTAATTAATAACGAAACACGCATAGAATAATATAACATTGAAACCTAAAACTGAAGAAATCGTCCTAATCGGAATGATCTCAAAAAGCGACTGTGTTATCATGATTAAATATTTCTCTCTGTTAAATTAAAACCTCAGTCAGGAATTTTTGTAAGTCTTATTCAGCATGTTTATCATCTGGAGATACGTACCAATGAGTACACTTTTTAAAATTTATATGTGAGCAGCGGCAAAGTTTGCCTAGTGCGACAGCAACATTTAGAATAATGAGAAAAACGATTAAACTGACTTTAATTTAGTTAAAAGGAAGTTTATTTTATCAAGATGACTTGTTGAGACTCCCAAAAGACTTGATTTTAATGCTTTTGAGTCTTTGCCGCTGTCTCTAAAAGGGGAAGGATATTCTTGCTTTTCTTTCTGGATTTGAGCCAGAATTGTGGAATTATTTATTTCATTAAGGTAGGAATAGAAGAAGACGCCTTTCTTCGAACACAGCTAATGCAGTGCTGTCGAGCATTGATAGTCTAAGGGGGTGTGGCCCTTTTGTTTACATCCAAAGCAGGAACCTTGACAGTGGTTTAGTGATACTTCCGTACAAATTGAAAAGCAGGGTCACTTCTGCATAAAGAAACATTTATTGCTGTATGTGTAATATCAGTTTGTATAGTTTAGTGGTTTGTATAATTACTGCCCAGTCGGTATAGTGGTTAGTAACCCTGACTGCCGTAGCAATGGACCCGGGTCCGAATCCCGGAGAAGGCATGGTTGTAATTATGCGTCCCTTCATAGAAGTCAAAGGTGGCCACCTGTTAGGTGCTTTTATAATGAAATGGCCACCACTTCTAGCACGTGTAGTGGTGCAAGGCTAATTGATGCAAAATAAAGCACCCGGCCATTAAGAAAAATAGTTTAGTGGCATTTTCGCGCAAGTCACATTTCGATTATCTTTTGATATCTTGCTTCAGCGACATTAATTATTAATTTGTATTATAAAATTCAAAGCTACTGGTTTACGCAAATATAGATTTTAACGAAATGTTTATGTTATATGTAAAGGATGATAATTACCTTAAGAAGTCAAGACACCTTTAAAATGTCAAAATATCGCAAACCAGTATTTATCATCAACTAATGAGTATGCAGACACTTGCCTCTGAACTGATGTGAACATTTAGCTTCTCTATTGCTTTACTTACACTTATGTTTATATATCTGATCAACAGTATAGCCGAGATTTCAATCAAAAGCTAAATAAATATTGCACATAAATCAATAGCAAAAATTATCCGAATATTACAAATTTTTAAAACAATAAACAATATTAAAAAATTTTGCTTGTGAAAGAAAAAAAATATCTTTAACTAGAAGGTGAAATTATATTTTAAAGATAAATTCATTTTTCAGCTAATAAGTTGCAAATTCAGTTTTTGCAATAAACTAAATTTCAAGCCCTTATTTTATCTCATTATCTATTATTTACTCATTTAATTGGTATCTGTCTTTCATGTATTTAGGCTACAAATTATATTAGAAAAATATTTATTTCTTGACTTGATTGCACAGTGTTTCCTAAGCACAGTGTGTCCTAAGGCTTGTAAATTCTCCCTCTCAAATGTAAATTACTCTTTGTAGCATCTGTGTGGGATTTAATTCTAAATCAAATTTTCTCGAAAGAAACAGACCTTAGAAAGAAGTATAAAATCTCTGTTCAAAGCAATCAAGCTTATATTCTAATGCTCAAAAGAATTTTCCATTTTTTTTATTACTTTATGGTAGTGAAAGACTGCAACGAATAAATTTGTGTTTCTGTAAAAGCTCACATTGCGGTTTTATTCCCCATGTCTCTTAGGAATGGAAGTTTTTGCATTAAAAAAGGCTGAGATGAAGAGTTCTTTTTCGTACGTTCTGTAAGCTCTAATAAACCTACGCATTTCAAGAATTAAATAATTTGTTGAATAAATTTCTTTAAAAATAACATTACAATTTAAGAAATGCACATATTTTGAAAATTTAATTTCACCCAAAACTACTGGGTACTCTTAAATACAATTTTATTAAGGTATTGGAACTAGTTTTTAGTTCACCAGTTCACTTACATTAGAACTCACCAGTTCTTTATCATTTTTTTCCCTTCGGAGAAACTATATTTCCATGTAATATTTTTACCTGATAATTTATGTAATGTACGTAACTACATAATATAATGAATAAATCTAAAAGTTTCTGTCTTGATATATTTAAAAACAACCGATGAAATTATCATAATTTATTTTTATAACCTCTTTGTAATTTGATACATTGTTTACGTCGTTTAATTAAAACTCTATGCCCCTGAAAAACTAATCTGAATGTTTCTCTTCAGAATGTCCCATAGCTGCTCTTTTCACGCCACCATCGCCATTAAACCATTGGGGGGGGGCGAAAGTCAGATTTCAGATTGGAGAACAAATAATAATTACTTGGAGCTAAATGGGATGGTCAAGCTCCTTAATACCCACATTTTATTACTTCTTCTTTATTTTCTGAACGTACACGAGCATTATCGTGAAGATGATGAACTCTGCTTTCTATGCATTCCTTTTTAAATTCTTAGTGCAAGTGATGCAAAAGGCTAATCACACAATATTTTAATCACATAATATTCCAATATTTTAATCACACAGTGTTTAATCACATAATAATTAATAAAATATATCAAGCGAATCTCTTGTCAGTCTCAAAAAAATGTCAGCCATTGTATTTTTAGTTGTTTGCTGCACCTTTGCATTTTTCAGGCAGGGCTTCACCAAGTTTTCACTCTTCTGCAGAAGATCGCCGTATATGACTATTGTTTCATCACACGTTCCGCTATAAAATTCTCTAAATTCCACTATAAAGTGTAACAACTCTTCACAGCAAAAGATAGGCTGCTATTTTGGAATTACTGAAAGAAGGTGGGTTACCAAGGTGTTAAAGTAGAATGCAGAAAATAGTTGTTTCAGATAGATTCAGTTTTGCTGATATCTTTTTAATTTTTATTTTCCTATTTTTATTTCCTAGTAGACATGAGCAACATTTTCTGGCGTCAATGCCTCCGATTATCCACCATCCTGAGAATCATTTTCTACAGTTTCCTGGCCCATACGAAATTGTTTAACCACTCTTTCACTGTAGAGCAGGAAGATGACGAATCAAAGTGCACATAAACCAAATGTTCAATTTCTTTGGGATTACGTGCTTCTTTTGTTGAAAATTTAATCAAAGAATGATACCCGGTCTTAAAAATTTTAGAGCAGACTAGCACATTACTTCTCAGTAAACAGTCAATAGAAAATGGAGACCGTTTACATTTATTCATTTAGTATTGCCGCTACATACCTAAAACAAGAATTTGTTACTAAACAATTTTTTACATGTGGAGCCGAAAATGTTTGGATATGTGTAACATTTACGTTAGATAATGGTGATCATTATATTGTATCAGAGAGGATGTTCACATTCAAAAAGACGAAAATAAAATCATTATGATGATTTTTTCATAGAAAAATAAATGTACGACTCTAAATTTTTATTCTAAATTAAACATTTTCTTTATTTTGAGAAACTGATTTTTAAAATAATGTAATACTCTAGTAATCCTAGTCTTAAGAATGAAACTGAGTAAATGTAAAGAGCTTCGTTACCTCATAAGCAAAAAATAAATAAATTTTATAATCATAAATGCTGCCTTTGTCGTCCGAATTAGAATCTTTCAAAGAGTCGTAAAATGCAGGTGACATGAAAGCCAACCGCAACAACAACCTAAAAAAATTAAATTTTAATCTGAAAATTTCAAATTGCAGTCTAACACCAGGAAAAGTTTACCATTAGTTTAATTTAAAAAAAATTTTTAAATTAAAAACATAAACATCATAAGCTTAAAAAAATTGCAATCTTATTTTGGTATTATAATATATAATTTAAGTTATCAATTATATACCAAAGTTTTAGATTAAATAGCTACGATTGGCCTACTAGTTTAAGTAGGCCTCTAGAAAATAAAGATATAGAACATAAAATCTATAAATCGAGCTGCTGAATGTCACAAAACTAATGAGCTGCTCAAAGTAACAAAACTAAACGGCAGAAAAAATTGATCTGATATTACTTCATTGTAAATTAACGCAATGAAAATATTTGTGCACTTATTTAATAAGTATTAAATAAGAGAATAATAAAGATTACTAAAATATTCAAGATGCTGCTGTGCATTTCGTTCACTGAGTTCCGTGCGAATAAGTCTTGCAACCAAATACTCCCTTATTCCCTCAGGTAGATATATACTTTCTGTTTCGCTACGAAATGAAATCCGCAAATAGAATATAACAAATCTCGATAAATATTTCTTACTAAACGTTTAATAAAATAAATTTTCAAGCAGCATTTTTAGTTTTTATTCAGTAAAAAAAATTAATAGTTAAAGGAATTTTTCTCTCTCCTAATGTAGAATTTAGTTACAAATCAAACAAATCTTACTTAAAAATATACTTCCGTTTTTTTTAAATACTGTCACTTTAAAATTCAGTACACGTTTTAAATCTGAGTACAGTTTCTAAATTCAATATTAAACTGCTAAGTTAAGAAATCTAATCATTGTATTACAACTGCAAATATTAATCCATACTACTAAAATATGAAATTTCATTTCAAAGCTTTAAACAAGATTTTTATGTCGATTGGCATTAAAGCTGTATTTATTACTTTGGTTTAATCACTGAACTCCTTTTGTTGTTAAAAAAATTAACTTGCCTTCTCATTAACTGTAATTTCCTGTTAGATTCATGTTAGGATTGCTAACTAAGAATCCTGAGAAAAAAGGAATTTACAAAATTAAAACTTTCAACTGCCGAACTTTAAAACGTTAAAGATAGAGTGACAGATTTATTAATTTGCTAATGATTAATTTTTATTTCTTTCTCTTGCTTGTTCTTCTCACTTCCCGTCGTGCACAACTCAGTCCAAAACAGCATGTAAATTTTAATTACGCAAGCATGAAATTTAAATAGCTGTGATTCTTAACTACAACATTATGATAAATGAGGATTTCCTTTCTGCGTCCACGAGCTGGCTCTCAGCTGTGAGGTTTTCTTTGCTATCAGTGACCGCGTATTATTAGAAGTATGGAAAATGAGATTCGAATATGAATTTTAGTAATTGGGTTTAAACTATTCCAGATGAGTATTCAGTTTTGGAAATTTAACTTAGCTGTAACTGCTTATGACAGCTGTTCGTTATAACTCGGCAAACTTGCGCTCGATGTTCTGTGACGTAATTTATTTTAATTTATAAGCATGCAAAGTGTAGTGGCAAATGAAATACTAGTTGCTCTTATATTAAGTTAGTACGATTTTCTAAAACATCGTAAGCGAATTAAGTTGGTTTTTAAAATTATTAAAATTATTATTCTGTTGCTGGGTATAGCATGAGTATACCCTAAGCTAAGGCGCTGGGTCTGAGTGAAGCTGAGATTAGAATTTTAAGTTATGAAATTTCACAGTTAGAAAATTTTTATTACCTTTATTTCTGCTTTTAAGTAATTTTTGTAATTTTAGCAAACAATTTTACAAGCTCTGAATTATTTTTAGCCCAAAAGGGCATTAGCCCGAATAGGCTATTGGTCTCGAAATGGGATTTCCGGTCGCCCGTTATAAATGGTTGCATCGTTTTTCAAATTGTTGCTACCAAATACACTCATGTCCATAAATTAAGAATAATTCGGATTCACGCGGAAATCGAACTCTAAAGGAATACAGGCAAAGGAGTAAAATTGTTTGCAGGCGCTTTATAAGCATTTCAGTGCAATAACCGAATAGTTATGACACAAAGGACGCATTTTGGATGATTTTTTACGTGGTAGAATTATCGACCGTCTGGAATGTGGGCGTACCCAACTGGAAGTATCAGACGAACTTGGAATTGACCAGAGTGTCATCTCCAGGCTATGGCAACGATTCCAAGATGATGGTAATGTGAGTAGACGTTACAGCACGGGTCGCCCCAGAGTTACAATGCCGAATGAGGACCGGTATTTGGCAGTTACTGCCAAAAGAAACAGGCGGAGCACAGCCTCAGACCTGTCTCGTCAGCTCTCTTCAGCCACTGGTACGACAATTTCAAGGCAGACCGTGTACAGACGCTTAGGGCAGATTGGTCTATATGCTCGTAGACCTGTCAGATGCGTTCAACTTACTGCAACTCACTGTCGCCTGCGGTTAAACTGGAGAAGAGAGCATGCATTATGGACACCGCAACAGTGGGCTTGTGTGATGTTTTCCAACGAGTCCAGGTTTAGCTTGAAGTCTGATTCTTGCCGGACTTTCATATGGAGAGCTCCAGGTACCCGTTACCACCAAGAAAACATCATTGAACGACACCGTTACGGTGGTGCAGGAGTGCTCGTTTGGGGTGGAATTGTTCTGGGTTCCAGAATTGACCTGCATGTTCAAATTGGAACCATGACAAGCCCAATCTATCGGGACGTCATTCTGAAACAACATGTACGTTTGTTTCGGGGCGCCATGGGCGCACAATTCGTGTTTATGGAAGACAACGCCCGTCCTCACCGTGCAAACATCGTAAGCGAATGCCTTCAATCGGAGGATATCATCCATATGGAATGGCCAGCATTCTCACCGCACTTGAATCCAGTAGAGCGCGTGTGGGATATGCTTGGCCGACGAGTTGCAGCTCGTCAACCTCCTCCTACATGTCTACCGGAACTTGGGGAGCATTGCTTTTTGAGTGGTGTAATATCCCCCAAGATCAGATCGATAATTTGATACTCAGCATGCCTAGGCGTTGTACGGACTGTATTGCATCGTCTGGGAGACATACAATGTATTAACGATCATACCAACCATGTAATATTGGTTTTTTGTAAATAGGTTTTTTTTTTTTTTTTTTTTTTGGTAATTTGCTCCAGGGAGGAAAAATCGCTAATTTTTTTAATAATATCAAACATATAGCATCTTTTTTTGCTCTTTACCTTTTGTTTAATAAATAAGCTTTACAAATAAATCAAATTTGTTTTGCTTCTAACTCTTCCTTTGCCTGATTTTGCATTATCCTTAATTTATGGACATGAGTGTATTTTAGCCCTGTATTATTTTTAAAGAAATTACACTGCTGGCCATTAAAATTGCAACAGCAGGACACCAGGAAAGGTTTGGGTTATTTAACTATGGCAAAGCACATGAAGGCTATCTGCCTAAAGAAAGAGATGCCTTCGTGTAGGACTTTCTAAGGGAAACTGGCTCGTATACACGTTACACATGGGGAAAAACCACGAAAACGCAAAGGCAGCCAGCCCGTTCGCGGGATTTGAACCTCGGGCCGAACTACCAGTGTTCAGCGTCTTTACCGCTCGGCCGCTCAACACCAGGAAGGAATAATCTATCGTGTTATGCCTCGAATAACAGGAAGAAATACTTACCAGTAAGTGTCAGAATTCAATAGAGGCGGGATCGTTGCCCATCGAGAGTGTGAATTATCATTCCGTGATATCTATCGCCCGTCGCACTGGTCAGCATCCAACCAATGTGATGCGAATATGGCATCAATGGGTTGCTGAGGGTCATACTGAATGGCATGCAGAATATCAACGCCCTCCCATGACTAACGCATGAGAGGACAAACATATTGTGAGGTCAGCCCTGTAAAACCTTACAACCACATCACGGACCATTAGTCAGGAAATAAACATGTTTGCAGCACACCTAGTATCCGCTCGTACGGTGCGTCAGCGTTTTCAGCCACTTGGACTATAAGCACAATGACCATTACTTCGGCTTCCCTTGACAATGCAGCATAGAAAGAGACGGCGACTCTGGTGCGCCAAACGACAAAGATGGATACAGGAATGGCACAATGTCATCTTTTCAGACAAGTCCAGGTTTTGCGTGCAGTACTCTGATGGCCTAATACGTGTCTGGAGCTCCGAGGAGACCACATGTCGTCTGCTTGCATTCGATATCGGTATAGGGGCCCTGCACCTCTTGTTATGGTTTGTGCAGCCAGTGGGTGCAAGACACGCGTATCTTTGGTTCGTATCGACTGTAATTTGAACGCAGATCGGTACATTTCTGACGTCTTATGTTTAGTGGCTGTACCCTATCTTCAAGGCCTGCCAAACGCCATCGTCCAACAAGATAATGCAAGACCATATGCAAGACCACCAAGGCAGTAGTCGTTGCCATGGTTATGAGTCACAGTGCGGAAGAAAGAAATGGCCTTGAAATGTCTCTTCTAAAGTAACAGACTACAGTACCAAAGAATCTGTAGGGAGAAGAAATAAAGCTTCGACAGCACAGCAACGCCAAATGGAAACCTGATCTAGCATGGTCTGTGTATAGCCCTTTACAGGGCTATACACAGACCAAGGCAACCTTTACAGGTGCAAAGCCAAGTCTGGTTTATTCTTCTGCGCATGCGTTTCGATGATCTAGGGAACCACCAAAGAATCTGTAGAATCCCTTACATATTCTTTGACAATACAGTCTGTCTCTTATAAGAAAAGCTCTCGCCAGTTAGTCTGCAGCTGTCTGTTGCCGTAGAAGCGAGCCTTGACCCATTTTCCGTAGGGGTGTCTTGAAGACGAATAATAACTCTTTTCCCTTCAGCCAACAGTCGCCGAAAACAAAATAACAATAAAGCAACCCTTGATTCTCCCCTATTTTAAATATACTAGCTTTGTTGCAATAGCGATTGTCACCCGCCAGACACTGTGGATTCTCGTAGACAGACAGTTACTAGTGCATTGAAAAGTCTGTATCATATGAATGTTTTCTTTTTATGCAGAAAATTCAGGCAGAGGATAAGGGCTAGTTAAGATTTTGTCAGAATTCTTCTTTCTGCGCATTAAAAAAAAAAAAAAACAATAGTCCTTCAGGGACAAAGCCCCTTTGGACCAAAAAAAACTCTGAAAGGCTTCTGTTCGATGTTATGCAAATTGTATTTCTTTCTTTGTACCGAGGAGCGGCGCAGACGCAAATTTGTTAGGTTTTTAAAGCTCGCGTTTAGAGCTTTGAGGTTGCTGTGAATTACTGGAGTTTCAACTAGGCAGAGGTTCTTCTGAGTTTGTGTTGGTAAGCCGCTACTGAGTTCGGAGTTGGCAGTGTGGTCTTCGCCGTTCCTCAACTAACTTACTTTGAAAGTCAATAAAGAAGTTTCGGTCAACGTTATGAGTCTGAGGTTTTTTGGGTTCTATACTGAAGTAATATCAAGTCAATTTACAGTCCACTATTTTAAACAACGGAACGTACATGTTTATTCGTCCGTTAGCTACGGAGTCGCAGTAAATTTGGTGAGTCAGTGTGTTTTTTTTATCTTTCTTATTAGATAATGGAATTTACAACGCTTAAGACTAAAAAGCGTGTTGCTAAAGCTAAGTTAAGTAAACTGAAAGAGAAAATTACAGTGACTTACGATTCTGCTGATGTTGATCAGTTAGAACTTTTTAAATCTAGATTAAATGATTTAATGACCGAACTTTCGGATATTTTTAGTAACATATTTGTAGTGTGTGAAGAAAAAGATATTGATGTATTTATAGAAGAACAACAGGTCGTACAAGATACTGTTGATGAGTTAATTTTAATGCTAACCAGGGTTAAGAATGTTAAAGACATTAGTGTTGAAACTGAACCTTGTGAAATAGCGAGTATACGCTTACCTAAGCTAACTCTTCCTGTATTTAGTGGCAGTACGGAAGAATGGTTATCATTTTTTGATTTATTTAAAACGGCGATAGTGGATAATGACCGTTTATCAGGTGCACAAAAGCTACAATATTTAAAGGGTTCTTTAAAAGGAGATGCTCTGCGGATTGTTCAAGCTTTAACTATTTGTGACAGGAATTTCGAAATAGCGTGGCATTTATTGTGTCAAAGATTTTCACATAAGAAAGAATTACTTTCATCGTTATTAAAGAAAATCTTGTATTTATCAAATTTACAATCTGAAATTCCTAGTCAGATATTAGCGTTGGTAGACACTGTAAGAGAGTGTGTATGTTCGTTTGAAAATCTAGGATTCAAAGTGGAGCAATTCGCGGATACTATTTCATGTTAATAGTACAGTTTAAATTGGATTCTTCGACGAGAGGATGGTGGGAAAGAACATTAAAGAGTGAGGATATACCAACACTTAATAATCTGCTAGAGTTCTTGAAATCTCATGCCAGAACCTTGCAAGCAGGTAAAACGCAAGGTGTTAAAAAACAAGTTACAAAAGACAAATTAACTTCATTGGCTTCAGAGATTCGCGCGCAGTGTACGTATTGTAAAGTCGGTCATTCAGTTTTTAAATGTAATAAGTTTTTAAATCTGAATGTTCAGGAACGCGTTAATTTTGTCAAGAGAAATAATGTTTGTTTTAATTGTTTGGTTTCAAACCATAAAGCTTTCGAGTGTAGAAGTACACATAAATGTAAAAAGTGCTTTAAAAATCATCACACACTACTGCATTTCGAAAGAGTTCAAAATGAACCAAAGGCACTTAAAGGAGTTTCGAACAGTTCGAATGAATTATCAGTGACGGCTAAGCCATTTTTCCCTGGGCCAGAACCTCGCGCTCAATCGGCTGGGTCAGGGGAGAATATCGCAAGTTCTAGTCCAGTAATTAAATCTTGTGTTTCAGATTTTAATTTTCAGAGTGAAGTTTTATTATGTACGGCTGTTATTAAAGTGTTAGATTCATCGAGTAAATACCAATTGCGTAGAGCCCTCCTTGACCTTGGCAGTCAAGCAAGCCTGATTTCAGAAGATTGTGTACAAAGGCTAGGGTTAGCAAGAAGAAATGCCAAAGTTTTTATTTCATGTTTAGGGTCTTTGGATACGAAAACTAATGGGATTACGGAAATAAACTTCGTTCCGCATTTTCCGGCGAAAGTGTCATTTAAAACACCAGTATTTATCATCAATAGAATTATTGGAACTTTGCCGCATTTTACATTGGATAAGAAGTACGTTGAGGAATATAATGATTTAATGTTCGCAGATCCAACATTTTACAAAAGTGGGCCTGTTGATATAGTACTTTTAGGCGTAGATATTGCCTTACCTCTTTTAAAGGGAGAAATAATTAAATGCGAAGAAGGTAAACCGGTAGCTTCTCGTTCTGAACTAGGATGGATTATTTCAGGTAGTGTGAATAATTCAACAGAAATTAATCCTACTATCTATGTTAATAATATACAAGTGGAAACTGATCAGATGCTGTCTGACTTTTGGAAATTGGATGCTGTACCTACGTTTGACATGTTTACTAAATCAGAGAGCATGTGAAGATTATTTCAAATCTACATATACGAGAGAGGAAAGTGGGGTATATACTGTGAAATTACCGTTTCACTCTCCGCCTTCTCAGCTTGGAGATTCCAGACAATTAGCTATGCGTAGATTCCAATCTTTAGAAAATTCACTTCTAAAAAGGCCTCGGATATATGAACAGTATAAGGATTTCATGAGGGAATACCTTGAGCTGAGACATATGGAGGGAGTGCCTGAGGGAGAGATTCTTATTGACTCTACGTATTACATGCCTCATCATGCCGTATTAAAGGAATCAAGTACTACGACTAAACTGAGAGTTGTTTTCGATGCTTCAGCTAAAACGACATCGGGTCTTTCATTGAATGATATTTTGATGGTTGGGCCAAGAGTTCAGCAAGAGCTGTTTCCAATTCTTCTACGGTTTAGAACTCACAAAATTGCAGTATGTGCCGATGTAGAGAAGATGTTCAGACAAATTCGTGTCCACCCAGAAGATACAAATTGGCAACGAATGCTTTGGAGGGATAGTCCTAGTGAGCCCTTGAGTACATTTAGATTAGTGACAGTTACATATGGGATTGCCTGTGCGCCATATTTGTCTACTAGAGTAATGAAACAACTTGCATTAGATGAACAAGTGAGATTTCCTTTAGCATCAAAAATTGCCCTTCGTGATTTTTATGTTAATGATTTGCTTTCAGGGGCACAAAGTGAAGAGGAAGCGAATGTTCTAGTTCAGCAGTTGAATGAAATGATGAAAAGGGGTGGATTTCGCTTAAGGAAGTGGATTTCAAACAGTTCAGCTATTTTAGAGAATATTCCCGAGTGCTTACGAGAATCCAGTATTTCTCTTTAAATAAACAGTGACAAGAAAGTAAAAGTATTGGGAATTAATTGGAACAACTCTAGTGATACGTTTCATTTTTCGGTATGCATAAGTGATAAAGAGTTTACTAAGAGGACTATTTTATCAGAAGTATCCAAAATCTTTGATCCAATGGGATGGTTAGCGCCAACAATAACATACGCGAAAATATTATTACAAGAGTTATGGAACTTACAGCTGGGTTGGGATGAACTCGTTGATAAGAGAATAAGTAGGAAATGGAAGCGTTTCTATCTAGAATTGCCCTTACTTTCAAGCTTACAATTTCCGAGGTATGTCTTGAGTCCGAAGGCAGTAGTGATAGATATCCATGCTTTTTGCGACACTTCAGAAAATGCTTATTGTGCAGTCATCTATCTCCGTACAATCGACCTTGATTCGTCAGTCAAAGTCAGCCTTCTGACATCGAAAACCAGAGTAACGCCCTTAAAAACCCAGTCTCTTCCGAGACTAGAGTTGTGTGCTGCGTTACTTTTAACCAACCTCTTACATGCAGTATTATCATGCATAGAACTGCCTATTAACAATATTTACGCATGGACCGACTCGCGGGTTACATTGGCATGGGTTTCGTCCGAACCTCGCCGTTGGCTACCTTTTGTGGCAAATCGAGTTGCAAAAATCCAGGAAGCTGTTCCAGGTATTCAATGGAATTATGTTGCTGGGAAAGAAAATCCTGCAGACTGTGGGACCAGAGGTTTTATTCCATCAGAATTCCTACAATGTGAGTTATGGATGAAGGGACCGCAGTGGTTAAACGAATCCCTAATTCATGTACAGCAAAATTCATGTGTAGAATTAGAGGGTGAAGTTATGTTGAAGGAATTGAAAGAGTTTCAGTTCAAATGCTTCCAAATTTGAAGAGCCTAGTGTGTTTTCAAGATTTTCATCATGGTTAAACTTATGTCGAGTGTTAGCGTGGTGTTTAAGATTCAGAAATAATTGTAGTAAGTTACCTACAGAGCGTATAAAGGGTTATTTATCTACTGAAGAATTCTGTGAAGTTACTTCTATGATTGTTAGGATTGTGCAAAGAGCCGAATTTCCAGAAGAATTATTCTGTTTAGAATCTGGTAAACCCTTGAAGACATCAAGTAAATTACTGTCTTTAAGTCCTTTCTTGGATTCCGCGGGAGTAATGCGTGTAGGCGGAAGGCTCAGAAACTCTACAGTTTCAAATAATCAGAAACATCCTATGATTTTACCTAAGAATCACAATATTACGCGTTTAATTATTAAGCATTATCATGACACGTATCTTCACGCAGGTACGCAGCTACTCACTTCTGTCATACGACATAGATTTTGGATTGTGAATGCTAGAGATATTATAAGAAAGTGTATAAACCAATGTGTTACCTGCCGTAGAGTTAGAGCGCAAACTGCAACTCAGCTAATGGCAGATTTACCCGCTTCAAGAGTTACTCAAAGTAGAGCTTTTTCTCTACTTTGAGTAACTCTTGAAGCGGATACTTGAACTCTCTTAGGGATTGATTTAGCAGGACCATTTAACGTTAAATATCGTCCTGGTAGAGGAGTCAAAATCTTTAAGTGTTACGTATGTCTATTTATTTGGTTTACTACAAGAGCAATACACTTAGAATTAGTTGGAGATCTTTCAACAAAATCATTCCTCGTGACACTTAAGCGGTTTATAGCTCGTAGAGGCAAACCGTGTAAAATTCAGTGATTGTGCAATGAATTTTATAGGAGCTAATAAAGAATTAAGGAAAGCCTTTTCTATTGTTCAACGTGATGAACAGCTACAGGGTTATATTTCTTCAGAAAATATTAAATGGTTGTTAACACCAGGACACTTTTTAACCGGAGCGGCTTTAAGCGCTATTCCAGAATCTAACCAAATTCAAGAAACCATGAGCTGCAGTGACCGTTGGAGGAACGTGCAAAGGTTATTTCAACATTTCTGGAATCGTTGGAGCAGTGAGTATTTATCTAGATTGCAGCAGAGACCCAAGTGGTGCAAGGTACAACAAGAGCTGAAGATTGGTGATATGGTTCTTATTAAGAACGAAAATCTACCTCCGCTACGTTGGAAATTAGGTAGAATTACTAAAGTATATCCTGGTTTGGATGAGAAAGTTCGAGTGGTGAGTTTACGCACGTCTAATGGTGAAATAAAACGACCTATAGCAAAGCTATGCGCTTTGCCATTTAATTCCTGATTTAGAGAATTTAATTTTTATTTTTCAGGTTTATGCAGTTCAACAGTTTAAGTTTATTGTTTGAATCCCCTTGGGACTTCAAGGCTGAGGGTATGTTCGATGTTATGCAAATTGTATTTCTTTCTTTGTACCGAGGAGCGGCGCAGACGCAAATTTGTTAGGTTTTTAAAGCTCGCGTTTAGAGCTTTGAGGTTGCTGTGAATTACTGGAGTTTCAAATAGGCAGAGGTTCTTCTGAGTTTGTGTTGGTAAGCCGCTACTGAGTTCGGAGTTGGCAGTGTGGTCTTCGCCGTTCCTCAACTAACTTACTTCGAAAGTCAATAAAGAAGTTTCGGTCAACGTTATGAGTCTGAGGTTTTTTGGGTTCTATACTGAAGTAATATCAAGTCAATTTACAGTCCACTATTTTTAAACAACGGAACGTACAGCTTCAGATTTTAAATTACGTCCAAAGGAGCATTTTTCTAACGTTTTGTGTGTTACCTTTAATTATTAAATATCATGTTCTTTGCGCTTAAGCCATAAAATTCAGTTCAACAACAGTGTCGCAAAATAATTTTAAAAATGATCATATCTTTAGAATTTCCGATACACAGTTTCGCGCGCTGGAGATAAAAATGTCCCCCCCCCTCCAGTAGAGTGTTGCCATTGCTCGCTTTTAAATCGTTGAGTTTGTTAATCAAAAATTCTTTAAAGTTTTACAAAAAATGAAATCGATAAGGAAACAAATTCCAAATTTCAAATTTGGGCTTTCAGATGCCCGTATTTGCAGTAGGATTACGTCA
This sequence comes from Stegodyphus dumicola, assembly GCF_044657685.1. Classification (NCBI taxonomy): domain Eukaryota; kingdom Metazoa; phylum Arthropoda; class Arachnida; order Araneae; family Eresidae; genus Stegodyphus; species Stegodyphus dumicola. Next base: position 88,101,612 of record NC_140776.1, on the reverse strand, counting down.
TTCAAAATTGGATAGCTCTAGGTACCGTTGTTTTATTTCAATGCGAGAAACATACATACATTTATGCAGATTCTTCATTATTTAATTTCTTCAAATATAATACAGGGCGATAATATTTTGTGGCAACGATTTGAAAAGTGCTACAGCCTTTTAAAGTTTTCAACGCAAAATCTCAAAACGAAAGTAATAGTCCTTCAGGGGCAAAGCCTCTTTGGACTAAAAAGAAGAAAAACGTTTTTAATCTTGAACAGAATGTATAGAAATGAGGACTATTTATGATTTTTCCATTATTATTTTTGAATATTTAAATACATATCAAAAGAGTTAATAAGATAATTTTAAATAAATTTGATTATACATTGCTATTGTGGTGATTTTTCATTGCGTAAGTATAAAAATGGCAAGGGTTTTAAATAAAAATCTAGTAAGTTCTCTTCCAAAATTTTCAGAAAATGTTTGATATTAAATAATCTCTTTGCAGAGTCTTTTTTTTTGGGGGGAGCGGAAGCAGGAGGCATGAAAAATATGCAATGCCCTTTCCCGGACGGTCCTGAAGGAAAGGAGAAAGAAAATACATTATACCTTCTTTAACTTCAATGTTTTAATCTGGAATTTAAAGCTGCGTTTCGCTACACTTGAAAAATGTAGTTATGTCTGGGGTGTGATAGTCGTATTAAGCAAATATGGTTTCCGTAAAGAGCAGTTTCTGAGAATATAGCAGGATCGGCTTACCATGTTTAGATTTATCACTGCAGGTTTTTTTACTTCTTTGTACGAAGTAAGAAGGAAGTATTGTAATCGCGAAAAGTTTCAGGCAGCATATTTCAACGAAAATATCCATTTTGACCGCTATCGAATGCAATTTAACGATGTTTTTGCGTGATATCTGTACGTAAGGACAGAATAAAATACTCTTTTCCTTCAAAAAATTATAAAACTGCTTTAAAATTAATTCTGAAGAGAATTTTACGTGGAGTCTGTACGAACGTATGTACGTACGTGCGTACGAACGTATGTACGTACGTGCGTACGAACGTATGTACGTACGTGCGTACGTACGTATCTCGCATAACTCAAAAACGAGTAGCCTCGGGACGTTGAAATTTTGTATTAGGACTGCTATAACATGTAGATGTGCACCTCGTATTTTGGTTGGAATCGGCCGCACCAAACGTATATAAATATATATTCACTCTGTTACCCGGCTCAGTAATCTCAGTTTCTTTAGTTTATATATGTTTGTAAATTGTACATTTTTTGCTTTAAAAATGATTATATTATGTTGTTTTTATCTTCCGGTTAAGGTTTTTATGCCTTTAGTAAATCTGTATGCAATATTTTTAGAATTATCAACAATTTTAAAGTTGTCTAAGTGCCGCTAAGCCTTTTTTTAATGGCGGCCATCGATGTTTACATTTGAAACAGGAGACTAGTGGATTTGTTGCCAATCTAGAGAAACTTAGCTTCGCAACAACAAAGATAACGCATTCATTTATTATTGCCAATTAAATCATGCTTAATTCTTTCTGGAATTTTTTCGAGGAAATAAGTGTTTAAGATTTACTTCGTAATTTTTAATATAGATATTTTGAGTTTTATGTATTTTTGCCTTCTCGCGAAGTGAGAACCGAATTAATTAAATGAGAAATACTCAATCGTCTGTGAAAAACTGTTTCTTTTTTTGTTTTGTTTGCTTAATTTCTTTTATACATCATTCTAGCTTTATTATAGTACTTGAATAGAACATGTGGCAACGATTAGATAATTCTATTCTTTAAATGAAATAAATTTTCTGCATTTTGAGTTATAATATGAACGAAATATATAAGTTAACTGTTATATAATTATCAGATTATATAACAGTTAACTTAGTTTCTGTTATATAATTATTATATAAGTTAACTGTTATATAATTATTTGTACTGTTAAGTGAATCTAGCGCCAGAGTTTCGCTATGGTAAACAAATACTAGAGTGAATTTTAAAGAATGCATTTATTCTATTGTGGTTTATGCGCTGTCGGCGAAGTAGATTTAATTCAATCCAATAAGTTTAAATGAAATGTAAGAAAAAATGCATATAATTTAATATTCCGTACAAGGAAGTCATGTGGTGTACACATCAGATTTTTTAGTTATTAGCACCAGAGGGGCTATTTCAGTTTTGTACTTATGCATATATCATCCTGTCTGTAAGTACTATGAAAGAAAATGTATATGGATGGTTGGTTCTACTTGTAAAACTCCAGTTTAAGTCTGTGCAAAGAACTAAAATATGCAGCGATTTGTTATCTTAGTGATAACATGTACAAAATCTTTTAACTGTTTTACATAAGAGTTAGGCACACGGAAAGTAATCTTCTGCGTTAAATTACGTTTAGGCGCTAGGATTTTTTAAATTTTTTCCATACTCCACGATATTACAAACAGCATAATAAATATATAACAGCTGTGTCAGGATTAGAATCAGCTTGTAGACATTTGGCCAGTCTAGAAGGTCCACGACAATTAATTTTTCAGGCAGAGTCCTCCTTTTCTTACTTTATCCAACATAAGTTTCTGTTTTATTGTAACAGCGATTCTTAACAATCTTTTGATTGCTTTTTTCCTTAATTTTAAGTAGCTCCTAACAGGATACTCTTTCCCCGAACAACAATATCCAAGCTTACATGTAAAAGACTTTATGAGGCTCTTACCCGTTTATTTTTTTAAATTTCTGTGCTGCATTAATTATTCATTTCTATGCTTCTATCATTGCAATTTTATTTGTATCTTTGCAGTTATGATTTATTTACTTCTATGTTTCTGCCACTGAAACATGCTTATTTTATGCAATCTCTACATCACTGCTATTTTATTTGCAATATTTAGGCGATTTTAATCTAAGCAATGTCATTAAATATTTCATAGCAATTTTTACTTTTATATATACGAAAGCCTTTAAAATAAAAAACCTTTTTTGGTAGGGGGGAATAATTAAATTATTTTTAACTGCTACCCTCAGAACTTCAAAAATGTAAGGAATATGTCAAAGGAATAAAAGATGAAAAATGCGGGATCTAGACATACGACATAAATTAGGAATCTTGCCTAATAGTTTAATAAATTTTTTCATTTTTTTTCACTTTAATATTTTTTCGCTTTTGCATCAACTACTAGTCGTTGTTAATTTTTTCTAATGTTCAGATTTTGATCCTAATTAGCTAAAAGGGGCGTCAGCCCGGAAAGGCTATTAATCTCGAAAGGCATTTTCGAAAGTCGAATCGTATAAACGGCTGTATCACTTTTCAAATCGTTGCCACGAAGTCCTGCATTTGAAGAATATTTGAAGAAATTAAATAATGAAGAATCTGAATGAATGTATGTATGTTTCTCACACTGCGAAAAAACAACGGCAGCTAGAGCCATCAAATTTTGAATAACGCAGGCCTCCACCCGAATAGGGTCACTTGGAAACCCGAGTTTTGCATTTCGAATTCGTTTTATTATCCATTTCATATTTTTCAAAACTTTAACGAATATTTGATTAAGAAACTCACCGATTTCAAAGCGAGCAGTGGACACAATGTGCGGAATAAAATATTTTTATTTCCAGTTCCCAAGTCTGTCTATTGGAAATTCTAAAGATATGCTATTTTAAAATATTTTTATACTCAAAGGGGTATTAGTCCAAATGCTCTCAAAACGCGTATATATGTGTAAATAAAATAAACACTCTATTATACGTAATATAAAATCTGAAAATTTTAAGATTTTTTTTTCTTATAAAATTATTCCTTTTCATTTTGAATCAAGTCATTATATGAAGTTGAAGTAAATATATTTTTTTCTTGGCATCTATGATTACAAGTGCTCTGTTTTTCTCATCACGTATAATTGTTTCATATTAAAATTACTTTTCTATGACTCAAAGATTGTCCATAAAATATAATAACACGTAGTAATGTATTTTTATCAGCTAAGCATTAAAATTCCCTTCATAATTTTCATAGTGCGTATTTTGTAGTAATTATTGAAGATTCTAGTTTAGAGCAAAGCGCCAACAAAAGTGGAAGTAAATTCATTCACACTTTAGAAAACAAAACTGCATTTACATTTATTTCAGGCTAGCTGATTGCTCGGTCTGTTGTCTGAAAATGAATAATTATTTTAATGTGGCCAGATAGTGAAATTTCATGAACATATCAGTGTTTCTAAAGTACCGTTCCGTTATCCGTACCGAATTCAGAAATGTATGAATGTATGCTGCTCGTGTGTATATATGTAAGTGCGTATATGTGTATATGTATACACACATACATTCGTGCTTACATATATACATGCATACATAAACACATATTATTCATTCATATATGCATACATTACATTTCTGAAACCGGTCCTTATAACAGAACTGTACCGTTTCTAATTAGACATCTCATGATTTGAATGTTTTTTACTCGTATTTAAATCAATCGGATTAAAAAAAATAGGTAAAAATATTCAGAACAGCGTTTCTTGTTTTTAAATCGCTTGGTTTGTTTAATCACTAACAGACAGATTAAATTCAAAAGTTAAATATCTTACGCTTTACTACACTCATGTCCATAAATTAAGGATAATTCGGAGTCACGCGGAAATGGAAGTATAAAATAAATATATCACTTGTTAAATCACTACACACATTTTCAAGAATCATATGCAAATTTCAGGAAGTAACCAGATGACACCGATGGTACGTCACAATGACGAGTGTGTGAGAGAGTGATACATTAGGAATACAGGCAAAGAAGTAAAATTGTTCGCAGGCACTCTATAAGCATTTCAGTGCAATAACCGAATAGTTATGACACAAAGGACGCATTTGGATAATTTTTTACGTGGTAGAATTATCGGCCGTCTGGAATGTGGGCATACCCAACTGGAAGTATCAGACGAACTTGGAATTGCCCAGAGTGTCATCTCCAGGCTTTGGGAACGATTCCAAGATGATGGTAATATGAATAGACGTTACAGCACAGGTCGCCCCAGAGTTACAACGCCGAATGACGACCTGTATTTGGCAGTTACTGCCAAAAGAAACAGGCGGAGCACAGCCTCAGACCTGTTTAGTCAGCTCTCTTCAGCCACTGGTACGACAATTTCAAGGCAGACCGTGTACAGACGCTTAAGGCAGATTGGTCTATATGCTCGTAGACCTGTCAGATGCATTCCACTTACTGCAACTCACTGTCGCCTGCGGTTAGCCTGGAGTAGAGAGCATGCATTATGGACACCGCAACAGTGGGCTTGTGTGATGTTTTCCGACGAGTCCAGGTTTAGCTTGAAGTCTGATTCTTGCCGGACTTTCATATGGAGAGCTCCAGGTACCCGTTACCACCAAGAAAGCATCATTGAACGACACCGTTACGGTGGTGCAGGAGTGCTCGTTTGGGGTGGAATTATTCTGGGTTCCAGAACTGACCTGCATGTTAAAATTGGAATCATGACAAGCCAAATCTATCGGGACGTCATTCTGGAACAACATGTACGTTTGTTTCGGGGTGTCATGGGCGCACAATTTGTGTTTATGGAAGACAACGCCCGTCCTCACCGTGCAAACATCGCAAGCGAATGTCTTCAATTGGATAATATCACCCGTATGGACTGGCCGGCATTCTCACCGGACTTGAATCCAGTAGAGCACATGTGAGACATGCTTGGCCGACGAGTTGCAGCCCGTCAACCTCCTCCTACATGTCTACCGGAACTTCGGACAGCATTGCTTTTTGAGTGGTGTAATATCCCCCAAGATCAGATCGATGATTTGGTACTCAGCATGCCTAGGCGTAATTTGCTTCAGAGAGAAAAATTCGCTAATTTTTTTTAACAATATCAAACATATAGCATCTTTTTTTGCTCTTTACCTTTTGTTTAATAAATATAGCTTTACAAATAAGTCAAATTTATTTTGCTTCTAACTCTTCCTTTGCCTGATTTGGATTATCCTTAATTTATGGACATGAGTGTAAATGGCAACACACTGGAGCGTAGAAAATAAAAATATTTGATTTCGAGCAGTGGCAATACATTTTTCCCCCTTTAAATAGCCGAATTTGTTGTTTAAAAGTGAAACTTAAATGTTTACATCTTGCCGAATGGCAACAGTCCGGGGCACTTGGATATAAAATGTTTTATTTCGAAAGATATTACTAGTGCTTGCTTTTAAATCGCTGAATTTATGAATAAAAAAATCATTAAATTCCTACTCTATAGGACATTAGTAAAAATAAAAATAGAAATTGAATATTTCGGCTTCGAAGTACAGATGTTCGTGTTACGTGTATTTAGAATTTGGTGGCTCTAAGTGCCACTGTTTTTTAAAAGTGCCAGGAACATAGATGCACACATACATACAGATTCTTCGTTATTTACTCTAAAGAGGCTTTGCCCCTGAGGGACTATTGTTTTCGTTTTGCGATTTTGCGTAGAATCACTCTGAATGTCCGTTTCACTTTTCAGACTGTTGCCACCAAATATTATCGACCTGTATTACATTTGAAGAAATTAAATAATGAAGAATCTGCATAAATATATGTATATTTCTCTCATTGTGGTGAAACAACGATAACTAGAGCCACCCAAATTTGAATGATGTAATCCATGTTGCGAATATGGGCATCTGGAAGTCCAAATTTGAAATTTGTTTTATTATCGATTTTATATTTTGTAAACCTTTAACGAATTTTTGATTAAGAAACACAAGGATTTCAAAGCGAGCAATGGCAACGTTGTACAGGAAAAAACATTTTTTATCTCCAGCGCGTGAGACTGTGTATCGGAAACTCTAAAGATATGCTCAATTTAAAATTATTTTGCGATATTGCTATTGAACTGAATTTTATGGTTGAAGTGCGAAGAACATGGTATTTAATAAATAAAGGTAACAAACGTACCTTTGGGCGTAATTTAAACGGACGGATTTAATGAAACCTTTCAGATTTTCTTTAATTTTTTTTAATAATAAAGTTAAGTTGATGAAAAAACTGCAGTTTCTCGAGCTATACCATAATTTTAAATTCAGTCATCGATCTTCTGTTCTTGTGACAAAAACATTTTTGCACAGAATTACTTAAAGTAAGTTTTTCGTTGTATGTGGATAGTGCAATTTTTCATGCTTATATAATTATCTATAACAGCAAATTTGTTACCGGCCCTTGTACAAAATAACTTTAATCATGATAATCACGTTCTTAAAAATGCTTAAATCTTACGCTTAAAAATGCCTCCCTCGTAATTGGAAACTACTTATTTTTCAAAAACGGTGGATGACACAGAAATTTTGAAGGCCAAATTTCCAAGTTAAACGGCCTATAAATCATGCAAAATACACATGAGTTTAATTGGAAGAATTCTGCTGTAGAGGAGTACGATCAGTGTATGATCGATGCAAAAGTTTCTCTTGGTAAATTTCCAGTGCAATTCAACCACTTTCTTTTAAATCGCAGTTCACTCTGCCTTTTTTTCCTTCCCTTTTAAAACACGCGCAGAAAGCATTATAAGCATAGCGGTTATAATAATCGGAAAATGTTAAACATAGCATATTTGTATTAAAAAAATAATTAATTTGAAAATTCTCACGTTTCAGATTTGAGGATTGCAGATAAAAAAAGCAAACTTTCTTCACCAGAGGGCGCCACATATCCAACAGGTGTCTGAGATTATGATGCCGAAGAGCTACGGGAGAAAGCAATATGTCGAACTGAGAGTCAGCTGTTAAATTTAAAAGTTGTGTGTAATATAACTGTTGTTCATGATTTTTATTAGATACCAGAGCTTTAGATGATACACCTATCATTCAGTTTGATAATGCTGGTTTATGACTCTCTTCCGCGAACGAAATAAGATATGGTAAGTTATTTATTTTAATAGTTTATAATTTCGCGGTCCACACCTGCGAAGCAGTTCATGCCATATGTTGCATTGAGTCAACAGTTGTCGTATTAAATGTTTTGGTCGATAACAGATTTCGAAACTTCTCTATTTGGCTACTTCAACATTTAATAAACTGCTATTATAATAGTTATTTTGGGTCTGTTCAAACTTTTTTTTTTTTTTTTTTTTTTTTTTTTGTTTGTTTGTTCTCTGAAATAGTTTTCTTTGAATGGAATAATTAAGTTTTTGTAAGTTTTACTTTTTTCAAACAAATATGTGATAAAAGTTAAGTATTTTTCTACTTTTAATTTTTTTTTTTTTGCTTGACTGATATTTAACAATTTTTAAAAATATTTTATAATATTGCTTTTTACTTAGACTTGCTTTCATTATAAAATTTCATATTATTTTGAATAAAGAATTTTGAATAATTTCTATATTATGATTTAAATATTATTAGCTCTTTTCAAAATAAGTGTAATACGATCAATAATAATTCCTTATAAGTTTTTATGAAAAGCATGTGAGATAAAATGGTTTCATAGTACGAAAATATATCTCTCCCTAAAAAATGCTTTTTAATAGCAGGTTTCAAATTTGTTTCTTATTGTAAGATGTGTAATTTAACCAAATTTACATAAATTATTTCAGCATTTGTTAAGTTCTCGAGTGTTGCTTTAAGTAGCCTTAGGGATATGTTAAAAAGTTAATTTTAGATTATTATTTAGTGCAAGAAGCACAAAATTAAATTTATGTTTTGGTATTAAAAGCCAAATTTAAGTTACGCAAAATATAATTAGCAGTATTTTGCTGTGATAGGTATCATTTAATAAGAACTTTAATAAATTTTCGTAATGACGGTGATTAAATAACTTTTAATAATAATTAAAAATTTCTTTTTATAATGCGCAATAAAATTTAATGATAATACTTTTTAATCCTCTCAATTAAAAATCAAACAGATTGATTATTAATTATATTAATAATTTATATAATTTTGATATACCTTAATCACAAAACTAAGAAGAATTAAGCGAAAGACAGCATCACATTCATACAAAAGTGCCATCTTATTATACAATTATTAGGAAGCAGATGCTATCTCATTTTTTCGGAATGTTTAAATGATAACTAAATAATCTTTTTTTTTTTTTTTTTTTTTTATTTTTATTTAAAACATGGGATTTAAAGTAATTCTCTTCGAATTCGTTGATACTTTAATTTATCTATTTCTGAAACTCTCAGTTTTGAATCTGCCATTACCATTTCAATATTTCCATAGTTTTTTTTTTTTTTTTTTTTTTGTTTGTTTGTTTTTGTTTTTTGTTTGTCCAAAGATGTTCCAGAAAGTTTTGTGCGCAAACACCTTTCCTCTTCCTTCAAATTTTTGTATATCCAAGGGATCTGCATTAATTAAAGGAGAACAGCTACAGAAAAGGAAAACCCAAATACATGATAATGAATTATTTGGTTAAAATCTCTTTTAATTTAACAGTCACAGTATTAAATGCAATTCTGAATTTGCATCTAATTTTTTGAGTCTCTAAACAAACATGAAGTCATTTTTAATTGCTTTTATAAAAACACTAAATAACGCAGGGGAAAAACTGCGTTCTATCTTGAGACGTCTTGCATTCAGACCAGTACGGTATTTTTTAAAGAAGCAACGGCAATAAAGAATAAAGTGAAATCTATGTAATGAACACGAAGTAAGTAAGCCAACTGAATGATATTGCTTACTTTAGCATTGCTTTAAAAGCATTGTTAAGATAAAACGAAAAAATAAAATAAAATTTTACCTATGCTGAGATTACCTCAAAATCTACCTCCTATTAACAAAGTTGGCTCACCAGCGGCAGAGTAGTAAAAGCTGTTAAATACTGGTAGTTCGGTCTGGAGTTGAGTCCCGGTGGAGGCTGGCTGCATGTAAGTTTTCGTGTTTTTCCTCATTCGAAATTCAAAATTCGGGCTTCCAGGTGCCCATATTCGGATGGAGGACTAAGTTATTCAGACTTTTATGGCTGTAGGCACCGTTGTCTCTTCCTAATACGAGACACATACATACATTAATGCAGATTCTTTACTTAATTTCTTTAAGTGTAAATACAGGGCGATAATATTTGGCAACAAACTGAAAAATTAGACTAAAGCCCTAGGCCAATACCTCTTTGCGCTAAAAAATTTCTCATAACTTTTGTTTTCGCTTTGTTGTCTAGAAAATCGGTATTTGAGAAAAATCATTTGCATTTGTATAAACCCTCTAATGGCCGAGTAGTAAGCTCATTGAATACTACAAACTAGTAGTTCGATGTGTATTCAGATCCTTGCGAATGGATGGCTGCATGAAAAATTTCGTGGTTTTCCCGTTGTGTAACATGAATTCGAGGCCTGTTTCCTAAGAAAGTTCTCCACGAAAGCATCCCTTCCTTAGCAGTAGTGCTAGCCAGATAGCGTAGTGTGCTTTAAAATTATCCAGTTCGTCAGTTGCGTTTGTTTGGCAACTTCGTTTAGAAGCATTCGATCTTGGTATGCATTACCTCGGTCAAATTTCAGAGTACATAGGCATTTTTGTAATAGATGTTTGGTTTCGTACTGCTTGAAATATGTGTAGTTTAATCCTAACGCTAAGTACTGAGTTTTTGTTTAATAATAAAGATTTTGATTGTAATGTGTTATCAAATATTATTATATCTACTTGTATCAAACATTATATCAGACTGTAGATGAAATTATTTACTGTACGAAGTCTGTATTTAATGTTGAGTATTTCCATTTTGTCAAAACATTTACCTTTGCTTAAAAAATAATTGTTTAATTTTTTTAATTTCTCTATAATTAAACTATGGTCATTATCAGAATGCATTGAAATTGTGCCTGCTTTCTGTGTATTTGATTTCACTGCGCACAATTCTTATTCTGCCTTGAGTAAAGGGCAACTCGATTTCCATCGACTGTCAGCTGAAATATTCAATGAATTGAAGAGAAATGAAGTGTTGTAGAAATAATTTTAATTAGCGTTATTTGAAATAGAAATTCCATCTCAGCTGTTTCATTTTGAACTATTCAAAAGGACATTTCTTTAATCACTTGAAATTAACAGCATGTTGTACTGTACAGTTAAAACTTTCACATTATTGTAGTATCCAGCTTATATTTCAGAAACAGTATCAGAATATATATGATCTTTAATATATCAATATATTAATTAGAGTGTGCATGATTTTTAATATGTCAATATATTAAGCAAAATACATATTATTAACGTTTTAAAGAAAACATTCTGCGAAAGTAATAATAAAATTCATTAACGCGTGAAACATTAATGGAGATATCTGAATGATTAAATCGTCGACAAATCACTAGCAACTACGAGAACTTAACGGAAATTAAACGAGAACAGTCTTGATGAAATTTTTACTTTTTCCCCTTCGGAGCTGAAAGTGATAGTGTCGAATCAAATTTTCTCTTCGCTATTTCAGTTCCTTTATTTTGTAGTTTCTTTTCTTTCTTTTCCAGATCTGATCGACTTTCGAAATAGTCATTTTTTGATAGTTAGATAAAAGATACATCGGTATTTCAAATTTAAAACTTTTAGTTTTTGAAAGGTTCGGCATCTTGAGTATAATTTCATTCTATTTCTATCGTAAAATTCATTTAGAAAGTAGCTTTCTTTGATTTCAGAATAACCTTTTAGATTTGAAAAATGTGTGTTCTTTTTCTAATGGAATATTTAAAATCCTTTTCTCTGTTTTATAGGATTAAAACTTAAAAAAGCTATAGTCTATGTATACTTATTCGGTTGGAATTAAATGTACAAGTGAATTTAGTTAAAGGTCACTTTATCCTTACGGACTTAATGCTAATCTCAACAATACCACCGATAGACAAGCAGAAGAGTTTATATATGGACAATTCAGATTTTTTAATACTATTACTCCCAGAGGAACAAGAGGAGGAAATTCTAACCACAAAAAATATTTTTCCACACAAGATCTCGAATTAATTATTCAAAATCTGAATTCCTTCCTTGGAAAGAAAGTTTTCGCAAAAAATGCCATTAACCTTTTGCATATCCTTAAAAATGTTACATTATGGAATCTTATTCACATACTTAATCAACAGTCTCAATGTAGCCAAATAGTCAAAGATCTAACAGTTGAATTTTGCAATTTTAAATTAAAGAATAGTAATTTTTTCCGCAAGAAAATTTTTTACAGTACAATTCAAGCACCTTTTTAATGATCAATTAAAAATTCCATGCATGTTCAAAAGATGTCAACAACTGCTTCCTGACCAACGGCTTCAAGTTACACCCTGTTTTAAATTTGAAAAGACTTTAGGTAACATGATAATTAACCACCACAATGTAGTAGCTGATAGCTTATGAAATTGCCAGCTTCCTGTTTACAATAAATTTGTAGATCCTTTTCACCAACATATTATCACAAGAGATCTTAATATCATTGAAGATGTGCAACGGCGAGAACTCATGCAACTAGGTACCAAATTTCATCCAACTTTCAGTCTTAATAAACACTATTGCTTAAAACAGTTCAGCAATGATCTTGATAAATTCATTATTTTGGCTAGCAATAGCATCAATTTGCCCACGACAACATTTCTTGAATGGAAAGCAACTTTTATTAAAGATTTTAAACTTACGCTTTTTAAGCTATCTAGTTTCAGTCATATGCCCCAATCAAAGGCATCTAGAATCTCATATTAATAAACTACAAGAAAGCTTTATCATCACCAAATTCGACAAAGCTAGTAAAAATTTCAGTGTCATTAAAAAAAAAAAAAAAAAAAAAAAAAAAATATTACGACATTTTGCATAAGGAATTACATAGCACTTGCACCTATCAAAAAGTCTCTACCAGCACTAAAATAATTTTCAATAAATTTAATGCACTTCATAACAGACTTAAAATCCGTCCCAACAAATTTAATAACAGGTTTGCAAATCTCTATGCACTTCCAAAATTTCATAACACTCCTGTTAAGTTCATATTCATAGCCAAAACAGTACCAGAAGTTATTTAAAGGAGATAGATTATCTCTTTGCACAAAAACTTTATCTCATTCGAGACGTTATCGATAATTATGATTTTAAAGTATTGGATTGGATTATTTAATTACGGCAAAGCACACGAGGGCTGTCTGCCTAAAGGCAGGGATGTCTTCGTGGAGGACTTTCTAAGGGAAACTGGCTCGTATACACGTTATACATGGGGAAAACCGTGAAAACGCCCATGCAGCCAGCCCGTTCGCGGGATTCGAACCTCAGACCGAACTACCAGTGTTCAGCGTCTTTATCGCTCGGCCGCTGGTGGGCCCATGATTTTAAAGATCAACATTGCAACTGGATGATTTCAAGCAACGAACAAATTCTTAAAACCTTAAATTCTCTTAAAATAGAACATATCCAATGTGAAATCCAATGACTTTGAAAACCTCTATACTACTGCACCACTTGAAGAAATTTATAGCAGCTCGCTTACTCTTCCAAATTTATTTCCCCAAATTTCTACAATATTATCTACTGAAAATTGGCAACTTTTTCTTTCAAGCGTTCTTTTCAACAATTATACTCAATTTAATAACAACATCTTTAAACAAATACAGGGAATACCTATGGGCGGCAACTTTTCAACAGCAATCTGTGAACTATTCCTTTTCACACAAGAATTTACTGTTGTACGTTCACTAAAAATTTAAGATCAAAAATATTACCAACACATCTCTCGTTATATTGATGATGTAATAGCCTTCAACAAAACTGAAAAAGGCCAATATCTACCCTTCTTGCCTCAAACTTAATACTAATAATACTGTTCAAAATGATATAGTTTACCTTGATTTGCATATTCTAGATTACAATTTTTTAAAAATCTACAATAAACGCAGAGATTTCAACTTTCCATTACTTAAATTAACTAACTGGAATTTTGATATTTATAAAAGGGTCATAGTCAATACAATTAATGCGCAACTTCTTAGAATTAAAAGAATCTGTAATAATACGAAACACATCCAAGAAGAAGTACTTTACTTTGTTACTATCTTACAGAAAACCTTATTCCAACAACAGTCATTAAAAATTCATTAAAAAAAGCTGGCATTTACCTATTCTTTTAGATTTTTTGAGTTAGATAATCAAATTTTATGCTTAAATACCTTTGGGAAGGTGTTAAGTGGATAGCTGATTCAAATGATCTAATGTAAAAATGTAGAATTAATTCCTCTAATTAAAAATACATTTTTTTTGTAACAGGATTAATGTGAAATTTATATTTCATTATTTTTTACGAAACGACGCGATATTGAGCAAAGCCGACAACCTCGCATACTTAGTTTATATTGTTAAATACTTAGCTTGGAACTATGCGCTACGATATAAGCATATCGTGCATGAGATTTTCGCGTTTGTGGAAAAAAGCCAAGAATCAATCCAAATATAGTCAGGTTTCGATAAGCGAAAAACCTAAAGAAACACACTCCTCAAAAAAAAAAAAAAAAAAAAGAAAGAAAGAAAGAAAAGAAAAAGAAAAAAAGAAAAAAAAATCGACTTTGATTCAGTATCTGGTTCGAATAATATTCAATATTCACTCTTAATTTCTTGTTGCGAATATTAATTCTGACGAGTAATTTAAGTAAAAGTAATTTAAGTTTTGGTGTATGTTAATAGTGTGGCAATTAAGTAATCAGAGTGTATTGAAACAGTAGACAAGTTGCAGAGTTTACATTGATGCAAAGTAGAAACATTGCAGAGTTTACATTGGTGTAATTTCTACAATGTCTTCTACAGGTATGTACCACGGTACGACTTCTACAGGTACAAATGCGACAGGTAATAGAAAAGAGGACTTTTAGAGTTCTGTTTTTGGAACAGCTGTAAGAGTAGACGCATTCCTTTTATCACTTCCACGATAGGAAAAACATTCCTTTGAAAGGACACGTGAGTTTCGTGAAGCGAAAATAATTGCAAGGAGAGCAATCTAGAGAACACGTGGAATGGCTAGTCCAAGTGCCACTGATACGCCGCGAATATCATACTATTTGTATGACGTGTTCCGGCTGCTCTGTGGGCCGCCTGACAATAAAATTTTCCTGATGCTTGAAAGCGAGGTTTTCATGGTGAGAAGGGGAGACCTCAAGACAACGCAGGTCTGAGAAATAATAAAACAGCACGTTCTGGAATGGAAATAATAAACTGATGGTAGGCAGTGACGTCATGTCCAGTCCGGAAAATACACGATAAATTCAGTTAGGTGGGAAAATTCTGATTTTCGGCAAACATATGAGCTGCAAGAGGTCGGAGATATCTATCCTGATTCAGTAACTCATAATGGAAGGTTCCCAAATAAGTAAAGAAATCGCGTTGTTTGTCAGAGTTGAAGAATTTCCTATTTGTTAAAAGGAGATAGTCTTTTACATATTCAATTTTCAGATACTGATGGAGTTGTTCGTTTCTCAGAAAGTAGTGCGCATTTGTCATGCATCTTAGGATTTTAGACTGTAGAATTTGTAGCTGGTTAATGTTTGCTTCCGTTGCAGCGGCCCAGGCAGGGGAGACATAGTAAGTAATTATTGCTCTTATGACTGAGAGATAGATATGCCTTTTCTTGCCCAAGTCTAATCTTGAGTATTTACCTAGTAGTGGGAGAAGGCAGTGGAAAACATAATTAGCTTTCTTCTTGACATGTTGAATGTGATTTCCCCAGGTGAGGTTATCATTAATTATGATTCCGAGATATTTTGCTTATTTGACTGTCGAGACCGGCTAGTTAAAGATGAGAATTTGTTTCCTCGTAGGTTGGGACTTTTTCTTTCGTCTAATGATTAATAGTTGGGATTTTTGTGCGTTGACGCAAACCGTGGGATGGCTAAGCACACATACTTTACTTTCAGGGCAGTAAAAAGTGATTATTGACCGATGGGAAGATGGATTACTGTGAAATACAGCGATTTCCAAATGAATAAAGTAATATTAAAAATCATTCGCTATTTAAAAATCATCTACACGGCCAAATATTTATAATCTCTGATGACAATTCGGCATTTATATCTCATAACATTTCGGCAGTTTTGTCCGAATTGTTATGAGAAGACCGTGCAAAGCTGTTGTAAAATATATCTAATGTTAGTGAATCTAAACATCTGTTTAACCTTGTTAATTGACTTAAAATTATTAAACTGTATTTTAATTTTTCAATAATAATATAATTCAAAAGGAACTAAACAACTAACTACTTTTTACCTTAGATTATTATAAATATAAACAAAATAATTGCATTAATATCGATAATCCTTTTTTATTTACTACAGTTATAAAGTGTAATATACAAAGGCAAAGATGCATTATAACTAAAATATCATCTTTATTTTATACTAAATTATTAAGTTAACTATTTTTATAATATTACTTAATATATTTTTTATAATTTTAACTTTACAGTTTACTATTAAGACGTATTTGATAACTGCTCGTTTATCACAACATGTCAAAATCATCAAGCAACTCATTACTAAATAATTCTAACTCCACTATTCATTCTCATATTAATCCAAGTGTACATCCGCCATCATCATCTGCATACCTCAACTACACCAACGGGAACAGCATCACTCAATCTTCACGACGTTGCAACTAAACCAACATCAGTAACTTTAAATGATGCATCAACATCTCCAATAAGCACTCCAACCTTGCAGCCAACTTTTGGACCCTTAATATCATGCATGGCAAAATATGATTGAAACACCAATCCCAGAAAGAACTGAGAATTCTGCCAATATACGTCCAAGGAAAACATGATCAAGTACATCATTACTTCTCTTTTCATGAAAAAAGAAAATCAATTAATCTATTTATTGACAATATAGGATATTCCAAATTTCAGTTATAAACAAGTAGAATCAATTAAGACACAATAACACGCCGAACAAATACCAATTCAGAATTGGTAAGTAGAATCAAAGTAGAAACAAGTGGAATAACATTAAAAGTTTAAAAAATATTAAAATCCTGTGATTAGATGATTAGACGAAGAATTTTTAGAACTGTTTTGTATTTTTTAATTAAATAGTTTTAGACAAAAGTGCTTTAATTTTAATTCTTCCGTTATTTTTCTAGTTTCAACCAACACTGCCATTCAATCCATTCAATGAAAAAAAATAAGTTTGTATCTATGAAAATAAAATCTGTACATTAAACTTTAGTTTAATAAGACTGAGGGGCTTCAAAAACAGATTTATTTCTTAACGAAATAATGGATGCTGCCAACTGTAGTTGCGAATAATCTTTCGAGTAGTTCTTGTTTCGTTTTAGTGCCATTTATAGAAATACAGATAGACTTAATGTGCTTGATATATTTTAGTGAGAAATTATGAAATAAAAGAAAATAGATATTACAACAATTTGATAGTAATAATATTTTCGAAGTTAGAAACGTCTATAATTAAGTTTCGTTTTTTTCTCGTAACGTCACGTTCGATGCGATACATTACGTTGCAGGATGTTAATAATCCTTGCCCCATTTGCCAAAATCTCAGTTCTCGAAGCTGTTGCCTGTCTTGCTGCAAAAGAAATATTTTATTTTTTCCGCAAAATTACCGATTTTAAGTCTGTTTCTAATATTGGAATAAAAGATTTTAAATTTATCAACATTCCGAATTCCAAATTATAATTTATATATAATTAGATATAGTTACAGGTCATAAGATTTGAAATTATTAAGGTGCGTATCATATAGGTATTGTATGGCATAAATAATTTTCATCTTTATTTCACATTTTAATAATATATCTACAGTATACATTCTTAGACAAACAAAAAAAAAAAAGTAAGGAAAAAAAAAAAAAAAAAAAAAAAAAAAAAAAAAAAAAAAAAAAAAAAACGACGCACCACGACGCGCCGAGAAGATATAAAGCAAATTGATATGCATACAGTTTTCGACGGAAAATGCAAAATTTTACACTTTGGCTGCCAATGAATGAACGGTTGTCGCTACAGCGCATCTGATCTGCGCAACTGACAAAATATTTAAGAGGCGAAATTATGATTCCTGGTCATAAATTCTTCACGAATTTCATTCCGTGTACTCTGGTAGACAGTAACTATGCCTCGCATATAGGCGCGCGAACGATATGCGCAGATGTCCGATTTTGAGAGAGGTCTTTTATTTGGGCTCAAAGAAGCCGGTTGGTCTTATCGGCGAATAGCTCGACATTTGAACAGGAGCGATGCCACTATTAGACGATGTTGGCAGGAATGGGTGAATCATGGCCGCACACAACGTCAAGAAGGAAGCGGTTGGCCTAGAGAAACGACAGAACGTGAAGACCGAGCAATCGTCAGAGCGGCACTCACAGCTCCAGATGCACCATTATCATCGATTGTACGTGCAACTAGTGCTTCAGTGACCGCAAGGACCATTCATAGACGACTCGCAGAAAGGGGCTGAGGTCACGGCGCTCCTTGCGCCGACTACCATTGACCTCTGTACAACGTCAAGCCCGTTTGCAGTGGTGTCGGGCTCATTCGAACTGGAATATCACTGACTGGAGTAGAATAGTCTTCAGTGATGAGTCTCGCTTTGAAATGAGCCCCAAAAACCAGCGAAGGCGAGTCTGGAGACGCCCCGGACAGCGGTGTGATACCAAACTGACTGTCTTCCGGCAGACAGGCCGACAACCAGGAGTGATGGTCTGGGGTGCCATTTCATTTCATAGTAGGACCCCTTTGGTTGTCATCCGTCGCAACCTTACAGCACAGCGGTACGTCGACGAAGTTCTAAGGCCCGTTGTTTTGCCCTTCATGTCACGCCACCCTGGGCTTGCATTTCAGCAAGATAATACCCGCCTTCACATTGCACATGTTTCTACTGCTTTCCATAGTGCTTCCCGAACATTATCTTGGTTAGCAAGGTCGCCGGATCTCTCTCCTATTGAGCACGTTTGGAGCATTATGGGCAGGGCTCTCCAACCAGCTCGGGATGTTGACGAGCTAACGCGCCACTTGGACAGAATTTGGCACGATATGCCTTAGGAGGACATCCACAACCTCTATCAATCGATGCCAAGCCGAATAACTGCTTGCATAAGGGCCAAAGTTGGACAAACGCGTTACTGACTTTTTCACTTTGTGAAGATCTATCATTTCAATAAATCATCCAATTTTTCTCAAACTGTAATAATTTGTTTTTCTGTACATGTACATCACTTCTACCGATTTTCGTCCCATTCGGATAACTCCTTCTTGGTGCGTCTTTTTTTTTTTTTTTTTTTTTTTTTTTTTTTTTTGTCTAAGAGTGTATTTTATAACATATCCGACTGATAGTTTTATATTCCCTTACGTCTTTATTGTAGTTTGTAAGAAACATATTCAACATCGTATATTATGTACTTGGCTACACAATAATAATTTTAGTATTATGAATATTATTCTCTCTTACTGAAACTTTCTTTTTTTATCAAGCCAACTATCATTAGATAAACTTATTTGAATATGAGAAATATTTTTGTGTTGCTTTGAATTTCTCATTCACAGATCATTCGGTAGCAAGCTGAGGCACATTCTTCGTTTGAGTAAGGTTTCATGCGACTTTGCGAACAATGCATGTTTTTGGATTTAGAGGCATGGTGAGGTGTGACTGGTAATTACGATAATTAATTTAATCACTTTTACGTAGCTATGAAAAGTATGAAATGTGCGCACTGCAAGTGAGAAACTTTGCAAAATTCAACACGCGGATTGCTTATTAAGCAGTTGAGACTATGTGACAATAAATATTTGTACCTAGACTGAAAATGTGTATCGATTGAATGTAATGTTTGATAACAAAACAATTCATCTATCGAAGACCAATAATGATGAGATAAAAACTTTAATATTAAAAAAAATATTTTAAAATAATTTCTTTATATCCGTATCGTAATTAATTGTTTTAAACATATTGAAGTATTTTTTTTTAAATTCCTTAAAATGTGTCAGAGCTCATCTCGTATTTCCTTTAAATAGCCCATGATCTCCGATTAGATAAGAGAGAATTATATCAAACTACTATGCTCCCGATTCTTTGACGAATTGAATCATGCTTTAAATTAAAATAACCAGCCAGCGTACTTGTGTCGTGTAAAACGTTCAACTCTTGTTCTTAGTCCCCAATGATTTGTCTCAATACTTTTCTTGATTCATTTTGATGTTAAATTGTTAAACGCACGGAGAGAGCTAAACTTTCTTGACGGTTCAGTATTAATGTTAATTTGCCAAACGCATGAAGAAAACTAAATTGTTTTTGACTTCTCAATGATCTCTCTCAGATTGTTTTTCATTACTCTCAATTTCGATACATAATTTGCAAACATAAACATTGGTCAGCTGATTGCTTTCACGTCAGAAACATTTCTTTTTCGCCTTTCTTTTTTCTTCGCCTTTTCGAATCATATTAACTAAGACGCTTATGTCACTGCTAATGCTGGAAATAATAACAAAGTAACAGTAAAATAATAAATAACTAATACAATACTAAACAATAAGTAAAGTAGGAAACTTATGTTTTAAAGGGTATTAATCTCATAATGTCTTAAAACTAACATCAAAACTGTTCCCAAAATGAAAATCACAGTAATAAGGCTTATGACATCATACTGATTGCATTATTAGAACCTTAAAATTTACAATTTTAAATAAATAAAAATAACACCTTACTTTTTTTCCTAAACAAAAGTTTTAAAACTTAAAATTTAATTTCAAATTACTTTATAAATCTTTTTTTATCTATATCTTCAAAACAAAGAATAATTAAAGTAAACATTTTGATATTTACCAGAGTTTTCAAATACTTATTAAATATTTGTGTTCATATGAACTTTGTGAATAAACATGCCAGAAGAGGGGGGGGGACTAACAAAAATTTGGTACTTCTTTTACAAATCAAAAGAGAAAAGTTTTTTCATGTGAAGACATTCGGAACAATTCGAGATATCTTCATCATTCACATACTTTTCTCGGTTTACATTCAAAATATAAATAGTATAGTGAATATTAAAAAATGTATGTCAAACTTCACACTCTGTGAAAGGGAACATTGATTAGATGACTGCGTCCAAAGCGCATACATTTTTCTGTCTTCGCATTTGCTAATATAAGTTTATCATCGGAGAATGAAGAGGCAGTATAACTGGTAATTCCTATATTATTTGTTATTATTATCAGTCCAAAGGGGCAATTTGTCCTGAAGGACTATTCATTTCGTTTTGGCATTTTGCGTTCAAAACTATAAACGGCGAATCTCTTTTCAAATTGTTGCCTCCAAATATCGCCCTGTATTATATTTAAAGAAATTAAATAATGAAGAATCTGCATGAATGTATGTATGTTTCTGGCATTGTGATAAAACAACAGTACCTACAGCCATCAAAATTTGAATCACGTAATCTTCCATAGAATATGGGCATGTGGAAGCCCTAATTCTAATTTTAAATTTGTTTTATTATCGATTTCATAATACTTTAACGAACTTTTGATTAAAAACCTAAATTATTTCAGAGCGAGCAATGGCAAAACTCCACGGAAAAAAAAAAAAAAAAAAAAAAAAAAAAAAAAAAAAAAAATTTTATCTCCAGTTCGCGAGACTCTGTATCGGAAATTCTAAACATATGCTTATTATAAAATTATTATGCGATATTGCTTTTGAACTGAATTTTATGGTTTGAGTAC
Source organism: Stegodyphus dumicola (assembly GCF_044657685.1). Taxonomy (NCBI): domain Eukaryota; kingdom Metazoa; phylum Arthropoda; class Arachnida; order Araneae; family Eresidae; genus Stegodyphus; species Stegodyphus dumicola. The sequence goes on along the minus strand of NC_140776.1, from coordinate 88,079,998 downwards.
GTAGAACATGATATGTAATAAATAAAGGTAACACATAAAACGTTAAATAAACGCCCTTTTGGACGTAATTTAAAATCTGAAACCTTTGAGATTCTTTTTTATAATTTTTATTTGTTATTATTATTATATTATATTAACTTCTCTTCATTCATATATGAAATAATTTCATTCTTTGTATTGTTTTGCCTTTAATTATTGAACATTATTATTTAATTTAGGCTTAAGCAAGATATTAGACTGAGAAGCTTATAATAAATCTGTCATAGAAACCTTGATTTGCAGATAAGTGCGCATTTGTAAACGATATAAAATTCTCTTTAATGTATTAAAATTTATATCTTCCAATTTATCTTCTAAAAAGCGTAAAAAAATCTGAAAGGTTTCAGATTTTAAATTACGTCCAAAGGGGCGTTTTTTTTTTTTTTTTTTTTTTTTTTTTTTTTTTTTTTTTTTTTTTTTTTACGTTTTGTGTGTTACCTTTATTTATAAATATCATGTTCTTTGCACTTAAACCAAAAATTCAGTTCAGTAGCAATGTCGCAAAATAATTTTAAAATGAGCATATTTTTAGAATTTCCGATACACAGTTCTGCGCCCGCTGGAGATAAAAAGGTTCCCCCCCCCCGCCGCCGTAGAGTGTTACCATTGCTCGCTATTAAATCGTTAATTATTAAATCGTTAATTATTACTCAAAAATTCGTTAAAGTTTCACAAAATATTAAAATGATAATAAAACAAATTCCAAATTTCAAATTTGGTCTTCCACATGCCCATATTCGTAGGAGGATTACGTCATTCAAACTTCGATGGCTCTATGTACCGTTGTTTTATCACAATGCGAGAAATAGACATACATTTATGCAGATTTTTCATTATTTAATTTCTTCAAATATAATACAAGACTCTAACATTTGGTGGAAACAGTTTTAAAAGTGAAACGGACATTTATAGTGATTCAACGCAAAATCGCAAAACGAAAACAATAGTTCTTCAGGGACAAAGCCCCTTTGGACTAATAAAAGAACTAGTTCTTTTACAGGCAGAAAAGATTCTTTCAAAAAAAATAAATTGGGAAATTCTACGCAATTATGCTAAAGAACAAGAAATTTATTTCTTTTACTGAAATAATTCATGTAAGAATATTTATATTATCATTATTTACAAAGCATTCGGAATCAGGAAAGAATATGCACTATTTCCGCAAGTTACTCAAGTAACGCGTTCTGCAAACCTTTGCATAAATAACTTGAGAACTTACATAACTTGAGTTTTACGTTAAGTCGAATTCGCAGATTTTTTAAGTAAAACTTCGTAAGATATTACGAATTAATTATTATTTTATAATTATATTTATACTATAAATTATTATTTTATGCTATAAATATATTAATTATTATTTTATACTATAAGTGTATATATTATTTGCAAGGAATTATTTTAGAGATTAGATATTCTTCAGCGGTGTTAAATTCGATAAGAAATATAAAATTATGAAAAATATCTGAAAGATTATTCAAACAAACTTAAACATATTAAAACATATTAAAATAAAAATATACGAATTTTAAAAAACCTTGTGAGCGATAATTTGCGTCTGTAGCGGGGAATTCGGGACAGGAAGTTGGTAAATGTAAAGAGAAACACTGTTCTATAATAATTTCTACCTCTCTCAATGTGAATGGTTGAGGGAAATCGGATCGCATGAGTTACCGTTTCGACTGTAATGTGAGTGGCATCTCTCAAGTTTTGCGGTCATACGCTTTTTGCTTTATCTGTACTTACTTCTTCGAGCACGGCTTTGTTGCTCTGTAGATATGTAATCTTCTTTAACGTTCGAACCATTAGCTTTAAATGTTCATTATGCCGGCTTTCTTTTGTAATTCTGTATTTAAGGACCTAGCCTTCTCTTAAAAATCAGAAACTCAACAGGATCCGCTTCTGTATCAGATCTTCAAGTCAAAAAGACAGCAATTTTGCCATCTCTGAAATTAGGCAGTGGCACTTTTTTTTTTTTATTATTATTGTGTGTGTGTGTTGGTAAATATTTGTGCACTTCAACATTACCTTTCCTTTCATACCTTTACTTTAGCAATGCGAATTCTATCTTTCACTGGCGTATTGACTGAAATAGTTCGATCGGCGTGGAAATAATTCGATTTATACGTCGAATAATAGTTATAAGTTCAATTTATATGATAAAATATTTCTGTTTTCATACATAAAAATTATTTTCAGTTTAACTCTAACGGTGAAGAAAAGTGAATAAACCCAACCACGCAAATATTATTTGAATGCAAGAAATGGCGGTCGCAGGATTCCGAATACAGCAAAGCACGCGAAGATCTGCCTAAAGGAGGGATGCTTTTGTTGAGAACTTTTTAAAAGAAATTCGTTTGCTAATACGCTGTACTTAAGGTAAACCACGAAAACACCATTATAGCCAAACCGTTCACCAGGATTCGACTGAACATTGGTAGGCCCATTAATGCTGGAGCGGATAATAAACAAATAGAAATGGCCAAAATTACCATAGAAATTTAATTTTAGAAAGCATCAATAAGCGTATAAGTGGCCAAATAGAAATAGCTGACTGGAAGGCCCAACGGGGGAAACAACCGATTAGAAATAGGTCCTCCAGGTGTGAACTAGTTAAGATTGACCGGAATCAGACTCAACTAGCAATGTTCAGCAGTGGATCACATCTGCTTTGCAGAAAGATTTCACAGTTGGCATTGCGGCGAATGCTTATCATTTTCTCACATCAAATGGCGCTTTTCGATGTACAGTTAATGCGGAACATTAATACACATAAAACAAATATTTTCCATGAAACAAAAGAACATAATCTATGAAAGGGTACCAGTGAAATTTGATTTTAGAAGCTTCGTAAAAATGGAATTTTATTAAATAAATTTTATTTTTTCTGCCAATGGAAGTTTCAAAGCCTTAACCTTACTTTTCTTAAATTAATTTCTTAAAGTGAAGCTTTGAGCCTAAAACTAACTGCTCAAGAAATATTTAGCCATGCAATCTTTGTCCATTTATTGCACTGATATAGCTAAATGTTTTTATCGTATTGGTGTATGTTACACAAGTTAACCGCTATTTACTTCCTTGAATATTAACGTCTTGTGCTAGCACTTTCTGTTTAATAACATATTTAACTGTAACTGGTAGGTAGTACAGGAACGTATTTCGAATAACCTTATCGAAATTTGTTAAACAACTGTAACTTGTAGAGCTATCATATGTCAATTACAGGTATCATATATCAATTACAGTTATGAATAAATGAACTAGTGGATTTGCCATGTTCAGTAAAATTTAATCAATTTGATAGTAATGTTAATATTCAATCTTATGTCAAGACTCAATCTTCTTTTCTGATTTAGTTTTAGGTGAGTAAATGAGATTCTTTTAAGGAAAGTGCGAGTATCCTTCGGAAATAAATCATAAGAAATAAAACTGCATAATTTTCTTCATATGATTATATTTCAAAACAGTGTTAATCCTTAAAGGGTCGTAACAAAAATAAAACTTGATGACTTCAAGTTTCCCTTGAAGATGATTGGAAAATTTTTAAAATACACGTGTTCTTAAACCAATAAATCCTAGCTTAGTTAATATTTTAAGTGTTTCTGGCAGTTAATATTTTGATTTAAGAATCGTCTAGATAGATTTTTGAAGTATATAAGTATATATAACCGTTAGCTATCTGCTAACATAAATAATATGCATATATATTATATTCATGGTTTCTATGTTTTTATATGTTTTGTTTCAGGAAAGTGAAATTTACTTGTTATTCATATTTTCAGCTAGTTTCTTAGTCTTCTGTTTAACAGATATGCAAATATTAATTAATTTATTCCATGGCAATACAAAATACGAATATTCAATTTCACAAAATAATAAGAATATTCGAATTGAAAACTTCTTTTTTCTTTTTCTTTTATTCTTTTAAATGAAACACACGAAAAAATTATAAGCTCATCTTAATTTTAAAGAAAGTATTCCATACATGAACTAAAAGCTAGACTCGCAACATTTATTGGAGAGAGTGATCCACACGTTTCTTCACACAGTTGTTAGTAGTTTAAAAATTGCGTGTGCCAATTTCTGGATCAGTCATTATTCTAAATAATGGCTTTAATTCAAAGAACAAAAGAGTGGGAAAGGAACTTTGCAATATAGGCAAATCTTATTATACTAAATTTTTTCTATTTATGTAAAAATTCAGTAAAATGTTGCAAAATTTAATCTTCTGAGCGTAGAATATCTAAACACGTGTCTAGTTTCTTCAGAAATTGCAGTCTATATAGCTACATCGCTATTATCGTGTCTTATTAAAAATAATTATCCATATTTTTTTTCAAATTTTGTTACTTTTTGAATATAAAAATATTTGTTCTCAGTAATGGCAAAATATGTAACTATTATCAGTCACATATTGGATAAAAGATCGTTGAAGAGCACACCATATATGCATTTTTTACATCTTCTGGCGTATCTTTAATAAATCTAAAAATACACTGCTGTCCATTAAAATTGCAACACCATGAAGGAAAGCAAATCCAAAAAAGATATTTATTGTACATAAACAGTATGGTATGAAGACAAAATTATTAAATTTGTAAGCAGTTTTTTGGTTTACAGAGGTGCGAAATCAGTAGAAGCAGCTGTCATCTCAGGCAGCTAGAAAGGCCATTACCTGGTTAGGTATGGAGTCAAACTGGGCTTGTATGACAGAAACGGGCAACTCATTCCATGCTGCTTCAAGTCTATGCCCCACTTTATCAATGATATTAACTGGAGAAGAGTGGCGGGCGATTCTCTCAGCAACCATGACCAGATGTTTTCAATAAGAACAAACATGGAGATCGTGCAGGTCAAGGCAGCAATCGAATACCCTGTGTATCGAGAAGGACAGAACACGACCTGCAACATGCGCTCTTGCATTATCTTGTTGGAAGATGGCATTTGGCAGACCTCGAAGATAGGGCACAACCACTTGAAGGTGTACGAAATGTACCGATGGTGCGTTCAAATTAGCGTCGGTACGAACCAGAGATATGCGTCTCGTGCAGCCACTGGCTGCACAAACCATACCGATATCGAATGCAAGCAGGCGACATGTGGTCTCCTCGGAGCTCCAGACACGTATAAGGCCATCAGAATACTGCACGCAGAACCGGGACTTGTCTGAAAAGACGACATTGTGCCACTTCTGTATCCAACTTTGTCGTTTGGCGCACCAGAGTCGCCGTCTCTCTCTATGCTGCATTCTCAAGGGAAGCCGAAGTAATGGTCGACGTGCATGGTTGGATGTCGATCAGAGCAACGGACAATATCACGGAACGATATTCCACATTCTCGATGGGCAACGATCCTGCCTCTGTCGAATTTCCACAGTTGCTGGTAAGCCTTTTTTCTTATTATTTGAGGCATAACATGATATTCTGAGCAAACTCTGACTTTACAAAGCGCTTTTAGAATGAGAAATCCGTTCCGTTCCGTTTGCCGTTGCCGTCGCGTCTAGCTCGCAAAACTGCAAGCTGTATACCGGCTATCTTCATTTTGTTGCTTGATGTAGCGATGGAGGGACAGAAATGCCTAAGTGAGTCTTGGAGACAAGATATAATGCATAAAATGCAAAATTTCTCATAAACTGGAAGATTATGTGCACAATATTTACAACCCTTTGCTTTGCATTAAATGAGTGATAAAGTAAGTCAAAGTCATGCTATAAACACATATTCAGCTGAAATTTTAGACAGAGCAGATGCGAAAGCACATTTCAGCTTTATGTAGGAAAATTTTGCTTATCGCTAAGCATGACAGCCGCAAAAAGGCGAAGGTGGTGGTCCTCATGACGGATCTCGTAGCTTCAAAGTTCAAAGTGGTTCATTATATTACATTCTTGGGCTTTCTCATAGAAAGAAGCGTTCATTGAGTTTTCTGAGAAACTTCGCCAACGGTTCGATTGTAAGGTCGTCGTGAAGACATTTGTTACACACATAGAAACGGGCATTGGTAATAATGCGAAGATATCTGCTTTGCACCACTTGAAGCTTCTTAAGTTCCATATTGGAGACAGTTGTCCATGCTAGCGAAGCGTAAGTCATGACTGGTCTGCTAACGGAGAGGTAAATAAGTCTCTTCTTGTTCAGGTCCAGGGAAGAAGTATTTCCCAATAATTGTGTATAAGCATTTGATGATTTTAAGTGCCCTGTCACGCACATTATTAACATGGTGTTTCCAAGTAAGGCGGTCATTAAATAAAATTGAAAAATCCACTACACAACGTTTCTTTTCTGCAGGGTTTCAGATGTCGTTTCTCCCTCCTGCGTCATCTAAATGCGCTGAAATACTAATCATTTCCATATCTCATCCTCTTCTGCGTTTCACGTAATTTTGACGTTCGTCAGATTATTCCTTCCTGGTGTTGCAATTTTCATGGCTAATAGTGTATTTTATATATAAAATTATATTAGTAGAATTTATTTTTAATAATACGAAAGATAAATCACATGTTTTATAACATGTCAATAGGCAGCATTCTGGAAATTTTACATTTTCCAGTCTTCGTCAGATAAGTTAGAGATCTTATATTTCGAATGGCGGCATTTATTTATTGCGTTGATGATAAATGGTCTGGTAGTGCAACGTAATGTGACGTGATGTGACATAACGACCCAAAAATTTGAAAGTATTCAATTAACATATTCCTAACGTCTATAATTTCAGAATGTGCTATAAAATGGGTATATATATGTGTATCATTTCTAAAATCACCAAGATGTATAAATTTATAACGAATGAATTATTAATCATACATGATTAATTAAATATACATTTTTTAACTAATCCATGCCCACAACAGAAAAATGTACAAGTGAATTGTAAAAATGAGAATTTAAGGTACTCTTTATTCAAGACCTTTCGTTTATAATTTTGTTTATTATATGTGAAACAACAGGCTTAAGAAAATAGAAGAAAAGCTTTGATCATAACGTAACCTTATAATTTTTCAATGTAGCTTTATGAGAAAAAACAGAATATTCTTTTTTTAAAAAGAAATTCTGGACGTCATGACATGTTAATTATATCTAATATGATACTAAACTTACAATGGCTGTTTCTGTTTGGTGATTGCTACAAATAAAGTTAGAGAACAATCACTTGTTCTCTAACTTTATAGGAAATTTAGTAGCAAAACGTAGTAGAAAAATACCTAAATTTATTTTTGCTACCTTCGTTTAGAAGTTCCCAATTCCGTATGTTACTGTACCCGCATTATTAAAAAGTCTTTTCTCGGTGTTCTGTCGAAAGACTGATATTCTTTCCTGTTCTATTTTTGTTACACAAGTAAAGTCAAAAAAAGGCGTATTTATTTCTACCTCATTATCTTTTTTACTGTATTAGGTGTGGTTAAACAAGTATATAGTTTATTTCTCATTAACCTATATATTTTTAAATTATTTTCCTTTCTAGGTGCATAATAATTTACTTCAATATATAGAGAGAGGCTTTGTTTAAATATTATTTTAATCACTGAAATATACGCAAACATAAGTCAATGTTTGTTATATCCGAACTCTTTCAACAGCTTTCATTCTGATTTACTTTTAAGGCAGTGAAAGTATCAAACAATACGTAGATTGCAATCATAGGCAATTCCAAAGAAATATAATCGCCTGCTTAATTTATCATATTTATATACTATATAATTTTTCCCTAATACATATATGGTTTTCCCCTAATATATATATATATATATATGTTTTCCCCTAATATATATATATATATGGGTTTTCCCTAATATATATATATATATATATATATATATATATATTGAGAAAAAGTAGGTTTAATACAGACTTTTCAAGACAAGTAGACCATTGTAAAGGTGTTTATTTGTTCAGCTTAATAACTACTTCTGTGTATGTATTGCTCTTTATAAAAATTTGGGAACTCATAGAATTTGGAATAATTCGTAGATGTATTAGAAAGTTTGAGCAAAATGTATAAGATTACGTAGCACAGAAAAAATGAAGACTTCAATAATAAACAACACCTTATAGCAGTAGTGCTCAACCTTTAACTTGATGCGAGCTAATTTAGAATTTAAAAAATTTGGCGAACCACAGTTATATATTGCTTCAGGAAAATCGTATTCCTTATTTATTTGAGAACATATAAATCAAAAATTGTTTCAATCATTTCTAGATCCTACTTCGGTAAAATTTTAGTAGAAACTTCTTTTATTAGTGTCTTTTAATTGTCTTGCTTATTTTAATATATAAACCCTTCACATACCCTGGATCAAGAACCTAGATATGTTGCATAACACCAAATATCTGCACATAGGATGTAACGCAACAGATTGACAACAAAGCAATTATCATTTCGGCTTCCTTGACACTATAGCACAAAAATCAGAGAGTACAGTGATGTGTTCAAGGACGCACATGGGCACATCAGTAGCTTGACATCATCTTTTCTGACGATTTTCATTTTTTCAAGAACAATATGGTGGTCGTATTTGTATAGGCACCAAAGTGAACGAAATTTGCAAGTTTGCATTCTTCGTCGTCATATTGTCCCAGCAGATTTATTAACAGTATGGAGTGCCATTGATTACAAGTACCGTTCACATGCAGTCCTTTATCTGGTAGTCTGAACAGCCACCGTTACTTTACTGAGGCTTTAATCCCCCTGGCTGTGTCAAATCTTCAAAGCTTCCATTGCTCCATCATCCAACAGGATAGTGCGAAACCGAAAGTTTCAACAATGATTTTCGTTTATTCAATACGCAGGTACACATGCAAGTGGGGCAGGACACCAATCAGTGGCCGTAGAAGTGGAAATCTGTCGTTCTAGCTATTAAATTTCAACCCAGTTTTGATGGAGAACAGCCGGGGGGGGCATGGTCCAAATGTTTCCCATCCCTCTTCCCTTACCACCAAGCCATTCGAAAGAACTTTCAGCTTGTTGTGTTTTTTGAGTATCGTCATGCTCCACAAACACTATACACTTACAAGATAGATGTTGTCTCCAAGATTCGAATCCGAGCTTTTAGTGATAAAATAGACAGCAGCACTAACTACTTTACTGTTTACAGAGACTCCACGGGTGGCCGGTGAAAGCGGGTAGCTTATATAGACTATTCGGGCATTGTTTTTCTGGAGCCTACAATTGTTTAGCAGCACACAAGAAGTTCGAATCTTACCTTGGCCGATGCATTCTCCAGGTTTTTCACGAAGTGGAAACATCCTGTTAATGATTGCAGAGATACTGGCACGACAACACTTGATAGCCCGTGTGACACATGAACTCATAAATGAAATTGAAACTGCATGGATTGCAAGATCCCAAAATGCCTTCAAAGTCTGTTCGAGACAATGCCTATAACAGCTGCTATTATTGCCAAAGGCAGATGCTAAGGTAGTGATTTTTACAAACTCTGTACCATAAAATTTTCTGAAATTTTAATAATTTCGTCTGTCTATTGTAGTAATGTTTATAAAATAAGAGGATCATGCTAACTGCTTTTCTTTGCGGTGTAGTAGTTTTAAAGCTTAGCAATGCATTTGAAGCAATGCTTTCATAACAAAAACAAATATTTAGGTTACGTAAATTCACACCGCTATTTCAAATAGATATTATGTATAATATCTGATGTTTTGTGTTTTAACTATGAATCTAATATAGAACGGTTTCAAGGAATTTTCGTCGAAATAATTATCAGCTTGGGAAGTTAGAGATTCTGGAAATATAACTAATAAAGGGAAGCAACTGTGAGTTGAAATAAAAGGCGACCTCGGAGATGCAAATTATATTGCGATTCGCAATTGTCTGCCAGGCGCTGAAAATTCAATTTACTTCAGATAAACAATGGTATCTAAATTTAAATCGAAAAACGCGTCATTTACGAAGAGATTGAAAATTTGATTGGACTGAAGACGTAAAAGAAATAAAGTGTGTTATTTTATGATAAGTTCGATTTCTCAGAGCTATTGGTATAAAAATGGATATGAAATTGATAAAAGCAAAATCTAAATTTCCATTCAGTTTTGCTATATTTATATTTTTTCTTTTCAATTATAAAAGTAAACTGCATACTTTGTACTTTTATACGTTATTATTTTAGGTTGCTTTCATTCTTACATTTAATAATCCCCAATTTTAAAACTTAGGAAATATTTATTATATATCTTGCTAAATATACCAAGTTTAATTAAGTCAGCCTATAGAGACATTTTTTGGAAGCATGAAAGATGAAAAAATTAGCAACGCCTTCGCCGGGAAGCGAACCGAGGACCTCTCAATTACGCCCTGAGCGTGCAGACCACTACACAACAAGCTTATTCATTTTAACTGTATAAAACACGCATGCTTCAGGGAGTGCCATTTCTTTAATCCAGGCTGGAACATTTTTTAAGAGATGTTAAAAGTAACGTTATAGCTTTGGAATATTTTCAGCTCGTTAAATAATCACAGTATTTAATTAAAAGCATTTCAGCAACTTTACTTAGTTTCGCCATTATTTTAGTTTACGAAACTTTTGTGGTTAAGGAATAGTCATTTTTTTTATTCTAATGTATTCATTCATCTAGGCCTAATAAAACAACTAGATTTTTTAAAATTTACTTTAACATTTTGTTAATTTTGGAATCTTTATATAAATGTAGCTATTTATTTACAAAATTTGCGTAAATATCTTTTAATTGGCTCTGTAGACGTGTACTTCAGGAACAAAATCATGATGCACAAAATTTTAGAACTGCACGGGTGTTAAAAAAAAGAAAAAAAAATTGATATCTGAAAAAAAAAAAAAAAAAATGCCACTATTTAGCCTTCTACGTACATTTCATTTTTAGGATGTATATGCTGTATAAATAGCTCTTGTATTCTTTCATGAGTGTTTTCGTGTTATAGGTGGTACCATATCCAGCTAGTAGTTGGAAGATTAAATCCTGGTGAGGACATGATTCTAGTCTTTATAGTTGTAATGATATTACTTGTAAACATAACTCCCTAAAACATGCACAAAGAAAATTAAGAAGGCCATTATATGCGCGACCATTATATGCGGTTTTTCAAACGTCCACCTCGGCCTTCTTGTGTGAAACGGTTAATATAAGGGACATTCAATAGAAAAAAAGAACAAAAGATTTTATAAGAGCAATGAAATACGATAATTTAGACATTTATCTCAGTGAGATAACAAATCTACATCAGCGTTTTCGTAAAAATTCTTAGGACCACTTCCTAATTCTCTTCTTTACGTTACGTCTTAACGAAAACATACCTCCTCTCCTGAGGCAAATAGTTTTCTAGTTCAAAATAACGTAACCTAGCGTTCACGAAACCGTCCAGCTGGAATAGTAACAGAAGAATAATAAAGCTTTCTTTGTTCTTCTTCTGGTGTCTCGTCGCCGTTGACAAGAAGTCATACCCCTCTTCTTCAATCTGGTTTGTTGTGACTGGCACTGAACGTCAGTAACAGCTAGCTAGAAGCTAGCTAGTGACATTGCACTAGGCTTTTTGCCGAGCGCTGCCAAATCTGCGACTACTGAATTCTGCCGTTCGGTTCCTTCCTAATTCTAAATATTTCTCTACCTCTAAATTATACCACCCGATGCGGCCTCAGCGATTGCACTGGCTCTGGCGTTAGCCCTGCCTTACTGAGACATAGCCATACGACATACTTCTTGACAATCGCATGAAAAGTTACGGATAACATCGGGATTTTCTCTATTGCCATTCTTGCTGAATGAGTTTATTATTGTTTGTAATAATAGTGTCTACGTACATTAGTGCATCAATCACATCACTGGTTGCCTGCGAATGCTTGATCATCCTTCTCTAAAAGGCTTGTATCAGCGTGTGTTATGAAGTGTTCTGCATACTTCTTCCTTGTTTTCCATCGATTGATTAATAGCATAGGTTATGCTTTCTGCTATTATCGTTGCGCATTACCTCTCTTTCTCATTTTTTGATACCTCCATGTCTTATCTTTAAAGCTCACCTGAAGTGTAATCGCTGTGTGGATAGCATAGACGGTTGGTTAATCACCTGTCGCTTGTGTTTGATGTATAACTAACTCTCTCTGACGTCTCATGCACGTGCGGAATGTTTCCTTTAGGACTATCTACTTCTAAGATACTTCTGTAACTTTTTATGCGCTTAATGGTTTTTCTATCTAAAAATATCTAAAAATTCTAAACTCAAGTTTTTAAAATAAAGGAAATCTGAGAAACATTTTAAAAATATTTAATGAAAATATATTTGAGGCCAAAAATTAGGATAAAAATTTGTGTTTATAAATACTAAGTGGCAGCTGTGTTTATAAATAACAATTGCTGGTGGTATGCTTTTGATTCTTATTGATTTAAAAACCTTATGATCATAAAAGTTCGTAAAAACTTACTAGTATATTCAATTTTCGAACCGAATAATAGTAATTTATTTAACATTTTTTCACTAAAACAAGGAAAGGAATTTTATTTTTGTCAAGAAAAATATCATAGTAATATTACTAGTGCTTTCAATTTATAAAAATGTAATACGGTGTTCTACTTCTAAATACAGCTTTTTAAGTAATACAAATTGAGTGCATTATTAAGACTTAGCAGCCGAAATAATTGGCAAATATTACCAGGTTCTGATTCCGGCCAGTGGGTTGCCGGTTTACCTGCATAGACTTTATATCGTCTTTCTCCAAAAGATTTAAAAAAAAAACAAAAAACCTATTTATCAATTTTATTTAGAAATTCGTTTCTAAATGTCTTGCTTGCTTTGTCATAACTGATCAAATAAACAAAAATCGGGAGGAAGAGGCAGACTGTATGCTATTTGCGATGCTACAGATTTATCAGGAGGGAAAAGCAAAGCTATTATCTTATGAAGACAGAGGTTCTTGCCGATTAGACGAAAAATATCTGCTTTACCTAATAGCTAATAAATTCCTCATGTTTCGGAAACATAAATATTATCCATCAATTTTCTTTTCCTGCATATAAGGAAAGCTTCTCTTACGGCAATCTAAGAAATCAACTTTGTGATGCGAAGAATTGGAAAGCAATTAATGTTCTGGTGTTTCTAGAAGTATTCATTGTGTTTTTCAGCGTTCATTAGAAACTGTGCATCATTATTAAATTTAACTTAAATCTATGTATTTTTTTTTCCTTGAATCCTATATCTTGGTACATTTAATTTTGAGTATGAATTGTTTACGTAATTAATGGTTTGAGTATGTGTGTTAAATTTTAATAATCCTGAAAATTTGTTGCTCATTTTTACTTCCTTGTACGAAGTAAAAAGGAAGTATTGTAATCGCTAAAAGTTTCAGGCAGCATATTTCAACGAAAATATCCATTTTGACCGCTATCGAATGCAATTTAACGATGTTTTTGCGTGATATCTGTACGTAAGGACAGAATAAAATACTCTTTTCCTTCAAAAAAATTATAAAACTGCTTTAAAATTAATTCTAAAGAGAATTTTTCGTGGCGTCTGTACGTACGTACGTATGTACGTACGTATCCCGCATAACTCAAAAACGAGTAGCCTCAGAACGTTGAAATTATGTATATAGGACTGTTATAACATGTAGATGTGCACCTCGTATTTTGGTTGCAATCGGCCGTACCAAACGTATATAAATATTTATATATATATATATATCCACTCTGTTACCCGGCTCAGTGATCTCAGTTTCTTTACTCTTATATGTTTGTAAATTGTACATTTTTTGCTTTAAAAATGATTGAATTATGTTGTTTTTATCTTCTGGTTAAGGATTTTATGCCTTTAGTAAATCTGTGTGCAATATTTTTAGAATTATCAGCAATTTTAAAGTTGTTTAATTGCCGCTAAGCCTGTTTTTAATGGCGGCCATGGATGTTTACATTTGAAACAGGAGACTAGTGGATTTGTTGCCAATCTAGAGAAACTTAGCTTCGCAACAACAAAGATAACGCATTCATTTTTTATTGTCAATTAAATCATGCTTAATTCTTCCTGGAATTTTTTCGAGGAAATAAGTGTTTGAGATTTACTTCGTAATTTTTAATGTAGATATTTTGAGTTTTTATGTATTTTTGCCTTCTCGCGAAGTGAGAACTGAATTAATTAAATGAGAAATACTCAATCGTCTGTAAAAAACTGTTTCTTTTTTGTTTTGTTTGCTTAATTTCTTTTATACATCATTCTAGCTTTATTATAGTATTTGAATAGAACATGTGGCAACGATTAGATAATTCTATTCTTTAAATGATATAAATTTTGTGCATTATGAGTTATAATATGAACGAAATATATACGTTAACTGTTATATAATTATTGGATTATATAACAGTTAACTTAGTTTCCGTTATATAATTATTATATAAGTTAACTGTTATATAATTATTAATACTGTTAAGTGAATCTTGCGCCAGAGTTTGCTGTGGTAAACAAATACTAGAGTGAATTTTAAAGAATGCATTTATTCTATTGTGGTTTATGCGCTGTCGGCGAAGTAGATTTAATTCAATCCAATAAGTTTAAGTGAAATGCAAGAAAAAATGCGTATGATTTAATGTTCCAATTTAATATTCCAATAAAAGGAAGTCATGTGGTGTACACATCAGATTTTTATTTTATTATCTTCTGACAAACTGCTAATAATTTTGTTCTTTGGAAAACGCAAAATGAACTACTATTAGGATACTTTAAAGTCTTAAAATATTAGTTTGGTGATGAAATATGGACGAATTTATTAAATCTAGTTATTCTACTAAGGACAAATTTGTTAAATCTAGCTATTCTGTTAAGTAACGGTTTTCTAAATAACTGTCAAATTTTGAGCATTTAAATGCTATGCATTTATTAGGTATTTTCTGCCGCCTTAACGCTTGCCTTCGTTGTATAATTATAAACACGTAACGGCTAGAGTCGAGGAACCCGAGTTTCGAATTCCAATTAAGGCACTGCACGTTTTTCATGTTTTATACTTCCAAAATCGTAATGGTGGATTCATTTCAACAGCAAAAATATTTTTTGAAATTAGGTAAAGTTCAAACTTTTGCTTTAATGTTGCTCTTAAGCGGCCAAAAGAATAAGAGCTCTGAACACGGTAGTTCGATTTAGGTTCAAATCCCGGCGAACAGGTTGGCTGCATATGTGCATGTTCAAAGTTTTCCTCATATATAAAGGCAATAAGAGCCAGTTTTCCTTGGAAAGTCTCTTATGAATGCCTCTCTCTCCTTTGGCAGAAAGCTATCATATATCTTGCCTTAATCAATTAGCTTAACCTAATTCATTTCACTGTTATACTATATCAGACGATCTACATATCTATTTAAACTGTAAAATCTTCGCTCTTCGTTAGTAACTTATGTGATGGTAGATCAATTATAAACTTTCTTAATTGTATTATACTTACAAATATAAATTAAACGCATTTAATATTTTAAAGAAAAAGAAGTTTCTGAAAGGAAGCCGAAAAACCTTATATAATTTTCTCTTGTTTTAAATATTTTACATAATTTTAAGTATGTCTAAAGAGAAATAAGACTATCAGAGCGCATACTATGATGACGGATCACAATTACTTTACATGAATATTTAAGAAGCTAATTTTTTGCAACTTTAATATATTTTTTATAAATATGAAAAAAAAAAGTTTTGATTTATTGGAAATATTACACCTGGCTTTAGCAGCGATATAACACCCAAGCAACAGCACGTTAAGTTTCGTGTCCCGGTGTAGATGATTTGATTCTTTCAGTGCGGTAGATAGTGTCATGTTTTAAAGGTTTTAACAGAATGTAGGTTGGTAATCTGAACAGTCTTTCAATACCTTTTTAATTTTTCCATCTATAAAATATTACGTCTTTTAAATATCTTCAGAAATAATTTTTTGAATGGAAAAGTCATTAAGAGTCCAAGCTGGATCTAGTGTGGGCCTTAAGTTTTTCGTTATACCAATGTAAGCAACTGATTAGAATTTAGAGTATTTATTGAACTAGTTAATAACTTTTGGAACTTTCAAGCTATTCATATAAGTACGGGATGTAATACTGATAAGATCTGAAGTCGTATTGAACACCTCATTTCTTAAAATTTATGCTGTATTTCACTTTACAAATTTTTATATTTGTAGTTTGGGAACGTAAGCTTTCGAATTTGTATGTGTATGTATATGAAGATGTTTGAATTTTTAAGTGTTGCGCACGTCTTTTAATTTCATCACAAGTGCAAGCGTTTGAATTCACGTATGAAACAGTATGAAACGTATGAAATTTACCACATAGTTTAATGGGAATAATGGATTAAATCATTCCATTTACAGAATTCATCCTCAATTTTTATATCGCGAATAATAAAAGCGTGGCACGCTTAATTAACGCAATCTATTAATTTAATTGCTTTGTCAAATGTAAATATAATATACCATTATCTTTTTTAATTTATCTTGTGTGTCCTACACTATTATTAGTGCGACATAAAATTGTAGATGAATTATGTAAACAGAATAATTTAATCTATTTAATCCCACTTAACTAGATGATATATCTTTTTTTTTTTCTCTCTTAGCGCACCAATTATCATGTCCATTTTAAAAAACGCCTATAAAGAAATAAAAATCTTCTTTTAATTGTATTTTTTGTTTTAGTGTCAATTACATGTTGGTAGTTAAAAAAAAACTATGTAAAACTAATTTCGCCAATCTGTCATTAAGTGCTCTAAGATGGCAAACTCAAAAGCAATTTTCCCACGAAAAACGTTTTCCCCGTCCGATTCAGACTGCAACACATTTTTTAACACATATATTTAAAATTTACTTTAAAATCGTTCAGTTAGTGCTTTTTATCAGTTTTATCAGTCTTTCTTTAAAAGAAAGCGAAAAGTTTATTTTATAATCTGTGAATATTTTAAAACTTTATGTGTTTATATGTTGATATTGAAAATTAAAATTATAAACATGAAATAATCGAAAAAAATCAAGCAATTTTTACAAATTCGCCAAAAATTTAAACAGTAAAACTCTCATATGCTTAGTTTGTTCGTTAAACGAAGATATATGCGAAATATCGATTAAACATTAAATAAAAAAATCTAAATCGAATTTTCAAAAAATCGTACTTTAAAAATCGATGACAAAATTTCATCCGCAGTAAAACACCTTGAGTGAACTAAATAAAAAACTATACAATTAGATGTTTGTCAACAATGTATAATGCAGCTAAAGATTTATAACGAATGTGTTGCAAACTTGTATATTTTATGCTATTCTCTCGAAGAAAAGAAAATTCCAAAATTACAATGTTTTTGATACATGCTACTGTATTTATCAAACATGCTGCTTATTTTCAATTACGTTTTATAAATATTTATTTTGGAATCAAAATATGCTTAAGCTTTTGTTAGCTTTCATGGTTATTTTTACGTGTTTCTCTTAAAGTAACTGTCAATAATTATGAAAATAAAATTTCAATGGCATCATTAAATATTTCAATTTTTTTTTCTCTTATTTCCTGTAAATATATAGACTAGTGAGCACACAAGCTTGTTCGTGAGAGTGAATAAAGTTTGCTCACGCGATACTGCATGAGAGCAAGATTTTATTGATTCAGTTTGCTTTGCAGGCCTATGGATATCGTTTGAGCAGGAGTGATTTTATTGGTTGATGAAAGAAGTGTGTGCCTGCGTATAAAAAAGATTCTGCAAAATTATAATCACTTTTAGTATTTGCTATAGTTTTACATTATTATGCTACTATGTAAAGTATTATTTCTGCTACTGATGTCACTTTTATCATTATAATTAATTGTTTATGATTATTTTATGAATATTATTATTATTAACAGATTGCGTATTTCTTGATACATGTATATGTTCTCATATCTGACAAAGTACATTATGTGCATTCACAGTGTGCAGATGTACAATGAAAGTAGACTGATATGTAGTGTACAGAAATTCCTAATAACGTTTAGTTGAAAATCGGTTTTAGTGAATTCATGAGTACCCAAAGTGTTCTCATTAATTTACATTGTGTTTAATGTAGTTAGATTAGAGAAAAGTTTATCCTAAAATATCTGTTTATTATATGTATAATCATATATTTTATAGCTGTTGTTTATATGTAGAAATATTTAGGGTGCTACTTTGGTAGACGGTTGCACGAATTTTTGGCAATTTACATTGGCGCAATTGTTGGCACGGTTTTTACAATCGTCAGCCATCTTGAAAAACGCTGTTTTTGCTTATTTTACGCATTAGTAAAGTATTCGAAACTTTAAAAAAATAAATATCGTTAAAAATAATAGATTAATTTTTTGTTGAAAACGTTGCTTTTTGAGATGGCTGGCAAATGTAAATAAATACATTTACTAAGAGTATAAAATACTAAAGTAAGATTAAATTATTACTTTCATATAGCAAAGAAATAAAATAAAAACCCCGCTATACAAGCATTGCGCCAACGTTTAATTGGATTAAAATATTACTTAAACTGAATATCGAATTAAAAACATTATACCAACGCTTAAAAGAATTAAAATATTACTTAAATTCAAATAATTTAAAATAAATTTTATAGTATATAATTATTTAACATTAAAACATATGTGGCAATAAATATCTCAGCAATTTTTGAAATCAGTATATTAATTTTTAATAAAAATTGATGTATACAATTATAAAGTAAAAGAAAAATATATACTTACATTTTTTGAGTATTTTACCAGTGGTATATTGATAAGTACCACAAAAAATCGGAATCATAATTTAGATATCATGAAAAAAATTTGCCGGTAAAAGGGAGGAATGTCTAATACTTTTTTTACAGCGGTTATTTCAACCACCGTGACCAAAATACCATATACGGCCGTCCTCAGAAGCGGCTCTTTTAACGATCTTCATCTGGGATCCACATCTCTCGCACTTCATTGAAGAAGCAATTAGCGAGATTTCCTCCAAAAATTTTAATAAATTTCCTCTGATCCTTGTAACAATTTATAAATAAATCTTTAATTAGGAAAGCCAGGTTGGCCAAAATAAGGTCTCAACGGACAATTTTTTGATTCCGATACCAAGAATTATTGGTATCGGAATCAAAAAATTATCAGTAACAACATTCATCTTCGAAACGGACATATCCATTCGCTTTGAAATCTAAGAAATTCGAAGAGATGAATAATAAAATTTTAAAAGGCGCGGTAATGTACAAAGATTCAGTAGCCAATCAGGGACTTGATTACATCACGCATAGAATTAAAATTATTTAAATGGTCATACATAATAAAATCATTTTTCAAAGAAAATGCAAAATTAAATTCATTTTAATATTTAACATATATAAATAATGTTTAAAACATTAGATTAAATTTATAGATATTAAAACCAATTACTTTTAAAGTAAGGTGGCGTCATTGATTACATCATCCAGAACATAAAATTATATAAAATATCATAAAGAATAAAATTTTTATCTCTACATATAATAAAACAAAGAGTCTGTCTGTGTGTGTGTGTCTTTCGTTCGCGCTGCGCGTAAGCTAATAGACCCACGGCTACGAAATTTGGTACATAGGTGCATCTATCTAGACAAGAGCCAGTGCACCTGGAAGCGTTTTTTTCGAAATTCGAATTTGAATTTTTTTTATTTTATGTTTTGTCACGATATTGAAAAATTTTGCATGATTTTTTTTCTTCAACGGAAAGTTGGTTAATTTTTTATTAGGATAATTAATATTTGTATTAAGGGATATAGCTTATTTTATTGTAATTTTTTTCTCTTGAAAGTATAAGATAAAATATCATTAATTATACGTTGCTTTTCAGAATTTTTTGTATTCTTTTATGTTATTTATTGCTCATTTCACTGTTTTTAAGATATTGAATAGTTTTGAGTGATTTTTTTTTAAGTTTAACAAAGTTCTTAACCTCCTTTATACCATTTTAGTTCTTAAGATTTTGCAAAGGGAAGTTGGTTAATTTATTTATTAGGATAATTAATATTTGTATTGGCAAGTTAATTTCTAATTGGAGAAGTCACATTTTTGGAACGTAATTTATTGAGAATTAAAACTTGCCAAGTTAGAAATCCGATGTCAAGGAAAGTTATAAATTGTATTTAAATGAATTCAAGAACGTTTCCCTACAGCTACGCTTAAAGGAAGTGCTATGGAAGTTGCCGGGAGTCTGTTAGATCTTAATTCTTTTATCGGTAACACTGATTACACCGAACATCATTTCTCCCGAACTTGGCCTCTTTTTCACATTTATGCTGTTGTTATGATTTTGAGGTACTATTCGGTTTCGAGGGCTGTAAAAAATCGCCAAACTATTGTTGATGCCAATGCTACCAAAAATAATTGCGGCAACCCTAATAATCGCGGTAAGAAAGGAAGTAAGTAAATAACTATTTAAGATTGATGTTTTAATTTAGATGAAAGGTTAATTTAATATAATACATTATTATTATTACAATTTATATGAAAAAGGCTAAACATGACTTATTGGAAGCATAAGAGTAAATAACTATTTCAGATCATTATTATAATTTATATAAAAATTGCTAAACATAACTGAATGGAGGCCTGCATCGCTATTTCGCTACCGACTTATCGCTAAAGCATAATTTCATCTCGTTGGTTGTTCAAGCGTAATTTTAAATAATGAATTATGCCTTTTCTTTGAAAATATTCTCGGTAAAGTGCAGAATCGCTGACTTATTTGTTTGCCGCTTTTTACAAGGGTAAAAACAACTGGATTTTTGTCAATTTTCTTTTACTTTTAAAGTGAAAATAGGTCATGTGTACATAGATAAAGTCAAGGGTATGCGCAGTGTCATTTCTGTGCAATTCTAGGATTTTTTTTTTAAGTGAAAATAGGTCGATGTGCACATGGATACCGAGTATGTGCAATTCTTAAAAACTCGTCAAGCAGTGGGTGATTCTGCACTTTACCCAAAATTCTACTGCCGAGTTTTCGTCATGGGCAATTCTCAAATTGTTAAATCCATAGGATATCAAAAAAGGATTTAAAATCAAAAAAGGATTTAAAAGTTAAACTAGTATTTCAATGGCGTCTTAAGAATTATAGAACTATATAAACTTATGCAATCTGAAATCAGCGCGTACGCTAGATTTGGCACGCTGTTAAAGGGCGCATTTGCTAGATTTGGCACTTTTGCGCGTACATTTTTGCTGCAATTTTTTACGGCCCTCGAAACCGAATAGTACCGATTTTGATTTTTTAAACTATATGATGACATCACATCTGAATCATCAACAAGCTGATATGGCTATTCCTTCATTAAGACAGTTTCCAAGTGTCTAAGACTGGCTGAAGATGGTAAACGTGCAGCGATATCACCCCCACGGGCATGCCAAAGATTTTTATTCAGATGAAGAACTATAAAATACGAAAGCGACTCTATGCCAGATGTCCTTTAATTTCCAGACACTCGTTGACGATGCTGGCTCGATGGAGACGAGCATTACCATCCATGAGGCGGAAATCGAAACCAACTAGTACAGTGTTGAGTTTCACAATGGGGTGAAGGTCTTCTTCCCCCTATCGTGCAGCCGTTAACCTTTTAACTGTCATGCCCGAGATTACTGGTGTTCGAAAATGTCACGCCCGAGTATTACTCGGGGTAATTTTTTTTTTTTTTTTTGAGTGCATCGTATTGTTATACCCGAATATATATCGGGAGACGTTTATTTCGGCTTCATCTCTTTTTCAAACCCGACTGTATTTCGGGAAAAGTTAATGTGCGCTCAGTCCAATAGATAACAGCACTTTACTGAAGATTTCAAAGGTTAGAAGTTATTTGGTTCAAGGTGCATGGGATCTTTTTGTTGTAAAATAGCGTACAGTTCTTTGAAACGTTATATAGATGATTTAGATTCTTCAACCGAAGATGAAGGATGTGTCTTTGATGAGCAGTATTCATGATACTTCCATGGTCAGCCTCAAAAATAAAAAATGGCGATATACTCAAGCCGAAGATTGTTTCTAATTACGGTCTAACTATGGGTGGTGTAGATCGCTGTGATCAGGAAATATCCTTTCATCCAACAATCCGAAAATGTCAGAAAAAATATTATAAAAAGATATTTTTACATTTACTAGACAAGGTACTCTGAAACTCATATTTGCTCTATAAAAATGTAGTTGGGAAACGTATTACATTTTTAGAATTTCGAATCCAAGTTGTAGAAGAGCTTTTACATAAATATGATGATGCAGCTTCTGGACAAAAGAATGTTGGCAGACCACCTACAATAGATAACCCTGCCCGTCTTACTGAACGACATTTTATATCCCATTTTCCTCCTATTCCTGCGAAACGTGAGCCTACAAGACAGTGCAAAGTGTGTTGTTCGAAAAAGGATAAAAACGGGGAAAAGATAAGGAAGGAATCACGATTCTGGTGTAGTGATTTTGGAGTTGGTTTGTGCTTGGAAAAGTGTTTCCAGTTGTACCACACAAGACTGAATTACTGGACTACTAATAGGTATTCACTTATATTTATTTATGTTTTAAAAAATAGTTAATTTTTTTTTTATTTTTAGAAAATAATGCTCCACTATAAGCGAACTTTGCAACTGCCATGTTGAGTGACAGCCGCCTCAAAGAAAATATGCAATGGCTACAAAACTTAAAAATTTTACCCATGTATGTCAAAATATCAATTTTAACTACTTAAGTATATTTTATTTTGTACTAAACATTTGGTTTTTGAAATAAAAAAATTTGACAATTTGTGTACCCAAATCATCCAAATAACTTGACAGTTAAAGGGTTAAAGAACCATCTCTAAAGATGTGCAACTGGATACGATATTCCACTGAAATTCCAGCCCACATCAAGATGCTGCTACGTCTAAATGCATAATTCAATAACGTTCTGGACTTAATGCCATGTGCCTCGTTCTCTTCAAAACCCTTACATGCTTTTCATCTCATTCCAGGGCAAATTTTCGCTCGTTCTTGAACATCTGCACCAATCTGAAACGGTCTAAATTTGAGAAGTAACAAAATAATCGATGCCGAAAAAAAGAGCATAATCTTTAATTGAGGGCCTTGCTTTAAAGCGTTTGACAGCACTCTAGGGGTCACTATCAGCCATTTGTCTTCTTTCAACCGTAGAAACATGAATATCGTTAAAAGTTAGTCTACGAAAGTTATAAGCAATTCATATTAGCATTTAAATATCCTTTCAGAATGCTGGCATCTTCGACTACTGCGTAATTAAAAATGTTCGGACAAGCAGTCGCGATTGACTGCAACATACAATATTTGAATATTGTCATTTGAACCCGCAGCGATTTTTAACCACTCAAGTTGAACTTCGCTTCCGAAAATTGCTAATTTTCATTGTGTGCTTAGTTTTTGGTTGGTTTGGTTTGGTTTTCGTTTTGCTTTATTTACGTTTCGCCGTAAGGAGTGCAAGGATTTTTAATACTGCTCACAAAATATTTTTTTCTTTCTTCATTTAGGTCAATCTCCATTATAAAATCAAACAATTCATGTGCCTCTTTTAGCAATTCATTTAACTTCCTGTACGTTACGTACTTTCTTGTATGTCTGTTACCTTCAACACTATTGCTGCTTTCTTCGTCTACTGACGTTATAAGATGATGTAATTCTTCATTTGTCATTCCACGATTGTCATTCTCAACTAATGCTTTAATTTCTCCTCCTTCTGTAACTGAAAAATCTTTCGTCGCCTATTGCTTTTGCAATTTGTGCGATTTGCTTGGCTTCATTTTCAGTCGATGGAAATTATTTAAAATTGTTGACAACTTCTAGCCAGAGCTGATGCCAGCAAGCATTCATTGTTGATGAATTCGCAAGTTCTCACGCGAGTTTAATCACTTCCATGCAGTGCCTTATGTTGAATTTTTTCCAGAATGCCGTTAGTGTGCCGTGCTTTCCTTCATCTAGTGCTTTATTTGCAGCGATGTAAACATGCCCCGGCTTTGAATACTTTTATGATTTCGCGATCCATTGGTTCGATTAACGAACTGCTGTTCTTGGAAGGAATAAAGCCTCTACAATTGGATGCAATGTTGTGAGGGCTGCAGCACTGTGTCCTGGAGCATCACTGAAATCTAGAACTTTAAAGCTCAGATTTTTGCTGCTTTAAGCAATATTTGGCTTCTTGAATAAATGAGTTTCAAATGTTCCCTGTACTTTGTCTAGATATAATGTCGAGGAACCTAATGAACTATTTGACTAATGAATATTTGGCTTCTTGAATAAATGAGTTTCAAATGTTCCCTGTACTTTGTCTAGATGTAATGTCGAGGAACCTAATGAACTAGTAAGAAATTGTCGCTGAGTTCATTTAGTTGCTACAGAGACTTGAGAATGGTTAAAATACCCTTTTATTCAGTGCTTAAATTGCGCCGGAGGTCACCGGAGCCCGGCTTAGGTGCTTCTCAATTTTTAAGATAAATTACAATTTTAGCCGGAGCGCACCGGAGCCCTAAATAAGCTCCGGTACTTCTTTTTATAAAACTGAACCACAATTTAAAGGGAAAAAATTTAGAATTCCTAACGTTTTAGCTTAACAATAAGCAGACCTTGCAATACTCTATTTCCCTAGAAATACGAACTCATGAGATTATGAGACGTTCAAGTAAAGTCCCCTCACTCACATGCGGAAACCTTTCCCTTTAAGAAAAGCAATAAATCTGGGGGAGTTTATTTAGAAACGCGTAAATTTCTCGCCATGGCATCGTATCTAGTGTATTGTTATCGATGCTTACAGTTAGTTTTCCTCGCAGGAAGGAAAATTTGTGTTCTTAAATGTGCGTTAAGTGACAGCGAGTACAATAAGAGTGTTTACTGAGATAAACTGCTCAAGCACGTCCTATACATCGTCTTTCCCACAGTATCCACTAATGGGGAGAAAGCGTAACCAGCAACTTTACATTCATCCTCAGAAGTCAGATTCAGGACTCATTTTACGCCTGACATACATCTGCTTGATGGCTATAATTATATCAGCAGAGAGCCGCGGTCAAGGAGAATGTTCTCTCTCACCAAGATTAACCTCATTTTTTGTTTCCACACACTCATACCCTCATTCTGTTTCGCCCTGGAATTTTTATCAGCTATACTTTAAGTATATCTAATTTTTGTAATTATAAAAGAACTCCCCCTACGATCAGAGCTTAAATTGGGCCGAAGCCCACCGAATCTCGGCTTCGGTGCTTTTTAGTTTTTGTAATAAATCATAATTCTAACCGGAACGCACCGGAGCCCTGAATAAGAAAGCTGCGGCACTTCTTTTATGTAATTGAATAGCAATTTCAGTAGAAATTTTATCTCGAAAATTTTATTTTAACAATAAAATTATATTAAAAATCGCGTATTAAATTTCAATTTATCTGTTTACATTTTATTTAATTTTAATTATTTAATTACTTTAATAAATAATAATTAATTACCTAATAATTATAAAGTAAATTATAATTAATTAAGTATCTAATAATCATCAATTAAATTATAATTAATTATATAATAATTATTGATTAAATAACAATTTATTTACATTAATTAAATAGCTATTAATTAATTTGGTAATAATTAACTATATAATTTTAAAATTATTAACGACTTTAATAGTCATTTTATTTATTTATTTCCTCATGTTCCTCTTTGTTGACGGTCTTCGATGGGGCTCCGGCACTTCTAATCTTAGAAATTAAGCCCTGCTTTTATTCATTCAAAGAAATAGTAACTGATATCCTTTTCAGGCTTCCAGGAAAGCCTCCACGTGCTCTTTTAAATCAGGATAAGAAAATAAGAAACTTCTTTAATACTAAACTAAATAGACTTAGTGGAAGCTAGACAAAAATACCTAACGTAGTTGGCCCTTGAATAAACCTAGCCAGCTATTCTCAACAGACACGTACAATACGGTTGAGCGCAGTAGATTCAAGAATGAAATAGCCTGAAGGCAAACACGCGCCACTAAGGACTCCTAAGCACTCTCTCTAGAACTAGTTGGATTTCCCTTAAATACTTCTTCCTTAAAAACACATGCAGTCATTCCTTAAATATATTTGCATTGATATTAAATATTAATTATTAATTAATACCGGTATTAATTAATATTAGCCCTTAAATACATTTACATTCAACGCGATATTAAAAACTCATTCTGGTAGTGAGTTGTAAGTAGGGAACAAAAATTGAAAGGGTTTCAAAATTAAAAGTAACTGTTATAAAATTATAATACACCTTACAAGTTTCAAACCAGTCATTAAAGAAAACTATTGCAATGCTGCCGACGTCTGCAGTGTACCGCGTATGACTGAAATTTTCGCGTTCGACAAACTAAATTTAGACGAATCACGCAAATTCACGTTCTGCAAGTTCGAGTTCGGCAAGGGTTTACTGTACTTGTCAGCATAGTAAAGTGATCCATTTAAAATTAACGCACATTCTTAGTAATATTTTGCTACACTTCGATGGCAGCAAGTTTATTAATAATTTTCATTGGATTGGTTTGATAATGACAAAGCACATTAGGGCTTTTTGTCTATGTTTCTTTAGCCGACACCCATTCGTCGACTTCATTTATTTGTAGAAAACTTGCTATTCGAACTACAATTTTCATGCAGGAATTTTATTGTTATCTGCGAATAGAAGAATGACAGCGTTGTACTACTTAACTGTAACAATAGCGAATGTTAAGTAATGTTAAATGTTAAGTAAGTACAACGAAATAATTACAGTTTTGCCGCAGTGACTCATTTATATTATGGGTTGGGTCTTTGCCTTGACTACAGTTCAGGAGCAAAATTCTGAGAAAATATGAATTTAGGTAAAAAAAAAAAAAAAAAAAAAAAATGTTTCTAACATCGTGTGGTGTTATCGATACCATGACTTTTCCAGTATGAATATTTGTCTGCAAAAAGGAACAATAAAATTTCTACTTTCACAAGAATCGATATTATAGCAACTCCTTTCGATCATTATCAGCAAAGAACTTTGAACATTTTTGAAGGAGGAGTTAGAGAAATTCTGAAAGAAATTTTACGTTATGAACACTGTCATATTAGAACTGAGAGGAAACTGGATTTCTCTTAACGACGAAGCAGCTCGAACTAGTCTTTTAAATATTATTAGAATATCCTCTTAAATTTCAGGGCCATATGCTTAAAGTTGAAAAGTAATTTAACGTTTTTCATAATGTTGTGAGTTGTCTTGATCATTTTATTGATACTTTTTCCTCTAAATAACCGTGCATACTAATATTGCACTAACATGTGCAAATATTAAGTGTTAAATGCTATACACATATAAATAAATAGTATAGTGTATCTACTAGATATAGTACGCATATATTTATACACTATATATACAAATATGTATGTTGACCAATCGATCAATTTTGAATTTTCTTTAGCGCCTAATGTAAAGCACTAAAGTAACTTTGCATCACTTTTACGAATAAAGTACTCGTATAAATTGACCTTATATTTTATTTTATGTAGCTAAACTAAGTTCAGCTTTTAGAGTCATTGGGATTTTTAATGCTGGAGACATGAAAAATGAGCAATGCTTTCGCCGGGATTCGAACTCTGGATCTCCCGAATAACGCTTTAAATGCCCTTGCAGTTATACCGCGAGGGCATGCGGAAAGGAGGGAGAAAATATCTTAAAAACTAAAGCTGCTAAACTAAAATCCAGCTAGAACTTGAAATGTTTTACTAGAAGATGTGATAACCAGACCTCATTTAATTGCTCATTTAATTACTTTAAACAGAGTTATACAGGTTATTGTTGTACACGAATACAGAAGATATACAAAAATGAACGGTGATAAAACGGAAGGTATATTTAATGCTTACAACTCAGCCAACCACTTCTGCCGAGATAACTACAGTAAGTTCAAAACAACAGTAAGATTAGTACAATAAGTTCAGCTATAAAATTTTAATTTAAATAAGCTATTATCCGAAGGCTATACAAATCAGTTAAGGCGAAGTTGGCTTAAAACTTAACCGGCGTGGATATTCAACTATTGGCAACTATAATGAAAGGCCGAAGACTAGAAATATCTGCTATAGCAAACTAGTAACATGGCCTCGCGAACACGCTCTGTCTTACAATCTAAAAACCTCAACTTAAATACATGCGAACTAAGTTGCATTTTGGCTGGAAAACAGAAGGAAGAAGTGACAGTAAAGATCAAACACATAAAATAGCTGGTTGATTAACATACAGGAATCTTGCGAGTGAATTAAATTTTTACATCTCATTTAGTAAATAGAAACATCAGCCTTTTTTTAATCGCTTGCGTTTAAATGAAGTCCGTTTACTTGTTTTAAAACTTTATTTTAACAGTACAGGGTTCTGTTTTATCTAGGAGCTTGTGCTAATGTCCTGCAGACCCTACTAAACTGGAAGCGAGTTGTCGCTTTAACTTGAAGCAAATAACTCCAAAGGTTAAAATAATCTTCTTTATTTAAATCCTAAATGAACAGAAAGGTACTGCTTGTGAGAGAGACGAACCGCCGCTACGAATTGATATGTAAATAAACATAAGATAAAATTTAAATAAAAATGTAGTTAACGTAGTCTGAGATTTCGCACATAAGATGCTACTAAAACCGGCCCAAGATAATTAGAGGTATGTATTTAAATATTAGACAGCAAGATGCTTAAGCCGGAATAAAACTCTGGCAGATTTGGCAATAGCTAACAGCAATCTACCAGAAGCTCTAACTATAGACATTCATATTCTCGTCTTAAATACGCAGTACTTAATTTTCATTCTAGGAAAAGATGTTAAAGTTCAAATCATAGCTGGATAACTAACATTAAATCTTATGACACTTAATGTGTCGCTACTTCATTAATATAATAAATTAAATATTTAGATTTAATTAATTTGATTCATTCATTTCAGTTTATTATTGTTCCTTTAAGTTCAGCATATTTGTATTAATCTTAGGATTATTTATTTTTCATTGTTATTTTACTAAATTTATTTAATAATTTAAATGGGTAAAAAGAAAGATTTGAATAGAAACTAGAGAGAAGAACATATCGAGATATTATTGAAAAATACTGATCTGGAGTAAAAAGATATTTCTAAAAAAGTTTAAAGTTTCAATTCGGGTTGGAATAGTTTTGTATTTAAAGAAAGTAAGAGAAAAAAGAATTTCCCCTAAATGTTTTGGCAAACGTGAGTGCAAAACCTCTCTGAACGAGAAGTCAAGAAACATATAAAAATGAGTCTAAAAAATCCTAGATACGAAATCAAAATGGATATAAGAAGATCATGGTATGTTAACAAGCACCAGTACTGTAAACAGGCCTCTTTTGAACGCTAGATTAAAAGTTTAAAATCAAAGCTATCATTTTCTGTGATAAACGAACGATTTTCTTCGGCTCAAACGTACACCACATGGATCCCAGGATTGGAAGAAGATATTTATTTAAAATTTAAATATTTTTCAAACTCAAACTAATTTTATAGTTTTTTTAATCTTTTAAATCCTCTGTTTCCTAACAGAAATATTTTTTCCTTTTCTTGCTGTTTTTGACTGTAGATGGTTTTTTTTTTTTTTTTTTTTTTTTTGCCATTGGTTGTTGAGTACAAATGCTTAATGATAGAACTCAACATGTTCGTAAGGAGAAGCAAACAAGGAAGGCAGCATTTAACTAAAGTGAAGAACCGTCCGTTTTTAATGATTTGAAACTGCATATCTCTTTGTGGTATTGGACTCATCGAAGTAATCAGAAGGAGTGTAAATTCAGAAAAATATAAGGGAAAATATCACTTTTCGCTTCTTAATGTAAGGTTTCCTCAAGGACACAACATCCCTTGCTATAAATCCAGGATTCTGAAAATGACTTTACTTCCAAAGGACTTCAAATGCTAATCTGGTCTAGAAATATTTCTGATATGAACTCCATCAAAAAATATAGAATATTTTTAAAGATAAAAAATCCATGAAGAAGAAACAAAAGAGGTAGATAAATAATTCAAAGAGCTCAAAGAGTATGAGATTAGGACTCAGATCTACAACAGAACTCCACGGTCTTGGTAAAAGGATCCAGGAATTATTAAAAACCAAGCGTCACACGAAGTATTGAAATGTATTAGTATTGTAGGTAATTGTAATTGTAGGTCTTTTGCTTGGACATATCATTAAAAGTAGTTAGTGTACGATAAATCACTCTTAATTATAGCAGTATGTACTTTAGCAACAAACTTTTCAGAAATCTATATTAAACTGCATCAGACTGTATTTGTAGATAATGTAATTTCTAGATATTTACAATTATGTAGCCTCATTTGCGACAAACAATTTTATTACTTCAGCGAGTTCTGAATACCATTCATCATGAAATATTATCCAAGTCAAATATTGAAAGAAATCTCTAGGAAGGAATTTTATCCTAATTTGATTCAGGGGTTTATAATCTTAGATGTAATACTACGCATTAACCTCTGCGCCTTCTTATTCACATAAGCGCTTAATATGCCTCTTAAAAGGAAAGCATGAAATTTGTTAGAAATTTTTCCTTATTTCTTACTAGTTGAAATATAGAGTTTGTCTCTCTTGCTCCACATAAACTAGAATAGACCCTATAATGACCTGGCGAATTCTTGCACAAGCGTGAATAAAACTACTGACTCAAACGAAAGGTAAAAATAACCCTTTATTAATTCAAACTAGTTAACAAAAAGACACGGACTTCGTGCGTTACACAGACACAGTCAACTCGCGGTGGAAACTAAAACATAAAATATAAGTCAAACTGGAATAAATAGTACAAGATCGCACTTAAGTTACGCCTAAGAGGTGGACTCACAAGAATCTAACCGGCGTGATACTAATCTGATAAGGTCAAGAGGCTTACTAGCGTGACCGCAAAATAACAACGAAGCGCTTGGCTAGCGAAACAAACTCTGAATAAACTTTGATAATCACAGGTTTAAATAAGCACTCCACTTAACTTTAAATTTACATCCTGGCGAGAGAATGTGAGGGGAAGTTGAGAAGTCTAGAACGGGTATCAAACTTAAAATAAACTTGTTATGGAAAATAAGGAAAACAGGTATCAAAAATATCATAGAATAATAAAAAGATCAGTGCAGACTTTTTTTTTCTGAAATGTTAGAAACATATCCGAAAATTATTCGACCTGTTTCTACCTCTTCCCGGCAAATTCGCCATTTTTCTAAAATCTTGCATTTCGTCAGGATATATTGTTGTCATTTCAGACATAAAACATAATATTTGAAGTAACTATTACTAACTAAATATATGGGATAAGTAAAATAGTGAATTATGTCCTATTTTCTTTAAAGGCTGCAGTAATCTATAGATAAGGGAAAAGGAAAAGAATTCTAGGAATAGGTTGTTGTTAAAAGTCAATTACACTATGTATAAATGCACAAAAAAAAAAACATAGCTAGTATAGTAATATTGACGAAACCAATGCAATCTAACACTCCTTTATGGAACCATAAATTTATAGCATATTTCTTAAATATTTTGTTTATCGTGTCTTTGCTAGGCAGGGTAATTCCACCTGTTTCTACCTCTTCCGGGAAATTCGCCGTTTTTCTAAAATCTTGCATTTCGTAAGTATCTATTGTTGCCATTTACGACATAAAACATAATATAAGAAGTAGTTATTATTAAGTAAAGTGGTGAATATTTTGCTCAACTGCGTCTCAGTTTTGAAAGAGAACGTCCTGGTGGGCGATTTAAGAACTCCCACCTCTCTTTCGTTGCCATCAGCCTTTCAAGGGACCTTTAACGATCCAATACCACGGAGGTAAGAAAGGACCTTGTCCAATGCTGTGAAGACATTGCACATTACAAACATCTACGTCAGTGCTCCGCAACCGGTGCGCCGCGGCACACTGGTGTGCCATGAGTAGGATATAGGTGTGCCGCAATCAAATACATGTATTTGACATTTTGCAATTTTTTATCATGTATTTAATACACAATGACAATTTTTTTTCCTTAATAATGTCTATTTTAAATGTTTTTATATATTTCTCTGTTGTGTGGTTGTGTGTGTGATTGTAAGTGTGTCAGCATTTGGATTTTTTCGGCACTTCCTTGATAACTCGGAACTCTTTGGTGTGCCACGAAATTCCAGAAATCCTATCTCGTTCATTTGCGTTTTTGCAGCTGAGGATGGTGGTTCGGTAAAACTATCGAAACTAGTGCTGTGAAAATTTGAAAATATAACGTTGATTTTTGTTGTTTGACTTCTGAATCTGGGTAATGTCTTAGTTACTGAAATTTGCTATTGTCTTTCCCTTCGTTGAATGCAAATACGAAAGTTTTCCTGTCGAAAATTTAAGAAGACATTTCTACTTTTAGGATAATCTTTAGGTGAAGAACTGAAACTGGTTAGCTAGCTCTCTAATATATTTTTAAAAATTATTTTTTTTGTATTTAATTCATTTCTTCTTTTATTAAATGGTAAACTTTATTTTGTTTTTGAAATTAGATGTTGATAAATTCATATTGTGAAACTACTTTCCAAAATTATAAAATATGCACATTTTCAATCAATTTATAGGTACATTATCAGAATTATTTTTCTAATACGAGTCATCTATTCGTAGGTCAAAAATAACTGCGCAGAAGATATTAGAATTAAACGATGACTTAATAGAATAAATGTGATATTTTTAATTAATCATCTAGTTATTATTATATTGAACAGCAATTTGAAAGCGGGTTTTGGAAAATATATTGGTTTTTACGTTGGTACACTTCTTCGAATGCGCTATGCTTTTTTAGAAGTACAAAAATAAAATACAAAAACGCAGAAATTCTTTTCTTTAAATATTATTTCTTCGGCACTACGTTCTGAAATGAAATTTTAACAAGACAGATAACAGTAAACTGTTCTTTTATAGTAAATATTTACATTATTCTAATTCACTTGCTTTTTCTCTTAAGGTTTAAAATATAGCATTTGTCGTTAAGTTTTGTTGCTTTTGATTACTTCAACCGTTTAATGGGCGCAGGTGCTTTTTTTTTTTTTTTTTTTTTTATGAGAGATATTACAAGATTTCCTATGGTATTTCTATTAATTATAAATATAACGCTGTTTCTCCAGCTTTAACAAAGTAAAATTAAGTAAAATGAAATGTAAGTAACGAAAAGTAAAATTAACTACAATTCTGGGCAAAAATCTTGCCCAAAACTTTCTGAGATATAATTTATGCATGAATTGCTATTGTTGAATGGAATTGTTAAAAATCATGTGATAAAGGATATTTTTATATGAATAAAGAAAAACTTTACTTTTTAGAAGTAACTGTCTTACGGAAGAAAATATACGACGTTTTGAGTAGAATTAATTTCCACTTCTTTAGAAAAAAAGATCTCTATTAGCTTATAGCAAATTCTTAAGTAGTAATTCAAGAGACTTAGTTTTAGCTCACCTCTATCAAAGGAAATAAAAAAGAATATTTTCCGCGGAATTTCCTTCCTGACAAGTTTTCTATAAAGTATGCGTCTAATAATGCCAATCTAACACCAACAAGATGTTCTGAAATGGCGTCCTCGGTGCAACCCATCATGTCAGCAAATCCATATCACAAAAGCAGACGACAGCATGAGTTTCCGATTATGGAAGGCAGCTGCGTCCAGCTTTAATTAAAGTGGAAGCTATAAAAATGTGACCGCAATCACCCGTAACCGTGGAAACGGAAAGAGAGGATTGAGGGAAAGTGTTCTTGGCACCTTCCTTGATGATACTATCGCCTTTAGGAAACGAATTCTTAAAACTAAAATGCTTTCAGAGATTTATTGCGACATCTAAGAATGAAAATAATGCCTTTGATGTGTTTTCACTTATCTGGTGGAATATTTTTATAGCTTTAGGTATCAGTCTGTTTTAAAAGACAGAGTCCATTTGCTGTCTAGTTAAAATACTTTTATATTCTTTTGCAATCAAGGGATGGTTATATTTCAGAAATAAAACATTCTAATGGAAATTCATAAATTTTACTTTTTACAGGAAAACAGTTTACATTTATTTACCTGTAATATAAAAAAGTCGCTAAACAATACCTCGAGTGATTTTTTTCTTGCGTTAATTGCCAAAATCGATTTCAGAATTCACCTCTTAGTTTTCGTCAAAGAAAACAAATTCTGGAAAAATCTGTTTTTTTAATTAGACTTCTTGAGAAGTTTAGTCATCAATAGTTCAGCCAAAGGCAAAAATGAGTTTGCTCATTAGTGGCTATTCTTACTTTTATTCCTCAATAATCATACGATTTTATTTAGCTAATAAAAAAATAGAACTCAAGAATTTAAAGCTTCCATAAATAAAGATTTTTAGTTTTGCGCTAAAATTCGTGTCAGAAATAGTTAACTATAATCTGTGTTAAACTTACTGTTAACTGCTAAATTCGTTCTAAACTACCAAGTATTTCGGTTATGGCTTCAGTGTAATATTGTATCTTCCTTCAAGAGATTGCTCGTTGACTCGTTTTTGAATTCAATTTTTTTCCTTAGTGTTTTAATAGGAAATAACTGTATTCTTACAGTCAATAAGTAACTATATTCAACTGAATCAGCATCCCAGTAAAGTATTTTAACAGCCAGTTTTTTTCCGCTTCCATATCATGAAACTGGAGCATACATATAGCAAATGCTTCATGGATTAAAAATTTTAAATTCTCTGTACACCACTTTTAACACTTCTATTTAGTTTATATAGCTATCATAAAACTTTGTTCCTGAAGCTTCCATCATAAAATGTTTATTTAAAATTTTAAACCAGTCATTTATATTTGAATAGAAATCAAGTTCCAAATAAATTTTTAAGCTTCGCAAATTTCAAAGGCAGTGCTACCCAGTTTCAAAAAATGTCTCAAATTCCATACTTAGTATCTCAGTTTTAGTAACATCTTACACGAAAAACATCTTGAAGATTTTATTTATTTTATATGGATAATGGTTTGCAACATAGTACATCCTGAAAAAGACTGAAAGTAATTTTTTCGTATCTAAATTTTGAAAGCTGTTTGAAGGAAAACTTCTATTAACTATAGCTCTGCCCCACTGAACCTTTCATTATCTAAATGTATTAAAAACAAGTGAGAAAGTACGTGCAGATTTACCTCTCCTGCCACACACAAACATAAAATTACTAACTCAAATCTTTAGTTTGAATTTTGTACGGAAAAAGAGAACACCTCCTTATATCATAATTGAAACGTAATGTAATGTTCAAAGCCTTAAGAATTTTGATAGCCATATAAATCTATATATAGTGAAAAGCTTTATTGACAGTTTGATAAAGCTATGTTTATAAATTTTATTATTTTTATATTGCGATTTAACCAGGAATACGAAAGAAATTAATGCAGGTTTAGTGTTTGTGTGTGTGTATGTGGGATTATGGCAAAGCCTCAAGGGCTATCTGCCATGCCTTCGTGGAGAACTTTCTAAGGGAAACTGGCTCGTATACACGTTACACATGAGGAAAACCACGAAAACACCCATGCAGCCAGCCCGTTCGCGGGATTCGAACCTCGGACCGAACTATCAGTGTTCAGCGACTTTACCGCTCGGCCGCTGGTGGGCCTTAATGTAGGTTTAGAATTTGCAAATAAACTTGAACAATCATACTTACACATTTCAAAATATTACGACTAAAATATACATATTAGAACTAAAAATACTTTCTTATTGTATGCTATACATTTCGTTAAAAGGAATCAACTTCACTCTTCCGCCTTGGGGATTTCGCCGACAGGGTATACAAAGACCAATATACGATCTGCAACCATGACGTAGTTATGTACCTCAACATTAGCTTTTTTTTCAGAGGATCTAACATATTGGTATTTGTCTTGCAATACTTATCTAATGTCTGTGCTTTATTGTCGATGATGTTGTAAGAAATCTTCTCCTTCCTTACCAATTGTCTTTGTAGCGTAATTGGAAGCAGGTGCGGCTAGTAATCGGGAACTCCAGAGTTCGAATTCCAGAGAGGGCATTGATGATTTTTCTCATTTCCTGCTCCGAATAAAGCTGACTTCTCTACAATGTGAGAAAAATTTAACTGAAAGCAGAAATGTCATTTGTTTTCTCATATATGTACATTTATGTTTACGTGTTTAATAAATTTATTTCAGCAACCTTTTGTCCCAAATATTTCTTAGCTTGACTTAGTTATCATAAAATTCTACCTCAGATTAAATTACTTCATTAATAATTTATTTTCTTATTCTGTTAATTTGTGTACTTTACTTAATTGCATATAATTGTGCATAATTTCCTGTTCTTGAGAGAAATTAATTGCGCTAAAATTATTTTCTAGCCGATTTAGATACAAAATTCATTATGCATACGTAACGAGCTGTTTTCGTGCTATACATTTATTTGTTTTTACAGGGAAATAAATGAAGGTAAAGTGTCTTGATGTCACGCTAGAGACCGGACACCAAGCGAAAATTACTCATTTCCGTTTTTCTCCAGTCATGCTTCGAAACAACGGTACGTCTAATCATGTCTTTTTCAGTCATACATTTTTAGTAATCCTATATATACGATACTGCCTCTGTTTTTAGATCTGTATCTTGTTCGGTCTAGTCATATATTTTAACTATTTTGGCAGTCTTATCATTGTATCAAGAAAGCTATCATCTTCATAGAAATTAAACCAGCAGTTTCTAACTGAACACACAGAAAACTAAAATAAATGCCTGCAGAATTTTAGTACTGAATTTATTAGACCAATCCCAGTAAAGCAACTGCACAATATCCATCGACGGTGATTGATAATGCGTCTCAACAGGCTTTCTTTAAAATATTGTCAGCTTTGATTCAGCAATCGGTATCTGCTATTATATTTTCAAAGACTGAACAACAAAAATTAAATGCTTTCTTATCGCGCAGTTAAACTTTTAGTACTTGAGGAATATTTTCTTGTCCCTCGTGAAAATTCATTAGGGACCTTGTGAGCATTTAATATATTGAGGAAAATATAATAAGATAATTAATAAGCATTATCAACGGCTAATTCTTATGAAGGCATTCGATATCTCTGATAGTATGTCGAGAGATGTACAGCATTATTCACATGTACGTGAAAAGAAAAACATTGATGAATTTGTTTCCTTCAAACCTCGAATTATATATGCATTCAGTTCAATCCAAAATTATAATCATACTGTGTAAAGCAAGTGTTATACTATTCGGTATTCAGATTGACAACAAGGATAACTTAAAAGGCTTTCTACTGCTTATTAGAGCCATTCCAGCAGATATCAACACTCGAAACAAATATCAAAATTGAACCACCGTAAAATTTTAGCTTGTCATTTTCACATTAATATATAATATTTTATTTTCGCTCCATTTAATTTTTATCCAGGGAAAATGTTTCAATCATCCTACTCTAGACAGGCCTGTAATTTCATTCTAGCAAAAATTATAGGTTACCCCATTAAGTCTTGTTGCGCAAATAATTTTGTAGCACCTACCCTGAATTAACCCCTTCATTACAATAACTAATCCAGTCGAGGCTATCACTCCAATAACACCGCTATACATTTTTATACATGTAGTAAGTTTTATTTCTTTGTAACTTAGATTTTATGCATATCTGTAGTATTCTATCTTGCATTTATTCATGTATTCAGTGCATTTTATATATTAATTTTATTACTTAATTTTGTTGAATAGAATTTGTGATCGTTTATTGTATTTGTAAGCTTTTATTTCATGTATTTGTAAATCTTTTAATTTTGAATTGATGGATATTTTAATTTAAAGACAGCTCAACTAAAACTAGATATATGGGCAGAAACCATTTACCAGGCTTTGCCGAGAAATTTTATCGCTAAGCTGACAACATTTGGCAGTTTCTCGCTAATTTATCGATGTTCCGGAAATTTTTCGAAGACGCATTTCGAAGCATTAGGAGTGTTTTTCTCTAAGCTTCCAAAAGTCCTCTCAGTCTCCGGAGAAGAAACAAAAATATACATTACGCCTTCAGCCTTCAGTAAGTGAGTTAATTCAGCGTCGGAGACTTGCTCGATCACCATTGCTTTTTGAGGTATTCCCCAAATGTTAAAGAGAATTTGTCTTATCACTGCTTTCCTTCGTGGATTATTTATAGCTGTTAATCTTGTTGTATAAGCTGTTATTTATTGCAATAAAGTTTCGATTTCTTTCTGATCGTTTAGTACAGTTTTGAATTAATAAATAAATACATTTTTAATAAATTCAATAAATAAATTTTTGTAGAGTCTTTAGCACGCAACAATGCACAACAGTTGGCGATAAAAAAGAATTTTACAATAAACGTACTATTTACGTTTCCTCGAATGTCTGCAGACTAATAAACGTTTCAGCTTCAGTCAAAACATATGAGTTCATTGATGAAAATAATCAGCTCTACTTACTCTATGTCTCGGGGTCCTGTGTTAAAGGATATTTTGTATTCATAATCTAGTAAACATTAACTACTGTTGAAGTAACCAGTGGAAATATGGTCACAACCGAAATAAAAACTATTAAATTTATGTTTAAAAGTTTTCCAATGCCTAAACATATAAAAGTCATCCTTATCTACAACTTCTTACTACCTACTAGGCACGTACATGATTCCGTCATTACAACCGAAAGTCCAATGAGGATTTTTTCACATAGATTATAATCCGCTAACGACACGGGAAGGAATATGTCCTGAACTCCACTATAGGAAATCATATTCTCAAAAATCGATCTGCAAAAATTTTCTTGAGGTAGGTTCATCGAGTATTCTAACTTTAATTTATGAAATTTGTGCATCCTCAGTTGTTCGTACGTCAAATCTATTTCGTATAAAGATATTTTACATAACATATCTTGAGATATTTATAATTGCACCAAAATTTTGGAAATTTCTCGGTAGCTGCGGAAAACTGTAGAAGAATTTAAAAATTTCTACTCGATGTTCTGATACTTACAAATTTGCGAAGTTTTTTAATTGGTTGAATTTAATTTACGATGTTTTTAAATAATAATTGAATTTTATTGTGAAGAGACAAAATCTAATTCATGATTTTCTAAAAGAAATAATTGTTATTCACGTTTAACTCCTACCTTTATCATATTTCTGTACTGAGTGGCTAAAAGTGGTTGTTCGATATGGTAAAACATGTAAGAGCTATTTGCCTACAGGGAATGATGATTTCGTACAGGATTTTCTAACAAAAATTGTTCTGTATAACTGTAACTGAACCCAACCATAATATGGTTGGGTACAGTTCCAGTAATTTCTAGATTAGACATTTCTCGGTAATTTCTAGACTATTTCTCGGTAATGTCTATGGCTTCCAGTAATTTCTGGACTAGACATTTCTCGGTAATTTCTAGACTATTTCTCGATAATTTCTATGCCTTCCAATAATTTCAAGACTAGACATTTCTCGGCGGCTGGATGAAATGTACGTAAGACAGGAGAAAGCATCGGCTCTTAGTTGTAGTTGAGAGTTGTTAGTTGTTTAGTTCAGCGTAAGTTCGGAGCACTAAGATATCTTCGTGTTAGCTTTGCTCTTTAGATGCGATTTTCCTTGCTTTGTGTTTAACGTTCCTAGTAGTTCGAAGTGTAACTACTGACTGTAAAAAGTTGTGCGACTATTTTTGTAGAAAGTTCCAGAATTCTGAAGTGTTTCTTTTGGTAAAATAATTTTTTTCGATCTATCATTGGACCTGTGTGCATTCAATATAGTACGTACCTATACGCACACAACAATGCTGATAAATAAAATTACACTTACTTGGAGAGCAATTATCAACATCCGTAAGCTTAGAAAAATGTCTTTAGACATAATTTGCTTAAAATACTGTCGAAACTTTCGCTTGTGTTCTAGATTTTACCATGTCGTATAGTTACCATTTACACTAGGCGGGCTAGGTGAACTGGGGGATGCACCCGTTAATACTAATACTAGAACTGGTTACCATTTACACATTTTCATGCACCTAGATTTTAATGAATTTGAAACAGTTATCTGTAATCTTATAATTTTCTTATGTACTAAGTAGAAAATAATTTACGTTAAGTATTAAAATTAGAACGGGAGATTTATAAACATTCAGTGATGAAAGCTAACATGTAGACAAACACCGATTAGAATGTAAACGAAACCAACCAGAAGCTCGCTTACGGCAGCAGCCATGATAAGTCGTGACGTCATATCATGACGTGCGAAAACTTTAAAAAAAAAAAAAAAAAAAAAAAAATAGAAAGACTTTATCAGGAAGTCTAAACCCATGATGCTTTAAAAATTTTTGTAATTTTGCTGTATATAGAATAAGTGCGAAGAAAATGACGCTTAATAATAAAGCTATAAAGAAAGTGATATATTAGCAGGAGTTCAACAGTAGACTGGTAGATTGTGAGCTTAGCGCGGGCGTAGGAAAACCTTAACACGTTTGGGCGACCATTAAAATTTAAGTCCTTTCGGATTTTCTTTTCATTTTTTACAATATTATGCGAACAGACATTTTAGAAAGCTCTTCATAAAAGATAAGTATTTTAGAGATATACACACATCCTGTATCTTAAAATGTAACAAGAAACCAGCTAACAAGACAAAACATATATTGAAAGAAAATATATTCTATAAATATTGCGCTTGTTTTTGTTCTAGGAGGTAGAAAATGAGATCATGGCGTTGTCATATCAGTCATAACGGCCAACCAATACAGTTACAATCCACAAATTCTCGTTTCATTACAGTAGTTATACTTTCATACCGTTTATATGATAAATCCTGAACGGTTCCTAAAATAATGTAATTCATAATGTTACTAAATGTTTTATAAAGTATTCATAATTTTTCAAAAATATTCAGACTTCCCTTCTTTTTCATTCAGTTTCAGCAAATCTGTAAAGAATTAAATTTTGTACAGTACCTTTTTGATTTCGAGACGTTAGGAAATTACTTGTGGATCATAATAAGGTCTGTTTCTAGAAACGATGTTCCGAACGCGGTCGGTATGGACCCGATAGGACCAAAGAAATTTTAAAGGAGGTTTATGATGTTAAAAGGATCGACTGGGGCTCAATGGACGAATATACATCTGGTCGGCATAATCAAGATCATATTGAATATAAAAAATGAGGTAATAAAATTAATATAATGCCTTTAACATACAAATTTGTCGTCTTATTCAAACCACATGGTTACGCTAACTTTTGAATGTAATCATCCGTGAGAAATATCGAAAATTAAAGTTTTCATCCGACCAACATTATTGAGTTTCTCTCTTCTTACATAGAAGTATGCAAGTTCTAGTCAAATAACTAACTTATTACGTGAAACAAGAAACAAACTGAATATTAATAAACGAGATGATTTTAAAATTAAATTAAAAAATTTTGTGTCAAATACTATAAAAGCAAATTGCATCAGTACATTAAATGCAGTCATTACGCTAATTAAAATTAAACTTTTAGACAATTAGAATATGTGTGTTTGTGTCTGAAAACGTTTTATATTCTTTAAATTAATAATAACAATAATACAAAAGTAATAAAACCTAAGTCTAATAAACCATTTTTTTTTTCAAAACTTTTGTTTATATTCTTAGACTAATTGTTATCTTTAGGTTATGTATACGCATGTTTTTGTATTCTAATTATATTGTATGCTGTAGTGTATTATAGAGGAAAATCTAAGACCTTCTATGGAGAAAATTATTCTTTTAAAATGGGTCGATGTAACAAAAAGATTGGGAATACCTGTTTTAGAACTTTTGAAATTCTACAACTCTTTCTCCAGTTTGCTTTAACGTTGTGCACTGTTACGTGGAAATTAAAAAGTTTATATTTTAGCAAATGGTGTAAATGTTGTTTCTCATTTTTAAAGTGTTAGTAATTAGGTTCTTCGTTTAAAAATGTCTAAAAGGAAAGAGAGAAAAACCAGAAAAGGAAGTAACAAAAGAAGTGCTTTGATAGCTCTTGGCGCACACAATGAATAAACCTTCTCTCTCAGGGAAACAAATTCTAAGAGAAGAAAGCGCATTTAATTCGTAAAACTTACTTAATTATCCTATGGAAAAAATATGCAGCTTAATGCTGGGAACAAAGGTATAAGAACTTATTCTATGAATAGAAACTACAGAGAACTTTGAAGAAAGTTGTGTATATGAAACTTAAACGTATAAAAATACATCAAAAGACTTTTTTTATAAACAGAATATCTCATACGTGTTTATAATATTCTTCAGATTAAAATAAGATATCAAGATTTCAAACTAAAGCGTTACATACTAGATGCAATACCATTGCAATATTCAAGAAATTTATAATTATTAACTAAAAGTCAGTATTTTTATATTAACTAATGAATAATTCTTAAATAATAAATTTAACAAGTAAAAAAACTCTTTACATAAAGTACGATTAAAAAAAGAAAATGTATCAAATGTGTAGCAATTATTTCCTTCAATTTTTAAGCTGAAGTAGTAATAACAACTTTATGAATAAGAACAACAACAATAAGACGTAGCAATTTTTAAGCTGATATAGTAAACTTCTGCATACAAAATTACTAATAATGACTGTTAGTAAGTAATCATATAATCTGAATGCCTGTAAATGCGAGCAAATTTAAGCTATTTAACTACTCTGGGGAAAGCATAGACAAGGAACCATGTATTAATTATTATACTTGCCATATCTTGTGATCTATTAGTACCATTGTGTTCGTGATTCTAGAATGATTTCCCAGTTGAATGATTCCAGTGGATAATTAAATTTACCCATCTAATTCAATTAACATCCTGGTTATTTAATTTAGCATTTGCCTCAAACCAAGAATTTTCTGACATCCGAAAGTCATCAGGAGCGGGATCCAATAATAATAAATCATTGAACAAAACGCTCACCTTCTAACTCCCGCTGTGGGCTGCCTTTAATTTATATGCCTACTGATTTTCGTGCGGTGAAATCGTAAATCTTAAAGCAACGAATTTTATTCCAGAGGCACTGCTAATCCGAAGATACAAGAGTGATAAAATCTCAATAAAAATGACTTCTAATAACTTGTACAAATACATTACTATTATTTAACAGAAATTTAAATACAACTACAAATTATTTTATAAAATTTTTAAGTCTTAATCAGTTGTAAATTATAATCAAAAATGACATTCAATGTACTGCTTACAAAATGAGTTTCTAGGAATCTCAATGTATGCCTTCGGATTTAGTAATGCATTATGATTCTTTTTGTTTGTATCATCGAATACAGACCTTTCAAAATATAAAATTACGTTTAAAATTGAATTCGAAGTTAAATTTCTGTCATGCTCTTTTTTCTCAAATTTCGATAAAAGTATCAAATTATTTTGTCCAATAGCGCGGTTTGAATATTCCTACCGGTAAAAGCACTAAATTTCACTGAAAACTGGGGAAATTGACAATAACTGATTGAAACTATAATCAAATATCTGTAGGATAAAAATTGAGTGCGGCTGCCAATAATAGATAATACAATTTTCTTTTTTTCTTCATTTACCGACTTTTCCATATAGAAAATTTGTAGATTCAGAATTATTTACCCCTTTTTTGGAATGGGAGGGATGAAACTAATACAAAATTCTTTTTTTTTCCGAGGAAAATGGCCTAGTATTCTTCTGCTTCAGTTTAATTTTAATTTCGCAATGATATCTATGGATTAAAGTTCTCCCAAGATTTTATGGGTTTTTATACTTTTCGGGAAGTTTTTACTTTACTTTTTTTTTAAACACGTCTCTAAAACTTGCTTAGTTTGCTTTTCTTTTCTCCCGATCTCTTTAAGTATGTGAAAGACAACTTTTATAATCTTGTGGATTTTTCTGGGGCTTTTCTAATTTATTAGAATTAGGTTGCGTATGTTAAGTTTTTGTAATAACTTAGAAGAAGAGTTACTTCAGCATTCTTTTCATAGGCAATATCTAATTTTCATTAAAATGATTTGAATGAATGTATTTCAATCAATGATGAATATAGGTATGTATTTCAATCAATATACTAAAAAGTAATAGATCTACTGTCGAACAATATTATATTTGTGGTGTTTTGTAAGCTTCAGAAAATATTTACCTCCATCATTTCATCAAAATAATTTCACTAGATTTTAAAAAAATTAATTAAAATAAATGTCGAAGCAACAGATAAAATAGCAATATTTAGAATTTTTCGTTTTTTAGCGCGATACAGATGACTATGCAAAGATATAACCAGTTGAACTTTTCTCTGATAGGAGATAAAAACACATGCAATTTCACAGAAAAAACTCAAATTTCATTAGAATATTATTGAGAGACGTTTTATTCAGTAGTTATAACTGAATGTTTCATTTACATCTTATTTGTATTTTGGCTAATTAAGTTAAGTTCTTTACCTTAAATAGTTTCCATAAAAGTCTTTCATTTAAATAATAACGCCCATCTTTTCTAAATACTAGGCTAGAGAGAGTGACTCAGGTTAATTCATGAATCCTTTTGAGACAAAAATCATCTATCTCTTTAGTGATTTTCTGAAAGAAAGATGCCAGATGAATGCTACAATAAATCGCGTTGCTTTTTTGTCTATTGGTGATCCAGTCAAGTACCTCTTTTCTTTAAATTCAAATTATTTATCTAATTCCACGATGATGGTTGTTCCGAAAGTTTGTCTTGGATCGAAAGGAATATGTAACATGATATAAGGAACTTATCTATACATAATAAAATTCCTCTGCAATAGAATTTTCTAGTAGGGGGAAGAGGTATAATTACTGCTCTTTGTTTAAATATCTTAGACTACATGTCTAATTTGGGGATTACATTTTATGACTTGTAAACCTTTCAGTTATATTAGAAGA
Source organism: Stegodyphus dumicola (assembly GCF_044657685.1). NCBI lineage: Eukaryota > Metazoa > Arthropoda > Arachnida > Araneae > Eresidae > Stegodyphus > Stegodyphus dumicola. The sequence continues at coordinate 88,035,118 of NC_140776.1, read as the reverse complement.
TATCGCATTTGAAGATTAAGCAATGTTTGACTGCGAGAGGTTTCTAAAAGTGCAGTCAGTTTCGCAATATTTTCATTAGGAACTTGTCAGTTTCAATACGAAGAGGCTCACAAATAAGAATGGCTTGGTTTGTTGAGATTACGCAAAACGCACTAGGGCTATCCGCCTAAGGGAAGAGATTCCTTCATGGAGAACTTTCTAAAGGTTTGATTTGGTTTTAGTTGATAATGGCAAAGCACACTAAGGCTATCTAACTAAGGGGAAGGATGTCTTCGTGGTGGGCTTCTAGGGGAAACTGCCTGAATATGTTCATCACACATGAAAAAAACCACGAAAGCGTCCATGCAGCCAACCCGTTCACGTATAATCGAACCCATGTCATTTTCGAAATACTGACAGAAAATATAGTCTTAATTTTAGGAGTTTATTCGTTTAAGCCATACTACAGTAGCTTAAATCATTTTTTATAATTTACATTAGGTTAGTTTACATTACATTTTAATTAGGTGAAACTAATACCTGAGCGTCTGTTGAATATTTAAGAAAAAAGAATGAAATTTTCAGGCTAAGAGATTTTCTTTCAATGAGCACTTCTTAACTTCTTTACAATTAAATCGTTTGTATGAGCAGCAGCATAATTAAAATTACACATAAAAACGTCAATTATTGTCATTTTTTTCAAGATTTTGCGTTTTTTAATAACATTTAGTTCTGAAGTAAGTACGTTTCTTTCCATACCTCCAGATACTTCCAGCTGAGCAAACTGGATAAGTGGTCTTCCTTTCGTCCCAGAGGTGGCAGCATGGGTGATTTCGGAGTGGTCAAAGATAAGTGGGTGTGCCCGAATGACAGAGAACTCTCTCTTAGAGCTAAGTGAGTTTAATCTATTTCCTTCAAAAATTACATGCTTATTGTAGTTGATATTGATTTACAGATTTAAGTTTCACTTTTGTAATTTTCCTTGAGCTAAAACAACTGCGTAATAAGTCTTTAAGTTCAGTCTTTTATGGACACTGCAACATTAATCTCCTGAATCAGCTTTCGAAACAATTTGACTCAGCACATCCTGGCAGGTTACAGGTAAGGAAAAATGCGGACACAATTACTTTGCCTTCATTATTGATAGTCAGACAAGTGTAGTCCGATTTCAAACTGTGGTTTGACAAGGATTCATACATCTTGGCGGAAACTTTCATGAATTTAATGACATCCATTGTAGACTCATTAGGCATTTTACTTCGTACCAGAAGACGTGATAAATGTGCAATACCCTAACCGAAATTCGAACTCCGCCCTTGCAAACGTTAACCGGACATGCTTCCAATTATATCACGAAATAATAGTCATAATGAGGAATAAAATAGCTTACACACTTATTATACAAAAAAAAAGTGTTCTCAATTTGATGTAGAGTAATATCAACTGCTCTTTCCTGCGTTTCTTATGATTAACAGGAACAGAAATTAGTTATATTTATCATGGCAAGGATATAAGATTTCTTTTCTTATATCCGTTTTTAACGGAAGATATTTTAACATGTAAAAAGAATATTTTAAAATAGTTCCATGGAAAAATTAAAAAAAATCTGTTAACGTAGTTAATGGCAAGGAAATGAAATAACGCGGAGAAAAGAAGACGGGGCTGAACATACTGTTGCGTTGTACGGTTTCGTGGATTTGGAGTGATTGACTACAACACTTGAGCAAGAATCAAAACACAATTAATTTGCCAGTATTACTGAGAATAGTTCTTAAAACACGTTTACAGTAGTCGAAAAACTACGACAAACACGCTGAAACAGTCGGCAACGCAGCCTTCAGAATATCAGGATATAACAGTGAAGATAGCTTCACGGCAAAACATTAAATACAACTCTCGACTCAGTCGAACGCTCTCGGAACTCAACGTACTCCCGATGCACTCGACAATGCACTGTCGCGATGCACTCGATGATAAACCCACCATTAACTCGACCCTAGACTGCTACTCCGCGTACAGGCAGAGTTTATATAGCTTTTGGCCTGCCTTCGAGAACATTCTAGCGCAAACTAATAAGAATTTCCAGAATGTTCTCACTCCGTCTATGGCATACCGCCGATTTTGTCTCGAAATGGGCGATTTCGCGCCAAATCTGGCAACCCTAAACCCGCTTTGCGGGGTGAAGCTATCTTACCGCAACTGGGCGTTTCGTAACAATACATAGAAAAAAACGAACAGCTACAGGGTACTATTCGAAAGCAAGGAAAGGCAAATAAGAAAGATATTAAAACTGTTTTACAAAATCTAAGATTGTATGCGAAATGTAAAAAGGTATGACTATGTTAAAAAATCATTAAAGAAGAAAGTGTATATTATTTAACAATTTTATTAAGACTTTTAAAAAAGAGAGAGAAATCGAAGAAAGCTTTGAAATGCTGAATTTCATTGTAAATGTAACAAATAATACACGATATTTTACAGAATTAGTATATACCAAAGATAATATTGTTTGTAATCTGAAAAATAAGAGAAAATCTTTTTAAAAAAATAAAACTAAAAATATGTAATTTTGTTTTATCATATATTAAAAGTTTAAAGTTAAGTGTAGATCACTGTAAATAGATGTTCGTCGTAAATGTTATACAGATATGTACTTTATTTGTATCAGTTAAGTACCTATTTAGAACAATGTCTTTTAATTCTAGGTTAAAAACTGGCTGGTCTGTGAAAACAAATTCCATGAACACATTTAACAAACCAGCACAGCTGAATGATGCTGAACAAGAAGCCATTATGAATGTTATCAAGAGAGCGGAGAACTTGGAAAAAGTGGAACAAGAACGAGTGGGGTATGACTGCAGTATTTAATAGTGTTCTTTTTATAAAGTTTCTCATAGCCACTGTTGTTATTGCTTGATCCATTCGCATTATCTTTTCGTTATCTCATTATCTTATTTAAGAGTGATGCTCCATAAAAGGTATGTTAGTATACTTATAAAAGTAAAGGTTTTCTTGTAAATATCTCGATATTATTATCTTAACAAAGCTTTCGAGTTTAATGGAGAAAATAAGTCAAGGTTAATCTAGAAAAGAAGAAAGCACACTGCAAATTAAAAACTCTTAATTAAGTCTAAACTAAAGGTATAAAACATGAAATATTAAATTTAAAATGAACGAAAGAACTTTAAGGTTTCGCTTAAGAATAAGCAAAATTTATTTAATAAAAAAGAAAGTTGTTAAAGATGTAGCTGTGCATTTCTTTCACTGGGTCGGAGCATAAGATTTGCAGCAAATGTTTTTTTCAAATAGCAATACTTTTTATTTTGGCAGGACATGAAATCCGCGAACTGAAAATAATAAACATCCCGATGAGGATACCTTCGAAGTATTAAGCAAGTAAATAAATTTCTTTATTAGGAAAACCATATGCGATTACTTGCTCGTCAGCTTTCAGTCTTGTAACCCTCACTTAAATACGAAGATTAAGATCTTAAACAAAATAACTCAGAGTTTTATGACGTAGGTAACCATGAAAAGTAAAGTGATGAAATTTAACAAGAAAGTAAGATTGGAGATACTTAAAAAAATCAAAAGTAAAATAAACAAATTTACTAAATGAAGAACGAACTACAGATGCCATATCATAAATGCCACTTTTTTTCTGTATATTTTTATAATACTACTACAAGATACGACTTGGCAATTTAAATTTTATCACAAATTGTTAACTGCGTTGTATTTAAAATTTTGGTACCACAACACGAATTTATTCACTGTAGTTACGTTAGTTTTAATTTTATTTTTCGTGGAAGTGTATTCATGTCTACATTGAATCCTATTAGATAATTAATTGATTTTATTTCTTAACTAGTCATTATTTAATATTTTTAGAAATGAGTTACTGAAACCCAATTTTCATTACCATTCACCCCTGTCTGTGTACCATTTATCCTTGTGATGAATAAATACCCTGTAGCGTTTATTTCTGAAAATAAAGTTTCAATGGTGATGAAATCACATCTTTGATTTTATTTATTGGTAGCCGCTTAGTGGAAAGATTAGACAACATGAAGAAGAACGCAATGGGCAATGGATCTACCCAGTGTGTCTTATGTGCGGATGAGTTCGGCATCCTTGCAGCATCACCTCTGTTATGCAATGATTGCAAAAAGGTATATTATTTCTCAAAATATTTTTTGCCATATTCTGTTCTGTGTTCATAAAGCAGGAGTTAAGAATATCACGAAATATCTCTTGGAAATTTTATTATATGCCTTCTTTTAACTATCAGCAGCAGCTGCGCCAACTCAACATATACGATAAACTGAGGTTTTATTTTGATCATAATAAAGTTTTTCCAGATGTGATTTTAAATTAAATTGTCGATAAGTATGGTTTTCTTTAAAAGTATAAAATTTCTTTGGGAAATAGGGTGACTTGTCCTAACTGTAAAACATTCCGGAGGGTTTAGTTGTTTCTTTTATTATAAGTTGTGGCTAGTAGTACATTTTAAAAGAATGTGAAAGTATATATTTTATAATATTATGTAACGAAGCGGGACATTTTTGTCCCAGCGCTTAAGACCCGACGCTTCCGTCCCACCATCTCACCAATTAAGTACTTCCATTTGTATTTAACATTTAGTATATTTTGCAAACATCTCTGCTGTTTCAAAGCAGAAAATGTTTGAAAATAGTTTCTTTTTGTTCCACTACAGGGAGGTAACTAACGCAAGAAACCCTACAGTACTTCTAAATGGAAAACAAAATATGCGCACGGAAATAACTGCGATACTTGTTAGAATTCGTTAAATATATTTTAGAAACAGACAACAATAGTACTTTCTTCTCGTCCATTACCCGCATCATTTGATGATATACAATGTTTGTAGAGTGAGAATTCAGTATCATTTCGTAAAATAATGTAGATTTTAGGTACTCATTCATCTATTGAAGTCTAAATGGTAACTAGCAATATTTTTTTTATTTAATGTCAAACAAAATGTTTGTAAAGTGCTCCTCCGAAAAATTTTATTTCTCAACCTTATGAAATTTTTAAGTGTATCCTTCCACTCTATGTAGGCAGTCTGTACCAAATGTGGCGTCGATACCGTAAGTGCCCATAAGGAACCTTTGTGGCTTTGCAAAATATGTGCTGAAACTAGAGAGGTAAGAACAATTCAGATTTAGTATATCTTAAATTTTTTTTTCTAAATTTGTGCATTTTAAAAAAATTTTATATATGAGGGTGTTTCTTCGATAATGTATAAGATCACGGATATTTTTATGAGTATTTATAAAACTACCAATAACTTCTTGCATCTCAGCATAACAAAATTTTGAGGAAAAAAGATTAATTAATATTTTCTTGAATTTATCAGCTGAAATTGAGAAACGCATATTTCTATGTTATAGACTTTAAAATTTTCATTTTATTACTTTTCCTAGTTTGAGATATTTTAAGGTGTAAATAATGGTGTTTGGTTCCACCAAAGGTTCAGTTGCTTGTTTTTCTTTTATTATTTTTATTTTGTAATGTCTACACAAATGAAATCTCAAAGTGTAACAGGATTCATAGATTAAAATACATTAAAATAATGCATTTTGCATCTGTTAAAAAATAGTAATCCGAGTCTTTCCTAACAAAACAATGAATCCATGATTTTTTTTAAAAAATGAAAAGAAAGTTCCGTTGAAAATGAATAACATTCGCTGAATATATTTTGCGATTTTTAATGCTCTTCGGCATGACAAGATGCCAACATATTCAGCGAAATATAGATATTTCATATTATTTTTAATTTCTTACTTATATTACAGCATCTTCTGTTATTATTTCATTTGGATTGACTACTTAAAAGTACTTTTATGGTACTTTGAAATTGAATATCAACAGTTTTAGCATTTAGTATTTAACTGTTTTGTTGTATTTAGAAGAAATAAATCACGTACAATAAGCTGTTATTTGAACTTGGAGAAGGTTTCTTGGTTTAATAACCTAGAATGTACAATACGTGTACCTCATATAGTATTATAAAAATAAATATCCCGGATGGCAGATAAATTAAAGCTATGCCTTCAGTTAAGGTTTTGCATAAAATATTTTTTCACTTTTTATTAAAGTAATAAATGAGTTTAAGAATTAAGTGTTCGTTCTATATTATCCTAATCGAATACAAATACTTAAAAAAAAGTTATAATCATTTTTATTTGCACAATATACGTATAATCTATGTTTCTAATCATATCATAAAGTAGGTTAAGTATACAATTCATTCAGTTTCTTTGTTTTAGACCTGGAAAAAATCTGGCGCATGGTTTTACAAGGGTCTGCCAAAATATATCTTGCCTGGAAGGAAAACAGAAACAAGCAAGTATAGTTCGACGGCACCTCCACCAAAGGCAGCAGAACAAAGTACTGGATCTCCTGTAAAATCGTACAACTCCTGGTTGCAATCCAAAGGTAACAGATTGACTTAACATGATCTACAATAATTTGACTGAATTTCCGCATAGTATCCTCAAGCATTTAATTTTGATAAGTACTGTAAATTCCCAGTTATCATGATGCAAAGAGATGATAAGATAAAATTAGTTACTGATTTAAACGTGTAGTAATTATGTCTACCTTTTGTACCTTCAAGTTTTTAATGAAGTTTTCATTATCAGCAGATGTATTTTAATAACTGATCGTGGCAACTCTGTATTATCTGACTGCTCTTCAGTCTCTTTACATCGAATAATTGGTACTCTGCTACATTAAAGTATGCCTTTAGAGAAAATGACATTGTAAATACCATCATGAAGCTTCTTTTGGCAATATTACAGTAAAATAACGATGATCAGGAATTTAATTTATATAGCAGGAGGAATAAAATAAGAAGTCTTTAAGAATAAAGTAACAACATCCCTCCTCCAGCGGAAAAAAAAACGCGGTAGTAATAAGCTAGCTTTATGATGACGAAGCACAGACATTTTGAGGGCATGATAAAGAAGCTGATTTTTAATATGGTATTAAATCAGCGTTTATTGACCCATGTTAGTAATTACTTTTATGTTAGAAAACTGTCGTTTGATTCCCATAACTGTCCATTGATGTAACGTTGATGTCACTTCTAAAATTAGCCTCATATGCGTCTTCCATCAACAAATTATGAACGTTAAAATACTTAAAAACTTGGTTGTTTGTGAGTATTCTTTTTATGCTGTGAGACATTCTGTGTATGAAGATGTGTGGTCCCATACAGCATTTTGTCAAGAAATATGCCAGTAATTGTTTGTGAGGTACTGTTTAATGAATTTTCTTTGTGTAATGTGTGACGTTTGCTTACAGACTCTAATTAGTATATGGAGAAGATAATTCGCTCAGGCAAGACGAGGTTTAATATGTTTTAAGCTAAATCAGACCTTATTTAGGAGCGTTTAATTCTCAAGACAGAATATGTTTTACTGAGCTTCATTCTGTGCCTAGCATTAAAAAATTCTTTTTTATTCATCATGTAATTTTTTTTGTGTTTTTTTATAAATTTCAAATTAATAATCCAAATATTTTATTTTTTTCATTGCAGTATAATACACAGAAATGCTACATTTTATTAGTAGTACTTTCATTAGAAATCCATGAAAATTTCCCTACATAAAGAAAAATAAAATAAAATATAAATATAAATAACTAGATGAATAAGCAATTATAAACATTTTCTCCAAAGAGAAAAAAAAAACATAAACTAGATAAATGATTAATTAGTGATTATTAATGATTAAGTTTTAACACTGCTATGTTTAAATATTTACTTGTTTGTCCAGTTTGTTAGTATGATGATATGCATTTTAAAATACCCATTTGTGAAAGGAGAAGAATGCGATCTTAGCATCTTTGAGGAAATGTTTAAAATTATATGCTTTATTTCATTTTAGTTTATTGCAAGTCCAAAGGAGCCCAGAAGGAGATTTTGAGACTAGTCTCAAAATGGCATTTAGTGGCGTTTCACTATAAACGGCATACCAATTTTAAAATTGTTGCCATCAAATATTATCGCCTCGTATTATACTTAAAAAGTTAAGTAATGAAGAATCTGCATGAATGTATGTACGTTTCTCGCACTGCGAAAAAACGACGATACCTAGAGCCATCAAATTTTCTATAACGTAATCCTCACCCGAACATGGGCACATGAAAGCCAGAATTTTTAATTTGTTTTATTAGCCTTGTAAATTTTAATGAATTTTTATTAACAAACACAACAATTTCAAAGCGAGCAATGGCAACAAAAAGCATTTTTATCTTTAGCACGTGACACTGAATATCGGAAATTCTAAAAATATGGTACTTTTAAATATTTTATATGCTATTGCCGTTGAATTGAATTTTAATTGGTTTAACTGCGAAGAACATGATATTTAACAAATAAAGGTAACACACAAAAAAGTCCCTTTGGGCGTAATGTAAAATTTGAAACCTTTCAGATTTTTTTAAGGTTTTCAAAAGATAAATTTTAATACATTAAACATAATTTGATATTGTTTACAAATGCGCACTTATCTGCAAATCAAGGTTTTTATGACAGATTTATTATAAGCTTCTCAGTCTAATATCTTGCTCTAACTTAAGCCTAAATTAAATAATAATGTTCAATGTTCGGATTTTTTTAAAATTTTTATTTATTTTTATTTTGATTAATTTATACCTCGAAAAGATGTTGCTAATATCAATTAAATATTAATTGACGTTGACACGATCATGCCTTAGAAATTGACGGAAGAGGAAGAAAAAGAATCTAGATTAAGCATTTCTCCTCTATGTGCCTTGACAACTGTTGCCAGCTGCGCGAAACATATTTTTCTTCCACGAATCCTCTCTCACAACAGATTCTCAGAGTGCTGTCATTCAACAAAGCATGACATCTTTAATTTGTTTTTCAAATTTAGTCACTGAGCATTTTAAAAAGAACAAACGCATGTCCTAGTTTAAATCTTTATTACGTTGTATTTAATAATATATCTAACTGATATTAACTTAAATTCATCTAATTTATAATGTATCTAAATGAAGTAAAATACGTCTAGTTTATATCTAACTGACAATTTTTATGAACAGCTGTTGTAGTACTGTAATTAATACGAGATGTTTCTAACGCCGCAAATTATGTCTGCTTCTAATTACATAATAATGATAAATAAAGGTATTTTTAGTAATAAAAATGTAGGTTTTAACACTTATATCAATGAATGACATGTGTACCTTTCTTCCACGACTTGCAAATAAAAGTCAAAAAAACAAATCATAATATCAAAATCATCATTTATTTATCTGTTTTATGTGATTTTTACGCCTTTAAAAAAACGCACTGTTCCGTTTTCCTGCAGAGGACTGTCTAAAGTATATTTACTGTTGCTTTAAAGTCCAGTTTTATAATGTTTTAATTGTGTCTAGCTACCTAACAAACTCCTTTTAGCTAACTGCTCACTCATAGATGTCGTCTCTGTGTGTCGGAGAATTGTAGCCTTCGCTTAATTTGACTGTGGGCTCAAGATACTAGACAAAATGGGAAAGCTAACTTGAAACTTTATTTGCTTACGGTCGATGAGCTTAACTTAAAATAATACAGAGCAAAATTTAAGTCTTTTTGACTACAGCTGTCAGGACTGCTATTTCTTCTAATTGTCTTTACATACATAACTGGAGTCCTGAGTAGGAACAGGGAGTTTACTTAAAACTATGTTCGTGCGAGACGGGTAGAAATGGGAAGACACAAATGGGAAGGGTTTAATTACCCTTTATTTCTCACATTTACAGCCGTTCCCGCACTTCGGGATACAAGGAACCGTACTTATGGTCTGAAACGTATAAAATAAGAAATAAAACTAAATTAAATAAGAACTAAACTCATATACTTTACAAAGACTAGTAACGCGAAGATTGTTTAAACTCTTCTTATGTAGTGAACATAATGCGAGAAACTAGGATACATCTTGAAGTATCGAAGAGAACTAAGTTCTGGCCTTAAAGGCAGACAGAAACTGACTGAAAAGCTCGCGCGTGGTAAGGCAGCGAGAAGTCTCTCTCTGTCTCTGTCTCTTACCTAAAAGCCACAACTTAAATACTTAATGGAATAGTTTGCATTCTGAATTTTCACAACCAAATCTGTTCGCATTTATTCTGGCTGGAAATGGAAAATAAGAGACGATAGCAAAGTTTTAAAATAAATTAAACGTTAGTAAAACTTAAAATCCTTACACAGCAACTCGCTATATTTTTAAAATAGATTAACTGGCTTCATTGATTCTACGCGAAGTTACTACACCAGTTTAATTGGAAAATAGAGCTCAATTAACGTTTAACACTTGCCAAACCATGCCAAATGTCAGGCGTTCATGTCTATTCTGATCAGCAACTTTTCTGCAAACAGCAATGTCGACAACAGCCAAGTCCGTAGCACAGATCATGCCGGTTATGATTCTCCTCGATTTAAAACTACGAGCCTTATCCTAAAACCTGCGTAACCTTCTGGACTGATCCAGTACGTGACGAAACGAAGCTTAAAGAAAAGAATTAACGTAGTTTTAACTGTCAGTAAAATTTTAAGAAAATGTCAGAGGTGAACTTCCAGAAGTAGAATAAAAATAGCATGACGAAAAACATTCAAAAGTAGAACATAAAAGACACTGAAGTTAAATAGTCAAATTAATTGTTACTTTTTAATTCAAATCATACAGATTGAAGAAGAGTCATCTCGTTAAATTGCACAATCTCTATTCTTACTGTGATCTGCCATTTTCAAAACTCAACAAAATACACAAATAAAATTTCAGAATTTTTTTATAAAGGTGAATCATTAAAAAAAGTGAATTTTAAATTCGTAATTTATTAGAGATATTCTTTGTTTTGTAATCGCAACCTTCGGTTTCCTGCAGCTAATAATCGAATTTAATGTAAAGCACAAAAATTAAAAATAATCTTAAATTTGAGTCGTACTGAATACGCATTTTTATTTTTTCATACCTGTATATGTTTATTTCAGTTTCGCGAGGCAAGAAGATTCGTAGGGATTTCTAAGCTTGTTGTACTAATGAAAACATGGAGCTTTTAACAGTTGCATTAAATATCAAACGCTAAAAATGTAATTTTCATGAAAAGTCATTAAAAATTAAGTAAATATAATTTCTAATTTTGGCCAGTTTCTTTTTGCCAGAACTAGTTGGCTAAAACTCGAAGGTAAGAGTGATTTTTTGCATTTTTTAAGCATCAGCTGACCAATGACATATGTATCCAGATTTCAGGCTTTGGCCATTATAATACATGACAAATCGTGTGAAAAATTTGTAGCTGAGATTCGTAGAAATCGAGAGAACATAATAATCATTAAACACCAGGCTTCTTTTATTTAAAACTTAACAACACTTGCTATCCTTATAAGATAATGTTTCAGAGCACACAAACATACTTCTAAGAAACAAGCTTGAACGTCACTATTGTAAGCGTCTTCGTTGGTGTTTTTATACTTGTGTTACAGATTCAGTTAAATAAACGGTTAAGGAATAACAATTAAATATTTTAAGATGTTATCAATGTATCTGTTGTAATTATATTGATAATTTTCAGACAATGCGGATAACACTGACGAAATTTTGATGTCATTAAATTCTACCTCAGTCTGTTCAGTCACAGCTAACAGCTTCTCTACACATTCCACAGGCCTCCGTGGCCATCCTTGCTTCGCTTGCTTTCACTCGCTTCTCTTAAACTGTTTTTTTGACGGGATAAAATCCTATAACGTTCATAGTTTTCGCTCCTCTTCATTCATATCTCTGTGTTCCCTTTATTTATATTTCTAGATCCTGAAACGTGGAAATAATTTCATTGGGGTCCCTATACTATTGCACTTACTTCAATAGAACTTTCGGACATCAAAACTATTTATTTCCAATCTGAATCAGCCTTAAGCTTTTTCATTGAAAACCTTAGCAGTTTATTCAATGCATAAAAGCTCGTTCATCTTCTTGAACTACCAGTGTGAGAAAATTATTGAATCCGGTGTCTGCTAATCGGGGGTCCTGTATTAATTTATGTCTATAGATTGGTTGCTTTGATTCTATAAAGAGAAATATATTTACCTGAAATTAACTTATGGATTTTATGTTTGTAGGCAGAAGTGGAAGTGACAAAGAATGTACCGACAGTTCAGACGATGAGATTAAATCAAGTAGGTTAGGCAAAAGAGCAACCATAAGGAAACAGTATGGAGATTCTGGTATACATATAGTCTTATATTAATTTTCATTTTCTCTTTTTTCATTTAATTGTTGTTATACTTAGAAAAATATTAAAATCCTTTTTGTTCTCGAATAATCTTCATAATTAAATAACCAATATTACATTCCCTTCGAAGTGACGCAAGTTAGTAAATCTGATAATCGATCTTTTTCACTTTTTCCCTCATCATTAAAATGTTGCTTTTATTTCTTGTGAAGTGTGTGTGTCTGCAATCTTAATTATTTTGTTATGTTTATTTTATTTTGCGTAATTTATTTAACATGCCACGGAATGTTTTAGTGCATACGTTTGTGATTGGGCCCACCAGCGGCCGAGCGGTAAAGTCGCTGAACACTGGTAGTTCGGTCCGAGGTTCGAATCCCGCGAACGGGCTGGCTGCATGGGTGTTTTCGTGGTTTTCCCCATGTGTAACGTGTATACGAGCCAGTTTCCCTTAGAAAGTCCTCCACGAAAGGCATCCCTCCTCTTAGGCAGATAGCCCTAGTGTGCTTTGCCATAATTAAATACACCACACCACCGTTTGTGATTGAATGAAAATGCACTAATTGAATTGCTTATGATATTTTTTCGCATTTTACGAATGTGCTAAAATAATCACACTGAAATTTAAGCACTATAAATTCCTATAATTAGTTTACATGAGATAACTGAAATTAAAGTTGTAGAGTTCCTCGCTTTTATTCTGCTGAATTAAATGTCAAGGAACCTTATGAACTGTTAAGTGAATTATCGCTTAGATCAAATAACAGATATCATAAACTCAAGAAGAGTTAATTATCCTTTATTTCACTCAAAATAAGATGAACTGTCGGTCCCTTCTTCGGGCTTACAACACTCAAAAATAAGGAATAACAACTAAGTATATCTAACTAAGAGATTTAGACGAATATAACACAATTCTAACGTAGCTGGATCTTAATTTTAAATTAGCCGGCGAACTATCAAAAGGCACGTAACATAGACCGAGCGTAACAGCAGTTAGAGAGACTTAGCCCAAAGGCAAACGCGCGCTACTCCGGATTCCTAGTTCTCTCTCTCGAAGTAAGTTGAACCTTCCTTAAACACTCTTTCTTACTCTTTTTCATTCAACGCTATTCTGAAACCTTATTCTGGTAGGGAATTGTAAGTTGAAACGAGGAACGATAGGAAAGGTTAACTAAATTAAAATAACTGCTATAAAATTAAAATATACCTTACAAATTTCTCAGTATTTCTTTCGTATTTTATCGTAGTGGAAAGTACGGACACTCCCTCTGTTGTCCAGTATTCGTTGACTCCCCCAGCAGATGTTTCTCAGGCGCCATCTCCGACTCACATGTATGCTCCAGTTGCTCCTGATTCGCCTCGATCACCTCAATACAGAGACACAACGGAGCCTAATCGTTCTCCTGGACACGAAGGTGAAACTTTTGATTAACTAATTGGTTATTTATTCTAGGATTTAATCTTCTAACCATATTAATACTATACTCAGAGTTTTCTGTTTATTAAATGGGATCTGTCATATACATTTCTTAAATATTTCACCGTCCTATTCTTTTCTATGCTATTTCTTCTTTTAAAGATAAATATAACTTATTCTGAATTTAAATTTACTAAGTTCTTATCTTTGGAATAGATCTAGAGTTTAGGATCCTGTCACTTACGTCTGCGTTACCGAGACCAGCAACAAGCTTATTTGGATACTTTCTTGTCTTGTGGGCAGAGGGTAGTCTTATATACTCTCCTGTTTTTTCACACCGCAAGGCCAAACAAATTTTTCAAACTTAATTATAGTCTCCTATTCCTTCAAAGTATTCCCTTTCTTATTTCACGCATTGATCACAGAGACTGCATCGTAATTAGAACGCTGCTTGGAATTCATTTAATTGAAATGAGTTTCAGACATCTCTTCTTCGTTCTGAATGTTGTTTGAAGAATCAAAGTTTAAAAATTACATGATTACCTTTCGAAACTTTTATGAGTACTTTAATAATATAATAAAAGCTGGAAAAATGATCCCCTTTCATTAAAAAGTCAGTAATATTATTTTCGTCGCATTTCTAGATTTCCTCGACCTCTTTATGTCGCCAAGTTCTTTCATTCTAAGACTTACTGATTTATCACACATTCGTTGCTATGAACAAAACTAATTGTATTACAACAAAAAAAATTGTATTACATTCGTTGCTATGAACAAAACTAATTGTATTACAACAAAAAAATTGTATTACATTCGTTGCTATGAACAAAACTAATTGTATTACAACAAAAAAAATTGTATTACATTCGTTGCTATGAACAAAACTAATTGTATTACAACAAAAAAATTGTATTACATTCGTTGCTATGAACAAAACTAATTGTATTACAATTAGTTTTGTTCATAGCAACGAATGTGTGATAAATCAGTAAGTCTTAGAATGAAAGAACTTGGCGACATAAAGAGGTCGAGGAAATCTAGAAATGCGACGAAAATAATATTACTGACTTTTTAATGAAAGGGGATCATTTTTCCAGCTTTTATTATATTATTAAAGTACTCATAAAAGTTTCGAAAGGTAATCATGTAATTTTTGAAAAAAATACTTCTGATTTTTTTCCATTTTTTAAAACTAAAACTTCTAATGTGGCTTTAACATTAAACTACAGATCTAATTTAATATTGATAATTTTTGCATAACTCCTTATAATGCGGAGGAATACTCTTGCCCCCTAGATTCATAATGTATATTCCAGAATCATTAAATCTTACCAGATGATCTCGATTTCTCATTACTGGAAGTCTAGTTAGTCGATTTAATATGCTGCTCTGTCAATAATCTTTCGCAATCGATGAGATTTGTAGATAGTAGTAATTAGTTGTGAAGGTAATCTATGTATAAGGGAGTACATAATGTTACTAGTATTATGGCCATCGAAGCCATCAAAGATTACGTCAGATACGTGTTTGAATACAGTACTAGTATGTCTGATTTGAATCCTCTGCAATAAATCTGAAGAAAAAAGTATTATTGGCAATTATATAATCCTTTTCATTGCAAATTAAGTTTGATATTGAGTATTTTCCTCCAATTTTACTAAAATTTGTTACGTTCCTTGACTACTTTATAAATTTTGTAGGTTTTTTTTTAATTCCATTGAATGTTTCTGAAATTCTTAAAGGATTTTCTTTTATGTGTATTTTATTCTGTTGTGACCTTTAATTTTCTCTTTTCTGCAATATAAATTAAGATAATATTAATAACTGAATTATACTTCCGGGCTAAATACAGTGTAAAACTAGATAGTAAAAGAATATTGATATATGATTCATTTATATCGCAGGAATTGAAATATTATACCGTTATAAATATTCGTTACTATGTTTAACTCTTCAAATATAACTCGTATCTGATCTAAGAAAAGATAAACTTTATTTTTACCTATTCTTCATTTTCAAGAAAAAACGGAATCCTTCGTCAGTGTATCTAGGTTATAATGCTATGCTTGTAATATTAACATATAATTAAAACGTAATTGAATATATAAAGAATCCTTAAAATGTTTTCTTTCGTTTTTAAGACTTTAAACAGAATTGAACGATATTAAAATAGAGTAATAATAAAAATTTGTATCCAGGTTCTCCTTCATATGGTAGAGATAAACGGGCAGACCCAGACAGGAGTCAAACTCCCACCGCATCTGGCAGTTATTGGTACAAACCGGGTGCTAGAAGGGATGCTACAGAAGAAGAAGAATATCCCGAGAGAACATTTAGAGGACACTCAAGAAGGGTTCGTATTGTGACTAGAAATGACTTCTTACATAAAACTTAAAAGCATTATAATTCGCAATAAAAAGTAGTTTCGGTATTTTAAAAGAAGGACGAATTTGTAAGGTTCTAATGTATCTAGAAGCTTGTGTTAAAGTCTTGCATTCTCTACTAGAATGATAGCAAGTTATCGCCTGGTCTGAAATTAATCAGAAAGTCGTGAGACGGTTAAAATAATCTTCTTTATTTAATTCTTAAATGAACGGAAAGGGAAAACTTCTGCAATAAACAAACCGGCGCGACTTGCACTGTTTTATTTGAGAGTTAAATTTCAAAGTAACAGACTACACATAAAATACACCACTCAAAACTGGCTCAGATATTTTATGGCGCTTTTTTACTTCCTTGTACGAAGTAAAAAGGAAGTATTGTAATCGAGAAAAGTTTCAGGCAGCATATTTCAAAGAAAATATCCATTTTGACCGCTTTCGAATGCAATTTAACGATGTTTTTGCGTGATATCTGTACGTAAGGACAGAATAAAAGACTCTTTTCCTCCAAAAAAATTATAAAACTGCTTTAAAGTGAACTTTGAAGAGAATTTTTCGTGGCGTCTGTACGAACGTATGTACGTACGTATCTCGCATAACTCAAAAACGAGTAGCCTCAGGACGTTGAAATTTTGTATATAGGACTGCTATAACATGTAGATGCGCACCTCGTATTTTGGTTGCAATCGGCAGCACCAAACGTATATAAATATATTTATATATATATCCACTCTGTTACCCGGCTCAGTGATCTCAGTTTCTTTACTCTTGTATGTTTGTAAATTGCACATTTTTTGCTTTACAAATGATTGAATTATGTTGTTCTTATCTTCCGGTTAAAGATTTTATGCCTTTAGTAAATCTGTATGCAATATTTTTAGAATTATCAACAATTTTAAAGTTTTTTAAGTGCCTCTAAACCTTTTTTTTTTTTTTTTTTTTTTTTTTTTTTATGGCGTCCATTGATTGTTTACATTTGAAACAGCAGACTAGTGGATTTGTTTGCAATTAACTTAACTTAGCTTAGAGAAACTTAGCTTCGCAATAATAAAGATAACGCCTTCATTTATTATTGCCAATTAAATCATGCTTAATCTTTTCTGGAATTTTTTTCGAGGAAATAAGTGTTTAAGATTTACTTCGTTATTTTTAATATAGATATTTTGAGTTTTTATGTATTTTTGCCTTCTCGCGAAGTGAGAACTGAATTAATTGAATGAGAAATACTCAATCGTCTGTGAAAAATAATCTTTCGCAATCGATGAGATTTGTAGATAGTAGTTTCTTTTTTGTTTTGTTTGCTTAATTTCTTTTATACATTATTCTAGCTTTATTATAGTATTTGAATAGAACATGTGGCAACGATTAGATAATTCTTTAAATGATATAAATTTTGTGCATTCTGAGTTATAATATGAACGAAATATAATACTGTTAAGTGAACCTAGCGCCAGCGTGTCGCTATGGTAAACAAATCGAGTGAATTTTAAAGAATGCATTTATTCTATTGTGGTTTATGCGCTGTCGGCGAAGTAGATTTAATTCAATCCAATAAGTTTAAGCGAAATGCAAGAAAGAAGGCGTATAATTTAATATTCCGTACAAGGAAGTCATGTGGTGTACACATCAGATTTTTTTTAAACGTTACCTAGCGAAGCTAGCAAACAACGGCCAATAAGACGCTCAAGTCGGAATACAACATAAGCAGAGCTGCCGAAAGCTGTCTTGCTACCAGAAGCTCTGTACTACACATTCAGAACCCTCAGTTTAAATACCCGAAAACCTAATTCCTATAGGTGAGAATTACGAATATGAAAAGCTATATTAAAGACCTAAATTATAATAATTGGTTAATTAATATAAAATACCTTACAAATTATATCAGATTTGCATAACTTCCATGTTATTTTTTAAATAATGTGTCAGTGGCTTAGATATACATAACATGCGAAAAACCGAAAATTTGCAAAACATCGAATTTTGGCATCTGATAATTATTCATAACGATCCTAATCTCTCGATCGTTATGATGACCAGCGGAGAAACCAATGTCGATGGATACAGATTCGCATCCGTAATAAATGAGAGATATTCGTGACTATTTTCTAATTGTAGATAGGAGTTCTTTGGTTAAACTCCGATAGTTCAGAAACTCTTTCAAAACATGGTAGTGAGAAGAGAAAAATAATAGATTCTTAGTTTCCATTCCTTTTAGCGAGTTCTCAATCAAAATTGCGAATGAGGTGGGCAAAGTTGCGTTGTCTTTTTAAATGCTTATAGCTTCAAAAGCAGCAGTCCAACTGCTCAACCATAAGCGCATATTACCAAAGCTGAAGCAAATGTATCCATCAATGATTACGAGTAATTATAAGGCCTATCCTCATTGCCAGTACCGGGACTAGTGACAAACAAAGGAACAGCGACATAATAAATGTTATTCGAATCCTAGGAGAACAGATAGATTTCTATTTTGCTGTAATGTAAAGCATCGAAATAGAGTTTATATGATGAATTTGGGTAAAACCAGCAAAATACCTATTCGTATTTTTTGGCATAGTATTGAAGATCTGAAATAATTATAAATAATATATATTATAAATAATATAATAAAAATAATTATCATAGTTATAAACAATAGTTCTTGATAGAACAATAAAATTCGTGTATTATGTTAAAACAATTTAGACAACCACATTATCTAAATTATTAATAGTAAAAGATATAGATCGTTCGTATTAAGTTGCTCCAAGCTATAGAAATTATTTTTAGAATAATCGATTACCTGTCAGATCCCTTTCAGTAAGTCAAGCTTTCATTCTTTATGCCCTGAGTACATAGTTCAGCATGGTGATCCTCTGAGAGAAAACAATAAAATAAAGTTAACAATTTCTTTTCATCCTTTTGTACAGTATTCCGTATGTACTATATGCATGACAGTTTGCTTTCGATACAAACTTCCTTCTAAACTTGAATTTTTTCTTTAGATCTTTGAAATTTTAAAATCGACTTCTGATATTTTACCCGATTAGCATGATAAATGTGTGCAAAGAACTGCCTTCTTTCTTGTTCCGATTCCCGATTCCCCCCCCCGATGGCGGACTCTAACCGTTTATAGGCATTGGCCACTACTAAGACAGCAAGCAGTGATCATTTTATTGTGAATAGGTTGGCCATTGCGCCTCCTATGAGGAGGCGGACAAGTTACATCCATGCCTTCTTCGGGATTCGAACTCGGGCCCGTCGGTTCGGCAATCAAAGTCACTAACCACTTTCCCGTCTCGACGGCGATTCCCGATTATATACTCATAAAATTTTTAATGTATTTTACTACTCTGTGTATTTTTCGTATCCTATACATTTTTATAACTCTTTAAAATTCAATTTCTTAATGCGCAAAGATGCACTTTTAACTTTTTAATCTTTCTATTAATTCTTCTTTCAAGCATCTATCATAATATTTCAATACTAAATTTTGTTTATAAAATTTTGATCGTTTCTATTTGCTTATTTTTTATTTAGGAATCTCAGCATTCACCTAGCAATCGTCATCGACAGCACGTTATTAGTCACAAAAATGAAGAATCCTTCGAAGACAAAGCTTCTCCGGAAGAATCCAGTAAGAAACGTAGTAGGTTTAATGGAAGAAAGAAATACAATAAGTGGAACTAATTACAACGGCAATCGATTTTTCTTTCTTTGCATGATAAAAATTAAAACTATTCGTGCTAGCGATTTTTTTTCATATTTTCTTTACTTTTGCTGCCATTAACTTCAAATTATTTGAATCACTTTTAATTATCATTATTTCTGTGAAATTATATGTTTTTATTCTTTACCTTTTTCTATCTGTTATGAAGAACTATTAAAATTTAAGAAAATAAATGGATATAAGGAAGAAGTATTTCAGTGTATTTTAAAATAATTCACCTTTAGCAGGTAGAAGCAGACAGAAGCTTTATAGTCTTTCGCTTTCGAAACTATCAAAATTGGAAGAGTGAGAGAGTTCATTTTCTTTTAAAATTTTATTGCAATTAGAAGCTTTTTAGCGTTTCAGTTTCTAAACTATAAAAATTGCTATAGAGTAAGAGAATTCATTTTCTTTTGAAATTTTATTGCAGTATAAAAATTTCTATAATTTCCTCAAAATGTCAATGATGCATTATTTTTTCAAAAACTGTATTATGCTTCATTTTTAAAGAAATATCACCCGATCAGGAGAAGGAATTGATTATATTTAGCATTATTTATAACGAGGTTTATAACTCATACATAAGGGAGCTCATACACCTTAAATCCCTTATGATCTTCGAATATGTGACTGTTGCAAGAATTGGGATATTTTATTTATTTTAAAAGCAATTACTTCCAACTTATTACAGCTGACTACATAATATAGCTGCTTTGAGAACTAGTAACCAGAAAGTTTGTGTTGCCACAAATATTTTTGTAATTCAATCCACTTTGTGACAAAAATTTTCGTCATGTTTCCACCTTTGGCGCATGCTATTTTGAAAATGGCTTATGGTACATACTTGAAATTTGGTGGAATTCCTTATATGGGCACTATTTTCTAACTGAACTAAAAATCTGATGAACATTTTGATATTAAAAATTTTATGCAGGAAAACAGTACAGATTTTTTTAATAAAATGCGTTTTATAAACTTATAACGTTGCGCGCCTCCAACTTGCACGCAACCAAGAGGTGACTGTGAAAACTTGTATAAAAGATAGAGCCTTGTGAAGGGGTTAAGTCCCTTTTTATTCAACGTAATAAAATTACAATTGCGTGCTCTTCACGCTCACAGACTGTGCCAACTTGGCAGTCAAATAAAAATAATAACCTGAAAAGAAAGTAAAGACAAGATTCTAACTACGAGGCTCTCTAAAATAACTAACTCACCGCGTTTTACAATACCGCTGCTAATTCAGCAGACTTGAAGCTCACTGGAACGATTACCACTACTTCCCGCCAAGCACATAGGTCGCAACGCGGGGTTCTTCAATTCTCGCTAACTACCTCCGCGCTCGTGCAGTAAGAATATCACACCGAACTTGTTTCCTTCCTATTTAAATCATAATACTTCCGCTGATAATTTGAATCCTTGCGCGTTCTACTAAAATTTACATATTCTGGCATTGGCAGTTCCAGGGGAAAGTAAGGCTTGACAGGAAAGATAGTTTAAACTTAAAATAAATGTTAGTTGAAATAAATATAAACCCTACATTTGCCGCTTCCAGAATTTGGAAAACTTGGAAGCAGGTCCTACAAACGACCTGTTGTAAATTTCTCTAATTCTGAACTAATTGGCGAGAACCTCGTTTACACAAAAAAAAAATATCTTATGTAACCATTTGTATACTAAAATTCTGTTGATCGTTACAAAGCTTTCTTCTTACAGCAACTTTTCCTGGACTTCATCAATCAATCCTGGTCTTTCCTTCCAGCATCTGGAAGGAATAAGTATCAGTATCTTTCTACATACATTATAATTTACACTTTCTTGACACAATAAATTTTTGTTTTTAAACGATTCGTTTTTCTTAGTTATTGCTTACTTCACATTCATTCAATTTTTCAAGCATTAATTTAACTTTACCCTGGCTCTCCACCGTGTGTGGTGTCAAACGGGAATATTCGTGTTTTAGTCTTACAACACTTCCCCTAACCACCATGATTTGTTAGAATTCAACGACCAAATAGACACACCTTACTCGACATTCTACAACTCAATGAGCTACTTTAATAGTCTTAAAAATTAAAATGTAGGTGGAGAACCCTACAAAACACATTCATTCTAACTTCCCCCTCATTCATCTTTAAACATGCAGGCTTTCGCTCTAAAGCATGACTTTATCTACAATTTACTACTTAAATTTTGACTTCATTGCTTTTAAGCATTCACTTTTAGCATCTACAATTTTATGCTTCTAGACTAAATTCTACTTTTACATAACATGCAAGTATTTACATACATTTACAAAAGTTTAATACATATGCTTTTTACAATTTACCATAAAATGAATAAGAGAAAATAAATTTTTACTTTACTCATTCTTCGCCAAGCTGGCGGCACTGAAAGTAAAATTCTTATTAATACAAGAATACGAAGTTATTTTTATCTTCGGCCAAATTTTGGCTTTAACATAACAGAATTAGTCTTTCGACCAACAGAAAATGCTTGTTTTTAGCTTTTACACTTAAAGAAAATAATACCTTTGCCCCAGCTAAATAAAGTAAAACAAAACCAAGTCTCAACCGAGACATATTGACTCTCGTCAAAACATAGAACCCCGCACTCATGCACAACATTTCGGAACAAAAGAGAAAAAAAAAATTTATAGAAGGTTTTAACTTATCTTTGAGTTTTCGATGCTTGAAACTCCGTCAATCGTTTTTTGCAGAATTGGTCCCAAGTTAGAGGTTTCATGGATGTTAATCTTCTCCTTACTGATCTCCGAGTGTCGTCCACGTTGCTTTTTCTTTTGCGTCCTCTACATGCTGGCCTCTTGACGGAGTAATCGTCTGGTTGTTGGCCTTTCCGTTTCTCCCGGGTCGGCTGGTCTTGACGTCCTCCGGTCTGGAGTCCTTCTTGAATTTCTTCTGTTCCTCGTATTTTTGTGCCTCCTGTTGGCGTTTCAGTTTCCGGAACGGCGGCCTTGCTGGCACCTGACTCTGTGGCCGTGTGCGCGTTCTCCTTGATGTGTAATTTCTCCTGCTATCCTTTGTAGGTGGTGTTTTTCTCTTTACCACGGTTTCTTTACCCGGTTCATCTGTATTTTTGTTTTTCTTAAACGCTGGAGTTTGAAAATTATTTTTTCTTTTTGATACCGACGTCCGGGTTGTAGAAGTATCTTACAACCTTAGAAGTATCTTACTTCTAGGTCTCTCTTCAGTTCTCTGTTTCTTGGGTGGTGGAATAGTTGTCTCTGGCCCTTCTATTTTGTTTAGACTTGAGTCCTGCAAGAAACTTTTAAGGATTTCAAAATCATTTGGATTATAGTATTTTTTCACCTGGTCGGGACTTGCTTTACAGATTTCCCCTCTCTCGTTCTTAAGATATAAGACTACTCCTTTGATTTCCTGAATTACATAGGGGCCTTCAAACTTTGGAGCTAGCTTTGCCATAAAATTGTCTGGGGCACTTGATAAAGAAAATTTCCGCTTCAATACTTTATCCCCAACTTTAAAATCTGCTTCACGGCGTTTTCTATCGTAATATAGTTTCTGCCTATTTCTTGCCGTATCTGAGGTTTTAAGCGCCTGATCAATGAGCTTTTGCACATCTTTTTGTTTAAACTCCTGCTCTCTTTGTTGCACAAAGAATAATTTATCTAAAGGCGTAATTAGCTTTCTGCCTAAAAATAATTCTGCTGGAGTTTTTCCCGTAGTATCATGATGTGCCGTTCTTAAAGCATAAGCTAATTCATTTATGTAGCCATCCCAGCGCTTGTGATGTGCTCACGTAACTGCGAATTATTTTTACTATGTTTTTATTAACTCTTTCTGCTATGTTAGCCTGTGGTCTATACGGAACCATTTTGATATGGCGTATGCCAAGTCCATTGCATATGTTTTCAAATATTTGACTAATGAATTGTTTTCCGTTATCGCTAATGACTTTTATCGGTGCACCGTATTTTAAAATGTATCTGTGTAAGAATGCATCTGCGACTGTTTTGGCTGACGCGCGTTTAAGTGGAACAATTTCTATCCATTTTGAAAAATGATCTACTATTACTAAAAGAAAACGATTTTTATTTAACTCGCTCTGGGGGAAGGGACCAAGGAGATCTATGCCTAAAATTTCATTCGGAAATGTAGCGCGAATGCTATTTAAGTACCCGGCCGGGCTGTAATTAATATCATT
Organism: Stegodyphus dumicola; assembly: GCF_044657685.1. Classification (NCBI taxonomy): domain Eukaryota; kingdom Metazoa; phylum Arthropoda; class Arachnida; order Araneae; family Eresidae; genus Stegodyphus; species Stegodyphus dumicola. Next base: position 88,011,213 of record NC_140776.1, on the reverse strand, counting down.
TATTAACTGACATTGATTGCAGGACCTGACATACGCCGTTACTATTTTGTATAATTGCGGGAAATATACCGCCTCGCGTACCCTTTTTATAGTCTTTCTGACCCCGAGGTGGCCCGCTGTTTTTTCTTCGTGCAACTCCTTCAAAATGCTTAATCGAAGCGAGGCTGGGATGACTGGCTTATACTCAATATTTTCGTTTGTTGTTTTCGTATAGAATAATAAATTATCTATTATTTCATAGTTTTTTGCTCTATTTCTTATCGCATCGATATCTGTATGCTCAAAGCTTTCGGGGTCTTTCAAATAAGCATAGATATTTCCAAATTCAGGATCAGCTTTCAGTTCAGTAATAACCGTATCTCTAGAATCTAAAATTTTTGAAGTCAACACAGCGCATTTAAGTTCATTTCCTTCATCGTCCAGTTTTATACGGGAAAGTGCGTCAGCTACATTGTTTTCCTTACCCGGTTTATATTTTATTGTGATATTATATTCTTGGAGTTTTAAAGCCCATCTTATTAACCTGGGCGTTAGAGTTTTCCCCGAGTAAAGTCTACCAACAGCCGCATGATCCGAAAAGACTGTTACTGGCGATTTGCCGAAATAAACTCGAAATTTGTGTACAGCCATTAATACGGCTAATGTTTCTCTTTCTGTAGCTGTATAATTCCTTTGTGTCTGATTCAATGTTTTACTAAAAAATGCCAGCGGATGGTTATTTTGCATAAGAACCGCACCCACCGCATAGTCTGACGCATCTGCTGCAATTTCCAGGTTTTCGTCCCCCTCAGGGAATTTTAAAACAGGGGCATTAATAAGCGCTTCTTTTAATCTTTCAAAAGCTGTGTTAGCTTCCGCTGTCCACGTAAATTTACTCTTTGTTCTTTTGATTACTAAGAGTGGTTCAACAATATTAGCGAAATCTTTTATGAAAGATCGATAGTAAGAACATAACCCAAGGAAAGATGAAAGTTTCTTGGCGGTCTTTATTCTAATAGCTTTCTTAATAGCTTTTATTTTTGAATCTTGCGTTTCTATACCCTTTTGCGAAATTTTATAACCGAGATATTTAAGTTCTTTAGTTGCGAACTTGCATTTTGAGGCGTTAATTGTAAGACCGGCCTCTTTTAATAATTTAAAAACTTGTTCGAGGTCATTAATGTGTTGTTCCAACGTACTACTCGTTATAATTATATCATCTAGATAAATTAAAGTTGATTTTCCTAGGACAGGCTTTAGAACAATGTCCATAGCTCTCTGGAATGTTGATGGGGCCCCACACAACCCAAAGGGCATGCGTAAAAATGCATAAGTGCCCGATTTTGTTATAAACGCGGTTTTGTGTATATCTTCGGGTCTCATAGCTATTAGATAGTAGCCAGACGTTAAGTCCAAAGTAGACATATATCTTGTCGATTTGATCTGTCTAATGATCTCGGCTATAACCGGCAAAGGGTAAACTGGAAATTTAGTAATACTATTTAGTTTTCTGTAATCAATAGCAAACCTCCAAGCCCTTTTATCCGAAGGAGGAAACTCGTTCTTTTTCCTACATAGTACGACTGGACTCGCGTACTCACTATTTATGGGCGTTATTATTTTATTCTTTAACATCTCCTGAATATGTTCTTCGATGATTAGGTCTTTTTGTTTATCATAACGATACGGTTTAGTCCTACAAGGTTTTTCGGCATTTAATTGAATCTTGTGAGTTACTATCTGGCAGTTTCCTGGTTTTTCTGAAAACAAATGAGAAAAATTACTCACCACTTGCTGTATTGCTTTACTTTCATGGTCATTCAGATGGCTAAGGTCCACTTCAGGTGTCTCCACACGTTCCACCATCCTCTGGTCCATCTCCAACACCACGGAACTATCTTGAAAATTTAATTTGGCCCTCGCGGCCCTTAGAAAGTCCATACCTAAAATAAGAGAGTGTTGCAGGTCTTTCACCACAAAAATTAATACTTTGAGATTTTCCTCTTTTACCTGTAAGTTTAATGATAATTTCCCGATGCAGTGACATGTTTTTCCTTGCGCTGCTATAATTTCCGTATTTCTGGTTTTAAATATTCGTATCCTATAAAAATTCTTTTTGAAGAAATTTTCACTCATAAAATTTCCTTCTGCTCCTGTATCTATGAGGGCTTCTACTGGTACATCGCCAACCAGGACTTGTATAATTGGTAGCTGTGAGTTTTTTACGATGACCGTGTTTAAATGTCTATTTGAGGGTTTTTCTAAAACTTCCGGGGTCTGGGCCCTCCCTTTCACAGGCCCCTCTACTCGTTTAAAGCTTTCCTTTCAATCTGTGTCTTCTGGGTACGCGGATGTTTATTTTCAAATTTTCTTTTTGGGCCTTGACCTTCGAGTTTCGATGCGTTAGCTTGATAGTTCTTTCCCCCATAAGAGCGATTTCCATTTCTGGTTTCCTCCTTCCTTCGGGTACTTTGAGAATATGTTTCCCCTCTCGCTTTTTCCGCTATTCTGCGATTTTGAAACTTCACCGCCAATTCGAAAAGTTCCTGCAATGTGGTTGGGTTTCTAATTTCAAAGTAGTCTTGAACAGCGGGTAACAATCTTGGTAATATTATTTCAATGATCTCCGCATCGGGTTTCTTTCCATACAGCATATCCGTTAGCTTGATTTTTCGTAGAATAAAGTCCGTCAATTCTGCTGTATCCCGTTGATAGAAACTATATAGCTCGGCTTCCAGCCGTGCGCGATCTTTCACTATGGGGAAGGCCTTTACTAACGATTTTTTGAAATTTTCAAATGTATACGTCGGGCTTCCAAATTCACCTAGTAGAAATTTTCCTATGTTTTTCCACCATAGCGCGGCCTGTCCTCTTAGTGCTGATGTGGCGATGGCAACTTTTTGTCTTTCAGGCACAGGGTAGAGCTGAAAGTGGTTTTCTAGACCTTCTAAAAATACCGCCACCGAATTTTTTCCGTCGAAATGGACGTTTGGCTTGATTGATGCTCTCAAAGTCTGGACCAGGTATCCAAATCCTTCTAACTGACTTGTCATTTCTTGGTGTTGTCCAGCGGCTTCCATCCAATTTTCGGCCATTTCAGTTCGATAAGTGTTCGGGCGCCAATATAACGTTGCGCGCCTCCAACTTGCACGCAACCAAGAGGTGACTGTAAAAACTTGTATAAAAGATAGAGCCTTGTGAAGGGGTTAAGTCCCTTTTTATTCAACGTAATAAAATTACAATTGCGTGCTCTTGACGCTCACAGACTGTGCCAACTTGGCAGTCAAATAAAAATAATAACCTGAAAAGAAAGTAAAGACAAGATTCTAACTACGAGGCTCTCTAAAATAACTAACTCACCGCGTTTTACAATACCGCTGCTAATTCAGCAGACTTGAAGCTCACTGGAACGATTACCACTACTTCCCGCCAAGCACATAGGCCGCAACGCGGGGTTCTTCAATTCTCGCTAACTACCTCCGCGCTCGTGCAGTAAGAATATCACACCGAACTTGTTTCCTTCCTATTTAAATCATAATACTTCCGCTGATAATTTGAATCCTTGAGCGTTCTACTAAAATTTACATATTCTGGCATTGGCAGTTCCAGGGGAAAGTAAGGCTTGACAGGAAAGATAGTTTAAACTTAAAATAAATGTTAGTTGAAATAAATATAAACCCTACAAACTCAACTCCAAAGAAAATAAAAATTTAACGTGAAATTCTTAGAATTTCTAGTTACAGTAGTTAAAAATATTATAAAAGCTATATATTAAATATGGAATTAAATTATGCAACAGAATGTTTTAAACTGTGCGCGCATGGTGGAAACACGACGAAAACTTTTGTCAGCGGATTAAATTATAAAAATATCTGTGGCAACACAAACTTTCTGATTACTATTTCAGAAAGCAGCTATATTATGTAGTTACTTGTAAAACGTTGGAAGTAATTGCTTTTAAAATAAATAAGTTATCCCAATTCTTACAACAGTCAATATTCGAAGATCTTATGGGTTGTAAGATGTATGAGTCCCCTTAACATATTAGTTCTACTTTTCCATTCACTAACGTATACGTATGAATGCATTGTTGTATGTAACCTAAATTTGTTTTCAGCTTGTTCGCTAAATCATGAATGACACCTAACCAGTATTTTTTAAGCCTCCTTAGCTTAGAACTTGGCATATATTCGCCCAGACATCGGTTTTAACTTATGCTCATATACTGTTGTAGATTGTGCATCATTATTTTATCTCCTCATGCAGAAAAGAAACAGGAAACCCTTTTAATATACAGTCGTGTGCAAAAGTTTAAGACCACAGATGGAAAAATCAGATTTATTGGAATTCCGCAACAAAAACATATAATATAAATGAAAAAAATAGACTTACAAGGTTATTGAAGTATAGTCAGTATTTTGTCTGACCTCCTTTATTTTATATCACTGCTGCAATCATTTTAGGAATGCTATGAACTGGAGACTGGCCATAAGCTTGAGAAATCTCTGTACACCATACATGCTTTATTGCTTCAAAGCGTTCTATAGCGCTGGATTTGGTAGCTTCTTCGCGACTTTATATTTCACAATACACCACCGGTTCTCTATGGGATTCAAATCTGGGCTGTTACCTGGCCAATCAAGCACTTGGATTTGAGTAGCCCTCAGATAGTCCTTAAATTCCTTGTTATGTGATATGGAGCCCCATCATGCATGAAAATTGAACATTTGTGAACATCCAAGTGAAGTTTCAACTTGCCACTTAACAAATTAAAATGCCGACTGCCGTTCATTGTGGTTTTAGGCAGCAGGAAATATACAGCAGCAGTACCAGACGAAGACATTGTATCCCATATCATCATGCTTGGAGGGTGTTTCACTGTTGGAATTGTATATCTCTCGTCTTATCTTTTTCCAAATGGGCGGCGAATACGTTTAGCACGTGCAGAAAATTGCTGCACATTTGACTCATCGGAAAGTAGCACTGTACCCTACTCTTGTTCACTCTAATTCTGATACTGTCTGGCGAAAGTCATTTGTTCATTTTTCATGCTTTGAGTAAGTCGAGGTTTCCTTGCAGGTTTATAGGAAAATAAACTGTAAACTTTAGTCAAATATTTTGAAATCGTACTCAAGTGACGTTGGTATGCTTTGCAGTCAGAATGGTGAAAATGGTGCAATCTGTTAAAATGTAGGAAAACGGCTACTGGTCTTAAACTTTTGCACGTGACTGTATTTTATTTACTATCCTTACATCCCTATAAAATACTCATCTATGTTGAAACTGGTTGCATTTGTTCGAGTTGCTTCTTATCTGTAATGCCTTCGTCAAAGCATTCTCGTGCCAGTGCGAAATGAAACATTATCGTTCTGAAAGGCATATGTTTATGCTGTTGTGCTACTGTTATAATTATGTTTGAAATTGTATTATGGGCTGTGGATGATTTACACGCAGTCCGAGATACATGTAATTTACATTTGGAAAGAATCTCTCCTTCGCAAAACACCTCATGATTATTCAACCATTAAATGAGAAGCAAATACGCTTTAGATTTAAAGTCATTTGCTATTAGTTCATTTGAAAAAGAAACCAAAAATCAATAATTATCATACTAAGTCCAATATTACTAACATTTCAGTTTTTACTGAAATTGCAGAAGTTTATTTTTGTATTTTATTCTTAATTTTTTAATCCTACTTGTGAAAATTATACCAATTTTTTTTTATCTGAAAAATGCTTTCCATTGTACTTCTTTATATTGTTTAATCACATTAGTTAGTTTTCAGTTTATTGTCTTACAATTCTGTAACCGTTCAATATTTGTTTTAATACTTATATTTTTCCAAATTATGTTTGAAAAGAAGTCGAAATTACCGTACAAAAGATCAATTAAATGTGAAGTTTGTTGTATATGAATCTATTGTATATTTCTATTGCTTTAAATCAAAAATTGATTAGTAAAAACATTTTTCTAAGAAATGGAATTAGGAGTTATCTCGTAGACACGCTGTGGAGAAAAAACAGTTAATTTTTAAAAATTAATTATATAAGTTATTTTTTCTTGTGATAGTGATATTGTTCATAACTTTATTTATCAGGGGGGCGAAGACTAAATAAATGAAAAAAAACTTTTTTAATCATGCTTAAAATGAAATACAAGCATACCTAATTTTTATTATACACGATAGATAAGTTGCCGAAGAATAAAAAAAAATCTGTTTAATACGTAACAAGATTTTATTCATTTTCAATTTTTGACAATAAACGGTGCATATCTTTTCGTACGCCTGGAATATCATTACTATCGCTAAAAATCTGGACATCGTCTTCTTCCCCTATTCATAAAATTCTTTATGTAATATTCAGAGCAAAATCAGCACGAGTCTCCTCTGCTTATGTTTCACCAGTTTTAGAAACGAATTTAATTACTAATCATTGTGTTCATGTTTTGTTTAGGCCATTATATATTTATCTATATCTCTATGGCAACAAATTCAGTTCACGTTGAAACTTCTCAGCGCGTTCCTCATTGGGGTCATATTTAGTAAAATGATTGCCCAGTTTTTTGACCAGTTGCAGACCTTATTTCATTAAATCTGCATTCAAAACTGGATCATTTTTAATCATTATCACTATCTTTCTTGTCTCAAGGAGTATTCTGTGACTCAAAAACAAGTTCTAATTTTTGTACTACTATAGCACAAATATAGATTGTTTTTCTTCTAATTTAGGGGGACAAAAAACTGGCTTGGCCCTCTCGGGTTAATTTAAAATGACACACGTAAAAAGAGAATGAAATATTTATTTTGAATTTGCATTAAATCAAATTCCATTTTAAAAAAAGTTCTTAAATTAATTGGTATTAATTAGTATTAATTAGTAGAATATAGTGTTAAACTTAAAAACACTCCATTGCTTCACTGATTGTTTTATTTACTACTGCTTGTGATGCATAAATCTTCTCTTTGATATGTGTTTTTTCAAACAGAAATAAGCTTATTACGCTAAAAATCTCTTTTTTAAATGTCACATGTTTGGTACATTGTCGATGCCAAATTGGACGGTTCATTTAGAATCATTCGTCGGCTACGGCATAAGTGAAGAGAGAGAGTGTAATGACACCAATTAATTGAGTATCTGCTTCTCCAAATGTAGCAACGCTCAGTGCATTAAATTAAGGCACTTATATGTTAAAACTTTTATAGTTTCAGGAAATATAGTTTCAAACTGCAGTATTTAAATATTCTTCATAAAAAATTTAAAATAATATTCTAGCTAACGTTTTCTGAATATTTAATTCAATCATCTCTTTCTTTTTTTTTTAATTTCAAAATATCTGTTTTTCGTTTTAAAATAGCATTTCTGGCCTTATACGCTTTCGATAAGATAAATTCTGTCATGAGTTTCAGCATGATTGAACTTCACTTAACAGGCTTAAAGTGTCTTTGTTGTCAGAACACAAATAGAAGATAGCAGGTGGAATGGCAAACTGATCTTTTATCATCGTATGTAGTATATATGTTTTAAGACAAAAAAAATAATACAACCTACTTCGATAACCGAAGCACTTTTTCAAATATTGAGTCTGAGTTTTCAGGAAAGTTTTTAAATTACAGAAAATAACATGTCATAAATTGTTTTAGGGGAAATCAAACAATATATTTTAAAAACTTCTCAAGGAGATGTTCTGGATTTTCAGCATTACTATTATTGAAATAATTGAAGTTTCTAAAGCATCGTTTATTAAAAAAATGAAAATCTTCTTAATGTTTAAGTCCACGACGGCATCCCTCCCTTAGGCAGATAGCCCTCTAGGCTTTGCCGTAATTAAATAACCTAACCTAACCTAACCCTTAATGTTTAAGTATTAACACACATTTTCTTTATTTACAAAAAGAGAATATAGTATTTTCCGCAAAACACCTTCAACAGGAAAAGATTTTTATTGTCAAATCACCTTGCTATAATGTCTTAACTGTTATGAAATATTGCAATCAGTATTTGAACCAAAATTGCTGAAAATTTTCTGCTGTGCTGTTACTCATCGCATATTGCCATTTCCGGTTCTCTAATAACACAATTAAAACTATTGCAAATGCAATAATTAACTATGATTTGGAATCAAACGCTCGGAAATGGGAATAGTGTTGTATATATGTTTAAATAAGTTTATATTTTAACGTGGTTTCCATTCTTTAGACATTTTGGGGGTTAAATACACCAAAAAATTTGTGACAATATTACATTCAGGGTTGCGAAGCATAAAATATTTTACATAGCAGCTGAAAAATTAGTTTCAAAACTGTAATTATCTCCCAAAATATCGCAGTAATTAAACTGTTCTTACACATTTCTAGTACTTTCGTAACATATTTTACACGAAGATACAAACAAAATGTTTCCGCTTTTTTAATAATTACCAGGAAGACCAAACATTTCTCACATTTATCGGTTTTTCTAAACCAATAAATTCGTGCCCGTTCATTTTATGTATGCAGGAAGATTACTAGAAAACGTTTTAATTTTCTGCTCCCTCCTGCTTTATAAATATTTTTGTATTGATGTTTCTAGTTATATAATGGTGTTCCTGTTTTATCATATTATTGATCATCCGAATATTTTATCCAATATGTGTATCATTTTGTGTTATTTTATGCTTGGAGTAAGCTCAGTTTGTATTGATTTGCTATTATTCTTTTCATTGCTGTTATTATTTTTGTTTTATTTATTAATGTTTTTGATGAGTTTTTGTTGTTTGTTGTTAGCTGCTATGATTCATCAGCTGTGATTTTGTTTGCCTTTCCTTCGTAAATAATAGATGTTTCTTTTCTTTTTATTAATTTACATTTTTTCTCATTAAAGTGTTTATTATTTTTCGTTGTCTTCGCCTCGCTTTATTTTTACAAAGTAACATTCAACCGTTATTAACTTACAGAAGTTCCAACTAAATGTCATATATTAAAATTTTATTGAAAAGGATGCATATACGTTAAGAATCTGGAATTAATAACCGTATATAAATAACAGTTTACAGAATGTTTAAATTATTCTAGATTGCTCCCATGTGATGACTTCTATATTCTTCCACAATGGTGGCTATCAAAAACACACGGCAAAACAAAAACAAACAAAAAAAAGTGGACGAACAAAATATCGTGGGAGAAAAGAAAGCAAATTGAACACATCACGGTTTTATAACATCGTGGTAAAAAATATCATCGTACAAATAATCTCATGACGATAACATCACAGTCATGATTTTTAATGCATAAAAGTTGTAACTGCTTATTAACATAGCGATTGGGGGAGCAAGTAGGAATGAGGAATATTTTTAAATTCGAGGGTTTTCGATGGCTGATGTAAACGAACTAGTTTCTGTTAACGATCTCGTGCTGAACTGGCCAGAAACAATGACTGAGCAGTAAAATCATGGAACACTGATAGTTCGATTCAGCGAATGAGCTGGCTGCATGAGATTTTCATATTTTTTCTAATGTGTTGCCTCGATACAAGCCAGTTCTTGAGAACGTTCTCCACAAAGGCATCCCTCCTCTTAAGCTGATAGCGCTAGTATGCTTTGCCATACTTTGATAAATCCAAATCTTCTACTGAAATATTAAGTGGCTAATATTTTCGTCACAACTAACAAATCAGCAATCATGAAGTAACCTCAAGTACTAACTCATCTTCCTTTCCTTAATCTTTTTCATATTTTATATTTCCTGAAAAAATATCAGTAAAATTTGATAAAAGAGTTTAATTAATTAATGGCCTTTATTACTTAACTACGTTTTAAAATTCCATTAGTTGTTATAAGCAGATTTAATTTTCTATTCATTTTCAGTTTTTGAATGCTTAAGTTTCCTTTTTACTTTTTCAGCAAAAATTAACTAATTAATTCAAAATAATGAAATACAAAAGTAAAAATGTACGTAATTGCATTTACAAGTGTTAAAGCCTAAACAACGAATATCTGCAATGTTATCGTTATACAATGACTTGTAAGTGATTTATTTTTTACCATGATATTTTCGCAATATTTTAAGACCGGTAATGTTTTCCGCTTACTTTCTTTTCTCCCAGGATGTTTTGTACGACCACCGTTTTCGCCTATTGTTGTTTGCTTTGTTCCGATGTTTACGTCCGCTATGTTTTCGCCTGTAACCTTCAATATCTTCAGATTTCAAAGCTCGAAATAAATTGTTACAATTAAATGTTTTTAATTTTAAAAGCGAATCAAAATCTCATAAACTGAAAGTTAAACGTCAAGCTTTATACTTATACGAAATTTTTCCAGGTCCACTTTCTTTTATCTCCCTGTATTATTTTTAAGGAAATTAAATAGTGAAGAAATACGGATGTCTGTTCCTTGCGTTGTGAAAAAACGACGGTGCCTAGAGCCATCAGATTTTGAACAACGTAGTCCTCCACCTGAACATGTGCTCGTGCAAGCCCTAATTTTGAATTTCGAATTTTGTATTTTTTATTTTGTAAAGCTTTAATGAATTTCTGATAACAAAGTGAACGATTTGAAAGCGAGCAGGAATAAACCTGTACAGAATAAAACATTTTTATCTCCTGCGCGAAGACGTATATATAAAAAATTCTAAAGATATGCTGTTTTTAAATATTTTGTTATTTTGTTGTTGAATTGAATTTTATGTGGCATTAATTTGCGAAGAATATGATATTTAATAAATAAAGTTAACACAAGAAACAATCATAAAAAGACAAAAAAAAGTGTTGCTGACTATCTTACTAAAAAAAACTAAACATTGAAATGAAGAATTGAATAATGAAAAATACTTTTCAACACCTAACACAGCATTGGGAATTCTAAACATATGCTGTTATGCAGGTTTTAAAATTTTTCTGTTGAACTGCATATGACGGAGGGGGCGAAAAAAATGATGCTTAATAGTGAAGTTAAAAAGACAAACTAAAATGGGTTAGCAGAATGAGAGCAATAGCAGACTGGTAGACTGCGAGCTCATCGAGAGAGTGAAAAACCTTTACAAACCCTTTTGTGTGATCGTTAAAATCTGAAGCCTTTCAGATTATTATTTTTATTTATTTATTTATAGTTGCAGAATTTCTTAAAAATAATCCCCTTGTTAGATCCATTAAAATTTCCTCACATATTTTTAACCAAAGGCTTATTATTTTGAAGATAACATTATCAATAAAAATGGGAGGATGCAAGTATTTTTTCTCAATTTTAAAACATCCAGAAGCTTTAAGAACTGCTTTTTTAGCAATTTTTATGGTAAAAATATTTTATTTTATCAGCGGTTAATTTGTTTACTGAGAAGTCTATCAATGATTATATACATTTTGAAACCTAAGATTGAAAGTTTTGTTATGCCTCACTGCACTATACGTTTTACTCAGAAACCATAAAACATTAAAAACATCTAGATTACCGTATCAATTTCTTAACGATATACTGAATCTATTCTGAAAGTGGAAAATCTAAGGAATTACTTTGAACAACAAACTTCTTATGAAATTACGAGTGTAAGAAACCTTTCATGCGTTTAAGATTTTATACTCTATTCTTCTAATCGTCATGAACCTTACGAAACCGATTCCTCTGTATTGAATTTGAAATATTAATTCGCAGACATTATATTTTACTGGAAGCCGTAGAGAAAAATCTGCATTCATTCAAATAAAGCATAAGTGCGATATTTTCAATCTTAATATTTTTTTTAATTCATAAAGTTTAAATTTAATATTGTATAAACACAGAAGTTTACTATGAGGACAAAGAAGATTACACCATTGAGACGTGTTAGACTTCTTTATTCCAACAAGTAATTAACATCACCAAAACTGTTTAAACTTGAACTCTAATTGTAAAGCAACAACTGAAGTTTATTAAATTTTGGGTTTTTCAAATTTAAATACGAAATATGTTTTATGAGCAGTCTGACAGTATGACGGACTGCATTTGTAGCAATGCTCAATGCTTAGTTAAATTTGGAAAGCTTTCTTAGTTTTGTTTTTATTATAATCTAATTAAATAAATTACTTGATTAAAATAACTGTACCAATCAACTGATCGATGATTTCCAAACATTTTCGCTTAGTGGCATCCTTGGTGTATTGGTTACAACCGAAAACATCGCGGACGAAAACGTCGTGATGCAGAACATCGTGGGAGAAAATAAAGCAAGGAGAAAACATCGCAGCTCTAAAACATCGTGGTACAAAATATCGTCGTCGAAAATAAATCGGTTCAAATACTTCGCAGTTTAAAAACATCGTTGTCGAAAATATCGTGGTAAAAAATAAGGTACCTACAAATTATCGCATGACGATAACATCGCAGACATGATATTTAAGGCTTTAATAATTGCAAATGGATATTCGCATAATGATTTATGTGCGCAAGTTGGAAAGAAGGATAATTTTCACATTCATATTTTTTATTAATTAATAAATTTAAAAAAAGCAAAGCAGGAAATTTAAATAAAACAAAAAGTAATTTTCGCTATAAGAATATCAGATTAACAAAAGTAAAGAAAATAATCTCATAATTAGCTTAGCAACTTTTTTATAGATAGGGTTATGCAGTTACTTATCTTTCTTTTTCTATTCTTTTTTAGATAATAATTTTCATGAAAAATTACCAGTAAAACTTATAAAAAATAATTTATTAACGGCATTTGTTAGTTAACTATGTCAGTTTGAAATTCTATAATGTGCTAAAAATTGCATTAATTTTCTATACTTAAATTTCCATTTTACATTTTCAGCAAATATTTATTAGTTAATAAAAAAATATGAAAGTAAAAATTATCCGTCTTTACATCTTGCGCTCACAAACCATTATGCGAGTTTTTACAATTATTAAACAATTACTAAATTTTAAAGTTATTAAAGCCTGAAAAACGCATGTCTGCGATGTTATTGTCATGCGATGATTTGTAGGCACTTTATTTTTTACCACGATATTTTCGTTGACGATGTTTTTAAATTGCGAAGTGTTTGATCCGCTTTATTTTCGACGACGATATTTTGTGTCACGATGTTTTAGAACTGCGACGTTTTCTCTTTGCTTTATTTTTAACCACGATGCTTTGTATTACGACGTTTTCGCTTTGCGTTGTTTTCTCCAAGATGTTATCGTCCGCGATTAAAGGATATAGCCCACAGTTAAGCAATTAAGTTGATTAATTAATAAAAATTAATGAAATATACATTCTATACACAGGCATTTAATAAACAAAATATGTAAAATATCCTAAACAACTATATTTTATGTTTCGGATAATGAGATAAGAATACGTGCTTAGTAACTAGTCGGAAAGGCAAGCACATTTTTGAAGTCTCGGAATCAAACTAGACATAACCACCTCACTTCTTTTTTGACATTAATTTTTCCCATAATAAATTTTTATTTATCACAGCGAGTGTATGGAAACCAGATTTGCGGAATGCAGTCGAATTTTGCTTTCAGTGAATTGAATAAGCTGAGCTTTGAATCAGAATAGGCCTTGAATCCATGTCAAAATGTCGATATTATCTTCTTGAAAGCAATTTTCGAACCAGTTAAAATTTTACAGAGCTTGGTTTTCTTTAACAGCATAAACTAGTATCAAAGTCTTAACAGACTTCGAGAGAATCATTGCCTGCTCTGAAACAGCAACAGAGTCTTTAAAAAAGGTTTAAAACAACCTTTTTATTAAATCAAAACCTGAATATAAAATGCACGTCTCGTGCTCACAAATCCATTACCACCTATAGCTATGTATTTTAAAGTAACGCTCAAATTCAAATTTAAACTAAGCCTAATAGTCAAAGATTTAACGTGAAGTTGGCTCAAAAGTTGTCTACGGCTTAACAATTTAAATGTCGTCAGCAATAACGAAAGCCGATGAATTGCAGTCTTACCAAAACTAACGAAACTTAGTAACGTGGCCTCGAAAGGCAGAAACAAGCTCTGTCTTGCAATCTAAATCTCTCGACTTAAATACTCTGAAACTGATTTACGTTCTAGAGAGGAAACGGAAAGTGGCAGTTAAGCTGAAATTATAAATAACTGTTTACTTAAAATATAATAACCCTACAGGGTGTATGTGCTTTTGTAAAATAATGGTTTGCACATTACACAAATGCATCAATGGTCGAAACAGTGTGATAAGCTGACGGGTGGTTTTCAAAGACAGCAGTTTGTCCAATGTATATTTGATGTTCTTTCAATCACAGTACCAACACATCCGACATCCATGGTCCGATTCTAAATGTACATGGACTATGTATCATTTTCTGCGGGAAAATTGAAATATTAAGAGTTTGGGAATTACTACCATAAATGAGTCTAAACTCCTAGTCAGTCACTAATTTTCCTCAGCTAACTAGGGTCGGTAATGCATATGCTTCTTTGTATTGTCATAATTCGGTCGTTACTCCTTCCTGTTATTAATTCCTTTTATAAACCCTTTAATTTAAATGTATGAAGAGCGAGTGAGTAAAATAAACAGATGCAAATAGAAGAGTAAAAAATATTAATTTGTTAACGAAGTCTTAGGGGTATTTCTTATAGCATTATATAGCGCTGAACGATCTTTATATATTTTTTCACCTAACGCAAAAAGTTAAATGTTCCTTACATCTCTATTATTTAATAATTACGAATTTTTATGTATGTATGTGTGATCCTCACAATGAGAGAAGACTGCACCTAGATCCACCAAATTTCGGACACACGTAATCCTTCACCCGAATATGTGCAACTCGAAGCCGGGAACTCGGACAACAAACTTGGAGATTTAAAGAAATATATTGCCGTTACCGGAAATAAAATATTTTTATCTTCCATTTACTAGTGTGTTTCCGTTTAGCAAAGTGTTAAGGTATTTAATATTTCTTTTAAATCTTATCTATCTGTTACTGATTAACAAACTATGCAATTCAAAAGTAATAAATTGGGTTCGATATTATAAATTAATAGCTGTAACCTTAAATTAGAATAATTTGATTCATTAAATTCATTATTTATTTTTTCTCTTTTATAATAACTATTCCATCTAGTAGCTAGTAAAATAAAAGTTATATATATCTATACTCTTTTATATTCATTAAAACACAAGTATTTTAAATCATTATACGATAACTCTTAAGATAATTTACAATGACCTTTATGCAGAAAAATAATACACGTTATGATTTACAGATTTTATTAAGAAATGTTAAAAAATACCTTTTGTGATAAACGACAAATAAACAGTAAAAAAATAACGTAATTTATATAAACAAATATTTCACTCATTTTGATGAATTCGCTATAATTTAATTTTTCTTCTTTTATTTCATGAACAAAATCCTCAGTAATATTTTCGAAATGTGTTTTATTACTTAATTCAAGCGCTTTAGACAGAATAGCCATGTTTTGAAGTTTTCCTTGATTAAGTAAAAAATCTAACACAGTTTCTTATTATTTTATATATGTTGAAGCTTCTTTTATCGTTAGCAAAAATAACTAGCAGCGTTAACAACGTTGTTGAGAAATGCTCAACTGTTAGAAGTTAGCTTCCCCGCAAAGCGAATTAGGGTTGCCAGACAGTGGCAAGGAAAGACAGGATTGTCAGGTTTGGCGCGATATCGCCCATTTGGTGACAAAATTGGCGGTGTGCCATAGACGGAGCGAGAACATTATGGAACGAATTATTACCAGTTTACCCGAGAATATTCTCAAAGGTAGGTCAAAAGCTATATATACCCTGCCTGTACGCGGAGTAGAAGAGCATGTTGAGTTGAGTAGTAGTGTCTTGACTTCAGAGGTTAGCTCGAGAGTGATCGATCAATACGGGAGCTGTACTTTAGAGCTTTGCCGTGAATCTTTCTTCAACGTTATAGCCTGATAGCCTGAAGCCTGTGTTGCTGATTGTTTCAGCGTGATTGTCATAGTTTTTCGAAGACTGTAACGCGTCCTTGGACCTGTTCTTTGTAATACTGAGAAATAAATTGTGCTTTGATTCTTCATGAAGTGTTGATATTAATCACTCCAAATCCAAGAACCCGTAGAAAGCAGTAATACTTTTAATGCAGTTTCCGAATTCTGTTACCATTAACTAAACTACATTCGTGAACTATTTCTAAAATTTCTAATCCTTCATCATTTCCATCATTTCATCATTTTTTCATTAATTTTTCTTTTTCTAATCTTTTAATCTAATGTCCAGAATTATTCAAATAATATGGCTTTCTCTGGAACGTTTATCATTTGTATATTTAAGTTAATAAAAGTTGCTTCTTTTAAAATAGCTAATTCCAGTGCCACTGATTTTTCACCAGTAACAGGCTAAATATCAGAATATTACTTATTTATATTTGTATACTATTTTTGTACTATTTTATACTATTTTTATGCTCTATTTTAATCGTGAGATGAAAACTCTTGTAGCTATTCTCATTTCTAATATAAAAAGGTATTTTCCTGAAAAATCATTTTTATGATTTTATTTTTAACAGTCTGATATATGGATTTTGTATGCCACCTGACTCAAATTTAAATATGACCAAAAGATTGGCTAACAAATATTATTTTTATAGGTTATCCCCCTTGTCATACCTCTGTAACTTAAACATGGTTTATTGACACTTGGATTTAATGATGTTTTATACCTTATTTTTATCCCCATTTGTTTGATTGATTGGTCCAAGAGGTTTAATGGATTAAATTTCGCGAATATAGGCGCTTGCGACTATGCTGTATTCAAATGTCAGTCACAGAAGTAAACAAGTTGGCCACCTCTGATCTAAATTATTTTAAGATTTGATTTATTTATTTTAATTGAGAACTTCATTCGCATTCTTGTTTCCATTTCTTCATATTTCAGTCTTTCAAAAAAAAAATAATAATAATTCTTAACACTTCATTAACATGCTCAGAACTGTTTCCCTTCTTTTCTATACTCTTTTTATATTGGTGAATTATCCATCAACAAAATTATTAGAATAATAGATTATTAGAACCAAAGAAAAGAAATAAAACTTTTTTTTAAATATATTCTTTCATATCAGCATTAGAATGAACAGGAATGTTTTGTTTTAATCCTTAAAAAAATCAAGATCTAAAGTTGTTTCACAGTGTTTCAATTGAAGGTATAAATACATTTTTTGCAGTAATACAAAATATGTACTATTCCTTTTTAATTGATGTCATATACAGGGTGTTCACAATGTCCCTGAATAAATTTAACAGCTTGTTGTTCGGGAATATGACAACTTATACCTTTGGTACACTTTCACAAGCAAGATTGAAAGATTTTGTGACAAACAATACAAGTTACATAGCCTCGTGCAGCAAACTGACATCTGGTTGATGGTCCTCCATCTCTAAGCAAATGTGATTAATAGAGTTTGGGTTTCTTTGGTAGCATAAATGAGTATCAAACGTCTAACAAACCTAAAACGAACTATTGCTGGTCTGAAGTAGCAAGAGAGTCTTAAAAGGTTTAATTTTTTTTTATTTAGAACAAACTTAAATATAAATGCACGTCACGTGCTTGGAAAGATCAGCCACCGTTTGTGGCGATGTTACCTTCGTAACAATTTAAATTTCGGCAGTAATAACGCAAAGCCGAAGAATTACAATCTTATCAGAGCTGTCGAACGTAGTAACGAGGCCTCGAGAGGCAGAAACACGCTATGTCTTGCAATCCAAAACCCTCTACCTAAATACTCTCAAACTTATCTGCATTCTGGTGAGGAAACGGAAAAAAGAAGTGATAGTAAAGCCGAAATTATGAATAATTGGTTAATTAAGATGGTAATATCCTATAAATTAATCAGTACATCGAAGTAAACTCCTGCTGTTATTATTTCTACATGGAACAAAAATAGTCCTTAAATCTTGTTATGTAGCATCCCATATCAAACATTTACTTTTGGGCTGTTACATTTCAAATTCCTCGTGGCATGAAAATTTACATATCCCCAAATTTTCACATTGTGTGTATATTAAATCAAAACAAATTGTTTTGAAAGAACTTCTATATATATGTAATATCAATACAAAAATGTACAGCACTGATTCTTACAGGGGGCAATAAGGAAAATTTTTCAGGGACTTTTTGGACACCCTGTAAAATTTGGGGAACGGTGAATATAATGTCATCATTGATTTGCTATCATTAATTCGAGTTAGTGACATTGATCCTGAAGGGAGTGTTTCCCTTCATTCCTCATTTGACTCTACCAGAACATTGTATTTTACATATTTTGCTGAGCGTGCTGTTGTTTCGCTCCTTCCTTATCAGCTTGTAAGATCTATTTGTTTATCTTCTAATGTGACAACTGAAGTACTGAAGTACTACACAGGAGGAGGGTTAAAAGTACCCCTTATGAAATTCTTTAAAATTTACAATGCGGTCGACTTGACGCTAACACATTACACCTCACTCGAGCCGGTAGCTCAAATAACAAGAACTAAAATTTCGAAAATATTAATGAGTAGTAGAATAACTCTACAGGGATCAGATAATCCTGTTACCTAAAACAACGTCGAAAATTTAGTGGCAGCAAAGTAATAGCTGTTATTCCACGTTAAGCAGCAATAACTACAGAAACAGAAGCTCACGCTACAGAGATACAGCGCTGGCCCAAACTCTCTAACTTTCCCTTCTAGAACTCAGTATTTAAACCTTTTCTCCTAAGATAGAATTTGCATTCCTTCACGCCCGCTACCAAATTTAAATATTCTGGAATTGACAGTTAGGGGAATGAAGGATTGTGGGGAAAAAATAAACTTAAACTAAATTGGCTATTTAAAATTAAATACAAACTCTGAACCATTTCTCTGGAACATCCTCCTTTGGGAGCTGGTGTTAAAAGAATTTTTCGTCTCGAGTTCCTTGAAATTTTTATCTCTGGTTTTCCCAGCGTTCTTCTCCGTTTGAACATAGGCTCGACGACAGACTCATTATCAATTTCAGAATACTTGCCGAATACAACTGCTGCCGCAGAACTTCGTATCTAAAAGTAGAAATGGGTTTTAGATTCCTCGACAAAATTATAGGCTCTGTTTCAGAAGTCGTAGAAGTCTGCATTATCAAATTTAGTTCTGAGTGACGTGACAGGTATACTGTATCGGAACCTAACGCTCGTGATTATGCTAATCTTTTTATTCCTTTAGTGAAGTCGTTCAGAAAAAAAGGACCGAAAAATTGGAAGAGATGTAAGCAGAAATAACATACAAAACAGAAACTAAAATCTTGAAGATTCTAGTAAAACTTCCGCTTTAGAAATAGAATAGCTTTTTATCGAAACAAATTTTATTCCACTTTTGGAAAAAACGACTGAAATTCACAAGTGCATTCAACCATGAGAACCTAAGTAAAAGGTTACAGCCTTCTTACCGACACACGAATACGGGAAAGTTCTTGCAGTTGCCTTCAAAGATAGAAGATACAATTGGAAATCGTTTCTTAACTTCTTTCTAAAAACAGAAATAAAGGATTTGGATTTCTCAGCTAAACTAAAGGAAACAAGCATCATTTTGAAATGTACGCTAATGTTAACTAATACTCATCCTAAACTTAGTGCTCTCCTGGACAAACTGGGGATCAGTTATCACACTTTTCTTTTTACCGAATGAGAAAACAAACAGCTATTATTTCCAATCAATTAACATAAAGCTAAATGGGATTCATTTGTACATAGTTCATATATAATTTTAAGTGTCCAAAGCTGAATAGTTTGTGCGATGAAAAGGTACGTTGTAGAGCCAATTTATAATTTACAGAATAAGATAACGTTGAGAAATCCGCTATGCTATCGCAGGAATTCGAAATCGAGATCTTCCGATTGCTACCCGAACGTACTTTCAATTACATCACTAAGGCAGGCGGCTACGAAGGTGAAATACAGCCTCTCTTTCCATTTTCGTTTTCTGTTCACTTGTTTCTTGCTCGCTGGAAGTTTTATTTGTGTTTTCTTCGTCGCGATATGCTTTCTCTGGATACATATGAAGTGCCTGAAGTTATGTACACTTATTTTCTTATTTAATCAAGTATCCATTTAGTATCAAATTTTTTAAGGTTAGCTTTTATTAAAATTATAAGTTTTCTAAGAAAACGTGAAAGTGATAATTTTCCAGCGAAATTTGTCTATAGAATTGTATTTCTTGCAAGGAATTTCATAAGATTTTAAGACTATACGAATAAAGTTAAAATGAGTTCTCGCAATTGTTTAAAAGGTGGATTTCGATGGAGAGCCATCTGCAGGTATGAAGTTAGCCAGCCTCAAGCGGTGATCGCTCGATCATTAGTGTTTAATGGTAGAATCCAGATTACTGAATGAATTCCGAACTATGGCTACTATCATTAGGACGCCTGGACAAGACTGTCCAAGAGTCGTAATATCTGGAGTATCGATAAATGCATAACACCCTAGAAAGATGAGTCTGGAGAACTATTTTAGTACCTCGCTGTTGCATTTGGAACAATAATTTCCAGATAATTTACACCCGCTGACTAGTGGTATGTGTCCCCTTCTGCCAATTTAAGAAGGGCCCGTCTTTATTGAGCCAAGCACACCATTCTTGTATACAGCAAGACTAGGCTAAGAAGTCTAGGCTAATGATGAGTCAAGATTCAGAAAAGAATAATTCTCGACGAATCTTCATCTAAAGGAGGAATAGACCTACTATTGCTCATAAGGGGCACAGACCATTTTGGTTGTTGTGGAATCCTTATGCCGGAAAATATCATGCTGGTCGGCCGCACGGCATGCATATCTGTCATGAGAGCACTATGACGTACAGCATTATAGTGATCAGATTCTTAAAACTTTTGTGAGATTTTCCCGGAAAGCTACTGAAGAGGACTTTTATGGATGATAATTCAAGACCACATGTAGCTCAACTTATCAGTGATTTTTCTGGAAGAAAACGATATTCGCCATATGATGCAGCCAACAAAAACACTGGATCTAAATCACATACAGGGTGTTTGGGATGTTCTAGGAAGAACCCTTTACAATATCAACACATTCTCAGGATCCCTTTATTCACTTTTAGAAAAATGAGAATTTTTGCCACAAGCTACAGTATGCTCAGCAACCTCATTTACAGTCTGAGGAGACACTGTGAGCCATTTAAAGTTGTACTGGGTGGCCACACTATCAGACCATTCTGAAAATATAAAGTGTAATGTTTTGGTTATCTGTAGCTTCAAATAGATATCAAAATTTCATATTTTTAGAAAACATTTACTTCCTAAACCCCTTATTTATATTATTATGTTACTACTGATTGTGCCACAGTATTGGGCAGCTGTGTGTAAAATTTCATTACAATAAATCATTTATATTTTAGACATCGTATATTTTGTGTTTGCAACCTTAAATGTGAATACAAGTGCAATCCTTTAACGTCAAGCAATTCATTTTATTACTTTGTTACAAACAACAGAAAACTTAAGAAAAGTAGAAATAATTTCTTATTTATCTATACCTTCCAATCTTGACAGAAAATGGAAATTTTCCCTGAAACTACCGATTCGTTGAATCTATCCGACTCGTAGATATAATCGTAGATGAAAATAATTGCCCAATTTCGAGGGAAATTAAATATGGTTACAAGAGGACTAAGCTTGTACTATATATTTCACTCAAAGACAAACATTATAACTAAAAATAGAGTAAAACAAACTTTGAAAGAAAAATGGGGCAAAAAAAACTAATATTGCTGTATATTTCATTTTCAGACATCCTTGCTTAAAATTCTATTTCAATAGACTTCTATACATTGGGTCTCCTTAAACGAAGCACTCAAGTAATGAAGCAACGAAGCACATTGGTAACTTAGACAAACCATAAAAACACGAAGTTCCGTTTACGTTCAATAAGCGTACTTTATAAATGTTGTTCAGTTTGAGTTATGAGATATTATTTTTGTAAAGATAATTATGTTAAGAGGTACAATTCACTTAGAGAAAAATAGCGTATGGTTATTGATATCAACCGCATACTGCTTCCTAAAATTAGAAATGGAACATAAAAGTTTATAAATTATTGATTTCTTGATTTTCTTAATTTTTCTGGATCATTGAACTGCTGCGTATATAAAACGAATAAAACCTAATCAACCAAACAAAACAAAAACAAAAAAGTATCTTTTAGCACCCCCCCCCCAAAAAAAAAACATTACTCGTACGTGAAGAGGTTCTAACTTAATTTTCCTCTAAGGCCCTTGTTGAGAGGCATTTACGTAAGATTAAGTTATATTGCTTCGAATTTATCTCTCATTCGGTACGTTAATTTGTAAAATAAAGCTATTTCAGTTATGAATATGGTATTAAGTTTAAATAAAAAATAAATATTAAAACTTCAGCCTTTGCATTATTACTAGCTTATTGAATTTCATTTTTTATGTTTACTTACAGTATATTTTCTTAATTTTTTTCCTCTGAATAATCTAATAATGCTTTAAAAAACTAAAGAGAACTCCTTCTAAATTTAAACACACATTTTTAAGGAACACGGTTGCAAAATAAATCACGAACTTGTTTTCTTCGTCAAGGAATTTTTTTTTTTTTTTCAAAATTTAAATAGTTTAGGAGAGCAAATCTTTACTTTTTACAATGATTAAATCTTCAAAAGTATATTCTGCAAAGAAAAAAAAAAGCGCAGTCAACTTGTGCCACTGGGTGGGCTTTAAAATATATTCCACTATAGTTTTTACTGAAAAAAAAAAAAAAATTCTTTCAACAAAGGAAAGACAATTTTATCTTGAGAATTCATTTTGAAATAAAGAAGAAAGGTTTTTCTTCTTTTTAAGCTATTTCACGGGTATGGTTTAGAAAATCTTTTGGGAAATAAAAAGAAAAAATATTTCACAAAGTTTAAAAAATACTTTTATGAGGTCAAAAAATATTTCTTTGTTTTCTTTGTACAAAATAAAAGACTATCTAATGTGTTAACATGGGGCTTATTTTGCTTATGTATTCTACAGGAAGAAAAAATCACCGTTTCTTGAAAATTGCTTTTATGAGGTTTTTGCTTAGGAGGGGGGAAGATCTTTTTCTTCCCTCCCTCCCCCGTTTTTGCAATTTTAATTCCTTGAGCATAGTCTATGGTACAAGAATAATGCTTTAAAATGAAATGTATAACAAAATGCTGCATATACACGCAATTTTATTTAAATCTTACGGAAATATTGAAAATTTTATTATTTCACTTAAAAATGAATTTCAGTGAAAATTTAAATCTTTCATATGTATAAAATTAAAGCGGAAATTCTAATTATTTCAAATTTACGAAGTCCCAATTTGGCATATGCAGTTTGTGTTTTCCTGAAAACATGAAATGTAGACAAAATTATTATCACCAGAAGTAGTAAAATTTGTTATGTATGTTGCTAATTATCGCATATTTTTCCTTGAAAATTTAAAAATAATAAAATATTTATCATTAAAAAACACTGAAAGTTTTCACATTTTATATTACGCCCAAACAGGCGTTTTTTCCATTTACAGGCACATACACGAGAGCACCAATTCGAGAGCACTTGGGTTAACAGCACTTTGGGCTGAAAATATTTAAAAACAGCATAGCTTTAGAATTTCCGATAGACAGTCTCGCGCTGGAGATCAAAATGTTTTATTCCCTATAGTGTTGCTACAAATCACTTTGAAATCGTTGAGATTTTTAATCAAAAATTCGTTAATGTTTTACAAAATATTAAATAGACAATAAAACAAATTTCAGATGCGAGTTTCGGGGTGCTCATATTCGGGTGGAGGGCTAAATTATTATTTGATGGTTCTATGTACAATCGTTTTTTCACAATGCGAGAAACATGCATACGTTCATGCAGATTCTTTATACACGCTTTTGCAAAAACATTGAAGCACCAAGAAGGGCTTTTTGCGATCGTGACGAAATTTAGTATGCAAAAACATCTTGATCGAACATGCAAATGATAACGATCGAACATGCGATGATGCAAATGAGTTTTAAGACAAATGAACAGGAACTGCGATCATAGCGTGGATTTCTAGAGCGCAATACGCAAAGTATAAAACCAATAACAAAGGCGGATTTTTTTTTGTTTTTTTTTTGTTGTTGTTGTTGCTGCTGCCTTTGTAATTCCGTAAAGAAGCAACTAAAGATGCCATTACGACTAAACAACTTTGGCGCGAATTGCCCATTTGATGATATTTGATGACAAGAGTGGCGAAATGCCATAGGCGGATGGAGAGTATTCTGGAACGAAACTTTACCGGTTTGGCCCAGAATGTTCTTGAAGACAGACCAAAAGCTATATAAACCCTGCCTGTACGCAGAGTATCAGCCTAGTGTCGAGGTGTCTCGTCAGTGTATCGCGAGTTACTTGCATCGAGAGTGTGCACCGTTGAGGCTATCGAGTGTATCGTCGAGTGCATCGCGAGTTGTAGCGTGGCGTCTCGAGAGCACGTTGAGTTCCGAGAACGACCGAAACGAGTCGGGAGCTGTACTCTAGGTATTTGCCGTGAAGCTGTCTTCAGCGTTATAGAGTCATAGCCTGTGTTGCTGATTGTTTCAGCGTGCTTGTCGTAGTTTTTCGACAGCTGTAAACATGCTTTTTGGAGCTGTCCTGAATAATGCTCTCTAATAAATTTATTTTCATTCTTCATCAAGTGTTGTCGTCAATCACTCCAAATACGCGAACCCGTAGAAACATAACAATATTATTACACATAAATTTATAACAATATTATTACACCTTCATTACATATAAAAATAGGCTACAAATTCAAATTCAAATATTGGAAATATAATCTGAAAGGTTTCAGATTTTAAATGAAGTCCAAAGGAGCGTTTTTTAACGTTTTGTGTGTTACCTTTATTTATTAAATATCGTGTTTGCACTTAAACCATAAAATTCAGTTCAATAGCAATGTTGTAAAATAATTTTAAAATGAGCCTATCTTTAGAATTTCCGATACACAGTTCCGCACGCTGGAGATAAAAATGTCTTTTTTCCCGTAGTGTTGCCATTGCTCGCTTTTAAATCGTTGAGTTTATTACTCAAAAATTCGTTAAAGTTTTACAAAATATGACATCGATAATAAAATAATTTCAAATTTTGTCTTCCACATGCCCATATTCGTAGAAGGATTACGTCATTCAAAATTCGACGGCTCTATGTACCGTTGTTTTATCACAATGCGAGAAATAGACATACATTTATGAAGTGTTTTCATTATTTAATTTCTTCAAATATAATGCAAGACTCTAACATCTGGTGGAAACAGTTTGAAAAGTGAAACGAACATTTATAGTAATTCAACGCAAAATCGCAAAACGAAAACAATAGTCCTTGAGGGACAAAGCCCCTTTGGACTAATAAAAGAACTAGTTCTTTTACAGGCAGAAAATCTTCTTTGAAGAAAAATATATTGGCAAATTCTACGCTTAAGAACAAGAAATTCTATTCTTAAGAACAAGAAATTTATTTCTTTTACTAAAATAATTTATGTAAGAATATTTATATTATCATTATTTTCAGAACATTTGGAATCAGGAAAGAATATGCACTATTTCCGCAATTTACTCAAGTAACGCGTTCTGCAAACCTTTGCATAAATAACTTGGGAACTTACATAACTTGAGTTTTACGTTAAGTCGAATTCGCAGATTTTTTAAGTAAAACTTCGTAAGATATTACGAATTAATTATTATTTTATAATTATATTTATACTATAAATTATTATTTTATACTATAAATATATTAATTATTATTTTATACTATAAGTGTATATATTATTTGCAAGGAATTATTTTAGAGATTAGGTATTCTTCAGCGGTGTTAAATTCGATAGGAAATATAAAATTAGGAAAAATATATGAAAGATTATTCAAACAAACTTAAATAACATTTTAAAAATAAAAATACGAATTTTTAAAAACCTTGTGAGAGATAATTTGCGTCTGTAGCGGGGAATTCGGGACAGGAAGTTGGTAAATGTAAAGAGAAAACTGTTCTATGGTAATTTCTACCTCTCTCAATGTGAATGGTTGAGGGAAATCGGATCGCATGAGTTACCGTTTCGACCGTAATGTGACTGGTATCTCTCAAGTTTTGCGGTCATACGCTTTTTGCTTTATCTGTACTTACTTCTTCGAGCACGGCTTTGTTGCTCTATAGATATGTACTCTTCTTGAACGTTCGAACCATTAGTTTAAATGTTCATTATGCCGGCTTTCTTTTGTAATTCTGTATTTAAGGACCTAGCCATCTCTTAAAAAACACAATAAAACAAATTCCAAATTTCAAATTTGGTCTTCTACATGCCCATATTCGTGGGAGGATTACGTCATTCAAAATTCGACGGCTCTATGTATCGCTGTTTTATCACAATGCGAGAAATATGCATACATTTATGCAGATTTTTCATTATTTAATTTGTTCAAATATAATGCAGGACTCTAACATTTGGTGGCAACAGTTTGAAAAGTAAACGGACATTTATAGTGATTCAATGCAAAATCGCTAAACGAAAACAATAGTCCTTTAGGTACGAAGCCCCTTGGGACTAAAAACTATCTTTTTAAACTCGTCCTGCACTATAGCTGCAGGATTGAAGTAGAATAAACTTAAAGCATCTAAATTAATTAGAAAATTGGAATAAAAGCAAGGCAATTCCTTTAATATATATTAACTGCAACCGTGTATCCGAAGTTTAACACAATATCAAAACAGAGAGAATTTATAGTAGTACAATCTCGAAAAATATAAATCTGAAAGGAAAAAGATACAAAATTATATGAAAAAAAAATAATAATCTCCTTTTATTGAAACCCCAGTTCAGAACTTATCAGGGGAAAATGAATTAAAGCTTCATAAAAGTCGATTAATAATAGGGGGACCTTAAAGTAATGCCGTTTCTGCGCATGTCGACAACAACATGCTGAGGGCAGAAGTGGAAACAAATCCATGTCAAATACTCTTAACCAACCTTGGTCGACCATCCAAGAACATTTAAAGCAGAATGGAAAAATAAGCAAAGCATGTGTTTAAGTCTCCCCTAATCTGTCCGAAAAGAACAAAGCCTACTTATCCATCACATGCAACGTATTGCTTCAACGGCACCATACAGAACCGTTTTTTTGACAAAAAATAAGTCCTATATGATAATCCAAAACTCAAAAGGCAGTTTTAATAGGGGTTACAAAGGGCTTACATCCCGAAAAGGCGCTTCTGGGTGTTTTGTGGAGTATTCGCGGAATTGTTCATTTTGAATTTCTGAAACCTGGAAAAACTCTTAATGTAGACCTTTATTGTGAACAATTGGATCTAGTGAACCAATCTTTAATCGAAAAATATCCGGCAGTTGTCAACGGAAAAAGCGTCATTCTGCAATACGACAGTACAAGAAGGCACTGTGCAAGACTAACACTGGAAAATATATTGAATTGGGGTGGGAGGTACTGCCTCACCCACCATATTCGCCTGATATCGCACCCTCGGATTTCCATTTATTCCGACCACTACAACATTTTCTTAGTGACAAAAAATTTGAAAATTTGGATGATGTCCAAAATGCCATCTCGAGATATTTTACTCAAAAAACTAAACCAATTGATTTTTATCGGTCTGGGATTGAAATCGGCATACTAGATGGCAAAAGGTTGCTGATAACGAAGTGATTATATTATTGATTGAAAATAAAAACTTGTTAAAAGTTTATTCGTTTGAATTTAAAGTAAAAAAGCGACATTATTTTCCGGTCCCCCTATTATGTTTCATTCTTCTGGTCTATTTGAGATCAAAAACCGTAAAGATGTCATCAAATTCTTATTAAAGACTATAAAATTCATATAAAACCAAAAACTCGAATCTCAAATGTACCAGAATTTTCCCTGTACATTTTCGAAACACTTGGGAAAAGAATAAAACATTACATAGTGTTAAAATGACAATTAAAAAACCATAGAACTTTACATTATGTACATTGAAATTCAAAAACATAAATTGGTCTAAAACCAATATATTCTAATCCAAAATTCAAAATCGAGTTTAAAGAGCAAAACTAATAGTCATTTAAACAAACTAAAAAGTTGGGAGGTCCCTGATTTTGCTAAACTATTAATATCAAGAAAACGAAAAGCTGTACTTAGAGATTTCTATAAATAAAGAGGTTAAATATGAACTTTAAACAGCTAAAAACTGAAAACGTATTTGAAAGAATAATTAAAAAAATTGAAAAACGTAAACTTAATGAAATCTTAACACTAACTTCAATGCGTGATCTAACTGAATTCTAAAGATGACCAAACGGTGTTCTTGCTAAAGAAAGTAGAAGTCAAACTGCTCTGGAGAAGCCGAAATTTTGTTAGTTCTTGAAAACCGTATGCGACAAGGTTCAAACTGTCCAATAGCAGATATATTAATATATAAATGCACTTAATTTTTACTGGTAGTGTATTAGAATAAAAAGCTGACCTTTACAATGTAAATATAAAAAATTCTTTTAATATAGAACATACGTCCTCCTAGAAGTATAAAAAAATGCTATCAATAAAATCCCGTTTATAACCAGTATAATTATATATCATTTATCTTAATTTATCCAAATAATCATACTTTTCAGTAAATGTAAATTTTAATTTGCTAAGTTTGTGGATATAAACTGCCAAACAATAGCTTGTCTGTCACGCATGTTATAATTTGGTTATGTTCGAAAAATGGCTGACTAATCCTTCCAAGAAACATTGTATTCAGTTCGCAAGAAATTGTTAACTAGTACAAGGTAAATGTTATTATGCATTAAGAGTAACGCAGGACTTAATAGCTCCCTAAAAATTCCGGAAATGGGAATCTAATTTTTGCTTTTTATAGAGCATTCTGAATATTTCTTATTATTTGCATTAGCTCCACATACACCAGAAAGCTAAGGTGAATATTCAGTAGAATATTCGCATTAGATTCCTTAATTATATAGGAAAATATGCGCTATTTATTTTTATCACATCTCATACCAATAAATCATCATCTTCCAAAGTATTTCTTCTCGCATGTTTTGTAGGCTATACAGCTTTCCGTATTCCCTTCGATAAATGCATGGCGACCTTCAATATAGGAAAACTAAATATCGATTCAACTGTAGAGAACATGAGCTCAATAATCTCAACGCCAGCAGCTTTTTGTTATTTCAGTTTGAAGTTTACAACTAAGGAGAATAACAAATTTAATATCCATTACTTGCAGCTTAATAAGACAGATTACTATTAGAATAATATTTAAGAATAAAAATCTGTACTATTAAAATCTGTGCGCGTTTGTCTGTTTGTGGCATTATCTGCCCCGGAACGGCGGGGAGATTCGCGGGAAGCCATTTCGACCATTCTCATCTTAGTACGACTTCAGGTAGCCAAAATATTAATTAAATCTCTGAAAATGCTAAGTTTCACACTCCTTTTTCCGAGTTGCAACAGTCTTGGGCGCAGCAGACAAAAATCGGCTTTTTTCGAAAAGTGTTGCTACTGCTCGCTTTCAAATCACAGAGTTTGTTAATAAAAAATGTTTAATTTTTACAAAATATGAAATAAAAATAGCATTGCCAAACTTTTAACATATTATTTTTACATAAGGTCATATTCTGACATTGCAGAAAGCACGTGATTGCATGTGATGTCATTGTAGAAAATGTTTTACTAATGTCAGCGTTTTAAATAAATAGCTGCTGTTGGCAACTTTTTTGGTTTCAGGTTAGTATACTTGACACAATATATTAATGCTACGTTAATTCTTTTATTCATACTATGATACACTTTATTTTATACTTTAATTCCTCAAGATGAAAGATACACTCAGGAAAAAAGCGACATGCAAACAAAAAGAGAAAACGTATTCTAACTTTTTAAATATAAAATAAATACTTTCTTCGTGTGAGAACCGCGTATACGGCTCTCGAGCCTGCATTTCAAACATTGCAATTATTCTTCATCTGTTTAAACTGTACAAGAGTTTAACAACACTATTTAGAGGTGTTAAAATATTGAGAAAAGTGTTGTTATATTACATTATATTTAATTCGTGACTTCATACATATTAAGTTGAAGTGTTAAAAAAGTTTTTGCTTCCTGGTTTGGCAATAAAAAAATTATTTACTAATTGGTTTTTGCTTTCATTCATACTGAAATGTCTTTATACCTTTGCTTTTCAGGGGTACATAGAGCTTATAGATGAAAATTATACCTACATTTATTTTCAGTATAGGTTTTCATTTTATAGCATACTGTTTCTCATTTACACTTGTTTCTTGTACATAGTGGTGACAACGTGTCTCACGTTAATATGAATAGTATTAATATGGCGTCAAAAGGGTTTACCTACCAGGGGCCGAGCGGTGAAGTCAATGAATAGTGGTTGTTCAAATCGAGTTCATATCTACTCGAATGGACTGGCTGCATGGGAGCTTTTATGTTTCGCCATGTGTATGATTGAGTTTCCCTTGAAAACGTAGTCTATGAATACATACCTTCTCTTATGCAGATGGTCCTTGTGTGCTTTGTTGTGGGGTTTTCCCATTTTCATACCAATAAATTCTGTTAAATACGTTAGGTTAGGTTATTTGAGTATGGTAAATAATTCATGGGTAACTTATCTAAAGGGAAGGATACCGTCGTGAAAGACTGTTAAGGAAAACTGGCTCGTATAACGCTGCTAAGTGCGACTCAAGGTGATGCCCAGCCATAAGTAATATTCTCTAAAAAAAATCGGAAGATGGAATTTTATCTTGCAAAATAATACACAAAAATGGTCACGAAATCCATATGCGTATAAATGAGAAAAGTATTTTTAGATGTAACATTAAAAAGCATGAGATGAAGGATTTTCACGAAATTTGTTCTTTGGTTTCCGTCTGCCATTTCTAACAGCTTTTGTGGTTTATCTACTCTTAGGTACACGAAATCTCACTCATTATATTGTGTACTAGCGACCCGCTTCGGCTTTGCACGGGTATAAAATATATAGCTTATGTCACTCACTGAAAAAATGATTAAAATCGATCCAGTAGTTTTGATTTATTCATTACTGCCCGTGGCCCGCACGCGTTAAATTTGGAGTAAAACAATTCCCCTTTCCCTATACTATGAAGATTTCCTCCTATCTTTGGAATATCTAAATTCATACACTACATTTTTACTTATTTACTTTTTACATTTTTACCTATTTATTTTATTTTTACAACAATTAATATATTACAGAATGTCTTTATATACAACGTTCACAGCTTTCTTGTCATAAGTGAATCCGTAGTACAGTGATTGCCTAACTGATACGTTGTCGCTCTGAAAAGCACGTTTTTATTAAGTATATTGTTATTTTCCTCGCTAGAGAGCTCCGATAATAAACGCGTCCGATCGCTGCTAAATTCAAAGTGCTATAAGGAGAACCGCGGCCTCCGACGCGCTATTTATAGGCACGCTCCCGCCGCCCCAGCAGGCCGGTACCGCCGCAAACGCTACGTCCCGCAATTTTTAAATCTGTAGACCTTTTCAATGTGTACAATACTTAGTACATTATTTTGATAAATCTCGTAGGGTTCAGCCTGCGTTTGCAATGCAAGCGGAAAAAATTTAATTATTTACGACATCACATTAGAAACCTCAAAAATAAATTTCTCCACTATATAATGGATGTTATTATACATATAAACCTTCCTCTTCAATCACTCTATCTATTAAAAAAAATCGCATCAAAATCCGTTGCGTAGTTTTAAATATTTAAGCATACATAGGGATATAGGGACGGACAGAGAAAGCGACTTTGTTTTATACTATGTAGTGAAGAAGCAGTTAAAAATATGTGGAATAGTTACGTCACTTGCGCGAATTATATAGGGTCGGTTTTTAGTCGGTGATCATTTCTGACTATTAATCGCCGAAGGGCGACTTTCTTTGCTGGTGGTCTCTACAACAGAAAAATACTAATCTCTAAAATAGGATTAAATGCATATTAATATGAAAAATAAATATGAATTAAAAAGACAGATTTTTTTGTCACAAATGGTATAAAAAGTATCCAATATTTAGAAAGATTTAAACAAATGAATGTGCATAATATCTTTTTAAAAGAATTATTTATCTTTTCTTGTAAGCGAAGAACCAGACAAGAACCGTTCTGTATACAGGTACGCTAAATTTAGGCATAACTGCCAAATTATTATCTCTAAATTTACACAGCTTCGCCTATATTTCTAATATATTTAATTAAAATTTTTGAATCTGTAAGATTTCGAAGTTGAGGACTAACCTTAAAAGTCAGTTTAATTAGAAGAAAAAATAGATGAGTTTGACAAAAATATTTATGCAGAAAAGTCACAGAGGAATTGTTCAGTACTGAACACCAGGAATTCAACTTAAGATAGAAAGATCAGGAAACCATTTAAGAGTAATTCTTTATCATTCGGGGTCGAGGAAAGCCGAAATAAATTAAGAAAATCTGTGTTCTAAACTGCGAAATCTTTAAAATCTTGGGTAGGTTCTTATTTCCCTCTGATTTGCTTTATTTATTCAATTCATTGCTTCATTATCGGATTTTTATTGTTCGCACGTGTTCGTTTATTGCTAGATTACCGGTCATCAGATTTCATTTCTTACTTTAAACACGTAGCAGACCGCAGGGACGTGCCTGGACATGGATAAAAACGTTAACCCATTTATAAGAGATGGTTTCAAACCTACTTTCATTCTTGGATTCCATAATAAATATTAGAACTGCCCACAATAATGCTTCTTGGAGCAAATTTTGTCCATAAATTGTACTGGGCGGTTAAAGTCTAGATATGAGTACTGTGGTAGACATAGCAGGAAACGTGAAAGAAAATTTTTGATGTAATAAACGAAAAAGGTATAAAGGAAATTATTTTACACCATTCAGCAGGAATTGATAGTGGAAAAACATTGAAATTATCACAATTCTGAAAGACCAAAAGTATGAGACAGAAACGGATGTTTTAAGCAAGAATTCTCGATAAAAACCATAAATGAAATATTTTCTTCAGTAGAATAGTTAATTAGCCATGTTTTCGATTTGGATCCCCATGGAAAGTAGATTAAAATTTCAGAGAGGTATTCAAAATTTACTGGAGATCTACTACACACAAACATAAGTAAAGTGGAAATAAAGCTCTATAACATAGCTCTTTTCACTTTGTTAATGGTTCTAAATGCAACCATTATTATGTTAATGGTCTAATCAACTATTTCATTAATGGACCATTTTTATGCTAATAGTCTCGAAATATGTTAATGGTCTAATCTAAATATGTTGTTAACAGTTTTAATTTTTTATGTCTTCGTAGTCTCATTATCCGTAGTTTCGTAATTCATGGAAGAGCTTAAACCAATTTATTAGCTTCGAGTTTAAAAAAAAAATTTTTTTTAACTTGTACCAGAATTATCGAATTTACGATCTATAGAAATAGAAGATGAATGACTGGAAGAAGTAGGTCAGTTCTAAACATAAAAATATCCAGAATGCTATATATACTCCGAAATATTCCACAATCGTTTTGAGAAAATAGTAGTGGTAAACATTCTTATATTGCTAGTGGCCCTCCAGTATATTGCTGTTAAAGGAAAAAATTATACACTATCCGACATTGAAAATACAACACTAAGAAGGAGTGGCCCGAAAATTATACAAATGTCACCGAGTTATGCGAATTATGTGAAATGCGCGGCTCTCCAGCGCACGTTGAAGAAGGTATAAGAAAAGGAACCTGTAAAATGTTCAATTTTCGTGCTGTTAATTTTCGTGCTGAGTGCGCAGTGCTTTCTATCAGGAGGGTGACGCCTAATCACACACTGCTCACATCAGCCAATGTGCTCTGCAAGCTGTACATATACTTCCCTGTCCACCGTTCTGTCCTGAGCTCTCATCAATCGAACATATCTGGGATGTGATTGGACGTCATTTGCAGATCCTGCCATTGCCATGTTCAGAAGACGAACTGTGGCAAATAGTTGACAGTTAATGGAGAGCCGTTTCTCAGGATACCATCCGGTAGTCTCATTGACTCTGTACCTAGACGTGTTGCTTCGTGTATCTCCGCCCAAGATGGTCCTATAACCTACTGAGCCGAAGCTGGTCCTATAAGATGTCCTGAGCGAATATACTGAGCTACTGAGCGAATATTATATATAAATTTATCAGGTTCAATGTTCCGTCTTACTTTCTTTGGGAACATGCAAGGACCTGACTTGGAACAGGGAGCTTACTAAAGCTATGTTCAATAACTGTGGGAAGTAGACAAGATACACAAGAAGGGTATACAAAACCCTTTATTTTTCACTCTTTACAATAATTTCCTTACTTCGGAATACAGAGACCAACTACTTGTGGTCTGAACGTAAGAATATAAAAATATAACTAAACTCTAACTTAAATTTGGAATAATAAACGTGGAAGATTGGCCTTATATTAACAGGAAGCCGTATGTAGTACAGAGAACTGTTAACACTACAATACGTTTAAAATTATCACGAGGATTAAACCTCTGGCCTGGAAGGCAAACAGCAACCGAGTAAAACTTCTAAGGCAAGCGGCCTGCTTCGACTAACTCCTTCCTCTCTCTCGCTTGGCAAAAAGCCACAACTTAAGTACTTGGCGTTCGCCAGACAAATTTTGCATAAAATAAGTTAACGCTTTTAATTCTGGCCGGAAGTAGAAAATAAGAAGTGATAGTAAAGATTTAAAATAAAATAACCGTTAGTAAAACTTAAGATCCTTACAAATTTTGAAATAAAGATCACTTATTGTTCGTTGCTGTCTCTCTCTATTTGCCGAATTTCAGCACTTTCTTGCCACTCCTTTTCAGTGTCGGGTAGTGTAAGTTGCCTATCGTATTTACGAAAATTAAGCTATATATGTCACTCAATTAAAAATATTCTGTTACAAATTTTCACTTCAGAAAACAGAACTGTATCTTTTCATGAGCGTTAGTATTACGTATTTTCTTCCCTTTTGCTTTTTCAACTAATGCAGGGAAAAAACATTATAAATTTATAATTGATTAATACAATAAATGGCTAGCTCGTAACTGACATAAAACATGCCACTATAAGCTGGTAGTTAGCCGAATGGGCTATTAATCTTAAAGCGGGATTTTGCATCGTCCCTATAAATGGTAAAACACCTTTTCACCTTTCAAATTGTTGCACCAAATACTATCCCCCTGTAGTATCTTTAAAGAAATTCAATAATGAAGAATCTGCACGTATGTATGGTATGTTTCTCGCACCGTGAAAAAAAAGACGGTACTTAGAGCCATTAAATTTTAATTAACTTTGCCCTCCACCCGAACATACGCTCCTGGTAACCCGAATTTCGAATTCCAAATTTATATTCATATTTTGTAAAACTTTAATGAATTTCTGATTAACAAATTCAACGATCTGAAAACAAGTAGTTACAACACTGTATGGAATAAAATATTTTTATGTCCAATGCGCGAAACTGTCTGTCGGAAATTCTAAAGATATGCTGTTTTCAAATATTTTGTGTTTATATTACTCCCAAAGAGGCCGGTTTTTCATTTACACACACATACACCTTTCGAGGGCATTTGGACTAACACCCCTTTAGACTAAAAATATTTAAAAAAGTATATCTTTAGAATTTTCGGTAGACAGTCTCGAGCGCTAAAGATAAAAAAAAAAGTTTTATTTCGTACAGTGTTGCCACTGCTTGCTTTGAAATCGTTGAGTTTTTTAATCAAAAATTCTTAACGCTTCACAATATATAAACCCAATTAGAAATTCCAAATTCGGGCTTCCAGGGGACCATATTCGAGCGGGGGGACTACGTTATTCAAAATTTGATGGCTCTAGGCACTGTTATATCTTCCCAATACAAGAAACATGCACACATTCATGCAGATTCTTCAATACTTAATTTTTTTAAATATAATTCAGAGCGATGATATTTGGTGGCAACAATTTGAAAAGTGACACAGCCGCTTATAATGATTCGGCGCAAAATGCCGTTTTGAGACTAATAGCCTTTCTGAGCTTGATGACCTTTATGGCTAAAAACGTTTCGTAAGCCATTTTAATAATAAAACTGAAAGTTGATATGATAAACTGAGCAAAGACTGAAAACAATGGAAAAACGTATGCCAACACTTAACACTGTATCGGGAATTCGAAACGTATGCTGCTTTTGAAATTTTTGTAATTTTGCTGTTGAGTCGTATATGGCAGAAGTGCGAAGAAAATAGTGCTTAATAATAGTGAATGCAACACTCCTGGTAGACTACGAGCTCAGCGAGAGTTTAAAAACCTTAGCAAATCCTTTTGAGCGATGGTTAACTCTTTCAATTTTTTAAATTTTTTAATTTCTCCTGATTAAACCAAGTTTCTCTTCATAGGTACATTGGAATTTTGTCTTCTTTTTGATGCTCACAACCAAGTTCTTCATTGCACAATGTATAGAGCAAAGGTAAAAAGAAATTCTCTAACGTAAGAATATTAAATAATAAATGCTTATAACGTTTTCTTAACTATAATGCACAAAATTATTTAAAAAAATGATTGAAAGAAAGCTATTTCGGCTGCTTTAATAAATTCTCCTACACTATTAAAAGGTGCTTTAAACAAATCAGTCTCTGTTTTCAGCGTGAATTAAAATTATCTCTCTTAGGTCATTCATGGACGAAGAAACAACAAAAGGAAGTCCATATTTATTTAGTAGCAAAGATAATTCTATAAAGCAGTTTAAAAAAAAAAAAACCTAAAAAATTACTGATAGAAGGTAAAGTTTTAATTTTCTACACCAGTGAAGCGAATGAAATTTAACACCTATCTTAAGGCTCATTCTTTAAGAATGTGATACAGAATTTTAACGCTAATATTTTTCAAAATGCTTTAAAGTTTAACTTTTTATTAGCATATCAATGTGTTGTTGAAATAAGTCCTAGTTTATTTTTCACTTTGAGCTCTGTTGTTTCTTTGAGCCCTGTTGTGTGAAATTGCCTATACGCACTGTGTAATGTAAAATAATATTACTGTCCGTCGTCACCTTTAACGTCAGATAACAAATATTTCTCAGGAATTTATGAAGAAAATGAATCTAAGCATAAATGAGTTAAAATTCAACAAATGGTTTTTAGAAAACTTTGCTATCCTTAGTTTTCAATTCTCAAAAATTAAAATAATTTTATGCTAATATATTTATCATTATTCATTGCGGAAGATCAGATTTTTAAAAATGTGAACTATTAATTGCGATTTTGTAGCTCTACGATATGTAACAGTTATTTTAAAGTTTCACACAGCCTTAATAATTTTATAAATGTATATATTATTTGCAATAAACTTCATGAATTCACAAAAATTAATTTAAATATATAATGTGTATCTAAAAATCCACTAGACTTAAGTCATATCTTTCATATACATTTTTATATTACTCTCATGCATTAAATTATCATACTTTAAAAAAAGAGTATTAAAAAAATAATCTGCTTCTCTAGTTGCCCTTTTAATAATTTAATAATTTAAAAAACCTCAGCTTTTTTATACCAAATGTAAAAGCAAGAATTCAGCGCAAGAAGATTTTATTTTGTTAAGGATTTGAAACAGAAAAAAAACAAAGGATAATTAAATTGTGCCAAATGTTAAAAGCTATCTTAAATATAAGCCTATTAAATATTATTTAATCAAACTTTCAGATTACTTAGTACTTATCTAATACAGAAACATTAGAAATTTGATGCAAGCTGAAGATTAAGAATGATAACTCAAGCAAAGATAAATCATCGCTTGATACAAGTCTGTGGTAACCAGTATATCTACTTTTTCTCGGTAAATAAAAGCAGGAACTTCGAATTTATTAGTAGAAAAGATTAAAACAGAATTTATATGACAGATCTATGTTAAGCTGATCGAAGGTTTATTAATGTGCATACATGTAGACCTTAAATTTACATTGACATCTCTGAAAAATTCCTTTTCAGCAATACAAAGAATAAGAATAAAAATCGAAACATACGGAAAAATGTCTCATATTTCAGGTCTCCAGAGATCGAGTAGTTAGAAAGTTTGTAAAAGCTGTTGGTTTTCATAAACTAATGATAGAATGAAATACGCCAAATTTAATAAATTTTATTAGTCATAGCAACACAGCGAAGGATTTTATATCTTTCATGCTAAATTCAACTTCGAAATTTTTAAATGATTACTGATATGAATGTTATTAAGAAATATTTTAATAACTTTTAGCATTATATTAATAACGAAGGTTATTAAATTAAATTGGCTTTCAGCGTTCACAATATACCCGATTTTACGCTTACTAAGCTGCAACAAGTTACTATAAAACTCCTTTCTGATTGTGAGATAAAAATTTAAGAAGGAAGAAATATTTTTCATTTAAATTCCCGTAAATCATCTTGATAATTATAAATTCTAATTTCAGGGACTCAAGCCAACTGACTGTAATGGACTCGCTGACCCTTATGTTCGTCTACATCTTCTTCCAATCCAGAGCAAGGTATAATGTCTTTTACCCAACCATGCATACCTAAAACCATTTTGATATCTTTTGATATTCACTCGTGTGCAAAATTAAGAGAATTTGCACATTATGTCGAACTTCTGAAAAATTAACGGGCAGATTTTAATTCAACTTAGTGTGAATATACGTTTATCCCAGAGAACGATTATAGAGTTATTTTATGTACTCATGATTATCTGTAAAGCTCATAGTAAAGGGATGTCCAAATCCACCTTGTTATATCAAACTGAAAAGAGTCTGATAGGCTGTACGGTCCTCTCTTGCAGCCATATAGATCCCGCAGTGCCACAGCATACTGGACAGGAGGCATTTGAGGAGTTCTGCGGCAGTCATTCCCACTCCTGTATCAAGGCACTTTTCAAATCCGGGATGGTTCCGAGATGACGAGAGGAAATTACTCTCCTAAGAGTATCCCATGTATGCTTTATAGGGTTAAGGTCAAGAGATCTGGCTGAACAATCTATGCGTTAAATAGCCTCACTTTCGAGGTAATCATCGAGCAGTTCTGTCCTAAGTGGACAAACGTTATAGTCCCTTAACAGGACCCTAGAGCCAACAGCGCCCTTGAAAAGTCGAACATAGGGCTCTAAAGATCTCCAGATCTCCTCTCTGTACCTCATAGCAGTCACGGAGCCTCTATCAAACACATATAGGGCTGTGTGGATATCCAACATAAAACCTGCCCAAAGCATTACACCTCAATCACCGTAATAATCCTTTTCCCTGATGAGGGAGAACGGTATCGTATGCCAGGCTTTCTCCAGATGCAGGAACGCGGAGGATTAATTTCTAGGCTGAATCTCGACTCATTTCTAAAAAGCAACGGTGCTCCGCTAAAGTCTGGTCCAGGGCACATGTTGTAGCCTTCCCTCGAGAAGCCTTCGAACAGCTGTAGTTCATAAAAGTCGAGTACTATTCGCAGTGCGAAAGCCGCTCCAAAAGAGAATATTCTATGTGTTTATATTATAATATCGTTATTGCTGTATTTAATGTGAGTGATCATAGCTAACAATCAGAATTAAATTTCTATCGTTGGCAGTGGAACGATGCAGCTTGTCGGTGTCTTTCGTTAAAAACCAAAATGGAAATGTAGTAGTCAAATTTTGTTCATACCAAATCAAGATCAACATTAATAAGCATCGATATCAAATAATGGAGCCCAAAGTAGCCGTTCTAATTCGAAACAGTACTAAGCAATGCTTGTTTATAATTTATAATAAATTTAATTAAGGTTTGCTAAGTCTGTGACATTTAACTTTACATCCAGACGGTCTATACCATGCGAACATTTATTTGATTTAATTATTACTTATGTGTAGTTAACACACTAGTACTTAGAAAGCCTTATTTTCCAGGGAGCATTTATATGTATCAGCTAATTGTTTCTTTGTTTCATAAACTTCTAAAATACTAATTTTAAACAGTTGAGTGAAATGCTAAGTTTTCATTCCGAGCATTATAATTTTCAGCGTTGGGCATGTTGCAATTCCGTGACTTTGTTCAATGCAGTAGCGATTCTCAAGTATATGATTCGAATTCTAATCTAACCTGATAAAATGGTAAAAATTTTACAGATGATAGTTGCACAAAAAGAAAAATTATTTAAAAATATGAATTCGGATATCAGTTTAACAGACAGCTGATGTCCTATAATAACTCTCTTTTAATTTTAAGTCAATCAATCTATCACAAAATCTTAATCTTTTTTTCTGAACAATGAGAAATTGATCTGCAAAGTTGTTGTTCCGAGATAAACATGTTTAAGTGTTTAAACGAGAAAAACTGAATTACAGCTTCTTAATAATTCTTACGTATTTATTTCATGAGCACTACATTCTTTCAGCATAGTAAAAGGAACAAAATAATAGCATATATAGAACATATAAGAGTGTATATTTGTAATGTTATGGTGCTGATAGCACATAGTTAAAATAAAATAATGAAAAGACTATTAGGGTTTTTGAAAATGAAAATGTGAAAAGTCGAACGCAATTGCCCTGTAATTCGAAACACGTATTTTTCAGTTTGCTAATTCGATGTGCTGACTACTTACACCAAAAACGCACTGGGAAATATGATAATTCCTCATAAAATTCGACTACTAATATTTGATCATGAACTAATAATACTCGAGTTAAACAATAATTCTAAGAGTTCCAAATTCTTCAACCAGAAATTTTCTGAAATGTAAACTAGAAAAAATCATACGTATATTTATTTAACAAACGTTTCCAAATAAAAACAATGCACATGTTCTCTTTAGCTTATAAAAAAAGTTTAATTGTCCTTTTAGAATAAAAAAGGTACTACATACATAGAGACTATATATTTAAATATTGCTACAGATTTGTAGGCAAACAAATGGCAGTCTAAAAGTAGGAGAAACAGAGTAAAATGTTATGATTAAGATGCATAGCATGTGGCGTCAGAAATATATTCTATTAATTATTCTAATGCTATATAAATGTAAAATAAAAAAGACACTGAAAATATAAAAATTGTAAAGATACATGAATAGTGCTGTAAATGGCTCACTATGATGCTATAATAAATAGTGCTTATCTATAATTTGGGAGATAGATGAAAGACATTTTGTTGCATCGAGAAGTAGCATACTCCTGCAACCTTCTCTCTCATCTCGAGTTTGATTCTCGAGAGCAAACAGGCATCACAGGAGTTTCGCAGTTTTCTTCACAAGAAGTACAAATTCCCAAATTGTCCAAAAAAAAAAAAAGGTCCCCATTTTGTTTTTCGCCAGAAAAGTAAGAAAAGACATATTTTTGAGCGCATACATGCTGCATTTAGATTATGTAATCGATTGACGCGAAACTACCTTTAAAGATTTATGAGCTTTTCCATCTTATTTTTAAATAACTGATAAATTTATCAAGGACACGTTTAACTACTGAAGGTGTATTATCCTCAAAATTTAAGCATTAATAAATTTACCATCTCCAAAATTTAGCCATCGAACAAATTTATCATCCTCGAAAAAGTCTGCCGAATCTTTCGCACTTCATTTGCATCATAAATGTCTAAGTTATAAAATATTCTTATTTATATTAATGAACACTTCTAAGAAACTCGTCAATTGTAAATACTGAGCTTTGCTAAACTGAGAGTATCTTCATTTATTTCTTGATAATTTTAATTCTCTAACAAATTTCTTTTGAATTTTTAAAAGTACAACTGGATTTTATGCAAATCTGCAAACTGCTGAAAAATTAAGCATGATATATTTGATATATTGATATAGTCCAAAATTCTAGAAGGATTTCAAACAGTAACAAAATTTGAACATATGATTTTAGTATAAGAACGAATTTCATGAACTGGATCTTAATTATGAAGAAATTTTTTGGCTGGAGGTAAACACTGAATTCAGATTTTTATCAATAGAAGGTGTACTGTACAGACAGTAAAATTTATATTCAAACTAGTATTCTAAATAATACCGAATAGCTATTTCTGTAGGCAGATATTTACTGCCGAAAATTATCCCGTTCTTGTGACTGTTATTTCGTGTTGTTATACCCACTAGCTTGACTTTTATTGATCTTTTTAATATTTATTTCTTTTTGGACCATCCTATATTTTGCAATAAAACGGGAAGAATTATTAATCAAATAGGTAAACAATCGAATAAAATATTTAAAACCTTAGCAAAGTAATGAACATAGTTTATAACTAATAACTGGCAGTAAATCTAACTACTAACAAGTGCGTGGAAAGAATCTTTCTGATAACTCTATTCTGATTTTACGCAGTTTTTCTTTTATAATTCCCTTCTTTTAGTTATTAAATTCTTTTTCTCTTCTAGATTGACAAATTAAGAACGAGAACTGTTCATAAAACCCTCAATCCCGAGTTCAATGAAACTGTCAGTTTTTATGGGATTTCGGATTATGACATCGCCAAAAGAGCTCTGAGGTACTAAAATTTGAAGATATATTTTTACTTTTCGAAAGAATACATATAAAGCGTTTAAAATTATTAAAAGCTGAAAATTCAAGTATTATTTAAGACATTTGAATTTCACTGCAACGTTATCATACTTCAAATGCCTTCTTTTGCGTGTCTTCAGTATTAAAACAAATAACTGCTAACAAATAATAACTTATAAAGACACATTAAATTTATCAAATGATAATTTCTCATCTTAGTTTTAAGAATATCGAAACTTGAAAGTGAATTATGGAGAAAACATATTAACTTAAAATTTAACTGTATCAGTAAAATGGCTTATATTCTAAATTAGTTTCCATGATTGTCTGAGCAAAAATTCTTCAAACCGTTATTGTTCTGAGTAAAAAGTTATGACTTTAAAAAAATATGTTTTCTAAGAAGAATCAGGAATATTTTTCTTAAAAAGAGACAGAAGTCTTTTTTTTCTCACTTTTGGAAAAGTTATTGTTATAATTGGCATCACCTTGTTACCGTTTACATTTTTATCAATCTTTCGGTGAGCTTACTTTGGTTTTATAAGTTTATCATTATACTACCATTCAAGTTTTCTGATTTTTATAATTCTGTTCATTTTTCAGGATGACAGTGATGGATGAAGATACGCATTGTAATGAACCAATGGGTGAAGTTCGTTTAGCTTTGAAGAAACTGAGACCCCACCAGCCCTATAGTGCGATCGTTTACCTGGAAAAGCCAGTCAAGGTTTCTGATCACTTCATGACTGAAAATCTTTTTTTATTTTCATTTTAAAGAATTACCTGACTTTAGCATGTAACTCTAGCTAAGTGAATATATGTTTACTTCACCTGCGTATTTTTGACATTTTTCATTACCATGCAGTGACTATCAGTCTCTCAGTTCAAAATAATTAACACGCAAAGGTTATCAAGATGTACCATCAGTGTTTTAATTAGTTAAGTTAAAAAATAATTTTTGACAAGTATATTACTAAACATAGAAAAACATAAAAAGTTTTCTTGAACATTTAATCTGTAAATGAGAGTTCATGAAATACATACGAATGAAAAACGAAAATGCTTCTACCAATAGATTTTTTAACGGAAAACTTTCGATTTTCGAAGTTTCTTGGTGTTCTTTATCCGAAGTTGGATAGTTGGCAAGAGATACTTTCAAATTCTCATCCAGTGAAGCCGAAGTTTCTTTTCCTTTTATTTCTCCTACCAGCGGCCGAGCGGTAAAGTCGCTGAACACTGGTAGTTTGGTCCGACGTTCGAATCCCGCGAACGGGCTAGCTGCATGGGCGTTTTCGTGGTTTTCCCCATGTGTAACATATATACGAGCCATTTTTTCTCAGAAAGTCCTCCACGAAGGCATTTCCTCCCCTTAGGCAGATAGGGCTAGTGTGCTTTGCCGTAATTAAATAAACCAAACCTTTTATTTCTCCCTTCGCCGGGATCGTTTTTGGATTGGCTGAGATCTGTGCATCTGTACTCCAACCGTCTTGGCTGTGGGGGTTATAAATACATGAGCCCAGTTTCTGCTATCTGAAAGGGTAGCGGCTTAACAGCCATCCGAGGGATTAGTGTGATGGCCAGTATTTTTCAGATTACATCGGCTTCTACAAACTCCCACCCTTCATGGAGTGTCTAAGAGATGATACTTTTCATTCCGCCCCTGGAATTGGGGACCCCGGGTTGTGAGGTGCTCTGGGATATACTAAAATAACTAAGGAGCTTTCCAAGCGCATAATTTCTGCCTGAAATAGACAGCTTAAAGCATAAGCCATGTAGTGAAGAGTCAGAAAGATGTACTTATTATTGTTTATCA
Source organism: Stegodyphus dumicola (assembly GCF_044657685.1). Taxonomy (NCBI): domain Eukaryota; kingdom Metazoa; phylum Arthropoda; class Arachnida; order Araneae; family Eresidae; genus Stegodyphus; species Stegodyphus dumicola. Next base: position 87,966,959 of record NC_140776.1, on the reverse strand, counting down.
TTTTATGTAAAGTATTCGATACCAGCTTTTCTTATAATCTTTGCTTATCTTGTATAGACATTAGGCATTTATAGAAGCAGGCAAGATGAGATATGAGCAACGCCTTCGCCGGGAATCGAACCGCGGACCTCTGAAGTACGCACCCAGCATGTAGACCACTAAGGCATGCTAAGAAGACGGGAGAAATACCTTATATATTCCCCTTTTTAAAGAGCGACTGGGGGTTTTTAGGGAACCCATTCCTCAAATCCTGGATGTGGAGAATCATCATCCACCACCCTTTTAGTTCGGCGCCACTGTGGAGACATTAGGTATTTTTGGAAGCAGGAAAGATGAGATATGAGCAACGCCTTCGCTGGGAATCGAACCGCGGATCTCTGAAATACGCGCCCAGCATACAGACCACTACATCACGAAGGCATGCTAAGAAGGTGTTTATAACCTTACCCTTGTCTTTTTGCTTTTCATTTCGATTCTCTTCTACTTTTCTTGCATTGATACACATAGTAGCCAAGGGACGCTGTATAAATCTGGAAGATTTATTGTTGTGATTTAAGTTCCCTAATTTAATTTAGTGTTGTGATTTAAGTGCCTTTAGTGAGCCTTAATCTTGTGATACAATAATACGAATAATGTATTATTATATGATAAAAGGAATGATGGAATGATACAAGAAATTTAAAACCTTCATATTCGGCTTGTATTTTAACAGTTTTTTCATTGAACACAGACAGAACGTTGCGTTTCAATTTTGTTCACGTTTATCTGTACATATCCGTAGTTCTTTATCTGCTTTTGTTTGACTAAAAAGTTCTTAGCATGATATTGTTAATTTTCGTTAACTCATTAAATACTTTTTAAAGAGATAAAGTCTGATAATAATTTAGGAACTCTTTTTTTATGCTCGCTACTTAATACTTAAAACCTAATATAAAGATTTAAAACTGTCAGGTTATTTAATACTTCCAATTCTAATATAGCAGATTTAAAACTGTTACCTCCTGGATTTTTATAAAGATCTACAATTCTAAACCTATTTGATGCTTCTTCATATTTTATCTGTTTCTATTTTAATTTATCTTCAAAGAAGTTAATTTTCCAGTCAGTAAGTTTGAAAAATAATTTTTTAGTTATTAAATTTAGAGTTAGTTTTTAAATTAGTATATTTGAAACTGACTAAAATATCAGGAAAGTCAAGATCCAAATTTAATAACAATGAGGTTAAAAATTTATTTTTTGTTTAGGAAAAATTCGTCCATATATTGAATGTAACCATAGCATCAAGCAGGCTTCAGAAAGCTATAAGATAATGACTACAAAATGTTGTATTAATGAATAGCTAATATTATTCAATGCGAAAGTGAATTCTTCTATGTCTCTGAATTATCATTATCATTTGAATCTGAATTTAATTCACTGTTCATCCAGTTGACCAAACTAAACTATTTCAATTGAAACTCTTTCTGAATTTGTTATATTTCTAAATAGACTTGCGTAGAAATATTTTTTAAATCTATCTTATGTATTTGATTTATTTTAAGAATTTATACATTTATCTTAAGAAATTTTTTGTTTCGCTATATTTTACTCTAAAATCTTGTGTATATATTTTAAGGTACGTACGTACTAACTCAACCACCTAAGTAGAAGTCGTCAAATTTTAGGATTGTGCCAAACTCTGGCAACCCTGCTCGTAACAATCCTTCAGTCAAGCAACGCTGCCATTTTTGAATGCCTTCTCTATTGTTCTCTTCCGAGATCTAACGGTTACTATAAACATATAAATCGCGATTTTCCCCCTTAGTTTTAAAATATGAGTTTGCGGAATTTGCCAGCAACTGAAGAAATTGCAGTTAAATTTTCCTTGATAGCCGCGATCACCGAGGTTTGCACGAAATTAAGTCTACACAACTCTCTGATATTTTTTTAAGCAAAGCCAAATCGCTGCCTACTTCGGGGGAAGAATACTGCAAAAAAGTTACAGAAATATTTGAATAAGAATGTAATTTTTTTTTTTATTTTTTATTTATCATGTAATAACTTACTTAAATTCAGTTGCTAAGCGTGTTTTCTTTTCAAATGTTAATAATGTTTACCGATTTACATAAATATCGATAGTTTGCGAATCTTTCGAAAAAAGAGGCCCAACAACACCAACTTGCACATAATAAGTAACTTTTACATCTTATCTGTAAAATATCGCTAAATTGCGCTAAGGTGGCTACGTTAAGGACGCAAGTACCTATTTTACTTTATCATTAATTCTTTTATTTATGGCTTTAAAATCTTCTTATAGCTCTGCATTTGCATAAAATTCAACAGAAAAATTATTATCTGGAATGCAATACTTTCATTTTCTAATTAAAAAAGTGCGCTTCAAGTCAAATTCTAAGCTTCAAAAGCTTAGAATTACTTTCATGGCATTTTTCAGCTTAATGGCTGAAGCAAAAATCCCATTTCCACCTGGAATTGTCATTTTACTTCAGCTAGCTAAAAAACATAACTAATAAAGGCTTTAACTTTGGTCTGATTTTTCTAAAGATTGCTTTCCGAATGCGGTTCGGAACGCAGAACCTTTCCATTTTCCCACAAAATGTTAGAAACTCAGTTTAAAATATTTCCGTCCCTTACTATATGGAAGTTAGGGGCTCCACCTAAGACCTTTTTCTTAGCATGTTTGCCTACGCAGTTAATTACGTTTCTGCTTCATTCCGGTACAGATATGAAAATGAAGTTAGGCCCATCTGTTATTTTTACAGCCACAAACCACGAAATTGTACTATAGTATTCACGAAGGAGCACCTAAATACTTGGTTTTTATGTCATGTGTACGTCGAAATCTAAAGTGTCGGCAAAAATAAAAGGTACGTTTCGTTTAAAACAAGGCGATCATTTTTTTTTCTGGTAAGACACTACAAGTTATTGAACAGTTCCTGTCAACACGAAGAAAGGTAATGAAGTTGTTTCTTACATCTTAACGAAAATTATAATTATAACAGAACCTACATTTGTCAGTGGATTTTGCTACTGTTTATCATTGAAAGTTGATTTATTACGCGAAAGTATGGTGTCTCTGCGCTACTGAAAGTAGTAATCAATAATTTCAGTAATGAAAGTTCAATAATTTACCCTTAAATCTTGATCTAACTATTTCTACATGATCTTAAAATATAATCTGATCGAAGTTACTCTTCACGAGATACGGTCTAATACAAATTTATTTTAGCTAAGTATGATAAATTTTGAATTATGATTTAACTGTAACAATCAAAATTATTTCTGTAATTATTTGCATTCTGATGCAATCTAAGCATAATAGTATTTACTAGGCTGGCTCATTATTTAAAACAAAAAAGCAGAAAGTGAGTTTTCTACTATATTTGTTGTGTGGCTGCCTACACATGTCCATTATGTATTATAAGTTACTGAAAGTACTGAAGTATAAGTGTTACTGAAATCTGTAACTTACAATTTTTTATTTTAATTGTTTTCTATTTAGAAATCTTGAATTTAGAATCTTCCAGGGTTTTAAAACGAAACTTCTGATGTCAGATACATTGTTTAAAGAATCTGTATCTGTTATCTCCATTAACATTTACACTATTTAACAAAAATTTAATATAATTAAACTGCACAACATTATTTGACCTACTGTAAATTTAAAGGAAGGTATGCTAAAAAAGAGCAGCATCAGATTTCTCAAAAGTGTGATTTAAAACGATGCATCAAAGAATGCATCATTCAGTAAGATAGCATGATTATAAATAGATAATCGCAAAGATATGCTCAAAAGCGGAGAAGACGGGGCATAATACAGCATAAAATTATAAATCAATCGTAAGACAGGAAACAGGGTTCTGAAAAGACATTTGATACTCCAAAGAGTACTTTGCTCGTTAATAAAATGTTTGCAGTGACAAAAAGAAAAAAATATTACAAACATACAATCGAAGTTTGTACTTGAAAATGTCCTGTCATTTACCCCGTTCTGCTCGAAAATATAAGGTAGATCATAATAAAGAAAAGTAATAAATATATTTTAGTATTTTACTTCTGTTTTATGTATTTGAAGCTAAGGATTTTTTCCCCTTTCTGAATACCTTTTTTCTTTCTATACATTTAAGTTGCGGTACATTAATTGACCTGAAGTTTTCATATAACCCACCTGATAATTATTTACACAGAAATATTAATAATAGAATAATTGACAGAATTATTCAAACGTCCATTGATTTTATATTCATTTTTAAATGAAACTCTACGCTTTGAAATTGGCTATTGGTTAGATCTTTGTCAAAAAGCACCCACATGTGAAAATAGGCAACAATATATTTAATCCTTTCCTTTAGATTTCATCAACTTCTATAACAATCAGAGGGTTACTCATTCCACCGTTGTTTCTATATATCATCATAAAGGGATTGGATTGTCATAAAATAAATTGTGCTGTGTTCTGTTTCGTATTAATGGGTTATTTAGGATTTTTGATTAAGTTCTGAACCATGCAAGTAATTATTTATATTGTTTGCATAAACATATGAACTATTCAAAGTAAGAAAAGTGTTCAATTTTTAATATTGCTCTATACGTTTTTCTGGGATGTAGTCTTCAAAAATACTGTTTCTATTTCTCTAAAATACTGTATCATTTAAATGATCTTTTATTCTATTCCAGTCAGAAGATGGCGAAGATGAGACGAATCGAGGCCAAATTCTATTATCCTTGTTGTACTCAGACGATCACCAGGCTTTGGTTGTGGGCATCATCCGATGTGTCCGATTGCCGAGTAGGGAGAATAATGGGTTTCCTGATCCTTTCGTTAAAGTGTAAGTTTGTGTCTTTAACAGTACTTAAATAAAGCAAAGATAACTTTGGCAAACAGAGAGATGGAGTACTGTGGAAGATCAGCAAATCTTGAGGCAAATAACTTTGTGAAATTTAATAGTAAATAAATTATGTAATAATTAGCAAAAATTAGCAAAAGTTTTTATTGCTAACAGCAGTTTCTTCATAGCTCAGTCCAGCTCCATTAAAACAATGATAAAGTTAATCTGAGCTTTAACAAAATTGCAGTCAGCGATAAACATTTCTGCTTTATTTGTGCTAATACGAGGGAGATCCAGGAAGTAGATTACGTTTCCGTCTGTGTCCGCTAGGGGCGGGGCTAGCGCGGCCATCTTGGGGTCAGAGCGTTGCGCAGCTCAGTCTGCATCTAGCCGTGCTAGTGAGAGGTTCGTGCTGTGCTCCGTTCAGATACTGTGACGGTTTGAAATGTCTGCGTTAATTGAAAATCCCGCGAGCTGCGAGGTGCGCTCAGTAATAAGGTTTCTGACTGCAAAAAACTGTAAACCGATAGAAATCTATCGGCAGCTTCGTGAAGTGTATGGGGACAACATTATCACTGAAGGTGGAGTGCGTCAGTGGGTCATAAGATTTCAAAATGGCCGAACCAATGTTCACGACGAAGATCGAAGTGGGAGACCCAGCATAGTGACCGCCGAACTTCTCGAAAAAGTCGATGCTAAAGTCCGTGAAAATCGAAATTTCACAATAACGGAACTTTCTTTGAGTTTTCCACAAATTTCGCGAAGTTTGTTGCACGAAATCATCAGCGAAAAGCTTGGTTACCACAAGTTTTGTGCAAGATGGATTCCAAAAATCTTGACAGAGGACCACAAAAATCAGCGAATGGCTGCAGCGTTGAACTTTTTGGACGCTTACCATAAGGATGGTGACTCTTTACTCGATCGCATCGTTACTGGTGACGAAACATGGGTGAAACATGTGAACTGTGAAACGAAATTGCAATCAATGCAGTGGGGGCACACAAGTTCTCCCCAAAAACCCAAGAAATGCATGCAAACAATGTCGGCAAGGAAGATGATGGCGACTGTTTTTTGGGACAGAAAAGGTGTAATTTTGGTGGACTTCCTGGAAAGAGGCACTACAATAAACTCTCAAAGGTATTGCCAAACTCTCCAAAAACTCAGAAGAGCAATTCAAAACAAGCGCAGAGGAATGTTGAGCTCTAAGATCTTGTTGATTCACGACAACGCCCGGCCCCACACGGCAAATGTCACTCGTAAAGTTCTTGAATCTTTTAAGTGGGAGTTGTTTCCTCATCCGCCGTACAGTCCCGACCTGGCACCGAGCGACTTCCACCTATTCTCAGCAATGAAGAAGTGGCTGGCTATGCAGCGTTTTGATGACGACGCACAGCTGCAAGAAGAGGTAACGAAGTGGTTGAAGGCGCAGGCGGCCGAATTTTTCGACGAAGGAATTTCCAAGCTCGTACATCGCTACGATAAATGCCTTAATTTGTATGGTGACTATGTAGAAAAGTAGTATTTGAGTGTGGCTTTCATCTGTATATAATAAAATTTGTTTCCTATACTTTGTTTATTTTTTTATTCCAAAACGTAATCTACTTTCTGGATAGCCCTCGTAATTACGATTCATCATTTATTTAAATTAGCGGTTACTGCAGTATTCCTTTCGCCACTTATGTACACATTATTATTAACTTGCATTGTCAATATAATCACATAAAAATAAAAATATTTTATTTTGGTTCCATTCTAAAAGGCAAATTATGTGACTTTCATTCAACGCAGTATGTTTCACAAACGTTGCAAAACTAAATATGTCTTAAACGATTGGTCATAAACCTATTGTTCCGATTTAATAAATACGATAGAAAAAGACTGCGCCAGTTTTGATCTCTTTTAGCAAACAAAATATGAAATAATGGCTCTAAATGGAAAACTGACAATGGTAATTAGTTTACTATAGCCTAATTATTTGAAGGGTAAAAAATTCCATCTTCAGACGATTGTTATGCGATTGATAACTTATGCGGTATATATCATTAATTAACAGTCGTATTATATTAACACACAATGTAACTAAAGATAGCTAGCTACGCACACACATAAATATTTCTAAAGGTAACTACGCGCATTATATTTTCGAATGTAGATCCTAAACTAAATCTTTTACGTTGGAAAAAGATAGAAATTTGAAATTGTACATGAAAGGAATTCAGTTTATGCATGCATAATTTTATCAAGTGGTTTAAGTCATATATATATAGAGAGAGAGAGATTAATTCATAAGAATAAATAGTAAAATTAAATTAAATTTAACTAATTCTCTTGCGCAATTGCTTCAAGAAAGGAAATTTGAATTTAAAAAGCATTCTCTATTCGTATAAAGCAAATTTAAAGCTAATTAAAATTTAAATTTTAAATTATGAAATTTTAAATGGATCCCAAAAAATGATTAATTATTGCTGCGAACTATTTTACAATATCATTTAAATTCTGAGATCATGTGTAAATTAAGTACAAGTATCTAAAACCATGGAAAAATATGTAATATTCCAAAAAATTAATCCCAAAAAAATTTTTTAAAAATTTCTAAGACTAAATTAATTTGCATTGGTGAATAATTGTTGAGCAGGCAGGAGACAGATGTTATCAAGGGGAAGTTGCCTCCAAACCTAACTCTTCAATTACTGAATACGTGTTTCGTCATCCATATAGGAATGGCTATAGTAATGTTCAAAACCAAAAGTAAAGCCAGATGAAGTGAATTACTAAAAAATTTGAACAAAATGAAATTTTGAAAAATTTAGAACGCAAATTGACTAAGAATCAAAATTAATTAAATGTAAATTCTCAACGTAAAAAGAAAAGAAAAACAAAGTTTTCTAGAGAAACAAAAGTAATTTAGAAACCTTTGCCTATTTGAAAACTTTCCCGACACGAATTATGCATGTAAATCAAAAATAAACTATATACAATCTATTAAAAATACATAAAAAATACTAAAATAATACTAAAAAATTAAATTAAAACTAAGTGAGATAGATTTCTGCTAACTGCATAAATAGAGGACGCTGATGTAAGTTAAAGTTGAGTGTTAAGCTGCTGTCTATGAGATATATTGTAAAAACCTATTCTGTAAACTCTTAAGTAATGTAAAATGTGTGTTCTGTGTGCAAAAGTGTTGCTAATTGTGATGCATTGTAAAAATGTGTAAAAAACTGAAAAAATTGCTAACTGTTACAGCTTGTGAAAATAGATGTCGCAAACTACTAAGAATTGTAAAAAATCAAAAAAATGTTTTTGAAATAAAGTTCGAAGAAATTTTTTGAAGTAAAATTAATTTAATTTAATTTTAAGTTTGAAATTTTTTAATTTTTAATTCAATTAAATCACACATTGAAATAAATAGAGAATGATTAGTATAAGAAATTTTTGTAATAGTCTGAATTTATTAAAACTGAATTTCTACAAGTTTAATCAAAACCTTACTAAATACTGGCTAAAAGTAAGGAAAAATAGAAAAAGATAAAAATGTTCACTCAATTCGGACTATAATTGAGACTTCTGAAAAGAGTTGGCCCTTCATTAGTAAAAGGAAAATCCAGTATTGGTAAAATATACATTTTTACAAATTAATTAATTAATATTTACAAGTATAATCCATCAACTCTTCAAAATTCTCCATTACCTTCCAGGATAAGGTTAAATTTAAATGCTATGCATTTTGACTAAAAACTGCCACGTGACCAAAATTTTCGTAGTGTAAAAACTTGTCTTAATGGATTTATTTTTTTTTTTTTTAATTTGGAGCATAGATCTACAAACAATCATGCAATGGATACTTTGAAAGCTAATCTTTTTTTAACACCCTGTACATAAACTTTCAAATTAATGCCCCTGAGTTCTTTTCTCTGATTTATTTTAGAAATCTTCAAAGTCGAACTTCTATCACTCAGCATCTGCCGTAAAGTGTGCTATGAATGATTCAAAATCTTTGGTTACCATATCACATCTGTTTAGCCGCAGTTAATGAAAACTGCTGATTTAGATCCGTATCCAATTCAAGGACTATATGTCTTCCAATTTCTATTCAAATGAAGAGATGATATCTCGAATTTAAAAAATAAATGTGGCTAACCTTTGATGTGAAAGAAAATCAAGAAGAAATACTGTTATAGCTCTTTTGATTTTCAAATACTCGACGTAGCTACTTCAGTTTTTTCCAAAACGAAGAACAAATTTTTCGTGCCTTGGGTTAAAAAAGTTATTTTTTTATTTATAAAATGAGAATGAAAAAGATTGTCATGATAGAGTTAAAATAAAGTAATTCTAAAGTTTAAAATATTTTAATTTTGGTATCATGGGAACTATTGTATTTTGCCTTCAGTATTTAATATTCAGGGACAAGCCTTAAAAAAATAATGTAAACTATTTTTTTCTTTTCAGGCAAATAAAGCCGGATAGTATGAGACGGCGTTTTAAATCATCAACGAAAAAGAAAACACTTAATCCAGAATACAACGAGGTAAGAAAATATTTGCATATAATTTAAACTACGGAATCTGTCTTTTCCGAATCATTCACATGTTTAATAGCTATTTAACGTTAATATTTAAATAATGGGATAAGTTTTGAATGTCCTTGCTTTCGTATCATTATTTTATTGTTATTTTATACGTTTACAGCAATTTGCATTTGAAGTAGACTACCAAGATATGACTAAGAAGACTTTGGAGGTAACAGTCTGGGACAAAGATTGTGCAAAGTCAGATGTTTATATTGGTAAGCTTTTTCATTTTCTCAAACAAGTTCATTTAAAACAAGAATTTTTTTATACAGCTTTTCTCTGATATCAAGTTTGAGGGTGTATTATCTTAAGATTTCAAATAAACAAATCTTTGGATTTTTCAATTTCTGACTATTTTTACTTAAGATTATTATTGATAAATTTTTAATAATCTAAAAAAATGTAATACGGATAATTATTCGAAATTTTTTTAATAATTAATCTTATATACCGTCTTGAAGTGATGATTTAATGAAATTTCTTACTGATTTATTATAATTCTTCTAAAAATATATTATCGAATATGAGTCGATGAAATTAATAGTATAATTAATAATATATTCATAATCAAAATAATACGAAAAAGGATAACTAGGAAACTAATATTTTGTATTGCAAAATTCTATGAGTACCAGGCATATTTCAGAGACACAAAAATGCTAATCTAAATTAAAAATAAAATATTCTCAGTTATAAATACAATTTATCTATTTTATGACAATTTATCTTATGTCAACAAAATGAAAGCAAGGAATTCAGAATATTAAAAACAAATTTTAGACTTTTAGTCTAATATCCACATAAATATGGTTTTTTCTTGTTTAACAGGTGGTTTAGCTCTCAACATGCAATCAAAGGGCGATCGTCTTCGTCATTGGATGGACGTCCTCAGGAATCCTAACATTCGGGTAGAGCGCTGGCATCCTCTCAGCAATGTTGTCTTCATAGACTGAAAACCTTTCTATTACCATATCTCTCTGTCACATATTATTCTGCATCAGGTACTTCAGAATGAAAATGTGCCTGCCTCTAGTAGAAATTCCTTTGATGTACGGAATGCATTCTTGTAACAGGTTTTCCAGTTGTGCCAGAAATATATAATCTACGTTAGTCTATGCAAAGTTATGTTATAACATTGAAAAGATCAAAAGGGCTAAGAGAATAATGCTGTTTGAATTAGAAGGTGCATGCTGATATCTCAAGTCTTTAGCTACAAACAACAAAACTGTTTGGCAAGCGTTCATCATTTAAGGAATCAATTTATTTTAATTTACCTTTATGCTGAGAATCGAACTAAAGTTTTTGTATAAGTGCAAAAAGGTTTCATATTGGTTTTCATAAAGGTTTAATATTCATATTGTAAAATAATATTTTACATATTCTTTGACGAACTCGTTAAATGGAAAGAGAAAAGTTTATAGCTTTATTCATGATGTTCAAAGATTAGAAGTTGGTCAGCGTGAAATTCGCTGTAATTTTTACCTTGAAAATTCTTGTTAAAAATAATAAGATTTTTTTCTTTGCCCTATTTAAATAGCATTGTTTAGCCAACATAAAATAAATTATTATTGCAATGTAAACTGAAACATATAAACATATATGCTTTCACATCTGTGGAAACACACCACAGATGTGAAAGCATGCGTGATTATGATGCAAAAATATTATGTTCAGAATGCTCGACAATATTTTAACTGAACTCTCTGTATTTTACAGAACATTCACTTCATCAGCATATTTCTTTATTTAATGAAACAAAAAATAGTCTTTCGAATTTATTCTATTTCGTGACGTTGTAATTGAAATTATTTTCTTTAAAAGGAGAATCATTTAATCCTGAATTTTAACGAAAATCCCATTTAGCCCGTATTTTACTTGTCATTTAATATGATAATCTTCTTATGCCCATTTTTTTAGATTATTTAATATAAATTATTATCAAGAGAACTTCAGCTACTTATCTTTGAATTTTAAGCTTCTAAGAATTTTTACATACGAATATTGATTTAAGTATGACAATAAAAAAATTTTATTCTATGTTCCTCCGACATTACTGGTTTTAAGTTAATCCCAATGACTAAGTTTTAAGTTTATCCCAATAAAAGCCTTAAGCTTAATTGCATTATTCAGTCTTTTGAATGAATGGATTTTAGAGACTTAAGTACAGTTTTTAAGTTTCAACAGATTGGATATCTAATCGAAATAAAAAGTCGAGTTTTGTCGAGTTAATATTAGCATACTAACATAGTTTTTAAATAACCCTCTGATAATTTCTGAAAAAGAATAAAAATTACAGTTTAATAGAAACAGTTTCGTTTCCCTCTTAACCTAGCACAGAGAAAAAGGAAATGATTTTACTCAGTCAGTAATTCAAAAGTATTAATAATATTTAATATTAATTAGTGAATTAATTAATAACCTTTAAATATTGACTTGTTAGTAACTTTATAACACTTTGAGATCTAATAGTTATCTTTCTGAATTGCTCTAAAGTTCAGTATGTAAAGCACCTTTTAAAATTTTTCAATCTTAAAATTACAGATTTACTACTGCTCTCTAGTCACAAATTATAAAGCACCCAAACGTTAACAATGACAAAATTTTCTTAAAATATTTATATTCTTTCAGTATTTAAAAGCCTGCATACGTGCAGTTAAATGATCCCCTAACTTGAAATTAAAGAATGATTAATTAATCAAAAAGAAATTCAACAGTTATCAGGAAACAAAATCCGTTAAACATTCTTCTGTTGTAGAATCCCAGTTCATTAACATACAAGGCATGTTTACACATTTTTAGAACGATTTCGGGGCAGTTTAATTAATGTTTAAAATGTAAAGAGGTTTTTTTTTTTTAATGTTCGATCTGATAGTCAATGTGATTTCCATAATCGAAGGGCTTTTTTCAAAATATCCAGTGGTATTGATTTCCATTTCTCTCCACTACTTCCCAAAGTCCTTTAGTCGTTGTGAGTTTGCGCATAGAAAGATTTCTTTCCATAAGCCCAAAGGCTCAATGGTCCATAAGCGAAACATTAGAGGACGTTGCAGGAATACGTTGAAAAGATACATATGCAATACCTGTATCACTTTTTATTTCTCAAGAAATGCAGTAGTACTTTACAAAATACTCCTTGTTGCTTTATCTTGATGAAGTTCCTCTCTCTGAAAGTCATGGGAATGAAGTAAATATCGCACGTAAAATTTTCTTGTTAGTACATTGAGTTGCTTTTTAACACTTTTTACTTTTAATTTTCCATTGCAAGAGAATTCTACTACAGCCATAAACCCCTTACTGAAACTTTATTTGCATAGACAAAAAATACTTTTTCCTCTTTGTTTCCGAATAAACAGACTTTTTTTTTTAGTTCCAGTAATTTAGGTAAATCATGCTTCATCAAGGGTCACAATGCATCTCCATTTATCTCCTGTTAAATATAAGGCCCACCCATAAAAATTTTGCCCATGAACTATTCCTTATAAATAATAAAAGGATTATTAATCTTCGTATAAATTTGTATCCTACAAAATATTCGCCGTAGTAGGATGTACAATTATTCCGACATTTTTTCGGGTCATCGAAACACTGTTTATAAGCATTGGAACTAACCGTTTGCAATATACTCATAACATTGATTTAATATCTGAGACGTTTTCAAATCTCTGTAATTTCGAGGCCATCTTAAGCTTTGAGAAGAGGAAACCATCGGCTGACGATAAGTCGGGAGAATATGATGGGTGATTTGTCAATGCAGTCGAACACTTAGCAAGTTGCATTTAAAGATTTTGCATTTGTTTCCTGCATAAGCTGATTTTCTCTTGTTATTAACCATTTAACTTTAAAAAACTTACAAAGAGTATGCATCTTTTCAATGTATTAGTTTGGAGGCTTCTTTCCATGTAGACGTAATGACATACGGTTTTTCCCTTTCTTATTAATAATGTCGCTTATTTCGCCCTTATAAACTTTAATGCCATTCGTTTCACAACGTTTTTCAATTATGGAATAAGAGTATTTCTCTTCGGAAAGCTGAGAAACATTCCTTCAATTCACAGTTGGTTTTGCGTGCAACATTTTGGAAGAAGAATACATTTAAAAGTAGCAGATGATATTTCTCATTTCAAATTTTTAGCTATTTCTATAAGTGTTTATCCCAAAATATATGCTTTGTTTTTAATTCTTTATTGAAATTTTTCTAAAAATGTATAAACGTCTTCTACACATGGTATCTTACGCTTGTTCTGTTGTTACAACAAATCCAAACTATTACATCGTACATGATAAATACCTTTTATACTTCCAAAGTATTTTAGCAGTAATCAAAGTAATTTTACTATATTAGGAATCTATTAAATCTCGAAACATTACATTTTACTATTTTTTTTTTTTTATTTAACGCTTTTATGCAAAATTGTAGCTTAATCAAAATCAGCGGTGTTTACATTTCTTTTGTTTTCTTTGTCCATCATTTAACTTTATCATGTTAGAAAGTTTGAATACAAGGCTACAGTATTTGCAAGTGATTTAAATTAATGAATTTCGAAAACTGCAGAGTTTTTGAAAGGACAACTCTCAACGTGGCAGAAAAAAAGAAAATGGATTTCTCTCAATATTTTCGAAGTAATATTGCTGAAGATGTCCATGAATGGATTTTGCAAGAGTCCCAGTTTCAATAAGATCAAGCAAAATTAGCTCAATTATAAAAATAAAGCGTTATCCATGTTTTTAGGTATTCAATATAGCTGTGTTTTGCGACAATGTAAAAGTTTAATAGTTACTTTAGCTGTCATTAATTTTGGTTCTTGGCAGAGGAAAATCACTTTTGGGTTAGCAGCAATAAAATTTCCATTTACAGTATATTTATACAGAGAAAGCAGTTTGTAGTTGACTTCAGTGAAGAAGTTCTAAAGATTTTAAGCACCAGTGGTGTTTTTGAAATGAATAACATTTGTAAACGGACTCTATAAAATGACTTCATCTCAAGACCGACTAATAATAATCTGCCATAATTTCTGCAGGACTTTGATTTTCTGAATATCTTCTCTCAGGATAAACAACTCACATAGATATGAGAGTATTCAAACCTTATCTCACTCAAATAGTCAGATTGGTAAATCCTCTATAGACTATGCTTTTCAGTTTGAACTAGGAATCTCCTACGATGTACAGCACTAAATGCTTATAAACAAGCACAAATGTCAGATGAAGAAATAATACGATTGGAGTCCCGAAATAAACAAGCAACTACTTCGACAAAAGCGAGAGAGTGAGAGAACTGTTCCTAGGAAAGCACATAAAAGAACTGCCAGCAACGTATCCAGTGGAGAACTAGCGAAAACCAATTAATATGAAGCCCTAAGTGATGATGAGAACTTGGTAATGATGATGAAATGAAACTAATGACTGCAGTGGTGACGGCAGTTTGGATACTTCTGCCTTGCAAAGTATCGAATCAAACGAAGAATTTATAAATCGCGAAAAGGGTGCCGGAAAAATTCCTTCAATAATAGTTTCTGAAGTTTTAGATTGGAAAATTCTAAATGAGCAAATAGAAGCCCTAAGGAAAGCACTGGAAATCACGAAGGAAAGAATATGATTATTAAAGTTTTCAACGAAGCTCACTTCTGCAAAGTAACCGTTGACTTTGATGCTAGAGAAATCCCATATCATTTGTTTCCCCTCTTGAAAGATAATTCTGTACGCCCGGTTATCAAAAAACTCATGAAAGGCACAAATCCTGATTATGTCAAACAGGTAATACTAGAAAAAAAGACTGTTGGGCTTTTAACAAAAAAAAAAAAAAAAAAAGTTGGAGTAGAGATTAAGCCTTTTCCTATGCTTCTCCCTGAGACTAAACGCATGAAAAAGGCAAATTAACCTATAGCTAACTAACCTAATGAACTTATCTATTTATGTAAAGCACTTTAAAACCACTTGGGGCCCATATCTATCAGCATTATGGACACAGTATGGTCTATTGGCATCATAATTCCCGCTGGCTTAAGTGTGCTCAAAATCACTTGACTAATATTTGTCAAAAGGACATAACTGCTCCTGGCTAGTGTATTCTCTGCGAAGGGGACCACTTGGCCTTCTATACAGGCTGTCCACGGTAACATCAAAATTTAAAAAGACAAGAAAAAAATGTTAGAATTTCCAATAAAAAAAATATGAAGATTTTTGTGAAGGCCTTAGCTAGTAAGAGGTAGTCACAGTCATTTACGGACTAGATTATAAATATATTAATAAAAACTAAATCTCTCGTTGAAATATTCAAAAGAAAGATTTACCTAATGTGGAAAATACAAATGGTCATGGAATGCCTTGACGTTTCGACCGAACTCAGTTTTGAAATTTAATCAGTTACAATTGTTAGTTTTCTACTCTATATACTTTTTATATTTAACTCTTTTATTTCTTATGCCTTAGAACTTTCCCTGAATAATTATTTTACGGAGACGGTCTTTTATTTCTGCAATGTATAGTGGGAATCATCTATGTGCCATTTCAAGACAGTATTATTACAATTGTGTGAACTTTATCTTCCTTAAACTATGCTCAAGAAACTTACAACATTCACACATAGTTAGTGTCACTTGTCTCACAAGTCAACTCGGCAACTTTCGCTCTTGCTACATCGGTGATGCTCTTGCGGGATTTCTATCATAAACGCCAACACTTTAAGGCAAGATTTTCAAAAACGTGGATATATAACTCTTTCCATGACAAGCCCACTGCATGCTTTCAGAGTTCAAAATTGCATTTGTAGTAATCCATTTTAATTGATAAATATTAATAGGCAGTATTGATTTTTCTTGAAATAATTTGAATAATAAATTCAGAATTAACTTTTCGCTCTGTTTATAACTCGCAATTAATGCATTCATGAAATTTTATTTTTTATTTTTAATTATGCTAAATAAAATTTCATACAGAAAATACATCACTTTTGGAGTCATTTGATAATAAGTCATGCATATCAAATACCAAAAGAATCATTCCTAACTTAAATTCTTTAAAAAAGAATTAATCTTAAATGGAAACTACATCAATCTATCATTTTTTAATCTTCGTATAGATCTGATATATTTATTAATTCTGCTCAGTAGATAAATTTATTTAAGATAATTTAAAATGAGTGTTTTAGAACAATTTTAGATCTCTGATGAGAATATCAAGCAACTTTTTATCAGATTCTGGAAATTAAAAAATTGCAAAAACAATCTGATATTAAATCCGTTGAATGGCTCCTCGTTAGGAAAATGATGGTAAGAGTGGTATACAATGTTTTTCTATAAATTGTTTCAGGAAATTTTAGATTTTTTATAGATATTTTTATGCATTGCTTCTACTTAAGATATGTAAGTAGAGAATCCATGGTGCTTCGAAATTATTTAGAATTTATATTAGTGAACCATGATTTAAGAATATTTCTAACGGTCTTGTAAGTTAATAAATAAGTTAACGAAGTTCCTAATAAATTATTCTTCCGAGAATTTTAAATTAGAAATCAACAATGAACTACTGGTATGCGATTTATAATTTCGTTCTTAGAGACATAAAACAAATTACTTCTTTTAAGACTGCAATTTTAAAGCCTTATTATTAGTTGAATTTGAAAAGAATAATCAATGGAAGTAAATTTATTTTATCGTATTGTTTTCTAGGAACGATGAAGTAAAAAAGCATTATATACTTCTTAAAAAAGAATGAAAAGCTGTTGGATATTTTCGTTTTTTACTTTTCTTTAAAAATGCGTTCATCTTTAATTTGAAGCTTTTTGAATGTTTATTTAAAGAAAGTTAAAGAAGCTGCATTAAAGATGGTTAATATTCCTCTAGACTTAAATGCTATCCTAACATACAAAATTCTCTGCAAATTATTTCTGAAATTTTGTAGCTTTTTTGAGTTTTCATATTGTTTACAAATCTAAAGTGATTCTTAACACACAGTTTAAAAGTTTTTTTAATAATTAGCCCAAAGGGGCTTTGTCCCTCAAGGACTATTTTTTTCGTTTTGCGATTTTGCTTTGAGTCACTTAAATGTCCGTTTCACTTTTCAAACTGTTGCCACCAAATGTTAGAGTCCTGCATTATATTTGAAGAAATTAAATAATGAAAAATCTGCATAAATGTATGTCTATTTCTCGCATTGTGATAAAAAAAAAAAAAAAAAAAAAAAAAAAAAACGGCACATAGAGCCATCGAATTTTGAATAACGTAATCCGCCTGCGAATATGGGCGTCTGGAAGCCCAAATTTGAAATTTGAATTTGTTTTATTATCGATTTCCTATTTTGTAAAACTTTAAGGAATTTTTGATTAGCAAACTCAAGTATTTCAAAACGAGCAATGGCAACGTTGCACAGAAAAAACATTTTTATCTCCAGCGCGCGGAACTGTGTATCGGAAATTCTAAAGATATGCTCATTTTAAAATTATTTTGCGACATTGCTATTGAACTGAATTTTATGGTTTAAGTGCTGGGTGCTACTTTGGTAGACGGTTGCATGGATTTTGGCGATTTTGTTTTGGCAAGCGATACGACTTATGGTAAACCCATTGCTAGACAAGTTGTTTATGGTAACCAATACTTTGCTGTCATTTTATTTTTAAAATAATGCGTTTTATTATGCATAAATTCCGTGTTTTAAATATTATTTGTGACTTCAAAATAATAAAAATGAATTTAATTTTGCATTTTTATTTGAGATAAAAATTTTATTGTTTATGATAGTTTATGGAATTTTATGTTTTGAATTATGTAATGAATGACGCCACAAAATATTTTAAAAGTAATTGGTTTTAATATCTATAAATTTAATCTAATGTTTTAAACATTATTTATGGCTGTTAAATATTGAAATACAATTTAATTTTGCATTTTTTTAAATATGATTTTATTATGAATGATTATTTAAATAATTAATGCATAGAATCATTAATGCATTACATCACGCATAGAATTAAATAATTCTATGCGTGATGTAATCAGCTCCCTGATTGGTTACTGAATATTTGTGCATTACCGCGCCATTTTAAAATTTTATTATTCATCTCTTCAAATTCCTCACATTTCAAAGCTAATGGATGTGTCCGTTTCGAATATGAATGTTGTTATTGGTAATTACCAAGAGTTATTGGTATCGGAATAAAAAAATTGTCGTTTGAGACCTTATTTTGTCCAAACTTCCTTTCCTAATCGAAGATTTATTTATAAATTGTTAATAGCGTCAGAGAAAATTTATTTTACATTTTCGGAGAAAACCTGGCTAATTGCTTCTTCAATGAAGTGTAAGAGATGTGGATCACACATATAAAGATCATTAGCGAACCGGGTTTTTTTTTTTTTTTTTTTTTTTTCGTACTTATCAATATACGACAGGTTAAAATTGTAAGTACATAATTTTCTTTTACTTCATAATTGTATACTTCAATTTTTATTAAAAAATTAATACAATGTTTTCAAAAATTCCTGAGATATTTATTGCCGCATATGTTTTAATGTTAAATTATTAAATCCTATAAAACTTATTTTTAAGTATTTAAGTAATATTTTAATTCTTTTAAATGTTGGTATGATGTTTTTAATTCGATATTCAATTTAAGTAATATTTTAATCCAATTAAATATTGCGCAATGTTTTTATAGCGGTGTTTTTATTCTAGTATATGAAAGTAATAATTTAACCTTACTTTAGCATTTTATAGTCTTAGTAAATGTATTTATTTACATTTGCCAGCCATCTTAAAAAACAACGTTTCAACAAAAAAATTAATCCAGTATTTTTAACGATATTTATTTATTTATTTATTTATTTTTAAATTTCGAATACTTTACTAAATGCGTAAAATACGTAAAAACGACATTTTTCAAAATGGCTGACGACTGTAAAAACCGCGCCAACAATTGCGCCAATGTAAATCGCCAAAAATCCGTGCAACCGTCTACCAAAGTACTACCAAAGTGCTGTTTGCTCAATGTTAAAAGTTACACAATTTTTGTCTGGACATGGTAAGTTTAATGGGTACTTTTCCGTTTTGCCGGCGCAAACGATAAAGTCGCCAATAATGGTACAACTGATGGCAAACGGAATATCTTCGCTGGTAACCTTTTACGCCTCATTTTCAAAACAAGTCGCAACCGTTTCTTATCAGATTGTTTCTTTTAATACTGGCATACAATTACATAAAAATTTTACAAGATAGTTTACTTTTAGGCCCTAAGACGATTCGCGGTAATTAAGTCAATTAGAATGCAACCACATCGCTCACCCGAAAGCGAAAATATAGAAAAGACAAAATCAAGGGTTAAATTAATCAGTTCTAATGAGAATGTGCTAGCGAATTAAAGCACTACGGTTTTACATCATTTCTGAGTAAGCTATTCGTAGGAATTGAAATAATTCTTGCATTTAAACTTGTATTCCAAATTAAAATTTAACTTGAAATTAATATAGATAATTACTGAGAGAATTAAATTTTTGTAGCGTAGTTTACGTGATATGAGATCACTTGGGTCACGTGATACGAACCGGCGAATCAGGATATTGAACCATGAAAGTATAGTAAATTATTAAATTAGTGTCTTTTTACAAATTTATTGTCTTTATTTATTGGAATTTTGCAAATTTTTTAAATAAAGAAAGTGCAAAGAACATGATATTTAATAAATAAAGGTAACACACAAAATGTTAAAAAACGCCGCTTTGGGCGGAATTTAAATTCTGAAACCTCTCAGATTTTTTTCCCGTGTAGTCTGCATGAATTTTTACAATAAATTAAGTATCTATTATGATATATGCTTATTAGCATATTTAAAATTACTCTCATAAGTTTGAGATTTTTGCTAGCAATCAATAAAATTCGAAAATGTATTTTCGCCTAAATATATTTTTGATAGTCATTTTTAAATGCTTTATGCTATATAGAAATAAAGTAAAGCAAATAAAAAAAAGATTTTGTTATTTGTGAGTCATAGTTAGAATTTTTCTTTAAAACATTTCCAAAATTTGCTCTTCAAACTTTTTTTTTTTTCCTTGAAACAGCAAATGTGCTCAGTAATGCAAATTTTCTGTGCCAGTGTTATAAAAGCAATAATTTTTCGCATGTTTCTGCCGATACCGATATGTAGAACGTTATTAGCTAAAATATTTTCCCTTTCAGTCATTTGTATTAATGTTATTTTCAATTTAGCTTATTTTTCATTAGATTACAATTCATATACTTATTGCATGAGATTGCAACAAGAGATTGAAATCCGTGTTCAGCAGCTTCAAAAGTAACTCAAAGAAAAACTTATGCTAGAAATTTATTTTGATTTTTTTTCTATAAAATAATAAAGTAAGTTTTAAATACAGTCTTGAAGTATAAGATTTGTGAACATAAAGAGGAATAAGAAAAATTAAGCTGTATGATTTTCTCCGTTTCTTCATTCTTAAAATTGGTTTTCTTTTTTGGAGTCAAATCTTTACTAACAATTTAAAATTCTGGCTTATTAATATTTTGCAGTTGAATAATTAATTATAAGAAGACGTTCCTGGATTAATGCATTTTCAAATTTTTATGTTCTCTTAAGGTCCCCTCTACTTTTTCGGAAGTCCCAAAATTATGTCTTTTTCATTAGATATCTATAATTCTCATTTACTGTAAGAGCTATGTTTTAATTTGATTATTTGCAAGCAATACTAAATAGTGTACCAGAAGTTTTTACTCAGTATTTTCTCTCAAAATTGAATAAGTTAAAATAGTGCCTGTTAATCCATCTTTAATTTTTGTGATTAATTATGGTAATTAAACATTTTGGTTGTTCATTCATCTCAATGTGCTGCTGAAATGCATTCATTCTTATGCTTAGCTAAAATCAGTGTCATTAGATATAGCGTAATTTTCTATTGGATGAAACTAAGAAAAATTACTTTAAAAATTATCTTTTTAGATAAACATGCATTTGATCGCACTGTAGCACTGTTTATACAAAAGTTTTCATGTGAACGGTGCTCATTCTAATTGTGGTGACACACATTATATAGTAAATTTTAAATTATATGTTTCTGGTACAACGGGATTCCAAGTTTGCTTAAGCTTTGCAAAGTGCTTTGAAGATACATAATGCAATTTTGTGCTCAAATACATTTAGAAAGGAATGTGTTCGTTTTATATTGCTAAAGCATTTCTTTTTTTAACGAATACGAATTCGTTTGAATCTGTTAAAGATACGTGCACATTTCTTTCATGCCCACATATCGAATATGAACAGAATTTTGGGGGCCAGTAATTATTAAACTCTTAACTGTTGTGTTGTTATGTAGAATGTAAGTGTTGATAGAATATGTAATATGTTATGTCTTCGCTGTCAGCTCGAACACAGTACGCAGTCATCTCTAAGTTTAGAAATACTATTTGTAACTTTAAAATTTGTTGCAAGGGGAAAACAACTATTTTATTCACATGATTTATAGAGATAATATTTAGATAATTTTCATTTGCTAAATTTAGGACAAAGAAAACGGGCTTACTGTAATAGAAGAGTTTCAAATTCTAGACTGATGAATGGAATATCTTGATTAAAAGTGAAACATCACAAACTATAGGTTATTTTTATAATTAAAATTAAAATAGTCACTTGTTGTAAATATGCTATAAGAGCTACTCTTAAGGTAAAACCTTGAGGTACGACGAAAATATTAACGTTACAGGCAAAATTTATTGTAAGAAAAAAAACTAATGTCACCGTTAATTCAGAAAGAATTTGTCAACGTTCTTTTATTGTTGCTTACCTTTGATTAATCCAAACGTTATTAGTAACTTCACAAGAATTCCAGACGTAATCATACTCGTTTGGAATTTTGACATCATTTTTTGTGTATGTTAAAATTTTTTGTACGTATATTTTATTCTATGTATGTGTAAGTTGCTGATCAGTGTACTGAACATTCAACAGGAAAATTCGCAAATGAAGAGAGAAAAATCAAAATCATTGATGAGGTGACTCGATTAAGAGCTCTAAAAGCAACTTTCTTTGTTCTTATGAGAAGAAAACAGGATATTCGAATTATAGCATGATTTGGGGCGCCATCTAAAATCTGATCTAATTCGCCTAAATGGTAGCAAGGCCATGTTGATAAAAGTTTCAGAATTTTAATATTCATTAAGAAAAATATTGAAACATTATTTTAAAAAGAAGTAATTATAATTATTAATATATATATATTTAATTCTTCAAAAAGGCGATTACTTAATTAACATGGTCATTGTACTCATCCATATATAAAAGAGGATTTAAGCCTTTTTTTTTTTTTTTTTTAAATACAAAAGTGTTATCTACTATTAAAAAAGATATTTTAACCCTTTTCTAAATTTTAAAATACTGTATTCTCTAACTGAGAGATGACTGTTTTATTCTTAAGTATGGCATACGTTTAATTAAAAAAATTGTCCAATAGATTAGTGAAAATGGATTTATGTTAACAAGAAGTAAAGACCGATGTAGTGGGCGATAGCATATAGTTCCTGTTTTCGTGAAAATATAAACAGCAATTCTCTTAAAATAAAATGCAATTACATTGAAGGACTTTATAAGGAGCCACAGAATAGTAGTTTATTTATTATTCAAATAGCACATAACCGTCCAGTCTTTAAAATTTCATTTTTCCATACATTGATATAAAAGCACACAATTTGTAATATTTTTTTTAAATCTATATAGGTAATTTTCTACGCAGTGAATTTTTACGAGGCTGAATTTTCATTCATAATGTAATTCACTTAAATCATGCTTTCCTTACAGAAGAATACATGGAATACATATATCAAATAAAAATAATATCCTTAAAACGGTAGTTAGTTGGCTTAAGAAACAAAAATGATCCATTTATATAACTAATAACCATGGGGTAAAGCAATTTCATTGTCTTAGATTTGTCACTTGTATTTGACTAACTTGAACGTCACCGTTATAGTTTGTGATAAATTTATGATTTTAATGAAACCATTGCTTAAATAGCCGCCTTTTATGTTGCAGAAGTACATGCAACCATTTTTTTAATTTCATTTAACATATTTTTTTTTATGTTTAAAATGTATGTTTTTATGTTTATTTACACCAAAGAAAAAAATTTAAAACATACTATGTATGAATTTAAGCAGGATTAACATTATTTGGTCTAACATGAAGAACAAGCAATCCGAGAAATTAAAGCTCCAGGTAGTGAAACCCAGATAAATGAAATTCTATACTTCGAATGTTTAGATAAAACTTTTCCGAATGAATATTTAACATCAAATTATCCGCACTTATTTAAATAATGCTCGGATCCCATTTGAATTACTTGCATAGTATTTGCCTTTTTTCATAATCTTCACTTTTTATGTCCTTTTCTAAGTAGAAGGTCATTCTATATATTTTATTGTTTTTGAAGATAAACTTTGAAATACTAAGATTCTAAAGTATATTTTAATTAACACTTACATTTACACTTATTCTTTTCCCATTCTTTTATTTTTTTCTGCTGGCCATTAACAGAATGCAAATTATTTTAAGTTTAAATAGGGAGCGAATCTGTAGCTAAGAAAGTTTGTGGCAACCTTCCAGAAAACTGAAACTTCCACCTAGGTACCAAACTGAGTTTTACTGAGCAATTTTGTATTTGTCAGAGCACAAGGCTAGAAACCTCTGTAGCTGGAGCTAAGTTGCTGAGGCGTGAACACTCATCTTTCCTACTGTATATACTTAAATATTTAAAATTTTTGAAATTTTGCAAGTAGAAGGGACTAATTTTTGTTAAATTATAGTTTCATTGGAAACTAAAACTTTTAATAAAACTTTTAGTTAGATTAAGTTAGATTTTACTTCTTGCTTACGTTTCTAGAATTTAGATATCGAAATAAATGCGAAGACGAGAGTTCGGCTAACACAGAAATGTTAAACAAATGTAGTTTCATCATCATTGTCTATAATGTTTTTCTCATCTGGAAGCCAAGTTGTGGATACCATTTTTGAAAAATCTGAATTTCTTATAAACGAACTATTAATCGATCCAGATTGCACGTAATATAATGCTTTGAATTTTTTATCAGCTAAGAAATATTGAATTGATCGAAATGTATGATAATGCAAAGGAGCTAGGATAAAAGATAAGGAAACCTAACTTCCTGACTCTGCGTCCGTGAAGAATGAGACTACGTTTTGTCATAAACGTGCCAGGATTCCTCCTCTTTTAGCTATAGCAGGCAGTCTTCCAACGCTTAGGTGAGCGAAATGATCACAGTAGACATCGGAAGTTATTGTTTCATGAGGTCTGAAAAGGTTGTAATGAATTATAATTATTCATCTGCACTAGAACACAGTAAAATGAATGCTGTGCTCGTGAATGTCATGCTGTGCTGCTTATTTCAAATTTAAGTCACAAAATAAATAATTTTGTACTTTGCGAACGGAAATTTCGTAATTATCATCCTTAGAAATATTTATTTATATAAAGTATCTGACAGAAGTGTATAATGGTGTATATATCTAATAAGTATCTAAACAGAAGTTAAAAACAAATGGCAAAACGTTGCAGCTTATGGGTTCTGAGGGAAGAATCCATCATCAAGTTTTGTTTGTCTTTCCTTTTGTACGTAAATGATGGAAAATTGTTTCAGTAGCGGCCTTGGTAAACTTTTATATTCTTCGGATTTCATCCATGAGGATATTCTATAAGGATTTTCTTCAACGATAGCTCGAAAATGCGACTTTACGAACATATAACGTTCTTTTAGATCTCGTAGTGTTCAGTTAAAAAAACATTTCCACTTCGAGATATGAAAAGCTTCTTCTCACGTGTTCTCAAATTTATTGCTTTCAAAATTACTTCATAATACAGACTGTTGCAGTCTTTCCCATTCTTTCTTTACGGAATTCATATAGTATGCAAACTCGCATATTCTTCACATGACAGCTTAGTTGCTATTTTCAAATCACTATTCATAAACTGAATGTGCGTACTGAAGTTAGTTTTCTATGATTTAGTAGAATAATGTTATTCATTTGAATTAATGATCCAATGTATTCTTCTCATAACAAGTAATGCAAACTTCGGGTTTCTGAAAAGGATTTACTATTACTGTGAACGTTTTTCTTACAAAATGGTGCTTCATTTCCGAATTTTTAAGAAAGAATTACTACTAGTTCTCTTGAATACCTTTTGTGAAGACTAAAGTTAATATTTTTTTTCTTAGCGATGATCTTTTGCAACAAGTATTACTGTCCTTTTTTTAAATACTTTTTTAAATCGAATAAACCTTGATTTTATCCACTATTTTTAGTCATTAATAATACGTACATGGGAATAATGAACGCAAAACATGAGCTTAGACGATCGCAAAATTCTACTTTTAATAAATTTTAGAAGCATAAGAGTAAAGTACAGCTCTTGGACAGAAGACAGCACTCATTCATCAGTTTTAAATGAAAGAAACCATATGTTTCATTCATATATTGCTGGCATTAGTCTATTGACAGCATTTCTGAGTATTTATACATAGAGGAATTTGTATAATGTTTGTAAACGAGCACTGTTAAAGAGCTAAATTCAAGTATTTTACATATCTGGCATTTTAATTCTGGAAAACAATAAAATAAACCAGTGAAAATTCACTGCTAAAAATTTGTTTAATTATATATAACGAAAGGGGACGATTTTCATGAATGCCAATGATTTGCAAATTTCGGAGTGCCTATGGTTCAAAACTATTTACCTCCACATCAGAATTACTAAAAGTGAGCAGAAATTGGAAAAATTTGGCATAAGTGATTTACTTGATGCTCAATAGAGGGAGCCACAGGCTCGAGAAAGTTTAGGGATAGAGATGAGAATATAAAAACTTAAGTATCATAATTTTTTAGGTTTTTATAATTTTTTTGTATTTTATATTTTATACTTTTTTTTGGTTTTTATAATTTTTTATACACAGTACAAACACTAAAGCAAAAAGCGGATAGGAAAGAGTTTACGATTAATAGGCTCATTGGCATGTGACTTGTGTTGGAGAGTGCAAATAATTAATGGGATCGCGAGGAAAAAATTCTTAGGCAGATTTAAAATCTGCGGGAGATGTGATTCTTAAGTAAACAGATTGATAACTTTGCTTGAAGATCTTGATTGCAGTTGTGAAAGATGAAATAAGCAATTATATGGCAGCTCGCTGAAGAGACGTCCTTCCTTCGTGGCGCGGGGGCTGGAACTGAAGTTGACGACGACGACGACGAAGATCATATGCTTTGTAATAGTGTCAGAGCGCGAAGCGCTCTTTTACTATGTTTCATATTAAAAATATCAGGAGTTAGAGTTCGTTAATGAGCTGTCCGAGACTGGTGTTTGAGCATAGAATTGAGGTGAGCCGTTCTTCAACCGGCGAGGCGGTGGTGGCGGGGCCACACTAGTCTAGCAGTGACGTGAAAGGTAATGTAGTGCTTTTGTATAGTGGTAGCTGTAGTGACGGTGTCAGTATTAATGCCTGTGTTATGGGGCAAGTATATGTGCTGGGTACCTGTGTTTTTCAACAGGGATTGGAGTATATCGAAGGTTTGATATTTCTGGATTATGATGAAATTGGACTGATTGAAAGAAGTTGGTGGAGAGTTTGCGTATATATTCTGCAATGGTATTGATATTGAGATCTGTGTGAATGGTGTTATTTGGGATAAACCAAGGTGCATTTACAATTTCACGAAGCATTTTGTTTTGAAGAATTTGTAGTTTTTTGATGTGCATTTTTGCCGCTTGTCCGCATATAGGGCAGGCATAGAGTAGAGCAGGTCTGAGTATCATTTTGTAAAGTATGACTTTGTTGGATATGGAAAGTACACTGTGTCTGCCTAAGAGTGGCCGCATAGTGGCCGCTGTCATTTTAAATTTTTCTGCGACAGCACTGAAGTGTTGCCTAAAGGTGAGTTTGCTATCCAGAGTGATCCCTAGGTATTTCACCTCGGAGACCCATTCTATATCATCATCAAAAATTTGGGGTGGTGCTGGGGTGTAATTCGAGGTACCTTTACGAAAGATGATTGCTTTTGATTTATTAGTGTTGATTGCTATTCTCCAAAGTGTGAACCAGTGCTCGAGTGCTATGAGGTAATGCTGTAATTGAAGTCGAATGTGATTTGTATGTATTGCCCTCGTGAGAATGGCCGTATCATCGGCGAACAGTGCTAGTGTGATAGTGTCATCTTTGGGTATGTCATATGTATAGATATTATAGAGTAGGGGGGAAAGAACTGCTCCCTGGGGGACGCCAGCTTTGATGGGTCGTATGGAGGAGTGCGTATTGCGAATTTTGATGGTAAATGTGCGATTACTAAGATATGAAGCTATAAGTCGAATAAGATGATCTGGGAAGTCCAACTTGATAAGTTTGTAGATGAGTCCTTTATGCCATACTCTGTCAAATGCTTTTGACACGTCTAAGAAAATTGCTCCTGTTGGGATTTTGGCGTTGTAACCATCTGTAATGTAATTGATGACTCTTAGAAGCTGATGTGTAGTGCTGTGTGAATGACGAAAACCAAACTGTTCTGAGGGTGTGTAATGGCTGACTGGAATGTTTTTGTGAATGAAATACAAAATAATTTTTCCGTGATTTTAGATAGGCTGCTAAGCAGGCTTATTGGCCTGTAGTTCTGTGGAAATGTATTATTCTGTTTGGGTTTTGGGAATACTATGATAGATGCATTTTTCCAGGCTGATGGGAAATATGAATATTTGAAAATAGCATTGATGAGTTTAGTAATGTATGTAATTCCATTTATGGGGAGATTTTTTAATGCCTTATTTGGGGTCCTGTCTTGGCCAGAGGCTTTCTTATTTTTAAGTGCACTGATAAATTGTGCAACAAGTGTTGGTGTGGCAAGAAAGGTGAAATTTAGTGGAGCCGGAATGCCAAGATAGCTATCAACCACTGTGTTGACGTGATCAATATGATCATTGCCATAAGGGGTTGGATTTGGTGTAAAAGAGTCTTGAATGACATCTGCTATTGTGTTGGCTTTGTCAAGATCAGAGTAAACCATTCCCGACGGTCCATGTAAGGGGGGATTTGCTTATAAGAGTTTTTGAGTTTACGAGAGATGTCGTACAGTGAGTTATCTTCAGTGGATAGTGTATTTAGAAACTGTGTCCATTTGCTGCTTTTGTACTCCTTGATTGCTCTTTTTATACTGTTTTGGAGTGAATTTAGTCTGCGTTTGGCCTGAGGGTCTCGGGTGTTTTGCCAGAATTTGCGTACTCTATTTTTATGATAATCTGCTCCCTTATGTTGCGTGGAAGGGGTTGGAAACGTCTGTTGACATAGAATGTATTAGTAGCGTCATGAATGGCTGCTTTGATCTGATTGGTGAATTGTTCAATTTCCTTATCAATATCCTCTTTATTATTAATGAGGGGGTTGCCTGGGACTGTACTGGAAATAATATTAGTAAATTTGGGCCAGTTTGTAACACCAATTGAGCGTAGTAGTGAAGGAGGGCTAGCATTTGTAAAAATTTTCAGTAATACTGGATTGTGATCTGAAGAAAGTGCTGGGATTGAGGTAATTTCATGCTGGTATGGAAAATCCCTTGCGATGAAGAAATCAATAATTGTCGATCTGTTTAGGGAGAAATGCGTGGGTTCTTCTGGTGCTAGCAGTGAGTAATGATTTTGATTAATGAGATCAAAAAGTAAGTTGCCGTTTCTGTTTGCTCGTCCAGCTAGGATTCCAGCTAGGGTGCTTTGCATTATAGTCACCCCCTGCTATCGATTTGGGGTGTATAGTGATCAGGCTATTGAGTTCTGTAATGTTAAGGTGATTTGTGGGTGGTATGTAAATATTGGTAATTGCAAATGAGGTATTGTCAATTGTGATAATGACGTTGACGTTTTCAAAGCTGTTTGTGAGCACTGGCTTGTGGAAGTGTGAGATACTGCTTTTAACATACGTGATGACCCCGCCGCCTCGTCCTGAGAGTCTATCACATCTGTAGGCAAAGTAACTTGGAAAGAGGACCGTCCTGGCTGGCTTGAGATGAGTTTCCTGCACTAAAATTACATCCGGCTCGAGTTCTAATATGAGATCGCTTAATTCATCTTTTCTGAAGTAAAGTCCATTGGCATTCCAAGTGAGAATGCTGTAGTATCTGCTATTATTTGCTGCTGGAGTGTTAAATGTGACTAGTGATTTTTTCAATAATGTCCACTATTATTTCTATTTTGTCAAATATTGAAGTTTTTTGTTTGATTGTTTTTATTCCATTTTAGTGAAGTTGAGAGGGCGTGTCTTGCCCTTTTAGATGGTGGATAGATGCCGAACTCTCGGCCAATCACGGCCCTCGGTCTCTTCTGTGAGCTGCGAATAGCAGGATCGTATGCTGGCATCTGTTGAAGTGCTCGGTTATCAATCTGTTCAATTTTAAGGAATAAATTTTGACTATGTTTTTTGATAAGATAATCAACAGGTTTAATGTTAAGGTCCGAATGAATCACATCTGTACGGACGTACCAGGCTGCGTTTAGGGCCATACGTAAGGTTTTACTTTGAAAAGATTGAAGTTTTTTCACATGAGTTTTTGCAGCAGTACCCCAGATTGTACATGCATACATAAAGACAGGTCTTATAATTGATGTATAGAGAAGAATTTTGTTTTTAATTGACAGATGGCTCTTTCGAGCTAAAAAGGGGTAAAGTTGGGCTCTAGCACCTTTTGCTTTGTTGAGAACATTTTCAATGTGAAGGCGCCAGAGTAATTTTGAATCAAGTACAACTCCTAGGTACTTGTAAGAGTTTGACCAGGGAACATAGTCATCAAAGAATTTAATGTTAATGGAAGGGTACGGGAGGGGGCTACGTTTGAAGATCATAGCAGCACATTTAGCAACATTAATTTTTATTTTCCAAGTGATGAGCCAGTGCTCAAGGCTAGAGAGGTATCTCTGAATTGTTTGGACCAAGTTTTCAAGGCGTTTGTGTTGGGCTAGGATGGCCGTATCATCTGCATAAAGTGCAAGAGTGATACTAGGTGATTTTGGTATGTCATTTATGAAAATGTTGAACAAAATTGGGCCTAAAAGTGACCCTTGAGGGACGCCGCTTAGTATAGGACGGGGTGTCGAAATGGAAGAATTAACTCGTACAGAAAAAGATCTATTAGTAAGGTACGAATTAATTATATGAATTAAATGGGCCGAAACGTCAAGTCGTATGAGCTTGATAATAATTCCTATATGCCAAGTCCTATCAAATGCTTTGGCTATGTCAAGAAATAAAGCGTCAGTAAGCATTTTGTTACGAAACCCTTTGTGAATGAACTCCACTGTCCTCAGCAGCTGGTGCGTAGTGCAGTGTTTTGCTCGAAATCCAAATTGTTCATCAATCAGAACGTTGTGATTTCGGAGAAAATCATTCAGGCGTTTAAGTAACACAAATTCGTATATCTTTGATAACGAAGATAGGAGGCTGATAGGTCTATAATTTTGAGGATTTGAAAGGCTTTGGCCTGGTTTTGGAATAGGCACAATAAGTGCTTGTTTCCAGCTTTGAGGAAAATAGCAATGCTGTATCATAAAATTTATAAGCATTACTAGGAAAAATAGATAATTGGTGGGTAAATTTTTAATCATACGATTAGAAATAGAGTCCATACCAGGGGCTTTTTTGGGTTTGAGCTTGGTAATGTAATCACTTACCTCGCTCATGGATGTATATTGTATTTCTCTCGCGAAAGGCGAGGAGAGGAAGCGTTCAACATCTTGTGGGAAAGAATTTGCGCTGTTCGCAAAAATTCCTTCATTATGTGGTGTAAATTGAGTTTGAAGAGAATCCGCAATTAATTCGGATTTCTCAGCGTCTGTGTGAGCCACCACTGTGTCCGTAGCTAACGCAGAGAACACCATCTCATTTTTATTAGTTTCGTGAAATAGTGATTAGCATTCTTTTAACGATGTTTTCATTATACGTACAGCGTAAATGAAAACGTGCCGCATACCAGCTTGTAAAATAATGACTGTGATATTTGAATTCTCTCAACATTCTTTAACGAATGTTGTTGTAGATATTCTATATGATATGCGTTTTAATCATTTGTAGAATTTTTTCTTTAACAACAAACCTTTCTGTTACAAAGCTTTTAGCCTACTATTTCTCACAACTTTGAGCAATAAAATTCGTGTCGCTGGCCGGTATTCAATCATCATTCTTTCCAAATCATTATTAGCACCTTATTCACCAAAATTAGTTTTCTTTTCAGTTTTACGATAAGACTAAAACAAGCATTTAATTCGTACAAATAGTAAAGTAGTCAAGCAGTCATCAAACAGTAAAATTTTCTCTGCACGTAATAGAATTACACAGAGTTAATTTAAACTTTTTTCAAGGACCAAAACTTCAAATGAATTATGCTTGAATAAAAACAGTTTATATAAACTATAACTTTTGAAATTAAGTCCATAATATTGCTTCGGAAAATATAATATATGATAATATATAAGCTATTTTTAATCATTAAATATGAACACATTTAAATGCACAACATACAGATATTATATTTTTCATTCATAAAAATATTTTGATAATATTCTTTTATGCGTAAATAAGTAAAAATTCTGTATTCAAATATAAACTACTGTTCTGTGGCTCAATCAATTAGTATCTAATACTGTTCTAAGTTTGTAACATGTGCAATGATTTAGACTTGCACACTTTTGTAATATAATGAATTTTTGAAAGATTTCGCACAATATTTTCATTTCATGTGCTAAACAAATTTTAATTTTTGCATAGATGTTTCATAAGTTTTAATAGTTAAAAATGACTTGTATTTTCAATGAATATTTCTCAGAATGATTACTACCAACATTGACTTCAAACAAAATGATTACTGTCAAAGTTCTTATTGTTCTTATGTGCTATGTTACACAAAAAAAGCTTTTCAGACTTCAGACAGAGTTTCCAGACGCTAATTAGTTGATAATATAATAACTATATTTTCAAACTTGCAATAGTTCATATCTAATTTGCCATAAGAAAGATATGAAATGATTTTAACTAGAATTTCTTAACCATTTTGACCTCTCATCTTCTGGCAGATTTTGAGGTTATTATCTTCAAATTCCTATTCATAATCACTAATTTTATTCTTTTAATCACTAATAAAAGGTTCTTACATAAAGTGTATTAATATGCTCTCTAGTAGGATCGGATTATAACGATTTGCTTCTTTAAAAAAGGACAAACATATATATAAAACCAGGAAAAATAATTTTCATGTGTGTATCTCATTCAAAATGTTTCAAATTTGGGAATTAATTAATTATGCTTATCCTTATGTCAACAGAAAGTTTTCTTTTGTTGAATTATCACATTGAAATACTCTTTTCATAATAAATCCCATAAGCAGCCTTTTTAATGAAAGGCATACAAAATGCTTTAAATGTTTTCCTTGTAGATTGGGAACCTTTTCAGAAACCATGGATGCTTTTAATGAATGTAAATTACCATTAAAATCTCTTCGTTTAACATAATTATTTTTAAGTTATTTAGTCGATTTCAAGGAGTTTCTTAAGAAATAACATCAGAACTACTGAAGGAAATAAATCGCTTTCAAAGAAATTATTCCTTTGAGTCATAAAATATATCTTCTTTTAAAGAAATTTGAATATTGATCTTCCTAAAAAGCTTGTTCTCTTGCGTAAAGACTTTAGCTAAATAACGGCTTTTTGAATATAAAATAAGAATTCTTGAATTTCCTTTAAATAAAACGCGAAGAAGTAAATCCTTCAATCATTTTGTTTGAAGTTATTGGAGGATTAGGAATCCTTTGACATATATCTTACTAGATAAATATCATTAAAGAAAACTCCGTAGAAAATAATTATTTTGTGAAGTAATTCTTACTTCTCCTTTTGTGAAGTATTTTCTTAAACGTTATCTGACGTTTTCATGCGAAAATATTGTGCCGTTGTTATTTTTCCACTAATAAAAGCTATTTGTATTAAACAGTGCACTCAATTGGAGTAAGAATTAGTGTATTAAGAATATTTCTGTTTTAGCAAACACAACGAGTTACATCAAGTGCTGACGTTTACAAATATGAAAATGTTTCTAAATGTTCTGTCCTTTAGAAAACGTTGATATATTTCAGTGTATGTGAATGTATATGAATGTATGTGTATATACATATATGTATATATTCTATCAATAATAAAATGTTAACCAGAGAAATTTATCTCTGTTTTGTTTATTTTAACAATGTTAATATTACTGCTTTGATGGAATACTAAACATTGGGCTTATAGTAATATATTTTTAGATATGTATTTTTGATTTTAACTAAAATTAATAAGATTCAGAGCATAAAATATTAAGTCATTTCAATCAAAATCAGTAGCCGTTATTTCCAGTGACCAGCTGGCTAATCGAAGCTAATGGGCTCTGTTTCTGTTCCAGGACATTTTTGTCTTACAGTATCCTCTTAGAATGGAAATTCTTAAATATTCATCAGTCTGAGTGTCTTCTCGAAAGATTAGTAAATGAGCCGGGTTTCAGTTTCCCATGTACTTAACGTACTACATTTCTCCCTATTTCGACTGCTTCAATCCTCTTATTCTCACGAAATGCTTGCAATAATAACAAATTTTCAATATTCTAGGCTTCAAACTTCATACTTCTTTTTTATACTGATGTATTGCGTTATTTGCGGCTTCGTGCATTAATCTAAAGTAACGTCTCTCTGTTTATCGGTCTTCATCATGTCTAACTCCATCAAAAGCTGCAGCGAAATCAACTTTTGTTTTTAGAAAATTAGACATATAATTGTGATGTTTTTATCGACTAAGGTTCAGCAAGATTTTTTTTCATTTATTGCATGCTCCGTCATTAGACACTATACGGAAAGCATGGAGGTAGGAAAGGAAGGAGGGGCCAATCGACACTAGAAGTGAAGCACTGCTTTGAAGCTTGGGTCACCAGATGGGGTGTTCATTGTTTACATTCAGAAGCTCGCTTGACAAGATTCTGATAGTATTTCGACACACGACAGTTCCATACAAATCGAAAAAGGGACACTTTCGCAGGAAAGAAACATTCATAGTGTGATGGATAATAGCAATTTGTATAGTTTAGTGATATTTACGCAAAAATAACATCTTGGTTATTTTTCGATAACTAACAACAGCGATTTTGATTATGAATTTTTTTTATAAAATTCTAAGCTGTTGAACTACAAAAATATAGATTTTAAGAAAAATGCTATGCTTAAAGAATGAAAAATACCTTACGGTACATTTAAAATTGTATACGTCTTTCGATACCCTTGATAGAGTATTCGCTACTTTTATTTTATTTTCAAAGAGCCAAAATGTTTTAAATAAAACAAATTTTTTTCACATCCATATATTATTGTTGCATATTATTGCAAAAACCATGTATCTGCCTTTGACAAAATACATAAATATTCATTAAATTATTTATAAATGTATTTGAAATGAAGAATTTATTCACTTATAAACAACTGTGAAGAAATCTAATTATTAAATGTATCAAATTTATAATGATTATAAATGTTATCTAAATATATAATAACCTTAATATTGAATTGTAAACGTAAACTGAAATACTGTTGACAAACACGTTATAAAACTATTTAAGCAAGAATTGTTCGTATTGGAAAGCAATCTGTTAAAAGGTATTGTAAAGCAAATGCTAAGAGATGCGCACTTAAGAACGTAATAAAGAGTTTTGGAATATGTATTGTTGAAATGAAGGGTAAAAAAAATCTGATAAGTACAATTAAAAGAATTATTCTCCTTACATTTTATAATAATTCAGTTACAAGTTTTAAATAATACTTTAAAAAAAAAACTTATTTTATTCCCTTTCAGAAATGTTCAGAGAAAGTCAAGTACTATTTAAAGCATTTCGCTAATTCCTAATAATTCTCTAATTTAAAATGAACCGAATAGAGCATTAATTATAAATTGACTTACATTTTTCAATTTAAAAGATTCCTCAGAAGCCAAAAAATCATGTCATATTTAAGAAAGTATTTTAGGAAGAAGCTCTATAAATAGAAAAGAAATAATGCATAATTTTAATATTAATAATACAATAAACTTTGATCTTAATTTTTGTACCTTAACCGAATAAAATCGAATTACCTTAATTTTTTTTTCTAATGTAATTAACGAAAACTTGTGAAAATATTTCATTCAAATTAAACCATTCTGAGAAAACTGTCCTGTGAAAAGTATAGCATTTAATTCCGTTCAGAATGAAATGTTGTTTAAAAATATGTTATTTTCACATACTTAGGACTAAAAGTGTTGTAGAAAAAGAAAATATATACATTTATATGTATATTTACGACGTAATTATAAAATATTTACATCCGAACGCGTCAAAACCCATTGAACTTAATGGTAAATGACCCAATGTTCGCCGGTGCTTCAGAGCAGGGTACGGGAGAAACTTGTTTAGGGCTACTCCATCTTACTTCCTACCTCCAAGACGGAAAGGAAGGGATGCCTGTGGAGGCCTTTCTTAAGGGAAACTAACCATGTTACACATAAGAAAAAAGCTCACATAGTCTGCCCTTTCTCCGAGATTTTAACCCGAACCTAACGACAAGGCTTTTGCCTTTCGGCCAATGGTGGGGCTAAGTTTAGCAAGACTTAATTTTAGTTTTAATTAACAATCTGATTTTTAGTTGACTTAGGGGGAAAAGTTACGAGTAGTACATTTCTTAAGTGAGACTTTTACAAATTAGAGCATTCTGCTGACCACCTTATTCTCGTAACTTTTTTAGCATATGTTACTAGCATTGTACTTATTTTAAAATAAAATTATTAAAATTATTTTAATACAGGTAATAGATAACAGAAAAAAATATATTTGTTTTTAATAATAATCCAAGACTAATAGAATTCAGTTAAAATGTTCCATGTAAAATGACACAGCTCTGGACTCCAGCTATTGTGTGATTCAGCTATGTGTTCAGCTATTGGGGGATTCAACTATTGTGTGATATGCGCAGTTAATTAGAATTTTTTTTTTCTCTTTTGAAAATCAGGAGGACACCAAGGGACCATTTGTGGTTCGCGGACCTCTGTATTAGAGGATAAAATCATCAAAGTTAGTAAAAATTATTAAATGAAGTATTTGTTTGATGTGTAATTATTCTACTAAGTTACAGATTTTACAAAATAAATAAATTAGAGTTATCTGAATTGGCTTCTACATTTTCATGCAATTTCCTCCGGCGGGGGATCACTTTATTTAAGATTTAACTTTATTGTGAAGCTTCCTTCCCCATCTGAATCAGTATGAAACAGAATTTCTATAGTATGCTCAACTGTGAATGAAAATTAGCTTGTTCTTTAATAATAAGTTTTTTAGTGTGTGTTCTAATTTCATTCTTGAGTTAGATTGTAAAAATCTAAGTAAGAATTTTTTTTATCCTAATGAGAAGAGTCTCCATGTAGCTTAAAGAGGAGATTTTCTATTTTTTTTTTTTTTTTTTTTTTTTTTTTTTTTTTTTTTTAATTACTAGGAAAGGCATTTTACTATTTACTAAAACCCCAAGACTAATTTCAACAAAATCTAAAAGTCAGATCCGAACGCTAAACGCTTCTTAAATTGAGCAATGTGTTTTAAGCATGATCGAAGGATCCGGTTAAGCATCCTGATAAGCGATGCCTGCCATACAAGCTTAAGCCCACATGGGTCCAGGCCAAGAGACTAAAATTTTAAGGATTCAATAATTATTCTGTACTTTCTTACAGTCTTTACTTTTTTCTTCTCCTCTATTAGAAACTGAGGCGTTCGGGATAAAAAGAAAGACTGAACTTGGGGTTGCCTACTGTTTTAAGGCAAAGCTACTTTATTATAAGGTTTACTCTTTTCGACCAAGGT
Source organism: Stegodyphus dumicola (assembly GCF_044657685.1). Classification (NCBI taxonomy): domain Eukaryota; kingdom Metazoa; phylum Arthropoda; class Arachnida; order Araneae; family Eresidae; genus Stegodyphus; species Stegodyphus dumicola. The sequence continues at coordinate 87,929,645 of NC_140776.1, read as the reverse complement.
CAGCCAGCTTGGTGACGTCAACGTCCTTGACTTCTGAACACCCAATTCCTATTAGGTACGAATGCGTTGTGTATGTGGAAGAAAGAAAACTGGAATGATAAAATTGCTGAACTCGAACTGGATTGCGACTCTTTCTGGCGTTTCACAAAAAAGCTTAAGCGCACACCCCAATGTGACAGACCAGTAGTGACGAATCACTGAAAGTCACTGCCTACTCAGACATTGATAAATGTCAGGCTTTACCAATCACTTTAAAGCGCAATCTACTCTTAATTTGACACCCTACAATACCCAGTTTGTTCAGCATGTAAACAATGAGGTTAATGAATGGCTAAAAGATTCCCACTGCTCTCAATGCAAGTGGGCTCACCACTCCGAACGAAGTTACTGAGATCATTAATTAAATCGCAAGAAGTCCCAGGGCAATGGTGGGGTTACCAACCTCAGGATTAGAAACTTACCCAGATGTGCTATCACCAGGCTCACTGGAATTTTTAATGCTTGCATCATCTTATGTTACTTTCCAGAAATATGCCAAGATATTCTTGCTTCCAAAGCCTGCAAAAGATATTACTAAAGCTGAGAATCATTGGTCTATAAGTATATTTCTAACCTTTCCAAAATCTTTGAGGGAATAATTTTGAACAAGTTTCACCCGTACTTCCAATTATTGGCCGTTCAGCAGTATGGATTTAGGAGTGAACTGTCCACCGCAAAACAACTCATCAGATTAGCAGAATTCATTGGCTCGGCCTTACATTACAAAAGCTGCACTGCATTACTCACGCTGGATGTGGCCAAAACGTTTGACTGAGTCTGACATGAGGGTTTGATCTATAAGCTCATAAAAATGAACTTGGCTAGAGAATTGATCCTGCTCACTAACTCATATATTGCCAACAGATACTTTACAATGAGCTGCAGACAGAGCCACTCAGGATACAAGGCTATTTCGGCTGGAGTCCCCCAGGGGTCTGTTTAGGACCTATTCTCTAACTGTTCTACGCAGCAGACTTCTCACAGACCAAACTTAATAGGAATACATTAATGGCCTGTTACGCGCAATACCGCGGTAGCAGTCAAGTCTATTAATCTAAACAGGGCCATTAGTTTCCTTCAAGATATTGTATTAGATATCTAAGACTGGTGTTACAACTGGAGAATCTCCATAAACGCTGCTAAGTCGCGACTACTACTAGTACGCAGAAAGAAGTTGAAAATTACGGTTCAGCCACTCTATCTTTTCGGACAAAGAGTTCCACAAGTTGACAAGGCCAAATATTTGGGCATGTATATTAATCAGCGACTCATGTGGAGCACGTACATTAACTATGTCTCAAACAAGACGAAAGTTGTAGCCCAACAGCTAAATATTCTTCTTGGAAGGTGTTCAAATCTGGACCTACGCAGAAAAAGACAGATTTATATTTCGATACTGAAGCCGATCATGTGCTATGCCTGTCCCGTTTGGACGACAGCTAAAAGCCCTGATTTACATAAACTGGAGGTTACGCAAAACAAGACATTGCGTGCTATTACTGATGCTCATTTTTACATCAGAAGTCAATTATTGCACGAAGTATCTGCACAAGCTCAGTAGTAAATTTTATGATAAAGGATTAAAATGCACAGCAAGAGAGTTCAACGCTGCTCTGAATTATATTTGTATCCCCGAAGATGTCAACCTCAGACCATTTACAGCACATAGAATAAAAGACCACAATATCGTTACCTAGTCACATACACATTTGTAAATTTCATTGTAAATATCATTTATTTACTTTTTTCTACCTTCATTTTGTTGTGTTTACTACAATACTTCTTACTGATATTGTTACTCTTATGTAATTGTACATATGTATTTTATCTTTCGATTCATTTTATAGCTCACTTGTCTGCTAAGGGTATGTTATGTGTTTCTAATGATAGGACTTTTCTCTGCATGGCCGATGAGCCGTCTTTACTTCCTTACTCCGATTTTTTGGCTGGGATTTAATTGATAGTTAACAATCTGATCGTCTGGGGGATCAGATAAATAGAGCTTATAAAATTCATCAGACTATATAAGCATAAGCATATCGCATTTAAGCATATGTGATTCTCTAGTCAGCTAACGAACTGACTTTGATTGACACTTGTGACCCGGTGATATCCCCATGTCGAACACGAGCGTCGGTTAAAACACAATCTTGTCTCTCTTAGATCGTTAATCTTACTGATACAATGAGCCTATGACGCACTGAGTGATTTTGCTCGTAAATCTGGAGGTAATGCTGGAGGCCTTTGGTAGTGTAAAAAGGGAAGTGCAAGACGCGCCGCCTTAGGCGTGGTGTAGAAAGCTGAACACTGAGTGAAAGAAGATATTCACTTGCTGATATAATATCATATATCTTGCTGATACAACCAGCGTATGACGCACTAAGTGTTTTTACTCGTAAATCTGGAAGGAATGCCGATGGCCCTTGGTAGTGTAAAAAGGGAAGTGCAAAACGCGCCGCCGTAAGCGTGGTGTAGAAAGCTGAACACTGAGGGAGTGAAGATGTTCACTGAATGAAGGTTAAAAACAAGTTCCTAAAATAAAGAAAACAAAATAAATAAAGTGAGATTCTGAAAAACAGTTAGGTGAGGAGGAAAATTACAATTTGGCACTATGATGTATCATTCTTGACCTCTTGACAATACAGTAAATTATCGGAATATAATTAGAAATTGCAGCGATTACATCATAAATGGATGTGAACATATAATCAAAGGAGTGATGCAAAAACATTAAAATATAATCAGGAATGTTTTTAATTTGTCGCTGCTCCCGTCAAAAACAGAATTTCTAACACTGACCTTGGTTAAAAGCATGTCCTGCTTGCGCAGGTATATGTGCAGGGACAGTAATATGGTACACCAGAATTTTATTATTGACATAGGTATAGTACAGGTATAGTCCCGCGGCACTAACGATATATGTATAGTACAGGTATAATTCCACCGCACGCCGAACTAACTCGCCAGAAAGCCCTGCTTGCAGATGTACAGGTAGAAACTGCAGATGTACAGGTACAACATTTTTGTAGTGAGACAGGTGATTGAGGCAAAGAATCTCTTTAGAAATTCTTTGATTGAGGTACTGCTGAACCTAGCTAATTGTTAAGCTTCCGTCCCGATTTTGGTGTAGAAAACTGCTTTGGGAGAAGCGGTCTCAAGGTTTCCCACCTCTCTTGGCTATTATAGTGGTTAGCAGGGTGCCATTTAACTTTTACGTTTCTTGAAAAAGTTAAGGTCAGTAATGAGCCCTGATGGCATTTACGTCGCTAACAACTATACCCACTGAACGACACCCTGAATGCACAGTATTTCTTCAATGCAATTCATTTCTCGTTTTACTTATTTTAACAATATTGTCACATTTAACAAAAATTTATCTATCCAGATTATTGGAAAAAATATTTGTGTGATTCGCTGGTTAATTCCTCCCTTAAAAAGAAAAACAGCACCATTTCACTCGCCCTATGTCTATGGAATTCACTTTAAAGCGGATATTCTCCAGTACTTCTGAGATCTTTTTATTCTCTTCAGGTGATTCAAATTTTTCGGTTATAAAGAAGAGTTTTAAATGCTTATAAATTGCTATTGCTGAAATTTTCTGTTAGGAATTCCTATTGTAATTTAATGCTAACAAACTTTGAACGAATAATTTAGTGTGTGTGCTATTTAATTTTAAGTGGCTTAAAAGAGAATTTGACTGCTTTTATTTTTTCTGAGAAAGCTGAGGACCCGATAGACTTCTTTTGGGATAGAGAAGATATTGGATTATATCTATATTTGTAAATAATTCCTAATCAAAGTTGTGTTATAAATTTTCGGTCAAGTCTGCAGATGCATTTTGTCCATACTCATTTTAGATGTAATATAGATTATGAAGCTCCTGGTATAATTACATGCAGGCAATTGCAAGATAATTACCATCTATCAATCGTATATAAATTTGTAGGAAATATAAATTAGAGCAAAATAAAAGAAAAATTACGTTTCTTGAGCTCTTTTTGCAATGCTTTAATTTTTATGCTATTCTCTTTAAAATAGCGTTCATGAATAAATTTTACTTCAGAATAAAATAATATTTATTCAAAAATAAAATAATACTAGCATAAACTTAGAAAAACGTTTATAAATATTATATTAGAGGATAAAAAAAGTTAAGTTAATAAAAATATTATTTGCTTGAGAGTTTGTTTAATATCTAAGCATTCGATCGAGCCATATTTTTTATAATAAAGAAATTTAAAATTTTATTATAGTTCTAGACATTTTCATCCTGTCATGCAATTTGCCATTCGCAAACTGACATCAGTGAGATTCAGTCTGATGACTTTGTTAAAGTAACTTCATGCGCCATTAGATAATCTTCGTTTGCGATCGAGAGAAGTATCAAATAATGGGAATATTTCTTAGAAGTTCTACTTAATTTTTTCTCTTACTCTTAGGAAATTTTCATTCCCTTTCATCGTTATATCTCGATGAAGGCTGAAAATTACATGACGACCCTCTTTTCATGCATACTTTTACTTTTACTAAGTCCTCTGTATTTATGCAAAATTTAAGAAAATTGACGAAGTTAATGAAATAAAGATCTTTGCTTCTTTTGAGCATCAAGATGCTGGACGCGTAATAGGACTCTAATTGATGAATAAAGTCATTTACCATTTAGTTTCCATTTTCTTATGAAACTTTTGAAGAATTTCAAAACTATTCTTGAAGTAATTTTTATTTTCTTGATGTTACCATATAAGGTATTTCTCCCTTCTTCTTTGCGTACCTTCGCGGTGTAGTTGTCTGCATGCTCCGCGCGTATTCTAGAGGTCCGTGGTTCAATTTCCGGCGAGTACATTGCTCATTTTTCAAGTCTTCGGCTTCCAAAAAAATCCTAATGTCTCTACAACCATATTCACAACCATGTGTTAAAACCACATGGGAAAGATAAAATAAGGAAATGGATTGAATATCAAAATAAAGAAGAGTAGAATTTTTTTCTATTCAGTTATCCTTCGCTAGGCATTTCGCCCAATGACCAGAACTCTTGAAAATTGATGTATATAACTGAGAAAGAGGCAAAAATGGCAGACATATGGTTGGGAGACTACTGTTTGCAAGAAAGTGTACCACAACTCCCTAGCTAAAGAAAAATAAGATTTACCAAATTTTTGTATACCGAATCCAAGCTCAGCTGAACCAAAATTCAAAGCTGCTCATAAAAATTACTTTTATATTTTAAATTGTTTTGAAAATTGCCAATAAACTTGATTCCATTACGATTATTAACGAATAAAATTAAATTTTTCAGTTTTTATTTTCTTTAAAGCTTCTTGGGTCTCAACTTTTTCTTTCTCAATATGCCTTTTATCAAAAAGAAAGATACCGCCTTATTCTGAAGTTTATATAATTATGTACTTTTAGTCAACTTAATATATGAAATATGTCTGAACATGAATGCCTGAATTTTACAAGTCTTTGGAAAAGTATTAAAAGTCCCTCATAACAGCTTTACATGAATTTAACAGCAATAAGCCCTTCGCACTAATTCTTTCATTGACAACTCAGCCGCCTTTCTAACTATGCAGCAATTTTAATTATCTAAGTGGAGTCGGGATTAAAACTATTGTTTCGCAAATTCCATTTGCTGAAAGCAATAAGTACTTGCATCGTAATTTAATCTGAAGGTTCTTTAAGCTCCAGGACATAACTTTCTAATTCATCTCTCTTATAACATAAGATTCTAATTAAAGTTTTTTTTACAACATTTTATTACACGTAGTGTTCAAATTACGTAATTTCATAGTCAAGTTCTGAAGAATGTGACTCATACTGATAAGAACTTTCAGTTTGTTTTCGATGAAAAGTGAAAGTTATGACTTTAGAGAAGAGTTAATTATATTTCATTGCTTAAATAGAAACTGTTGTACATTTTTAGTGGAAAGAAAAGTATCACTTTTCTGAAAGAAGAAAAATATGTAGAAAGAATAGAAAGAAAAGGCAAAAAGAAAAAAAATGGAAGGAACATGCCATTGCACATTCCACTTTTACACTTTTAATATTTAGACATATCATTATTTTGCACAGTGTTGCAAAGACTCAACCTCGGATTAACTTTAGGTTTATGTAAAAATAATGCATTTCGAAGAAGCCCTTTTATTTCTTTCAGGAAAAAATATTAGAACTAAAATAAATGTATGTGAATAGATATTTAGGCGTAGAACATGAATGCATTTCTCCTCCCCTCCCCCTTACAGAAAAGAAAGCTCTATGCAAATTTTCACTGAGGTACTGCATAAGGTCAAACGATAGAAGAATTGCGCATAATTTAAAATTTCAATTGAAATGTTTCTATTTCATCATTTTATTGTCATTTTTAATTAACTTGATTGAGTAATTTACAGACAGAAGACTTACATTCTGAATTACAAATTCCGCTTTTTTTTTCCGCATTTTTACGATTTTTTTTTTTTTAATTCTTTTTTTAGTTCTCTACAACTGAACTTTACAACTCAAAGATCAGTGAAAAGATTTTTGAAACATAATTCTATTCAGAATTTGGATTACTGTGAAATAACATTTAAAAACGTAAATCTGCTTCAGAAACCCCAGTTGATTACCAAAAATACCCTATGTCATTCTGATGAAGAGATGCTGTTGTCAGGTGAAGTAAAAGCGATTTTGCTGCTCGTTTATGTTAGTTCCATCATGCAAACGATAATTGGTTGGTTTTAGTTGTATGGTTATTCAAATACGGCAAAGCACGCAAAGGCTACCTGACTAAGGGTAAGGAAAACTTTTTGGAAGATCTTTGCAAGTAAAATTGGATCGTATTCACTTTATACATGGGGAAAACTACGAAAACCAATCATGCAGGCCTGGATGTCAGACTCTCAATATTCAGCAATTTTAACTACTCAACTACTAGTATGGCTGCTAGTAAAAACGCAAATCGAACTCCCAGCACTCAGCGGTCTTAACCAGTCGGCCACTGGTAGGACTGCAAGCGATGGGCCAAGATGTAATTGAAACTAGATAGCCATCACAGAAAGAAAAGCTCTTTTCTCTTATTCTAAACAATGAAGATAATATTAGCGAAGAACTGAAACACAGTACAATAAAAGATGTGATTTATATGTGCAACCAAGCCTCGGATTTTGTGGAAGGAAAGGCAATTTCTCCCTCTTCGTATAAAATTTCAGTAAGAAATTAAGAAGGCAGAGCAACACAAACAACCCGATAACTGACAACGAATTCGTAGGTATGTTTTTAAATACCAAAGAATGCGAAGACATCGCTCAAGATCATGTTTAGGAATGGATAGATGCAGAAAGTCATGAAGTAAGTTTTCAAATTTTGAGCGACAAAGAAATCATTTCCGCTATAGATCCTGAGGTCAACAAAAGTTTCTTGACACTTAGACAAAGATGAAACAGAAACAAACAACGTGAAAATTAACAATGCTAAGAGCGCTGAAGCTTTTCAGTAGTTACAGCAGGGTCCTAAATTTCTGCTATGAATCCTTTTGCTGATCAAACTCTGGGGTATTCGTATGGCGACTTATAAAGTTACAGAATATGACCAAAAAAGGCTAACAGATTTTTTAGAGGAGGAAGGAATAACATATTTTTAAAATTTGATGAAATTTTAAATTTGGTATAAGTTTTTAATTGGGTTTGTTTATTTCAGTTTTTCATGCATATTTCCATGATTTATTTCGTAGCTATGCAAAATTTTATTTCGTGACAAAAATTTGATTTGTTTAACTAAATGAAGCAAATCTTACTAATAAAAAAAGGAGTTTGTTGGAATATTAATAGTAATAATTGTGCACTTTACTTTTAGAATTTTAAACAAACAATTTCAAAAAAAAAACTTGTCGAAAGAAAAATTGGCAGGATTTCTAATACAGTCTCCGTTACATAAGTTTTCACTTATCCAATGTGATTACGATTGCAGTTGCTCCGGATAATAAAGGCTGCACGATACTACTACAATGTCAAAAGCCGAAATATCAGAGATAATATAGTTCCACCAAGACTGTCGAGAAAAGCAGGAAATATTATTCCATACTCCAGCTGATAATTTCCAGATATATTTTTATATTCGTAGAAAACGGAACCTGATCATCATAAAAAAAAAAAAAAAAAAAAAAAAAAAGCGTAGTTACAGACCCTGTGGAGGTGAGCCACTCGTTTCGATGAAACTACAGGTAGCAAAGCGATTACAAGCGCTTCGCCAATCACTAAAACCCTGAGCGAATATATTCTTGTACTAAATTCTCAGCTCAACAGAGCCGACGGTGAGATTCCAGCATAAGGGCTAATTGTAAGAGGGTTAAATAGTAATTACGCTGTGGTTTTAAATTTTTTTTTTTATCAAACTTTTCACTGAACATGATTCTTATAACTGGCACCACAGAAATATAAGAACAGTCAATGCTACGAGGAAACGGGTAGTCAGAGTTTGTGTGCACGTGCTCCATCTTAGCTAATAAATGGAAAAAATACTTCACAAATTTTAATTTAAGGTAAGTTACATTATCTTTTTCAAAAATGGTTTTACCTGCTTATTTTGCCTATGTAATCAGTTTTAAAATGATGCCTTAATTTTTTTTACTAATAGTAATATTTTTAATATACGATTATAAATAAAAATGTCCGAAAACATACAATGAAGCAAGTTTTAAGACATTCAACTTGCCCCGAGATCTTGATTCGTGCAGTTACGCTTTCTTTTTTAAGTGTCAATATGCAGATTACTTTATTCTATTTAGTTCTTTTCCCAAACTAGAAAAATCGATTTTTCATTTTCAAACATTAGACTTCTCTTTAAGTCTTCACCTCGGAAAGGCCGACGCAAAAGAAAATCTAACGTTCTAACTGATGCACCCAAAACAGAAGTATCGAAAAAAATATGAAGAGGTGATTAATTAATAAGAAAAGAAAGGAAATGTAATAATTTTTTTAAATCCCTAAAGAAAATAAAGAGATAAAATGGGAAAGAAGAAGATTTTGAATTCAGATACAAATTCTGAAACTGAAAAGTTAACTACTTAACTTGCGGAGATGCCTACAGCGATTCTGATGAAAAAGGACGGATGCAATGGTTAACTTGCTAAATGCAGGTACGCGTTAAATTTGGGAAAGGAAACAAACTATTATTTGCTTTTGTTAACTGGAGTTCTGATACAGACTGGCTTTTGTGCTGATTGGTTAAGTAATTTTACTTTGTTTTGCTCTAAACCACTTGGTATCATACATTGTCACTATACCAATTAATAATAATCACCAAATATTTTTTAAATATTCTCGCTTTCATTGTTACTATTTGTCCCAGATCTGTTACAATTTACCCCAAGGGCAGATCAAATTGTCACAGAGAATAACCTTCATAAAATACTTCTTTAGCTAAAATTAACAAAATTGTCAGGTGTTAGCTTTGTGCATATGATGAACGAATATAAACATCGTTAGATTTCCTTTGGCGTCGGCCTCTTTTAGACTGTTTCCGAGGTGAAGACTTAAGGAGAGGTCTAATGTTTAAAGATGAAAAATCTATTTTTAAAGTATCCTATAAAAAAACAGCAGTTGTAATCAAGGAATCGTAAATGCATTTCAAAATGTAAACATTTTTCCAAAAATTTTCACAAGTAGCCCCTAGCTCCACTACTAAAATTTTTCTCGAAAATCTCGATATCCACCAACTGCGAATACTTTTGTTCTATTTCTATAGTGCTGAAGGCTTGGACAGTGTGCTAAGTCTGACAGCAGGCATTTCGCAAGACATCTTCATTTGGGTGAGCGAATGGTATTTTCGAAAGGCAATTCGAAAGACAAAGTTAAATTAAATTAAGATAATACACGGACAGTGACATATTGGCTGGTTCTGTCAGTAATCATCTGAAACTTTCACTCAAAGATTAAATGCAGGTGTCGTTACATCTATATATTTTTAGTTAAGGACAAGATATAAACTTATTAAATGCGTGAAGAAAACACAAGAAGCAGTAATAATAAAAAATATTTAAAAAATCTGAAATCTTTCAGATTTTATACTACGCACAAAACGCCGTTTTTTTAACCTTTTATATGTTACCTTTATTTATTAAATATCACGTTCTTCGCCCTTAAACAGCATAAAATTCAATTCAACAGCAATATCGCAAAACATTTCAAAACAATATGTTTTTAGAATTTCCTATAGACAGTCTCGCGTGATGGAGGTAAGAATGTTTTTTTTCCGTACAGTGCTGCTATTGTTTGCTTTGAAATTATTGAATTTGTTAATCAAAAATTCATTAAAATTTTACAAAATATGAAATACATAATAAAACAAATTCGAAATTAAAAATTCGGGCTTCCACATGCCCAAGTTCAGGTGGAGGATTACGTTACTCAAAATTTCATGGTTATAGATACTGTCATTTTTCCACAGTGCCAGAAACATACATACATGCAGATTCTTCATTATTGAACTTTTTTTTTCCTAGAACCGTTCTAGAACATACGCCTAAAAATATTGATGTAATTAGAGAAATATAAATTTACAGATGTAAAGTAATGAAGTAATATTTCTAAAACACATCCTAAAAAATCCAAGTATTCGAACTCAGCGTTCCCGCAACGCAACAAACTTCAGCAATGAGCCACTTCCTCCGTTCCGAAGTTTGTTATGACTAGAAGTCGTGACGTCACAAGAATTTTTCAAACCGCACAGTTACGCTTCAAGTAGAGCCGGTGTTGACCTAACACAAATGCCAACAGTTCGAAACTTCTCATCCACCCATTAAATGGATCTAACTGAGCACGCTCAGACACTGGAGCCTCAGCCACTGCCATCAGCGTAACGATCAGTCACATCAACTGAACTTGTAACCAAAGAATTTGAATTGAGAGAAGTAAAGCTTCAACGCCACGGAGACAAATTCAGTCTAAAATGTGAAGGCGTAAAACACAGACCTTGAAATTCATCCCCGACTGCGATCCAAAACCGCCGGCAATATCTGAGAACTGTCAGAGCACTATATTGAATGGTTTAAAAAAGTGAATTCTTTAGCTAAAACTTATAATTCTTATTTCTTTAATCTTATAAATATGTTTAAGTTGCCGACTTTAATTTCGTTAAAAATTCATTTCATCACATAAGAAGGTAATGAAAAAATCGTTAGTAATGAGCAACTGAATTAGAAACTCTCATTGGAACATCTTTTTAAAAATTTATAACCCAGATTAAAATCAGGAACATTTGAAAGTAGTATGAAGTTTTCCTATGCAATGCAGATTGTCTGCCTTACTTTTAAGAACCAATGGCTGCCCAAAATTTCTAAAAACCAAACTTCATCAAATCCCTCAAATTTTAACATAATAATGACGCTAACCACAAAATGGACTATCCTAAAAACCTCCTCTGGAAAGAACAAAATAACATCTAACAGAAGCAATTTCAAATTAACTGTTAAATTAAAACCTAAATCTTACTCCGAAACATTTAAAACACTAAGCCTAATAAAAATGTTTTCGAATTCTCTTGCACAATGAAAGAGCTCGAAAACATCTTTGGAAGTATTAACTTGTCCTTATTAATAATTTGCTGTAATTCTACCTATGACTTAGTTTGCTTACATTTGCGACGCTCCGGCAGCTGAGAAGTAAGACTAGGTTGCTTCGCTGTTAATCTAAAACCAAGAAGCTAAGGACGCAGTCAATATTTGGGAAGGTGACCACTGCAAAGGGTTAAGTTTCGCAATTTTTAAATTAGTAATAAATGTTACATCTATGAGTTTATTTATGGAAACATATAACCAGACACATTTAAAATGAAAGCATAATTTAAACTAATATTACATTAGAAATATTAATATAATAGTAATCATATATTAAATATGTAAGTGCGAAAATGATTAATTGAAAATTGAAAAGTTTTTCTGTAAAATAAAAAACCTCGTACGCAAAGTAAATTGTAAATAACAGCAAAAGCTAATTCTCAAATAAAAGCAGGTTTATGCTTCACTAACATTTCAAGTAGAAGGAATTTCGCCAGCACCCTGTGCTTTTGCTTCACCGCATGCTGGCTTCGGTTCGAAAGTCGCCTGAGGCTAGCCAGGCTGGTTTACAATTATGTCTACGAGAGCTTGCCTTCTTCCCCCTTCATGTTCATTGTCGCTACTATGCCCATAAACCTCATATCGCTTCAGAAGTGTTTGGGAGGGGAGTGTGCAGCGATCTCGAGAGGAACTCAGCGGTCGCAAATTTCAAAGAATTGGAATTCTTGAACCTAGCACACGACAGCTCTTTTGTGCTAATCGACTGGCATTAAACAGACCCAGAATCGAATCCCAAGGTCATTACCATCTTCAAGGTCATGCGAAACTCGTGCACTGCAGCACTTCTCACTGGTGCTAATAGATGATAAAGATCGTATTTTATTCTCGAGTGTCAAAATGTAGAAATATCTATCTTTCTACTCAGCTTCTGATAAGCATTCTAGGGTAAAAAGAAAGAACAGTGTAGTAGGAGGTGTGGGAGATGTTGAGAAGAAAATCTGGTCCGCGCTAGCGGTGGCGTATGGGGGGTGAAGTCAGTGACGTTAAACGATGAAGCAGCGGGTGTAAACGTCAGAGTCAATTAAGCGTGAAATGTGTCAATTTTGGTATTATTTTTTATGTGGGCAGGATGTCACAGGGAGTTTTCACATTGAGTTTAATTCACGTTTGAGTTGTGGATCCCTGGTGGTTTGCCATCTTTTACGAGTCGGTTTTTCTCTCTAATACTATTTCTTATACCGGCAGGCAGGGGGAGGAAAGGCTTGTTCACGTAAAACGTATTGGTGGCTTCCCTTAATGCAGAATTGATGCAATTGGTAAATTTTGAGACTTCTTGATCTAATTCTTCTTTGTTGTTCATGCATGGATTTCCTTGAATGGAGTTATTCAGAATTTCTGAGCATTTGATCCAATTTGTAACTCCAATACATCTGTCTAGTGAGGGGGGCATTTATTAATGGGGATTTCAAGTACAATGGGGTTGTGGTCGGAAGAGATGGTTGGGATTACAGAAATATTGCATCTGTTAGTAATGTTACTTGAGATGAAGAAGTCAATTGTGGTGGCGCTATTGTACCCCTAATGGGGCCCGTAAACAAATGGCCCAAAAGTAATAGATGGGGGAAAAAAGAAGGTAAAGAGAAGGAAAAGAAGTAGAAAATGTCCTAAAATACGATTAGTGTCCATAAGTTTAGTCAAAAAGGGAGGAAGCTGTGTTCATTTACAGTAAATAGTGTCTCCCAGGCGTGTGTAGTGAATGTGTTTGGTAAAGCTGAACAGATGTGAGGATTGGGGGAAAAATTGGGGTTCAGTTACATAACAATTTAAGTTTAGTTAAAACTTTAGCTAAGACAGTAAAGTAAAAATTTTAAAAAAAAATTAATAATTTATAAAAAAAATGGTAAGTCCTAACACGGGAAGCAAGGCAATATGTTTGTCTTCTACTCGAGACACAACAACGAAAGACAAATAACATCAGATAAAAGTCTATACTACTTTAACTAAAGTAAAATTAATTGTTACCGTTCCCAACATATTCATACATTTTTCAGAAAACAGGGTTAGACAAACTCATAAATCCATACACAGTGGAGAGCACATCATCTTCACACATCTTTGCAACTAAAGGGCGAACATATCTCTGCAGTCGCGTGTAGTTAGTAGAAAAATAGCTGATTAAATATAACTTTCATGTATTTCCTATCACGATTAAAAATTTAATAATTGGATTTGTATCAATATAAAAACCTTTTTAGTTTTATATATTCTTTGCCCGCTTCACTTTACACTCCCTGGCCCGATCTCCCTCCGTAGCACTTTTTACAACTCAACAATTTTCCTTAAGAAACATTTTCGCGAATATCCTTTACAATGTCTCGTTCTCAAAACCGAAAGTTCTCCTGTATCTAAAGGTCTTATCTTCCTTGTAATCTTTTACAACACGAAGACAGAACATTCAGATAATTAGAACTTCTTTTCTTTAAACTAAATCAAATATATGTTACTAAAGTATCTTTAAATTCATTTATTTATTATGTTTATTATTATTATGCTCATTTTATTATGTTCTGGCATTAAATACTTAGTTAATTGCTCTAAATCATGTGGTACTTTTTTTTTTTTTTTTTTTTTTTTTTGTTTTTTAGTTACCATTTTGTACGGACGCTATCCTTATCAGTAGTGTCGTCTGGTAGTACTACCCAAGCAGATCCCTTTGAGGAATTTCTCGAGAAGGAAAAAACACAATCTTGTGCCTTGATGAATGTGCAGATTTGCGGTTTTGTTCCTTCCGCATATGAGAGACAAAAATTAATCTGTATTTCCTATTTATTGAAATTAAAAGCATATATTAATACAGTGTGCCTCAACTTGATAAACTATTACAAATATAATAAATTACGATGGTTAAATTATTAAATAAATAAAATGCTTATTTTAAAAAAATTATTAATATTAAAATAAAAATTAATTCTGTAAATTATTTACTTATTTATCTTTGCTTTGATTTTTGCTTGCTTTTACTGTTTGGATTTATGATTTTGTCAGATGCTGTTTTCTGAATAATATATGAATATGTTGGAAACCGCAATAGATGATGTTACTTTAGTTAACATATTTTTCTTGATATTATATGTACTTTGATCTTATGTGTCTTTTGTTACTGTGTCTCAAGGTAGAGGCTAACATATTGTTTCCCTATGTTAATTTTTTTTTTTAATTTTAGTTTCCTTGTCATAGCAAAAGTTAGCTTCTAAGCTAGACTTATACTGTTATGTGACTGGACCCCCAATATTTATATTTTTATAATTAATTTCCCCTCATCTTCACATCTATTCAACTTTACAAAACACACTCATTACACACACCTGGAAGACTCTACTTGATGTAAATGATAACAACTTCCTCCCCTTTTTGACCACACTCATGGGCACAATCGTAGTTTTTTTCCAAAAAAATTCTCTTACTTCCATTCCTTTTCTTTCTATAGGCCTTTTTTTTTTTTTTTTAAACTATTGATATATTTTTTTTTTCTCTCCATTACTTCATTACTTTTGAGCCATTTATTTTTTATTTTATTTTGTCCCATCTCTTTTCTTCCTGGCCTTTCGAACTCGTATTTTCTACTATATACCTTTCCTTCGCACCTATGCTTGATTTTTCGCCCATCGGTGCAGAAAGACTTAGCAGGTGCAACAGAAGACATCTGTCTATTTTGTCTGTCTGTCTTTACAACTCAACTCGTTGGAGTAGAACGTGGTGATTGAATTCCATTGAAACGCGTAAAAATTTTGGATTAAATTTCTTTATAGTCACATTTATCTTTTGATCAAAATGGTCGCTCAAAAGAAACAGGTAAGAACTACTTTAATTTCTTTCACCCTTGAAGTGAGTAATAAATTAAAACTTTATTTTTCATTTTGTCTTCAAGTTGCCTCATTAGGCTTAATGCATCATAGTTTTTCAATAAATTAAATACTTACTATTCTAATTCTGCATTCTTGAAATTCAGAAGTGTGGATTGTGTCATGAACAAATGTAATTGCTGTCTATGATAGAGTAAATAAAGAATATTTTTGTTGCTGTTTATCGCCCTCCTTTTTTTTTTTTTTTTTTTTACTTTATCCATAAGTATTAAATCCTGGTAGTGTGTTTTTCTTATTTTTATATCTCCGATAGTAAAATTTAATTGTTAATGTCTTATCTTGAACATTGTTATTTCTTACGATTAGTCGAAAAGTTAATTTTGTGTACATCATTCATTTAATTTTAAGGCTATAGGGCTAAGTGGTGAAGCTTTCCATGTGATTTTCCCAAGTTAAAAAATTTATGGTAATGTTTAAAGAGGCTTATTCATATACAAACAACATATTATCAGTTTCTTCAAAACTTCTGAACTAAGTTAAACATAATATTTCTGTGTGTCCTTAATTATTGCTGTAATGTTTGGAGAGGTGTCATACGAGTTAATAGAAGTCTTATGTGCTGCTTATTTGACAGAAAATATTAATAGCAGTTTGGAAAACGAATTTAAAGACTTTAAATAGTTAAAAAAGTGGAATTATAATTATTTCATTACAAAATTAAGAATGATCTCTTCTTAATATTATGCTTAAGTGAAAATAACTTAAGTTACCTCATATTATTCATCAAAGAAATTTGCAAATATTTGTCCATTCTAGGCTAAAGAATTCTTGGATCTAATAATTTTATCTTAACAAAAATATTCATTGGAAATCCAAAATTTTTTGGGGGGGGCAGTAATGGGTTAAATTGTGTTGATTATGGCAAACCATCTCAAAAGCTATCAGCTGATGAGAATGGGTGCCTTTATGGAGGCATTGTTAAGGAAGCTGGCTCATATCCATCTCACATATGGGAAACACCAATTATACAGCCAGCCCATTTGCTGGGTCTTTATCCCAGGTCAAACTACCAGTGTTCAGCGACTCTACTTCTCGGCATGGGTAATTTTATTTATGAGTAAAAAACTTTAGAAATACAGTAGAACATTGCAGAAACAGGTAGTATTTCAGAAATTTTTATTAATGTGATTATTGCTTTAAAGTCTATTCTTATTCTATGCTATTCTAGTTCTATACTCAAGCTGTACCATTCTTATTATGCTGTTCAAAATTTTGACAGTTTATTTAGTTGAAATTAAGGAGTGTGAAAGTATTTGCTGCATTTTCTACCCAAGGACATTTTTTTAGCCCATATAGAAACATATGATGGGAAGCACTTCCACAGAGAAAGAATAAGAGAATGTAAATACAGCAAATGATGTAATAATATTTCAAACGGATTCGCATGTTCAGATGTAGCAGCCTCTGAACATGTGAATATATTCCTGTTACATTTTGATCCTTACATTGCTGTTCATGATTTTGCTTGTGGCATCACACTCATTTTTTGCCTCTGCAGGTATAATTTATCACTTATTCACTCTTATTTTGTCTGATTTCCCCATTATCTTTTTTGAATTTTTTTATTATGAATAGATGAAATTATTTTCTTTTAGTTAAGGAAGTTATCTGAGACAGATGTGTATCTGCAGTGGTGCATTTCAAAAGGATTATTGCCTTCATTGAAAATATGTTTACTGCAAGTAACAGATCAGCAGAGATTCTGATGGCACTGATTAAGAAGCAGGTGACAAATGGAACTATATTGTAAAGGATATTCACTTTTAGGCAGGAATGGGTAATTTGTACATCACATTGTGAATTGATCCACAGATTTCGTTAATCTGGCAACTGGTGCACATACCCCCCAAAAAAAGTCCTCACAAGGAAAATTTAGCTGGTCATGTATTCGAATAACTCTTTTGGCGTCCATTTAACGGCAAGATCCATTCATAGAAATTTTAAACACAGTTGAAGATTATGCCCCTTTTGAGTAATATGTATCCTGCAATACATATTTCATAGTGTTTTTTTTTTTTTTTTTAAGGGGGTTCCATTTTAAGGGGCATAAAAATCTGAAAAAGGAGGCAAAGTATTGTAAGATATAAGTATACATTTTTTTAAACTGTTATAGTAGAGTTACGAATGCATTCCAATAATAATGACATTTACTTTAGTTTCTTTTTATGTTAATCGTTACTTACATATATGCTTAACATCATGCTTTTCTACCAACATGAATTGTATTAAATACCATGTTGAACTAGGTAATTTATAGTTAAAATTTAACTTACCAACACGCTACGCAATAAATATTATCATGTTTTATTTCAAAACGTAACCTTATATTGCTAAAACCATTGCTGGTAGCAAAAACGTTACTGGCGCCACCTTCTTTGCAGTAGAAAACACTGTTTAAGTGCCCTTTAAATGTAGTGGTATTACCATGTAACCAAAAGTCTAATATTCAGATCTCCAAACCATCTGCAGGAAAGGGAAAAAAGGGCTTTTAAAATTATATTATTTTCTGTTAAAGTGTAGAAATAGTGACTAATGCTAAAGTAGGTGTGCTATAGATGCAATTTTGTTCACGATTGAGATCCCAGCATGGATATGCCAAAAAGAGGGGAAAGCATCCCGTATGTAGTCGTAGCTTAAAAAGATTGATGTGCTCTTTAGCCAGTGAGGCAGAACCTAACCACACCCAGTTTTGTTCCTGTCAGATGTAAATTAAAGACTTACATTTGTGCCATTTCATTTTATTTCTACATTATATTAACAAAACTGGTTTTTTTCTGGCAATGTGTGTTCGGAAGTAATGACCTCTGTAAAAAAAAATTAATTTATGTCAGAGGTTCTAAAGCAAAATTTGATGATATTGGGATATCCAGGTGTTCCATAAACTTTTCAAAGTTGGAAAAAATATATAGCTTATTGCATTTAACTCTTTGAAATCCAGACCCTTTACTGACCTGTATCCTTAAAATACCAAACCGCCCAAAATAGTTTTCCAGTTCCACAGCAGTTTCCTCCCCTCTCCGTCCCATACCTGCCAACTTTTACAAATTTTTCATAATTTTTACGAAAATGCGTTTGTCTTTACGATTTGAAGATCGTAATCCATATTTTAAGATTTTTTTCCTTTTTCAAGTGTTTTTAGTGATTTTTGTCGAAATTTAGAATTTTTCGCCAATTGCATCGTGTTTTACCGCCGACTACTTCGAATCCAGTAACCTGCGGTTTCTCCCAACTCGCCGCTTAACCAGCCAATCCAATGCGCTGAACTTGTTTCTCCCACTCTTTTCTTTGTGGGCGCCAGATTATTTTTTCCACGTTCACTTCAGCAACAAGGGAATTACTCAGCGAGCGTGGATTGTCGCATTCTCTCTCTCTCTTTTTTTTTTTTTTTTTTTTTTTTTTTTGTGTGTGTGTGTGTGTTTGCACGTGCTACGAATTTTCTTAATATGTCGTTGTTATGAAGTGAGTTAAAAAAAAAAGGTATTCTCAATATTTTCGGCCTGCCTACAAAACCGAATTTCCTACAATTAAAGATTCCTTCAAAGGAAATAACAATGCATTTTGCAACATGTGCATGTGTGACATCATAATAAGTCACGGTGGAAGAAGCGACATTGTGAAGCATGTTAAGTCTAAAAAGCATAAGTTAATGCTTTGGCTTCGACAACGTCAAAGAAAGTGGATGATTTTTTTTTTTCAAATTCGGCTACGAATTCGGATGCCGATGTCATTTTGGCAGAGTGTTTGTTTACTGCATTCCTCATCGAACACAATGTGCCGCTAAGCGCTGTCGATCACGCCGATCAACTTTTCAGGCGGATGTTTCCCGACTCCAAGATTGCTCAGAAATATGCTTTTGCTCGCACGAAAACATCTTCTATTGTGAACGAAATTGCTTGCGATGCACAAAGTAAAACAATAGCTGCACTCCAGAATTCAGCATTTTCGGTGTCAATCGCTGGCAGCAACGATAGCGATTGGAAGCTTTACCCCATCGTTGTCACCTATTTCTGTGATGTTTCTAATGAAATGAAAACTCATCTTTTGCATCTTCCATTGTTAAATGGAGACGCTACGGGGGAAAATATTGCCTCCTTCCTAATTAATGAGTTGAAACAACTTAACATCCCAATATCAAACTGCATTTCATTTGGTGCAGATAATGCTCATGTCATGGTGGGTGACAAAAAGGGTGTAGCCTCTTTCCTCAAAAAATAACAAAATGAATTAATTGTTATTGGATGCCCATGCCACTTAATTAATTTGGCAGCAGAAAAAGCTGCAACTGCTTTACCATTAAATATTGACCAGCTTCTGATTGATGTGTTTTTCTATCTGGAAAAAAGGGTAAAAAGGAAAGAAAACCTAAAGAATTTCCAAGAACTGTGCTCTGGTGAAACGAGAAAAATTCTGAAACATGTATGCACGAAATGATTATCCTTAGGCAGAGCGCTAGGAAGGTTTATTGAACAGTGGGATGCATTGCTAAAATATTTCCACGAAGAGACCAAAATGAAACCACAGATCCCATCAAATTTGTTGGCATATAAGATTCCGAAAACCAACTTTGCTTCTAATCAAAATGCTTTAAAAGGGAAAAGCCAACACACAGAATCAAAACCTTTAAAAAGAAAATGCTTAGAAGACTCCTATACGGTTAACTTTGTTAAAGAAGTTGAAGGGAAGAAGAAACAGTCTTCTATTAGCCGGGAGGAAAGGATTTTCTATCTTCTTTCTCCGGATTTGAACAAAGCATATTGTAGTTTTGTGTTAAGTACCATTAAGATTTTTTGAAAGTGTAAGTACCCTTCTACAATCAGCTTCGCCAAAATCTCTCCTGCATATCCAAATTCTTAATGATCTTTTGAAAGAACTTTATACTAAGTTTGTAAAACCATCTGTTGTGAAAAACAGTGTGTTGATTCGTGTTGCCTATAATAGTTTGGCAAATCAAGAGGATGACAATGATCTTATAATTGGAAATCAAACCAGGGAACTTGTAAATTTTTTGAAAGATCATGAGAAAAAAGAATTTTTTCAATGTGTTGGAAAGTACTTTTCCTCAGCCTGTGATTACATTGTAAGGAAGTTTCCTTTGCAAAATGAAGTTCTTTTAAATGCTGAAGTGGCAAATTTGAAACAAATTGAAAATTCATCTTTTGAAAAGATTCGTTTTTTTATTGATAAATTTCCATTTTTGTTAACAATTAAAGAAAATGAATGCCATAATGATGCTTTAGATGAACTACAGAACCAATTTTCTGCTGCACAGTTTGAAGACTTTGCCAGTTCTTCAGAAAATAGACTTGATGTCCTCGTTGGTACCTTAAAAAGAATAAAAAGAGCTGATGGAACACCAAAATATGATAGACTAGCAAGAGTTTAATGTGCTATTCTCGTAATTCCCACACAGTAATGCTGAGTGTGAGAGAGTCTTCAGTGTTGTGAAGAAAAACAAAACTATGTTTCGTTCTTCAATTTCACCAAAAACTCTAGAAAACATTTTAATTGCTAAATGTTATGAGGAAACTAATTGTTATGACAGGAAATTTTCCAAAGAATTTTGGGCTAGAGCCAAAAAATGCACTCTAAATTCATTGCAATAATTTTTTGTGCAACATTAAGTTCTTGTTTTATGTTTCCTAATAAATTTTTTAGTTACTACTTACTTGAGATTTACTAATGTAAGCACAATTTTCTTTTTTCTATTTGTATAAATTATTTTTTTAATATCAAAGCATGATATTAATTCTTCGTGTTCTTCTGAATTTTGGAGAAATCTTCTGAATTTTTATCTTTAGAGGTTGGCAGGTATGCCGTCCATTAATGCAGAAAATAGGTGTGAAGATTTCCAATGACATCTTTTGTACTTTCTAACAAAGATTCCATTAGTCTTTGATCCCTTTCTTTATAAAACTATTCTGTTATGATCACAACTGAGATTTTGTTTATTTCCATTATTTGTGTAGAAAGGAATAAATTGTTTAAAAATAAATATAATCCTTAAATTTTTAAACTTCACTTTAATGTTGTTTAAAGCTTAAAAGTACATTTTAAAAAAAATCAACAACGAAATGTCACAATCAACGAAAAGATAATCTCTTAGGACAAGCTGTCTGCAGTAAACTGATACAATGCATTTGGGGGGAAGATTCAGATAGGCACTTGGTGCAATTTTTTCCGCCATCTTGAATCGGCGAAAATCACCAAATCCTCGGAAGGATTTTTTTACGCCAAGAGGGAAATGACGTGAAAAGACGCTTTACAAAATTTCCCTCTTGAGCCCGATATAGGGGAGAAATCCGTGCTAGGCGAAAATCGCCTGAGGCTAAATACAGTAACGCGCTTGCGCTAAAAAAGGTAAACAATGCACATAGAACTAATTTAGTTATTGATGTGATTAAGTTAATGTACATACTTTTTTCACCTTAGTATTTTAGATTATGATATATATAACTCCAACATTCATTATTACCGTTTATACTTCTCTTTTTAATTCTGACCATTAATTTCTACAATTATCCACAATAATAGTTAAATATGTTTAAAAATATGGTCTTCATATAAATGCAGTAAAGATCATGCAAATGGAATATTTATCACGGAAGTAACGTTAAAAATTTTAAAGATCAAATATACATAAATTTACTATTTAAAAAAAATTATACTTTCATTTCACACATTACATTTTATGTTGATGAACTAAACCAATCGTTATAGATTTATTTTTGCTCTTTGTATTAAAATAACCTTATGTCAACATATAAAATAAATAATTTATGTAAAATTATCCATTCACATTATATTACACATAAAATAAATTAGATAAATCAGTTAAATATTAAATGTATTATTTTTAAATTAAAAATTATGTTGCATTTAAGCTAAAAATATATAAAACTAAAACACTGGTAACGTACAGGAATAAAGGTTTAGTAGTAGACAGAAGAAAATGCAGAAATAAATATTAATAACTTCTTAAATTGAAGAAATTACAAATATTCCTAAGTTAAAATAAAAATTTTAATATAAATAAAAAATAGTAATTCAAATATGCAAATATCAATAGATTGAAATAGATAAAAATTTAAATGAAAAAATGCTTGGTTTTGCGGCTGATTCCTTTTGAAGTGTTACACACAGAGCACCGAACCAAAATAATGTAGGTTCAGAGTTCAGAGGTCAAAGTTCATGGGGTTTTGCGCCTACGTCCAGTTAATAATTGATATTTCGTAGAAAAATTTTTTTCATCAAAATTACTAACATAAACACTAAAATGTATATAAATGTATTATATATTTTTATTTGTTAACAAAATTTTGCATTAATAAGTAAAAAGTTTTTGCAAAAACTAAATTTGATAGATGACTGTGCAATAAAAGTGTTCCTTTTTTTAATATGTTTATCTTTAATGTTGTTTATAAATCAACTGAATGAAAAGGTAGGTATTTGAATTTCATAATTAAATCGGCAATAAATTGGGTTCCACAAAACAAATAGTACAGTGCAACTTAACCGTAACCGTTCATTGAAGATGGTGTATTGGGAATACGGCAAAGCACACTAGGGCTATCTGCCTAGGGGGGGATGCCTTCATGGAGGACTTTCTAAGGAAATCTGGCTCGTATACACGTTACACATGGGGAAAACCACAAAAACGCCCATGCAGCCAGCCCGTTCGCGGGATTCGAACCTCGGTCCGAACTACCAGTGTTCAGCGATTTTACCGCTCGGCTGCTGGTGGGCAACTGTTCATTGAAATAACCTTGACTTAGAAAAACAAAATAAGACATCTGTCTCTTAAAAAAAAAAATCCCGTTTTTTTTTTTTTTTTACAGGTTTTCAAAAACCAGCTTCTTTTGAATTTATTAGCACAGAAGCAGAATTTTTCCCTCTTTGTCTTAAAATACGAAAATAGTTTTTGTAGTAGTAAAGTAGGTAAACAAAGAAATGTAATCCTGAATTGCATAACTGCAGGGAAACAAGATTTCTAACAATATACGAGGGCTATCCAGAAAGTAGATTACGTTTTGGAATAAAAAAATAAACAAAGTATAGGAAACAAATTATATTATATACAGATGAAAGCCACACTCAAATACTACTTTTCTACATAGTCACCATACAAATTAAGACATTTATCGTAGCGATGTACGAGCTTGGAAATTCCTTCGTCGAAAAATTCGGCCGCCTGCGCCTTCAACCACTTCGTTACCTCTTCTTGCAGCTGTGCGTCGTCATCAAAACGCTGCATAGCCAGCCACTTCTTCATTGCTGGGAATAGGTGGAAGTCGCTCGGTGCCAGGTCGGGACTGTGCGGCGGATGAGGAAACAACTCCCACTTAAAAGATTCAAGAACTTTACGAGTGACATTTGCCGTGTGGGGCCGGGCGTTGTCGTGAATCAACAAGATCTTAGAGCTCAACATTCCTCTGCGCTTGTTTTGAATTGCTCTTCTGAGTTTTTGGAGAGTTTGGCAATACCTTTGAGAGTTTATTGTAGTGCCTCTTTCCAGGAAGTCCACCAAAATTACACCTTTTCTGTCCCAAAAAACAGTCGCCATCATCTTCCTTGCCGACATTGTTTGCATGCATTTCTTGGGTTTTTGGGGAGAACTTGTGTGCCCCCACTGCATTGATTGCAATTTCGTTTCACAGTTCACATGTTTCACCCATGTTTCGTCACCAGTAACGATGCGATCGAGTAAAGAGTCACCATCCTTATGGTAAGCGTCCAAAAAGTTCAACGCTGCAGCCATTCGCTGATTTTTGTGGTCCTCTGTCAAGATTTTTGGAATCCATCTTGCACAAAACTTGTGGTAACCAAGCTTTTCGCTGATGATTTTGTGCAACAAACTTCGCGAAATTTGTGGAAAACTCAAAGAAAGTTCCGTTATTGTGAAATTTCGATTTTCACGGACTTTAGCATCGACTTTTTCGAGAAGTTCGGCGGTCACTATGCTGGGTCTCCCACTTCGATCTTCGTCGTGAACATTGGTTCGGCCATTTTGAAATCTTATGACCCACTGACGCACTCCACCTTCAGTGATAATGTTGTCCCCATACACTTCACGAAGCTGCCGATAGATTTCTATCGGTTTACAGTTTTTTGCAGTCAGAAACCTTATTACTGAGCGCACCTCGCAGCTCGCGGGATTTTCAATTAACGCAGACATTTCAAACCGTCACAGTATCTGAACGGAGCACAGCACGAACCTCTCACTAGCACAGCTAGATGCAGACTGAGCTGCGCAACGCTCTGACCCCAAGATGGCCGCGCTAGCCCCGCCCCTAGCGGACACAGACGGAAACGTAATCTACTTCCTGGATGGCCCTCGTATTTCGGTTATGTATTTGTTGCAAACATGGTGATGCAAAAATTTCAACATTTATATTCATTGCCATTAAAAACTAACATGAGTAGCAACACAGCAAAAAAATCTATGAAGATTATTCAAAGATTTGATGATATAAATTTAATTAACTTTTATTTGTTTATCTGTGAAAGAATTTTGCTCAAGTTTTGTATAATAGTTTAAAGAAATCGGTGAAATATACTTGACTTAAAAAAGTAGCAGAATATTGTTTCTTTAATACTTTACATTAACTTATTAGCATTTCAAAGTCTTATAAGCATTTTATTTCAATATAAACTTGATTAGGAGGGATTAAAAAATTGATTGTATGATACAGTGTCAGCAAGATAGCAGTAAAAATGTTGCACACTGGTAGTTCGTCTTGGAGTTCGACTAACGGATTTCCGCCTTCTTAAGCAAATAACCCACGAGTGCTTTTCTCATTCTAAATAATTCGTGTTAGGAGTTCAATTAATTTATTTTAGAAATTAATTCCTGTTTGTTAAGGCTAGATAAATAACACCCATATACTTAAATATTAAGTAAATTTTAAAAATGTGCCCATGCGAAAGATTAGTTAGAAAAAGACCATATGTTATCTACTTTATTGTACTAATTATAAGGGTAATTAATTTATAAGTTCATTAAGTTATTTAAAAAATAATTTACAAGGTAATTAAACGGCAACTAGAAGCGCAGTATTAATATTATTTAAATAATTATGAATTAATTTCGTAATACTTAGTTATTTAATTTTTAAGTCATTAATAATTTTAATAGTAATTTTATTTTCTGAAATGTTTTTAGTATAGCGAAAATAGCGTATGGTTTATGGTAACTTGAAGCCCGTCTCCGGTAATTAAATAATTATGATTTTAATAGTATTTAGACGTGTAATCGATTTTAATAGTCTAATAAATAATAATATTTTGTTCTAATAAAATAATTAAATAGCGAATGATCATACGGAATAACGAACAGCATATGAGCGTACGCGCCACGTCTACTGACAAAGTTGCGTGATTAGCACGACGATTCATCTGCAAAGTCACATGACAGCCAAAGCAAAGTATTTACATATAGAAAGAAAATATCCCTTCGCTTCTTCCTTTCTCCCTAGCGTAGTGAAGATCTAAACTATCATCCCACTTTATAGCGGGCGATTTCAGGAAGTTCGCCAAGTGCCAGTTATCTGAGTATCCCCCATTTGGGAAAACTGCACCTGCTACTGCATACCTTGGAGGGAGGGAAGAACACAAGATTACAATCTCGGGCGGTTCTGGTTGTTTCAGTGTGGGGCAGATTGAATGTGAAAGAGTTAAAGGAGTAAGGATTTTTCCCATCATCAAGTAAAAAGGGCATGGATGACACAAACATTAGTTAATGAATGATTTGAAAATCTTATTATAACCAAGCCTAGGTAGCATTTGAAATAATTTGATTTACTAGGTGATACAGAAATTTTCAGGATTATGAAAAACAGTTTGGCTCATATTTCACTCAAATTTTAGTAGAATATAAATGTCTGTCTTATTCTTTCCTTCAATTGTGCATCCATCATTTAACCAATGGATATCGCAGTGCTGCATGGACTGAAATACATATATGATGTAGCCTTTTTTAAATTTGGCCTATATTTTCTAAAGACTGGCTAAAACATTCAAGAATTTTAAATATATTAATATAAAATCTGATGTGTAGAAGAATGCAAGGACATGTGTGTAGATATGTTTTTTTAAATGCTTGCATAATTGATGTATGGCCAGCTACCATAGTTCATCGTGATAATGGTAGCTATGAATCTGAAGGTTTTCAGATGCAGGCAAAGGGTGAGATTTTGTAATTAATGAAGTTTGTGAAGAAATGATAATGCTGCTGAGAAGTGTCCTGCTTCCCTTTTAATTCTGAATGCTTTAAGAATGTTTTCTTGTAATATATATATACCTCAGTGTCATTATTAAGCGTATTTAAAATTTATGTCTAGTTTAAAATATGAAGTAAATATTAGAAACAATTTTATTTCTGTGTTTATCAGGAATATTTAGCACAGTCTGATTCCTTTCTCTCTCTCTCAATAAATTCTAGAAAAAGGCCATGGAGAGCATCAATTCCAGATTGGCTCTTGTCATGAAATCGGGAAAGTATGTTTTGGGTAATAAACAAACTCTCAAAGCTCTGAGACAAGGGAAGGCTAAATTAGTTATCATAGCCAATAACACACCACCTTTAAGGTAAGTAACGTTAAAAAGATTTTTGCTTATGTTGAAATTTCAACAAAGATAAGTATTATTAATCTCTTTAATTTTTAGTAAATAATTTTAATAAATTCATAAGAATTATGACAGCAGTTAACTATATTTTTATTTGAAATTGTCGATTTTCAGCAAAATTTGGTATTTGTGTAATGTTGACATTAGTTGAAGGTCCTTGGATAGAATTTGGATTACTGCCCTCTGAGGAATGCCCGTTTTCAGAATGTAATGTCTATTCGATTTTGATGGATTCCATAGTATGGCTATGCAATGTTTACTTCAGTTCTAGGTTGCCCTGCATTTCCTTGGTAATGATCCAAGGAAATGCAGGGCAACCTAGAACTTCCTTGGTAATGATCCTTTCATTACCTTGGTAATGATCCAAGGAATCCAAGGAAATGCAGGGCACCTGTTACTGATCCATTTGTTACAAACTTGTGGTTGCATGAATTATTAAACAAGTTTGTGGCTTTCTATATGGAAATCGTTCTGCAAACCTTCGTACTTCTGTGACCGACTGCACACTTCCATTAAGCTTGCAAGCACTCTTATCTGCTCCAATGTGAGGCTGGCAGCCATGGGACTAATGACCTGGAATAGGAAACAAAACAAAATTAAGATTGTTCTCATAATCTTGACTCGGCATGTATTTCTAAAGAATTATTCTTGTTCAGAAATAAGATATGTTTATTTGTCATGATGACTACATTTGATTGCAACTATGCTGTTATATATTATAACGCCACACCATCCTAGCTATGACTGTAAAATAATTTGTGCCTTATTTAACAAGTTGTCTCATCTCTCTAAAGTTTCCAGCTAATTTCGATTCCCATCCACTTATTACCCATCTTAATTATGTGCTAGCTACATTTCTCTACACCATCATCGGCTATGACTAAAAAGTTAATTGCTTTCGTCTTTTACCAAAATTATTACGTACCATATATTCCACCGTATAAATGCACACCTGTAATTTCAAACTACATTTTTTAATTTATAAGTATAATAGCCGTAAAGTGCACACCCTTTTGGTTACGGAGAAACCTGAAAGATACATGTGTAGTGTTGTTATCCTTTTGAAGTAATTAGTTCGGAGGCTTTCGAACGATGCTGTATTGAGTTGACAAGTGATAAGGGGAACAATGTGTTTGGGAGAAATGCTTGATGAAGTTAATAACTGCAAAGAGGTCAAGTTGTATTCAATGCAGCTATTCACAAGAATGTTATTCTAGAGTTTCGAGAAAAGGGAGCAAGTAATTTAGGATATGAATGTACTTCCTATCTGAATGAATTTGTGGAATTAGGAGTTGGATGGTTTGTCGTTCTCTAGTCTTTTGAAGTGAGAATCAAAGGCTTTAGTAAATCGTAATTGCTTTATGTTAAATATTGTTACCTAGTGTTCCTTTTAGTGGTAAATATGGCTCCTGCCAAACAAAATATAGTGCTGGTTTCAAATGCAAAGTCATTCATTCGGTTTGCAAAAGAAAATTAAAACTGTGCTGCAGCAAGGATGTTTGGAATTGTTGAAAGCTGTAACATGAGTGGAAGAAAAATGATATCATGATAATAAATATGCCAGAGAATGAATGTGCTTTGCGGAAAGGAGTAACAAAATGGCACATTCTAAAAGAGAGTGTTACGAATTGGGTCCTAGAAAATCACCATTAACAGCATTTAGGTACATGTAGAAATAAAATTGTGGGGTTCTTATCTTTTACTTATTTTTAAATCTTCTCATTTTTATATTTGCCATATAATGCTCACTCGTACATTTTTATCTCATTTGGTGTATTAAATGTGTGCATTGTACACCATAATATACGGTGTGTGTGTGTGTGTGTGTATATATATATATATATTCCTAAAATGACCCTCCCAGTTTTTATTTCTGTGTACTGCTTTGTCTAGACATAGTTGAAAATGCATGTGTGTAAGCTTAAAAATAAGATGTGTGAATATATAAATGGTCTGGCCACTTAAGATTCGGATATCCGGCTCTTATGAGTCAAGAGAGTTAAAATTTGTGATGCTAAATAATGCAAAAAGGGGTAGAGTAGACTTTAAGGTACTCCTTGTATTATGGCGAAGTTGTTTGATTTATCGCCAAGTTGTTGTTTCATTTATAGTAGCCTGAGTAGTTGAATGTTATGGAAATCCTATTGTGACGTAATCGGGTGCATGATTCTGGGAAATTTTGAATCATTGGATGTTTTGTAAGCATTTTTGTGGTATGTGTTAAAACCGTTTAGATGGATTTGAATGGGTTTGTAGGAAGAAAGGTTCAGATGGTCACTATGTGAAGTGTTCGATCAGAAAGAGTACCTGGTTTGAAAACAGACATAATTTCTTGTTCAGTTACAAAGTTCCGCTGTTCAAGTCCCGTAATTGCTGTGCCGAGAATACCGACTAACTTGCAAATCGAAATTTTTTCGTTTTCACTAACCTCTCTGTCACATTCTTCATGTCTTTATCCATTTTTTGCAGCAATTCCACTTTTTGTTTGATGGACATCGAAACATACTTTCGTTTTGTACGATCCTTTGGGAGCTCCAGAATCGGAAATTCTATTTGACATAGTCGAAAGGTCAAGTTTACTTTTATAGTATTGCTCTTACAGTCTGCAAAAAATAATAAGTTGGATCCAATTCGAAAATTAAGGAACAACGCAATCATCAACATTAACTGAAATAGATAATTAGATAATTTTAGCTTATACCGCCCGTTATACATAAAACGCGCACGCGAAAACGTATTCTGCGCTTGCGCACATGCATATGCGCAGACGTAAGAGGTCTTACGCGCACGCATAAATGCCTATGCGCATGTGTCAACGCGGCGCATGCGCAGAAAGTTTTTAGCTTTGAGGTCCGGATTATGGGTGTCCGAATTAATGACTTTTGACTGTATTTACTTCAAAAGTATAAAGAAAGTTAGCGCTCTCTATTTAAAGTTTGCAGAACACACTACTTAACATCACTTAGTTTGGCAATGCTTCTCCACTCTCCAAAAACAAATATAGTTTTTAAGTTAAATGAAAACTTACTATTTACTTGCCGTTTTAGTATTATTTAAGTATAATTTATTAGTTTTTATAGATAATGTCTAGTTTCTTTTTGATTTATGTGCATAATTCGTGTTGGGAAAGTTTCTATAGGCAAGAGTTTCTAAATTACTTTGGTTTTCTACATTTATTTATTTTTTTAAAATTTTAATTCTGGTCTTTTAATTGCTAATTTCTCAAAATTCCACTTGTTTAAATTTCTTTTTAGTAATTCACCACATTTGGTATCACTTTTGGTTTTTGACTTTTACCCTTGTCTACATGGATGATGAAACACGAATTGAATGATGGAAGAGTTAGGTTTAGAGGCAACTTCCCCTTGATCAGTCTGTCTCCTGCCTGCTCAACAATCATTCACTTATGCATTTTTATAAATAAATTTTTTAGGATTGCATAGACTCCAACTACTACGGATTTTCCGTAGTTTACGGAAATTCATGAAAAACTACGAGCTACGAAAAGTATGGAAAAAACTACGGATTTTACAGAAACGAGCAGGAGAACCTGTACGCAAAACGGAACCAACTAATTCATCCGATGATTGGCTGAATACTCGTGTTATCATATATCACATGTTGAGTGCGTTCCTAGTTTTGAAGAATTAGCCAATCGTAGATCAGTAACTTCAACCGTTAACGACTTATCAATAGTTCCACCCAATTGTCTGTCTCCCAGGTTCCTCGCTGATGCGTGTTTAGGCTGCATTCGGCTGCATTGTGTAGTTTACGGCGAGAGCTTAGCGTGTGTCTTGTGAACTGTGAATCAGGTGAAAGATTTTTAATCATAATGCTGCCTCGAACGAAGAAGCCAAAATTATCAAAGCAGAAGTTTAAAGATTCATATTCTTCAGAATTTCCATGCATTAAAGCGTCCGAAATTTCTGTGAATCACGCACACTGCAGTGTATGCAACAAAGACTTCTCAGTTGCTCATGGCGGAAAAGATGACTGTAAACGGCATGTGTTTTCTCAAAAGCATATAGAACTTGGCACCGTAAAATCTAAAGAAATAACACATTTCTTAATAAAAGATGATGAAACAGATCCTATAAAAGCCGAATGCTATTTTGTTCGTTTTTTAATTGAACATAATCTACCGCTTTCTGTTTTGGATCATTCCAAAGAGCTTTTCAAAGCAATGTTTCCGGATTCTGCCATAGCAAAAAAATTTAGCTGCGGTCATACCAAAACTGCTGCTATTGTGAAAACGCTTGCAGAAAATACTGTTGCTGATATTATAAAATCAGTGTGCAGTACATCATTTTCTCTAAGTACTGATGGAAGTAATGATAACAATGATAACAAACTGTACCCATTGGTTATAACATACTACAGTAAAGAAAAGGGAGTGATAATTACTTCATTGATTTCTATTTTAGAATGCACGAATAATATAGGAGAAGGTATTTTTAATTGTATAAATGAAAACTTTAAAAACAAAGGTTTAGAATGGAAAAATTGCTTATCATTTTCTTCAGATAATGCTAGTAATATGATTGGAAAGTTTAAAGGTGTAGCATCATTTATCAAAATGCATCAACCAAGTATAATCACCCGAGGTTGTCCGTGCCACCTCTTGCATATAGCTGCAAAAAAAGCTACTGAAAAATTAATTGGCTCAGAAATTGAAATGTTGATAATAGATATATATTTTTACTTGGAGAAAAGTTCGAAACGGAAGCATAGCTTCAAAGTTGCTCAACAAATTTTGTGACAGAATGCAAAATCTCATAAAATTTTGAAATATTGCAGTACGAGATGGTTGTCTCTTTTAGAATCTATAACAAGGATTTTGGAACAGTGGGATGCTGTGATAAATTTTTTTGGAGATAAACCAGATAACAGTGAGAATGAAGGAAAGAGATTGCAAAACATTAAAAAAATTTTACATTCACCGACCACCAAATTGTACTTGTTATTTTTGAAAAATACTTTGCCTTTGTTTATAACAGTAAATATTAATTTGCAACAACAAGCTCCTTATATATATAAATTGAGAAGAGAACTTTTTGAACTTTTAATGAATTTATTTGTTAGATTCGTAAAACCATCAGTAATTTCTAAAGAAAATGAAGATGTTACTCTAACGTCTATTCCATTTCAGAAGTATAGTAAACAAAAAGAAAATGAAAATTTAGTGATTGGTGCGGAAACAAGACTATATTTAAAAAATGCCAAGTTGAATGAAAGTGAAGTGAAATCATTTTTCAATTCTGTGTGAGCTTTTTTTGTAACTGCATGTTCATATATAATTGATAAATTTCCACTGAGTGATCCATTTCTAAAACATGCTGAAGTTGCTGACATCAACTTGAGAACTGAAGTCTCATTTTCATCTGTTCTTTACTTGATGAATACTTTTTCATCCATTATTGATGAAAAATGTCTTAATCAAGTAGAAATTGAATTTTCCATGTATCAAGTAGATGATTTGAAAGAAATTGTAGATTTGCATATTGATATAGCATGGGGAGAAATTGCCAAATTAAAAAATATGAATGGGTGTATTAAATGCAAAGTATTGCCTTCTGTAATGCTTGCTGTCTTAATAATACCTCATTCAAATGCAGCTTGCGAAAGAATTTTTTCTATTGTTAAAAAAAATCAGATGGAATTTCGACCAAATTTAGGTCTTAAAACTCTTGATTGAAAAAATAAATATGGAGGCAAATGAAGAACTGTGTTATAAAAAAACATTCTCAAAATCAGAACTTAAGCTTGCTAAGCATGCTACATATAAATCTTTGCATTCATAAATTATGCGTATTTTGTTTAATACTTATATGTATCATTCTTGGTTATTTAAATTTTATTTCCCTGTAGAAATCATATCCAGAATAAAGATATGATTTATAGCTTCTGATTTTTTCTATGATTAGTAGTGATTTGAAGTACTTTTTATTAGTGAATGCTTGAGGAGTTAAAAGAAAATTTCTAATTAAATGTGCATATAATTTACAAGGTATATTTTTAATTATTCAGTTTTATATGTATATGGATTTTAAATGTAATAAAATTGATTATAATTAATTATTAATTTAAAATTAATGAATGGTTAATTACAACATACGCTACGCGCACATTTTCAAAGTTGTAAAAATGTCGTTTGCGCGTTGACTACTGACAAGGTTTGCTGAAGGTTGGAGTCTATGCTCTTACCGCAGAAAGTTACCCAGAGCAGTAGGCTTTTAATGAGCAATACATGTATACATTTTACCTTGCATTCCTTAAAGTACAGTGTGGAAATAGTTTACATGCAATACAATTTTTTTTCTGGATATAAATTAAACTATATTACCCAATATAGCTGTGATTAGAGACATATGCAAGTGAATACTTAAAATGCGACTTTCAGTATTGAAGCATTTTAACTTGAAATTATGTAAATCTTTTTAAAAAGGGAAGATGCATAATTTGTTTTCTATATATGTTCTTGTCTTTCAATTTTTCTGATAATATATGTTGGATGAAGAACAATTTCATCATTTGGCTGTAAATACCTATTACAGTACAAAGTCTGTAATCTGCAGTGATCTATAATCGAACGACTTACATGGAAAGAAATGTTTAATAAAATAAACAAATAAATATTAAGCTTTTTTTTTTTTTTTTTTTTTTTTGTAAATTTTGGTACCCCTTTAGATCAAAATTGCTCTTTATTTCATAAATTATGGTTTCATATATTTAATTGTATAATTTCTGCATGCCATCTTACCAGATTTAAATTGATGATCTATAATTGAAAATCACCGAAGTCCCGATGAGTCCAGGTTGCAGACTTTGTACTGTATCAGTATTCTCTTTTGTCACGTAGATGTTCAAATAGAGGTTAACATTTGGAATAAAATGTTGGCTAAATATGTCCAAAAAAAGTGTTAGAATGCATATAAACATTTTTCGGTGTTTTATATTTCATTTTTAGGTGTGTTATACCTTCATGGAATTACCAACCAGTAACAATGGCAGATTATGTTGTCCACCTATATGTTTCCATAGACCAAATCAGTAATGTGTTACTAACTTTAAAACTAGAAACAGCCTCTTTGTGTCATGATACAGTTGATTTACAGTGAATCGCTTCACTTTAGGTTAGTCTTATGTGCAGTGCATACATTCTTGATAAAATGTTTCTGTACTTACTATCTTGTTGACCATGAAAAGCAACTCGTTTAGCATCAGTTATGGATAAGTGTGACATCATAACATCTGCATTTTTGTTTGATGTAACTGCAGATAAGCATTAGCAGTGCGAAAGAGTATAACAAGAAAATATCCATTCGAAAAGGATATTGAGATCTATTGAATCATATTTGTCACTTCATTCCGTATCATTTATAGGTAGTCAAAAGAGTTTCTATCTGTTGAACAAGGTAAGAAGAGTCGGATATGGTCAACAAAACAGTAATATGTTGGAATAGTTACTGTGGAAAGTGGCAGGTATGGGCTTCCACTGAAAACGGAGAGCCTAATAATATAGTAGAAATCTTACACAATTAAAAACTGAGCTAGTTGAATACTTTTGCAGCGGTGGAATTGGGCCTTCTGATCTTTCGTTCATTTAATTTATGATGCATTTTCATTCCTAATATTTGTATTGAATATTAATATATTTTGCATGTAAATAAGACCAAATGCAATAAATAACCTTCTCTTAATCTAGGAAAAGTGAAATTGAATACTATGCTATGCTTGCCAAGACTGGTGTACATCATTATTCAGGCAGTAATATTGAACTTGGAACAGCTTGTGGTAAATACTTCAGGGTTTGTGCTTTAAGCATAACAGATCCAGGTAACTATACTTTTTATTATTCTGTTATTCTGAAGACTTTTTAAACAAAAAAATAATTATATACATGTAAGTTTCTATAAGAGGACTTTGGTAATAATTAAGCTCATTTTCTCCAAACCTGCAGAGTAAAACTTAAAATCTGATTTTAAAATATATTATCCTTAACTGAAATTACCTTATCTGGCAGAAATTTATTTAAACTCTTACAAGTTTACATTGCATTGGAATTAGCTGTATGTTAAGCCACACATGAATTGGCTTATGTCCTGTAGTTGTGCCTGTGTTCTTAAGAAATAGGAATTTGAATGAACTGTAAAAGTGTTACATGAATAGTGCTTTCAGAAATTTTATTTGTCCTACTAATTGGAAACATTTTGCTAACTTGTGGTAACCAGACAATGAACTAATGTTACTAATAAGTACCAGAAGTCATTTCACATTATAGTATTTGTAGGTTGTAGTAAACATTTTATGATTATGGAGATAGTGATGGAAAATCTTTATATAAATAATTGTTTATTTGAAATTAACCCTATTTCGTGTATGCAACTGGCTGTTTTAGTCTATCTTGTGGTAGAATATGTAAAAAATGATCATGAAATACACTATATTATTAATGATAAAAGTGTTCGAGATAATTCGGTACAGCTTTGTATTACCTAGAATCTTATTAAGCAGAATATTCGCCCCTCCTCTCTGTTGCCTAGTAAGATATGTAGCTTCAGAAACTGCAAGAAATAAATGCAGGTATAAGTTTCCATATTAATTATATGTCCAATAAAATATATTACTATTTTTATAGCATAAGTATGCTTTAGAGATTCAGATATGTCTGTATGACACAAATGAGTTTGCAGAGTGTTACGACCAGTTAGTTTTCTTCTTTTATGAATTGGACATGTACTAAGGGTTAAGCTTCATTTTCTGATAAAAGATTCACACATTAAACTAAACGAGATTGTTTTTAAAAAATATCGTCTTGCAAGTCCTGGGTCATTTCATTAATTCATCCCTGTAGCAAGAATTTTCTTGATAGTAATAATTGAATTCACAAAGGAGTTTTTGAGGTGTTATGTCCTGTACATTGAAATGTTAATTAAAATTCATCACAAAATTTAGAAAGTCAGTATTTAAGCATTTGCTTAAAGGAGTTCATATGATCATATTTTTCAGACCTACTGTGTTTGTGTTTCTAAGTGCCTCCTACTGCTCCGGAATCATTAGCTGTAGAAATCTACATTGGAAAATGCAAACTATTTAAAAGAAATAGCATGCATCTGTAATTTTAAACTAGTAAACCACATTTATATCGCATGAATTTTTTGCAAGTGCATTTAAGTGCAAATTGTTAATACTGTAGGTTTAAAAATCCCATAACAAATCATAAATACAAGAAATCCACTTCTATATTACTGTCTATATCAATGTTAGTTTTCTGACATTTATTTGTTTTAAAGGAAATTTTTAATACATCCCTTGTATTGAATGTACACTGCACAAAAAAAAAGGGGTATAGTTCTGTATTTCCCATTCAAGCAGGCCAATTGATAAAATTCAACTTGGGTTTTTCATGTCTTGAAAGCGCGACTTAGAATATGTATATAGCGTTGTTTCAATAATAGTGTTTGTGTCTCTCTTCATGAGTCATAAATTCAAAGATCGTTTCGTTTCAGGAGTCAAGGTTGGGAGAGCATTAGAATTTCAAAGCAAAACTTCAAGATTTCTTAGAACATAGAAATAACATTTATTAACGATAAACTTATATTACTTATATTACTTCCGCCTATAGCGGCCATGAAACATAATCAAGCATCAAATAAATATGACATGCGCCATTGTTCATGTTCAAGCGTCAAGTGAAATATTTTTCATCAGCGCGCTTCAAGAGCGCCACCTATCTATCAAAAAGACGGAACATACTCCGCCCCGATGAACATTGGTTCATTACAACATTATTATAAAGATCTTCAATTTTAGATTTAAACAAGTTTTCCAAAATTCAACAGTATATCATATAAAATAAAATGCATAATGACAAATTTAAATTGAATAACAACATTAAATTTAGCACAAATTTTACAAATAAAACATACTTACAATCTCTAGAAGGAAAACAAAATAATGAAACTGCTAAATTACCATAATCCACAATTGTGGTCCATTCTCTGAATCTGAAACATAATTGAATTAATAATAATAATAAAGACACAAATTATGAATACAATTAATGGGTTTTTTTTTTTTTTTTTTTTTTTTTTTTTTTTTTTTTTTAGAGTCTTATTCACTCAATGGTAAGCGGGAAAGTTTATGTATAGTACGCTCCATTTCGCCTAATAAAGTTTTTAGTTTCACAACACGAACTTTTCCATCAGCAGCAGGATATAGTTCAATTACTCGTCCAAGTCGCCACTTTAATGGAGGCAAATTTTTGTCCTTTATCAAGACTAAGTCATTGAGGGCTAAATTTGGTTTATCCCTGAACCATTTGGTACGCCCTTGTAATTGTGAAAGATAATCTCTAGACCAACGTTTCCAAAAGCTCTGGAAAATTTGCTGTGTCAATTTCCATCTTTCAGCAGGGGTTAGCTTATTATTTGTAAGATCAGGTTCAGGAATTACGGTTAATGTAGTCCCAATTAGGAAATGTCCAGGTGTTAAAGGATTAAAATCTTCAGGGTCAGATGAGATGGAAACTATTGGCCTGGAATTCAAACACGCCTCGATTTGTGTAATTAAGGTGTGAAATTCTTCGTATGTCAGAACCTGGGTTCCAAAAGTCCACTTTAAGTGAATCTTCATTTGTTTCACTCCAGCCTCCCAAAGGCCTCCAAAGTGAGGGGCAGCAGGAGGATTGAAGATCCATTGAATATTTTCACCGCTCAGGTAGTTTTGAAATGCTTCGTCAGAAGAAAGTGTAGCTATGTATCTTCTTAATTCTCGATCAGCCCCAACAAAGTTGGTGCCTCTATCGGAAAAGATTTTCTTGGGTTTTCCTCTGTGTGACACAAATCTTTTCAGAGATGCTAGGAATGCTTCAGTTGTTAGATCACTGACCACTTCTAGGTGAATGGCCTTTGTGGTGAAGCATATGTAAAAGCAAACGTAACATTTATATCTCGTTCCTCCTCTTCCTTTCCTAGCTTTAATTAAAAAGGGGCCTGCAAAATCTAGTCCTGTATTCGAGAATGTTCTATCCGGCAAGACGCGAGAAGCAGGTAGGTCGCCCATTATCTGACTGGATGTGCTTGTTCGATTTTTAAAACATTTTATACATTTCCAAATTATTTTTCTTACAATTTCTCGGCCATTAATGATCCAATATTTCTGTCGCAGAGCAGATAATGTTAATGTGGCTCCTCCGTGAAGGTTCACTTCGTGAAAGTGTTTGACTATCAATTCAGTAACTTGGTGACTTTTGGGAAGAATGATTGGATACTTTGTGTTTTCTGAAAGATTCGAGTTACAGAGTCTACCACCGACTCTAAGGATTTCTTCTCTATCAAGAAAAGGATTTAATTTCAGGATTTTACTGCTGAGATTCAATTTCTTCCCTGCTTTCAAAAGTCTAATTTCTTCTCTAAATTCGGAATTTTGCATGATTTTAAAAATCAAATTGCTTGCCTTATCCAATTCTTGAACTGTTAAAAAACCCTTGAGTTTTAAAGATGTAGGTTTAATGTTGTGGCAGAATCTTAAACACCACGCAGTTACGCGTTTCAATTTTTTCCAGGATGAAAACCTGGATATCAATTCAAATTCAACCTCTTGGCTAATAACAGAATATACAGTAGTTTGACGCTGTTCTACCTGTACCTCTTCCACAATAGGCTCGATCAAAGGATCAAAAGATGATGAAGGTACATTTTTCTCTTTTAACCACACTGGTCCATTGAACCAAAGTTTATTTTTCACTAGATCAGAAGCTCTTAATCCACGTGAAACTATGTCAGCCGGATTGTCATTTCCCTTACAGTATTTCCATTGCGAAGGTGATACAACATCTTGTATTTCACGTACACGATTAGCAACAAAGGGTTTCCATTTATCAGCGGTACCCCTGATCCAGTGAAGAACAATTTTAGAGTCACTAAAACAAAATACATTATCTTCTTGGATATTAAATAATTTTCTTAAATATTTAACTATTCTTGCGGCAATAATGGCTCCCATAAGTTCTAAACGAGGCAAGGTTAATTTTTTAAGTGGGGATACACGGCTCTTTGAAAGAACAAAAGACGTACAGCAAGAATCAGGATCACGAAAATATGCAACAGCTCCATATCCCTTGAGGCTGGCGTCACAAAAGACAAAAAGCTCTATTTTATCGAAATTTACACATTCATCATTTAATATGTATTTTCTAGGAATACACAAGTTGAGAATAACTTCAAGTTCAAAGTACCAAGTTTTAAATTTTTCACTCAAATAACTAGGCAAAATTGTGTCCCAATCAATACCCAATTCCCATAACTCTTGTGATAAGAATTTTATTCTGATAACAAAGGGTGCAATGAATCCAACTGGGTCATAAATTTTTGCCACAATCTGTAATACCTTTTGCTTTGTAACGTGTTTCCAGTCAACTGGTTGTAAAAGTTCTTCTACATCTAATTTCAATGTGTCCTCATCCAAATCCCAAATTATTCCCAGCACCTTTAACGTTTTCTTATCCAAATTATCTTCCTTATTAATTAAACCAATATCTTGCCAATGATTTTTTAAAGATACGGAATTTGATTCGAATTTTCTTAAGTTCATACCAGCGTCTTGAAGAATTTTAACTGCATCAGTTGATAATGAGAAAACTTCTTCAACGGAGTCTGCTCCATGGATAAGGTCATCAACATATAAGGACTTATTTAACATGTCAACAGCTTTGCTATATTTCTTTTCATAACCCTTAATATGATGTTTGATAGTGGCGGGCAAAATAAACGGACTTGTTGTCATTCCAAACGGCACTCGGCACATTCGGAAAACCTTAAAGCCTAAACTATTGTCGTAAGAATGATCAAACCATAAGAACCTTAAAAAAATTCTATCTTCACTATCAATTTGAATTTGGTGAAAAGCCTTCTCTATATTTGCACAAAATGCAACTTTATGTAAGCGAAATTTTAAAATTATATCCAACAAGTTAGGATTTAAATTAGAGCCTGATATCAAACATTCATTTAACGATTTAGCTCCTTCAGACTTAGAAGAGGCATCATAAACTATTCTTATTCTTGTTGTTACTTTTCCTTCACGTATAACGGGCCTATGAGGCATATAATAACAGGTTCATTTTCAACAAACTTACATTGTTCAACAATCCCCCTTTCAACTTGTTCTCTAATTATATTATCATATTCATTATATAGGAAATCATTTCCCTTTAATTTATGCTTTAGTCCTAGAAATCGTTGTTTAGCAACGAAAAAATTATCAGCGAGTTGTGATTTATTGTCCTTCCAAAAGAGTTTTGTTTCGTACCTGCCGTTATTAAATTTTAAACTGTCGTTAAAATGCTTAATAGTATACAAATCAGTTTCCGAAAATGTTTTGTTTTCATTTTCAATTCCTATCGAATCCAATTTCCA
This sequence comes from Stegodyphus dumicola, assembly GCF_044657685.1. Classification (NCBI taxonomy): domain Eukaryota; kingdom Metazoa; phylum Arthropoda; class Arachnida; order Araneae; family Eresidae; genus Stegodyphus; species Stegodyphus dumicola. Next base: position 87,889,113 of record NC_140776.1, on the reverse strand, counting down.
AAATGACTGCAAATCAAATGTATTTCCTTCAACGGCAGATAAAAACAACGTATTAATTCGGGTATTATTATTTTTTACTTTACCCATCACTGTGTATCCAAATAGGGTCGGTACTATAAACAAACCATCATTTATCATTGAATTACTTCCTGTTTGTATATACCAGAAATGTTCCGCGCCAAGCAGAATATTTATGTTCTCCTTAACGGGACTTGTATCCGAAAGTTCCAAGCCCTTTTTAGTCATAAATTCTTTAATGTTTTGACATGTTGATGGCGCCTGGAATTCTATTGATGATATTAATTCTATCCCTATAGCTTCTACAACAAGGCAGCGATCATCGTTTTTATTTTTTATTTTTAGACTATATACATCAAATTCTTGCGAGTTACCGTGCTGATTTCCAAACGAATAAATTGTTAGAAATTCGTTTCTAATGACTTGCAATTCTAAATCGCGTGCTAACTTGTGGGTGATGAAGTTTCGTTCACTACCTGAATCAATTAATAATCTTACGATTCTCGATTTATTTTTGCTTTGAGCAATAACAGAACATGTCTGTAAAAGCACACTATTTTCAGGTTTTAGAGTGTTACAGTGGGAAGTAGATACTAAAGTTTTATTTTGCGTACCTGCGGATTTAACATCTTCCATTTCTTTCGATTTCAAACGGCAGAAAAGTTTATTATGATTTTTGTCGTTACAATTTTCGCATGGTTGTATTTTTGAATGACAAAACGACCGCAAATGTGATCTCAGAAAGCATCTGTAACAGAGACCTTCATGTTTTAATTTCTTTCGTTTTTGTTCGTCGGAAAATTTCAAACATCCGGCAGATGTATGTTCGTTTGATTTGCAGAATATGCAAAACATTTTTACCGATGTGTTAAAAGCAGAACCTTGTGATTTGACTTTATAATTTTTGAACCCTTGTTTAGGATTAACCCCTGTGTATTTATTACCTTTTGAGCTATTAATCAAAATACTTGCTTCTCGGCATTCAGTTTCTATTTTAATGAACTCTATTAATTCACTTACTTCTATATTTTGGTTAGATGTTCTTTTTCTATGGAATTCAAGAGCTAAATCTTCAGGTAACAATTTAAGAATTATTGGGTTCAATAACTGTCCATATGAACCACTAGTAACATCTAAACTACTTAAATTTCTAACGCAGATTTGTAACTGATCATAGAGCTTTCTTAACCCAAAAACATTTGAAGAACTTTTAACTGGTTCTAACTGTAACAACATCTGCATGAATTTTGATATAACATCTTTACGACCAAACCTCTCTTCTAAACTTTTAATGCATAGATCATAATTTTCTTCAGATAAAGCATAACCAGAAACACAATTATATGCTGAACCAGATAATAAACTTTTCAAATATGTAAACTTATCTATTTTAGATAAACTTGGATTAGAATGAATAGCATTATCATACGAATTAAAGAATTCGAGCCATTTACTGGGATCACCAGCAAATTTTTCAATATTTAATTTAGGTAACTTTACTGAAGCACTACTTGTAACAACATTATTACCATTCAGAGTACTACTAATACCATTACTAGTTGCAATTATACTTCTTTCAACAACTTCATTACTGTTAATTTTCTTTACTTTACTAACAATCTTAGCTTTAAACGTTATAATTTTTTCATCATACTCTTCACATACAAGTAGTTCGTTATCATATTCTTTTTCATCAGTTATGAGAGCATCGATCTTTGAGTCAAGAGTTTTAAGTTTCTCATGGTATTCAATTAACAATTCATATGATGAATTTAAATCTTCTAGATGTTCTTTACTTAATTCTTCTGATAATAATTTCTCAAGTTTATTTAGAAGTGTAGTAACTTTACTACGTACAATAGCACGTTTCTTTTTCTCTTTTGCTAAATCATCCATTATGTTTCGTTTTCAAAGATCGATACCAAGAACAAATAAATCAAATTTCTTACCTTTCAAAAAGTAATTCCCCTTGTCGCGGGTTTCAGACACCAGAAAAAATATGTGCGGTGTCTCTCTCTTCATGAGTCATAAATTCAAAGATCGTTTCGTTTCAGGAGTCAAGGTTGGGAGAGCATTAGAATTTCAAAGCAAAACTTCAAGATTTCTTAGAACATAGAAATAACATTTATTAACGATAAACTTATATTACTTATATTATTTCCGCCTATAGCGGCCATGAAACATAATCAAGCATCAAATAAATATGACATGCGCCATTGTTCATGTTCAAGCGTCAAGTGAAATATTTTTCATCAGCGCGCTTCAAGAGCGCCACCTATCTATCAAAAAGACGGAAGAAATAGGTATTTTGATATAAAATTAGATTTTTTTTAAATTGACATGCCGATTTTTTTCTCCCAAATCTTTGTAAAAATCACTCCAGTAGTTTTTAAAAATTAGATTTCAAAATTTAAGCTTCTCGATGTTAATTGAATTTGATATATATATATTAATATATCTCTTTTTTTTTTTTTTTTTGTTAAACTTGATTCCCTCTTCTAGAATTTGAAATGTAGGCTTAATCTAAATATAATGTTATGTTTGTTTTTAAATATTTTTTGATTCCCTCTTCCAGAATTTGAAATGTAGGCTTAATCTAAATATAATGTTATGATTTGTTTTTAAATATTTTTTATGAATTTTGCAAAGTAATTGTATAAAATTTTAAAATTAATATATTTACAAAAATGAAATTTTAAGCATCTTAAAGTAGATGTATATCTAAGCATACCTGTAAAATAAAGTTTTCTTAGATATACATGAATTTACATACTGGAGTATTTTGAAATTTGGCATCTCTTCTTTTTTAGTGATAATAACGCCAAATGATAATATGCATTTTGTTAAAAATTATTTGAAAATATGAACGATGGCTTTTTCCCCTGCTCGTCTACAATAAAAAAAAGTAAATTAAAATAGGTTGGTATAAATTAAGAAGTAATCTAAAATAATTTTTTGAATTTCTCCATTGACTTTATCACTCTCCTACAATAAAAACAAAGTAAAGGAAAATAGGTTGCTATAAATTAAGAAGTTCACCAAATAAATTAGTCTTGGTGAAAATTAAAAAACATACGCCAAAATAATTTTTTTTAAATTTCTCCGTAAATTTTGCACTACATTTTACAAAGTTTGATATTTAGGCATAATTTTAGTCATAGAATCGAAATATGGAAAAAATTGGTATGTCATTTCAGAAAAGGTCCAATTTTGTGTCAAAATACCTATGTCAGAATGCTGCTATGTATAAATCGGTACTTACATATTAACGCCACCCACAGCTGCAGATTTGGCGGTTTTTAAGTGCTGCTAATCTAAACTTAAAATTTTTGTGGAAACTCGTAAATTAAAACACTTTATTTAAAATCAAAGTAGTCAGTTGGATTTCGTTGAAAAATGGGCCAATATAGAGTTTAACATAGATTTAAAATGGTCACTATTTTCTTTGACCTGATGCTGTCGCCATATGAACACTGCTAAATAAGATTCTAAATGATGTCTTGCTGTTCCCCTGTGTCTCTTGTTTCTCCATTTAGCACTGTCCCACATTCTCTCAACTGTTTGTGTATGAACTCTTGTGTCAGGATCAATAAAGTTGTATTTATGATTAACTTCAGCATGTAGGATTCCTTCTTTTTCTATTTATTTGGTAACCTTTCCAACTGTCAGAATAAATTGTGCTACCATCTGCAATGTTTACAATAATTTTATTAAGAAGAGTAGAACCAGTTCTATTAGGAACAGTGACAACAAACAAATCTTTTGTCTCTCTACATATACCACCAAACAGCCATTGTTCGGGTAATACTCAACCACAATTATTTTTATGCTTAATAAACAAACTTTCATCAATTTCCACAATGCAGTCTGGTCCACCTATCTCCTGTTTGGTTTATTCTCCATATCCAAGACACATAATTCATATATGTAATTGTCCCAATCTATAACAGTTTTTTTCCGATGAATCAAGTTGCTTTTCGCAAAATTTAATTGACGTCAACTCCTCGCACCAGCAGTATACAAATCTCAAAGCTGACCGAAACGGAATTCTGTCCTCTTTTGAACGTATTTCACAGGTCAGCCAAGATTCGTACGGTCCTTAAAAGTCCTTAAATTTTTTGAAATCGATATTTGGTTCTTAAAAGTCCTTAATTTTGGGCCAAAATCAAGGATTTAATTTTAATCATCTGAAATTTCTCTGTTTTTACAACTGCCATTTTGAGTGTGAATTAGCATTTTGGAGGAATATTTTTGGCAATTCTCTGACGAATATGGTTATCTTTTGAATGGGTTCATGGGTTATAATTTGTTTCTAACATAAATAATGGGATACTCGAGTTTCTAAGCAAGAAGTGAAACATAAGCATTTCGAAATTCATTTTTCCTAATAAAAGAGCTCTTAAACAACTTTTCTCTTTTGGGATTGTGAATTCTTTTATTAAATGGTTCTGAATTTGACAACTTGTCAACATTTTGGCGATATTAATATCAGTTTATATGGAAAATTTTTAATTCCGAGATCTGAGAATTGTTCGGCGATTTTTTTTTTAAAACATCATGAGATTGATAAATTTCATTAAAATAATGGTAATATATCAGAATTATATTTAAAAAATAACATTAAAATAAAACATTTTTATTTTTCACCATCATATTATAGTTTCATTTTGGCAACTTATTATACAATATTTTAAATCTGAAAAATAAACAAAATATATAGCTATAAAGCATAATTTACGAAACAGCTCTTAGTAAAAGCAAAATTAGCTATGTAATTAATTAAAATGTCTTTTTAATTTTTTTCATATTAAGCATTTTTCCCATCTAATTGTCTCAGATAATTCAAAATTCTCAATGTAAGTTTTCTCTGTAAAATTAATTTTGCGCTTTTTCCTTCCTTCTCCCCCCCCCAAAAAAAAATTCTGGCTTTTTGCTGTTACAAAATTGGTTGGGATAATTTTTCTTTAGTATTTTTGACATTGCAGCATGGAAAGTTTAGAAGGATTTGAAGGCAAGATGTATAGACCCACGATTCTAGAAGATTCGAGAAATATGTGACAAAATGAAAAATGTCTCCATGGTATCAACATAGCAACATGTAATGCATGCATGTTACAGAAAGTTTGCGATGAATTTCTTACTTTTTGGAGAACGTCTGCAAAAACAATGGAAACATAATATTTGAATGTTTTACTCCTGATACTAAAATCTTTTTTCTTAACATGTTTATCTTCCCTTTATTTTCTCTACTTTTCACTAGACAAAAACATGGAAAATATCAAAAATGCTTCTAATCTTATCACTTGGGCAGGCATTATAGAAAGAGATTTCTTTATTAATAAAGAAATTGAAAATGTACAATTTAAAAGATTCATCTAATGTGTCTAAATGCATCGTAGACAGAGCTGGTGCTATGCATTTTCCCACCTAATGCAATCTCTCTGTATGCTAAATTCTGCTGCCTAGTGCCTATCTAAATTCTACCACACCTGCTCTGTAACCGGCCTTTACCATATATATTTCATATTTCTTCTGAATGCTCATATTACTAAAAAATTAAATTAGCCACTTTTTCTGTACATTCTTTAAATGCATTTAGTGTTTTTTAGGATAACAGAAATCCTTAATTAAATACAAAAATTCTAAAATGAAATGGAAACGTGTTGAAGAAACTGAATACATAAAGAAAATTATTCTTCAAAGATATGTGCAGTTATTATTATGTAAATTACCCAATTGTTTATCATTTCAGCCTCTACTATAATTTCCCATTTCCGTTTCCTCGTATGATAGAGTTACCAAGCCAGATTAAATTAAATTGTATTATCTTTGACCACTAGTCCACATTTTTAGTTTGAATTTGACTGTTCTTGTTTAATTACATCACCCTGAGCTGTAATTGACTTTGTTAGCATCAGAACATACCTTTATGTTCTAAGTTCTTTGTCTGATATTGTAGTTACTTTCAGATACAGGGATAATTTGCTTCACATCTTTCAAGGGCGGGACTATTTAACTTTTACCAGATCAAGTAAACCCTCATAGGTACATTGTGGAGAGATTGACAAGTTAGGAGATAAAGCAGACAGAAACTAGCAAAAATATTGGTTTGCATATTGAGACAAATTTCTAATTATTGTCAGAAAAGATCTATAATTAAAGAGGAGAAAATTGATATAAACTAGCCAAAATGTTTGGTAAGGCTTGTAGAGACATTAGGTATTTTTGAAAGCAGGAAAAATAAAAAATTAACAACCGGGAATCAGACTGCGAATTAAATTTGCCGGGAATCGAACTGCGGACCTCTGGAATGCCACTACACCACGAAGGGTCGCCAAGAAGGTGGGAGAAATACCTTATATACTTTCCCTTTTAAACGGCGACTGGGGTTTTTAGGGAATCCAAACGCCAAATTCTTTATGTGGAGAACCCATCAAATAACCATCAACACCATCAAGTAAAACTTATTCTTGCATCTACTGAGACTTGTATATGAAACAACTTATCACCTCTGGTGCTTCAATGGCTTATTGGAACCTTAAAGTATATTAACTGGGTTACAATCCCTGGAACTCTACACAAAGCTATGACATTAACTGCATTAAGCAGAGCTTGACTAACTTCAACACTTGCCAACTGTGCCTACATCAGGCCTTTCAAGTTTGTTCCAATCAGCAGGTCTCTCTATAGACAAGCAACATTCAGTCTTTTGTTATGAATCATGCTGATTATGATCTCACTTCTCATTTTAATCTATGCCATTTAACATAAAATCTCCCTACTATTTGCTAAACCTCTACTGACCAAGTATGTGACAAAATTAGACATTTAAAAAAAAAAAAAAAAAGCATAAAGCTAACTATTAGTAAAGCATAAATGTCACTTATCTTCTTTTAAATATGTCCAACTATTATAAGTGTAAAATATTTATAGCTACTTGATAAACTGCATGAAATTTATTTTATTCTCAAACTTATTCATAATTATGTTAGTTAATTCATGTTTAGTAATAATGCATACTACTTATGGATCTATTTTATTCTTAGGATGGTGTTACAAAAGTGAAATTCAAGCATAGAATAATATTTTTAATTGAATTTATTCAGTTTCCATTTGCTCATAGGTCCTTAATTTTTTTTCATTAATGGTCCTTAAAAGTACCTAATTTCCGTGTGCAGAAATGTGTATGAACCCTGTCAGCATTTAACATGTGTATATATTAATTATTTGTTTTCTCTATAAAATATGCAATTACTTGTAAGAAGTAGGTTTTTAAAACTTAACTGATTCAATCTTATTTTCTTCATTGTTTCAGTAAGCAAGATTTTTATGTGATTTAACAACCATGTTACAGCTTCCTTATGTCTTACTTTCAAAATTAGATAAAGCCATATTATTGGAATGACAGCATGCATATTGATTCGATAACTAATGAGATATGTAAATTGTAATTCTCTTTTGATATTGAGCTCTTGCATTAAATTTAGAATTTCTTGCTTCAGAACAACTGTATCAGAGTTGAATCATTAGTGTCCTTGATACAGTTACGTATAAATGTTGTCATTTTATTACATTATGTGCTAAGGGTAGAATAGCTATATAGTATTAATATGTGCAATATTAATAGCTGTTACCTTCGAGCTGAATATTCCCTGTGGCTAAATTAAATGTGTATTCTTATTGACTAGATTTCTGCCTTTTAGTCATTAAAATTTATCAATTTCATTCCTGAAACCTGGTGAACTTGGTGACATTTGAGTGCATAGCTATCTTTACATTAAAATTTATGAAGACAAATGAACTACTTAGAAATACTTCCAAAATGTCATCTTAAATGCAATAGAATAATATCTCTTAACCAGCAGCAGCAGGATCTCACCAATTTTAGATGATTGTTGAATATATGCTTCTAGAACTTACGTGTTCATGTTTAATGATACTATCCATAAAATTTCATCATGTGAAGTCCATTGGTCATATTTTTCAATCTATCAGCCAGTGTTAAATTATATTGAAAGTCGTACAGATTTTTTAAAACACATGATGTTATATTTCAGAAAATTAGATGGCATTGAAAAATTGCCATATGTATTATCACATGAAAGTTCTGAATTTCTTGGTGTAACTTAACTTTAAAATATATCTTATGCATACAGTATTATTGTCAAAGTTTTAAAAATTTGTTGTGTATGCAGTGAAACTTCATGGCATGAACTGACATTGATGAACTTTTATCAACCTCTTTCCACATAACTCTCTTACTCAGTGTGTCACATTCGTTTCCCCCTTCTTTCATTCCTTTTTCAGTACATATTCGGTTATTTCGCCATCAGTTTGATTGTATACCAGGAATACAGAATTATCATTTCATTGATCCTAGTCATCACCCCCTCTTCAATAACACCAATCTTCTGCAAATGTGTAATTCATTCCAAGATGTCAGGCACAGGCTTTGGACTTGTTATAAAACCTAGGGAAAATAAGTTATCATAGGCAAGAGCATGATTTTAGGCCACAATTTGTACCAACAACAACGTAAAATAGTGGTCTTTAAGTCTTCTCAGGCAAGAGCCAAAGTAATTTTTTTCTAAAAGTCATGACACCACTTATGAGGTTCACGGTTCACTTGATGCATGAAACGGATCAATAGTTCATATTTTTATTCTGGCTAATTCATAGCCTTGTTACATTAGGTGGATTTTATATATGTTTAAATTTTTCAAAATGTCTATTTTGATGAGTGACACAAGAATTTTTTTTCCCTTGAAATCGTACTGTGAACTGTTAATATTGAAAACATGTTTTAACTAACTCTAATTTATATTAATTTTTTATTTAAGCTGTTATTAAAAATGGCATTGCGTGAAATATTTTTAAAAATTAACAATTGGTGTAGATGTCATAATAGGGTTTTGGGTGCTGTGAGTTTTTGTTGATAATATTTTCAAGCATTGTATCACATGTGATTTTTTTACTATCCCAGAAATATTTTACACTTATTGTCATAAATTTGTATTGCATTTAAAAATTATATATCTTTTAATTTTATATTCATGTACTTCTGAAGAATATTTTCTCTTTTACAGGTGATTCTGATATTATTAGAACCATGCCTACTGAACAGCAGTGATAGTACTAATAAAAAATAATTGTTATTGTACTTGTCTGTTTCCACTCTTTTGTTTTATTAAATACGGTATTTGATAATTGCAATTAAATTTATTTCGTAGGTGAAGAAATGCAGGGACATTTGTTTTTACTTTACTCCATACTTTGCAAAAATGTTAAGAGGGAATAATGTTTAGTTCTTTCTGGCATCTATGCCAGCTTAAGGTAGCTCTTTTGCTCAATTTTAAATAACCATGAATGCAAAGGTACAATGAGCAAGTGATCAGGTTTGAAATATTTTGATTTGTTTGTGAAAACTGTTCCAACAATTAAGATGTTGTTCAAGGATGTTACAGTCAGTGAGGCTGAGGTAAAATTTTTATACTCTAGTTTGAAGATCTCAATTTTACTTGCTCATTTATTGTGGAAACAACACAAATACATTTTGGGAATTACTCAGTGGTATGTCACTTGAGGCAGAATGACAACTCATAAATATTTAATGAAATCCACTACACTTACCTGATGTATAATTATACACAACGGCAGTTTCCAAGGCATTGAGATTGGTTTGAAACTTTTTAAACAGATCTTGTGTTAACTCATATTGGACCACTCTAAAAAAATTTCACTGGAAAAATGTAACTCTTTTGAGATATCAATAATATGAGATAGTAACACATGTAAAACTAAAATTTTCAGATATTGTTCGGATTTTATTAAGCTGCAGACTGTTCTATTAATAGGACAATGGTCCAATACTCTGTTAAATTTTACAAAAACTTTACTCACTTACTCAAGAGGAAAATTAGGAAAGCAGTCAATACAAAGTCTTAATATTTCAGAATCTACAAATAGTTGTAGTTTTTCTATTGCGTGTTTTTTTTTTTTTTTTTTTTTTTGGGGGGGGGGGGGGGTACTGGCATTTGTCTTTGGCATCCCTCAGGATTTTTTACTTTTCAGTGACACTAAAAGAATTATTTGCTTGTTTTGCATACCAGTTAGTCTTTACAACTGTGCATGATATCATTATCGCATCAATTCAATAGACAATATTAATCAATGTGTAAAACATTCCAACAGTGGGTAAGCAAAATAACACTTACCTGAATCACCGGGTTCTTCATTCAGGTGTATCCAAAAAATACGCACAGGTTCAGCTTTTTAAAACTTTAATCTGTACACAAGTTATAAAAGAGAGGTTATTACAAGAGATTAGAAACTACGTATCCATTTCATAAGGCATTCAAAAATAAACTAAATTAAAAATAGAACACTGATTACATCATAAATCGTTGAGCTCGCGGTTAAAACTTACGTAATCAGTTCAATCCGTTATGCGCACGCACAGGCGGAAGTATCACATATCCAACAATCATGTCTTCAGCCATTATGTGAAAAGGTTTAACTGGAGTTTTCCCGACACCACATTTATAATATTTTAATGGTCTTGAAAAGAAATACCGCTTGGTGAAGGCATGAATTGGGGTTCTTATTTTTTCCACTTGGGGGGGGGGGCTTTTATGCCAAAATTAGATTCTTCATATTTGTTTTGATAAAAATTTCTGTAGTTCCTGTGGTGTCTTCTATTACAGATTCGCCACATGATACTGATATGCTACAGTTTGAGCAGAAATATTCAAGAGCCTCTGGAGCTGTTAAATTTTCTTGCCATTTTAAAAATGTTGACCTTTCAACGGAAATTGAAATTTCCACTCAAGTAATAAACAGGGAAGTAACTCATCTACTTCAGAAAAAAATTACTGCTGATCATTTCTCCCAAAACAATAAGCACATGTGCTATAGAAAAGTTTCATCTGATGTCACAGCTTTGAATGCCCACAAGGGAACCATTAGGATACAAGGTTAAAAAGAAACTTTTCAGGCTAATTTCTGTTTAGAATGTTTATCTGTTTTATACAAATGTACACCTCTGACTACTATTGCCAAGGAAACGTCACATAGGTGAACCTTCGCGAAAACCTGTTCAGGAGGTGTGTGACATTTTACTTTTGTAATGTAATAGAAAACGTACCCAAATAAATTCCAGAATAATCTATTCCTGAGTCCTTCCATATGTTATGCTAATTTCATTATATGAAGAGCAATTTTCAAAATTGATTTGAAGGAATGTGATCTATGAATTTGGGGAGTGACGAGCAAAAAAAGTTGAGGATCGGACAGTTGTCCTATTTACAGGACGCAAATAAAATGCAAGAAAATTACCTTTAAAAGATAATTTTTCCAGTGGATATTTTAATTTCTATAAATATACTAGCAAAATTATATACATGTGTTTAGGAAAAATATATATTTGAATCCTAAATAATGGCTCAGAAATAAATAATTTTAAAGTCTTTTTTAATGAAATTAATTATGGTAAGAGATGACTGCAACAAGGAGATGCAAATAATTTAATTGAAGAAATACGCCTTAACGAAACAAAATTTCTTTTAAGTACTTTCGCATGACACCTCATTATTTCGATGAATTTCTAGCCCTCATTGTATTTATTCAAAAGCAGAGCGATAATTTTTCTCAGAATATCGCAGAAAAGAATTGTTTGGAAGATAGGAATAGGATATCTCATACAAGGATCGTTGCATATATCTAATTTAGTACATTTTAAAACCATGGTATAAACTGGACTTTTGAAACGAGATGCCTGAAACTGATGCATCAAAAAGTTGAAGTTAACTGAACTTATGCGGTGTCCGGCCATCCGACAAATGCTGCTTCTGAACTTAGGTTAACGCTTCACGCGTGACTGCGTTGGTGTGAATTTTTGCTTCCGAGTGATAATTTTTTTTGACGTCAAATTATAATCTAATGATTTAATTTTTAATAATAATAAAAATTCTTTTAAAATTTACGAAAAATTCAGATTTATATTTTTATTTATTTTTTAGTTTTCCGATTTCCTTACCAATATTAAATAATTATGAACCTGTTCTCATTGCATTTGAAAGGAAACATGGAAAAGGGGGGGGTTAAAAAAAAAAGAAGTTTTACTGGCAATGACAAATCTCGTGTGACTATACAAGAAAATCTTTTTTTTTTTTTTAATAATTCTATCACTGCTTACTCCTTTTCAAATGGTAGTTTGTTATCACACATACGTTTTCTGCCATAAAACTATGCAGAGAATACATAAAAATTAAATTAAAAGCTGGATTTTGTGGAATTGCTGGTATTCTTGATTTCAATCGGCCATACCAGACACTTATTGTCTTTTTAAATTTTACTTTAAAATATAAGAATTTTAATAGGAGTATTCCTCTTTAATTATATATAACCGAGCCTTTATTTTTGAAATCGTTGGTCATAGTTGTGTACTTCCATGTACAGAAGTATTATAAATAACAAAAATATTCATTCATTTGTCGAATTTAAAAAAGAAATTGTTTTTTGGACATAACGAAATCCAAGTCTTAATGCAGTTTCCCGGTTCCTGTATTACGTCTGGGGGGAGTTTTATACTTGTTACGAAAAAATAAAATTATGAGGAGTTTAACCCCCATATGACAAAAATTGACCAAGCTGTTTAATTCTTTAAATGGGAAGTTTTTCATATCATTTTCAACTTAATTTGAGGGATCAGTTAATTAAGTGAAAATAATTCGACCAAATAAGTTGAAATGAAGTGCAGCAAGAGCAAAAATGTGTGTAATTTAACAGGCTCTACAAGGAAGTCGGGGTGTCTACATCAGATTTTTTATTGTCATATAAACAAGCTGGTAAAGAAAATATACATAATTTGGTGATTCCTATCTGCACACATAGAGGGACTTAGCTATGTTTTCAGGATTAGATGATAAAACAGAGAATAAAAAACTTAAGCAGAGGTGGCATTCACTCGAACATAGTTTTATTCTCGTAATTAAAGCAGATTTACATATCAAAGTTACGGGTGTTGTATATGCACTCGCAGAATTTTGCAAGCTTAAATCTTTTTTTAGAGGTAAACCATGTGTGGCCAGCAAGAAAGAGAAGGCATAATTGCTTGAAATTTTATTGATAGTAAAAATTTTCTATAATTTTATTGACTGAGAACCATACGCCACGTAGAAGGTGAAGATATTTAGATGCGAAATTAGTTTTCATATATGACGCAGCTTCGAAAAAGTTATTACTATTTTTCGAGTAGAGAGAATTTCTGTTGATTAAAAGAGGAATTAAGGGCCTATTGCTAATTTAAAGTAGTAATTTACAATTAATTAGTTACGTATTTAAAATTTCTAAGTACTAACCCCTTGAAAATTTCTGTTTTAGTTAGAGAATAATTAGTAGTTTTCATTTTTTTCTCTCATTTATATTTTTATAAACTTTTATTACTAAATTGCCCTTTTAAGAAAACTTTTTTTTTCCACCTCTAATATTTATTTTGCTTTTCACCACCAATTAACTGGGGCATTATTATTAACCCTACACAATTTTTCCTAGGATGGAATATCTTTTTAATCTTACATGTATATATCATTGTGACCCTAAAGAAATTTAATTTAGTAAGCTGGCTTATATAATATTTTGAATGAGGTGGTGCTTATTGTCATTATGCCAAAAATGACAATTTTTTTTCTTTCATTTTTAATAAAAGTTCTAAACTTTATACACTCTTGGAAAAAAATCGAAGCGCCAAGAAGGATTTTTGCCATCGTGACGAAATTTGGTATACAAAAACGTCTTGACTGAACATGCAAATGAACAGGAATCGAGATCATATCATAGCGCGCATTTCTAGTGCGCAATTCGCAAAGTATAAAACCAGTAACAGAGGTGGAAAATGTATCTTTTTTTTTTTTTTTTTTTTTTTTTTTTTTTTTTTTGTGCTGCCATTGTAATTACATAAAGAAGCAACTAAAGATGCCATTACGACGATATCGAAGACCTTACAAACAACTGAACGACTTCGAACGTGGTTGCGTGAAGCTGGGTGGTCAGACCGAGCAACAATAAGCCGCCACCTGCAGTGTATAGACACTATGCTGCGCAAAGATGTTGGCAGCAATAGTTCCTACAAGAAAATTGCGGACGAAATGAAGGCTGTGAAAAGGCAAGGATCACAAATGCGAGGCAAGACAGGATGATTGTTCGCCAGGCCCGAACCGCCCCAACGGTATCATTGTCGACTATTGAACGCACTACAGCCACGTTTATGCCTCCCATGGTACCGTCCACCTTGTCACAGCGCTTGTCTGAGGCGGGGTACATTCACAGAGGCCTTTAAGGCGTCTGCCTTTGACCCCACAACATCGGCGGAGTCGTCTGGAGTGGTTTCGGAGCTGATCATCATGGCTGCCATCAGATTGGCATCGTATAGTGTTCAGCGATGAATCCCGCTTCTCTCTTGAAGCAGATGACCACCATGTTTGTGTCTGGAGAGGACGGGGCCAGCGGTCTGAATCAGCCTTTGTTTTACAAAGGCGTACAGCCATAACTCATGGTGTGATGTGCTATTTCTTATGACAGCAGGTCATCTTCCGTACATCTGTAAGAGCTCAACGATATGTTGACACCATCTTGCGGCCGGTTGCATTACCCTTCATGGCACTTCATCCTGGGGCGATTTTCCAACAACATAATGTCAGGCCACATACCGCTCGCTTATCTCTGGACGGTGACCGTGCGGTTAACACACTTCCTTAGCCAGCAAGGTCACCAGACCTTTCATCAATCGAGAATGTCTGGGACATCGTAGGCCGCTAGATTCGAACACCACAAAATATCGTAGATCTGGAGCGACAATTGATGAATGCCTGGCAGAATGTGTCGCAGGAGCCTCTTTGCCTCGATGAATTCAAGCAATCTGGCGGTTCGACCAACTTCTAATTTGAACACTCATTGGGTAATTGTGACCTGTGAACAGGTACTATGACCTTGGTTTTGTAATCAGTTTATTATCTGTGTGTGAGCTATACACATATTAAATTTCATCAAAAACAACCGCTACCTTCATGGTGGTGCTTTTTTTTTTTTTTTTTCAAAAGAGTGTATCAGAAGACTAAGGATGTTTGAAAATCTTCGTTCTCATTTCCTTCTTCAAGGAAAACACTCCGTTATGTTGGGAGACATGTTTAAAGGCCCATGCTTGAAACTGTGCTCATCAGGAGATGAAGTAATAAAAGTAAAGTAATTTTGTTAAGTAATAAAACTGTCTTTATTATAAAAAAGAACCAAACAATTATTCACTTTTGGAAACTACTGTGGTTACTTTTGTATTTCATTTTCAAATATAAATTTCTTTAAACTTTCTTTTTTTTAAAGTTATGTTGGGAGACATGTTTAGAGGCCCATGCTTGAAACTGTGCTCATCAGGAGATGAAGTAATAAAAGTAAAATAATTTTGTTAAGTAATAAAACTGTCTTTATTATAAAAAAGAACCAAAGAATTATTCACTTTTGGAAACTACTGTGGTTACTTTTGTATTTCATTATCAAATATAAATTTCTTTAAACAATAAAGTATTGTTGCGTGCTTATGGGTGGAATGCACACAGAACGGATGACAGCTCGATGAAATTCATTTTACCAAAAGAAATACGTTACAGTTCTGGAACTTTCTGCAAATGGTGCTTGTACAGCTCTTCTCAGTATCAGCAGTTACACTGCCGCCCGACCGGTATAGTGGTTAGCGTCGCTGACTGCTGTGCTGAAGGGCCCGGGCTCGAATCTCGGAGAAGGCATGGATGTTTGTAAATGTATAGTGTCGGTGCGGCACTTTAAATAGGCGACGAGCCGAAAGCTCTCGTGTGGTTTGGTGGAATGGCAGAGGGATGGGAGACCCTCGGATCCGTCTGCCGGGGTGCACTCTATCCAAAGAAGCCATGGAGGTAGGAAGTAAGATGGAGTCGCCCTAAACAAGTTTCTCCCGTACCCTGCTCTGAAGCACCGGCGATCCCTACGTGGTGACCAAAACATTGGGTCATTTACCATTGAGTTCTATGGGATTTGACGCGTTCGGATGTAAATATTTTGTAATTACGTCGTAAATATACATATAAATGTATATATTTTCTTTTTCTACAACACTTTTAGTCCTAAGTATGTGAAAATAACATATTTTTAAACAACATTTCATTCTGAACGGAATTAAATGCTATACTTTTCACAGGACAGTTTTCTCAGAATGGTTTAATTTGAATGAAATATTTTCACAAGTTTTCGTTAATTACATTAGAAAAAAAAATTAAGGTAATTCGATTTTATTCGGTTAAGGTACAAAAATTAAGATCAAAGTTTATTGTATTATTAATATTAAAATTATGCATTATTTCTTTTCTATTTATAGAGCTTCTTCCTAAAATACTTTCTTAAATATGACATGATTTTTTTGGCTTCTGAGGCATCTTTTAAATCGAAAAATGTAAGTCAATTTATAATAAATGCTCTATTCGGTTCATTTTAAATTAGAGAATTATTAGGAATTAGCGAAATACTTTAAATAGTACTTGACTTTCTCTGAACATTTCTGAAAGGGAATAAAATAAGGTTTTTTTTTTTTTTTTTTTTTTTTTTTTTTAGTATTTTAAGTATTATTTAAAACTTGTAACTGAGTTATAAAATGTAAGGGGAATAATTCTTTTAATTATACTTACCAGATTTTTTTTTACTCTTCATTTCTACAATACATATTCCAAAACTCTTTATTACGTTCTTAAGTGCGCATCTCATACATAGCATTTGCTTTACAATACCTTTTAACAGATTGCTTTCCAATACGAACAATTCTTGCTTAAATAGTTTTATAACGTGTTTGTCAACAGTATTTCAATTTATGTTTACAATTCAATATTAAGGTTATTATATATTTAGATAACATTTATAATCATTATAAATTTGATACATTTAATAATTAGATTTCTTCACAGTTGTTTATAAGTGAATAAATTCTTCATTTCAAATACATTTATAAATAATTTAATGAATATTTAAATATTTTGTCAAAGGCAGATACATGCTTTTTGCAAGCACATGCATAAATACTCATACATATTTCCTATTTTTCATTTCCGGCATGTGCAAATCTTTAATTCTGTGCATTCACTATATTTTTCTTGTAAAGTAATTTACACTTATTTAGCATACGCCCGAAAGTTTTACATAAAAAATATATATGAATATAATTTGAATGAAAATTATAAGTATTATTTTTAATACCCACACAACGGTCAGTTTTTCTTCAAAATTCCTCCACGATGGCATCTCTCTCTTTAGGCAGATAGCCCTTGCATGCGTTATTTAATTTTAAAAGGTACATGTTACAATAATATATGGATGTGAAAAAAAAATTGTTTTATTTAAAACATTTTGACGTTTGGAAAATGAAATAAAAGTAGCGAATACTCTATCAAGGGTATCGAAAGACGTATACAATTTTAAATGTACCGTAAGGTATTTTTCATTCTTTAAGCATAACATTTTTCTTAAAACCTATATTTTTGTAGTGCAACAGCTTAGAATTTTATAAAACAAATTCATAATCAAAATAGCTGTTGTTAGTTATCGAAAAATAACGAAGATGTGATTTTTGCGTAAATGTCACTAAACTATACAAATTGCTATTATCCATCACACTATGAATGTTTCTTTCATGCAAAAGTGTCCCTTTTTCGATTTGTATGGAACTGTCGTGTGTCGAAATACTATCAGAATCTTGTCAAGCGAGCTTCTGAATGTAAACAAAGAACACCCCATCTGGTGACCCAAGTTTCAAAGCAGTGCTTCACTTTAACGCGGGTTGGCCCCTCCTCCCTTTTCTCCTTAGATATTCTTTGCTCCATCGAAATTCGGGCCGGAACTGAGCAAAATCGCCCTGTCACCTGAATGGTGCTCAAGGCTATTGTCAACGGCAGGCGTCTTCTAGCGCTCCTTGCCACAAGGCATTTCGTGGGCTTGGACTAAGTGAGCGTAAGCAACAATAGTAGTTACACTTCAAACTACTAAGAACGTTAAACACAGCGCAGAGCGCATCTGAAAATGCGAAGCTCTCACGATTTTTAAATACTCGGAAGTCGCTCTGAACTAACAACTTAAACGGATGCTCTCTGCTCGTTTTCCCTCGGCCGCCGAGAAATCTGTAGTACCTTCCACTTCTCAAAATTACTAAAGGCACATGAGCGCCGGATACTCTTAGGATTACAAACAGGGATAAGTTACATCTTTTCAATCACAATACCAGTTATACAGGAACAGGACCAAAATTAGTCGCCTGTTTAGCGAGATAGCCGTTTAGACTTGGCCCTGTAATCTTATTTTTTCGGCAGTATACATGTTACATTATACAAAAGATACTATAATTTTACTAAAACTAATCATATATGTACGAAATTCGTCAAAAAAATTTAAAATTATATATTAAAAATAAAAAACTGAAAGGTTTCAGATTTTAAATTACGTCCAAAGAGGCATTTTTTAAACATTTTATTTTTACCTTTATTTATTAAATATCGCGTTCTTCGCACTTAAACCATAAAATTCAGTTCAAGAGCAATACCTCAAAATAGTATTAAACTGAGCATATCTTTAGAATTTCCGATATGCAGTCTCACGCGCTGGAGATAAAAATGTCTTTTCTCTACAACGTTGCCATTGCTCGCTTTGAAATCCTTGAGTTTGTTAATCAAAAATTCGTTAAAGTTTTACAAAATGTGAAATCGATAATAAAACAAATTTCAAATTTGGGCTTCCACATGCCCATATTAGCAGTAGAAATACTTCATCCAAAATTCGATGGCTCTAGCTACCGTTGTTTTATCACACTGCAAGAAATATACATACATTTATGCAGATTTTTCATAATTAAATTCTTCAAATATAATGCAGGACTCTAACATTGGGTGGCAATGGTTTGAAAAGTGAAACGGACATAGTGAACCAACGCAAAATTGCAAAACGAAAATAATAGTCTTTCAGTAACAAAGCTCCTTTGGACTAAAAACTAGTAATAAGGGAAATCGGGACTGTCCCGAGAAATCGGGACGTCCCGAATTTCTCGGGACAGTCCCGATTTCTTTTACCTCGTTTTTTTCGTCCCGTATTTATAGTAGTTCTCCCAAAAAACAGTAGTGTTAGAACGTAAACTTTTCAGACTTTCACTTACAGATAGCACTGCAATTTTTAATTGCTATATAATTTCAGTTGTGATTTGAATTTATAATATGTACATATATTTTTTTAATTATCAACGATGTATTACGGTAATTATCAACTCGAACCATGGACCTCCCGAATACGCGCCGAGTATGCTGACTGTAGAGAGGTATTTTTTGGTAGGAAGGAAATTGAAGAAATGAGCAATGCCTATAGGGGACTTGAACCACGGACCTCTCGAATACACGCCGAGTGTGCTGATCACTACACCAAGCAGGCGGAAGAAATACCTTATAATCTCATCATATGCTGTTTTGATCTCAGCTTTCATCTCTTCATATCCGGCTTTCAACTCTTCTAGTTCGGCTTTTACAGCTGCTAAGAAGTCCATGAACTTTATTTACTGAACTTATTACGCCATAGCTATTTTCTGTAGTCGGTTTATTGGCATCTACTCGCAAACCACATTCCTGACGCCAGTTGTTACATTCTTACGGGTTCGTGGATTTGGAGTGATTGAGGATAACATTTCATGAACAATCAAAACGCAATTTATTAGCTAGTATTACTCAGGACAGCTCCAAAAACACGTTTACAGACGTCGAAAAACTACGACAAACACGTTGAAACAATCAGCAACACAGCCTTCAGGCTATAACGGTGAAGACAGCTTCACGGCAAAGCACTAGAGTACAAGAGTAAAGCTCCCGACTCGGTTCGGTCGTTCTTGGGACTCAACATACTCTTGAGACTCTCCACTCTACAACTCGCAATTCACTTGATGGTACACTCGATAGCCTCGACGATTCACACTCTCGATACACTCGACTGTATATTGACGACACAGTAGACGAGACATTCTCGCAATACAGTCGACGACCAACTCGACACTAGACTGCTACTCTGCGTATAGGCAAGGTTTATACGGATTTTTGGCCTGGCTTCGGGAACATTCTGGGCCAAACCGGTAAGAATTCGTTCTAGAATGTTATTCATTCGTCTATGGCATATCACCAATTTTGTCGCGAATTTGGCGATTTCGCGCCAAATCTCGCAACTCTGTCTTCCTTTGCCATTTACTGGAAACCCTAAACCCGCTTTGCTGGGACGTTATCTTACCACGACTGGGTATTTCATAACAATATCTTCAGAATTTCTGCTAGACAGTCTCCCGCGCTGGACATAAAAAATGTGTTATTCCGTACGATATTGCCACTGCTTGCTTTCAAATCATTAAGTTTGTTGATAAAAAAATTCATTAACATTTTATAATGAAATGTAAAAATTCGAAATTCAAAATTTGAACTTCTAGGTGCACATGTTCGGCTGGATAACTACGTTATTCAAAATTTTACGGCTCTGGGTACTGACATTTTTTCAAGATGCGAGGAACATACCTACATGCAAATTCTTCATTAATTTCTGTAAAAATAATAGAGGGTGATAATATTTGATGGCAACAATTTGAAGTGATTCCGCGTTTATAATGGACAATGAAAAATCCCATTTCGAGACTAATAGCCCTTCCAAATGTTTACATCCTTGTAGCGAACATAAAAAAATAAAGAATGAAAACACTTAACTGTAAATGTGAGCATTGATCAGCTGACTGGGGTCCTCTGCATACACCTTCGCCTGTTTTAATTTAAGATTGCATCTCCAATTAAAAAGAACATTGAGTTCTCTACGAAGTACATAATATATTTCATTTGAAATAACTTTCAAAGATTACAGTCATATACATTAACTTATTTTAATTACACACACACATATGTAAGTAAGTAATAAATTATTTTATTGTTTGTAATAAATTACTTATCTCTGTATACTTAAACAATTACTGACAGACTGAATTCGAAAAACGAATTAGGCATCTTCTGTTTTACAGAATACAAAAACTCTAAGAAAGGTTTATCGTGAAAGATATAAAAAATGTTATGTTTCTCTCAGTGACAACACTTGCGAAGGAGAGTGGATGACATATTCTAAATAGTGTAATTTAACGTAATAATCCAACTATTTCGGAAACAGGTTGTTAAGGACGTTTCTAAATGGCGGCATAGCTAGGGAAAACAACAACAAGAATTCCTCTTTCCGCCAACACTAATGGCACTAGGAGTCCCCCGCAGAACCGTCACCATCGAGATAGAGACAAAGGTCTATGATTTGCTACCTCCCAATCGCTCGGGCTACCCATCGCAGAGGGGCATTACCCAGCGTACCCGGTACTTTCCCCCAGGAAAATCCGGAACGCCACCTCAGATTACTACAGCCCTCAGCTCTACAACCTGCCAACCCAGGAGCTGACCATAAGTGATCTTTCCAGGGCCTCCAGAAGCACAAGCCTCGTATACCCCCGTGGCCGAGACTGCCTAGGTACAAATCCCAGCCAATAACTTCGCAGAGTTCTCTATGTCGATCACCGGAGCTAGGGAAACAAGGAGGACATCTTTTCTTGGGTGCAGCCTCCAGGGGGCGGCAAACTGATATGACGAAATTTTAAAATTAAATGTTTTCCATTCTTGGCAAATGAGAATGGGCACGAAATCTTTAGTTTATTCGGGCTCTGAAAGCCCTAGCTTCAGTTCTGCTTCTAAATTCAAAAATAAATCGAAGAACACCAGTGTCCGTTATGCGTGTTGGTCGCCGCCCATCCACAACAAGATGATTACTGCAGATGAACTCAATATAGTAGATGATATATGATTACTGCAGATGAACTCAAAATAGCGGCGTGATAGCAATTCACTAATTTATATATATTTCTTAATTAAAACTAAATCGAAGTGCACCCATAATGGTCACTACTGACTTGCAAGTTGTCGATCATTAGCAGTCACCCCAAAGTCGTCACCGGTTAAGACAGTGCAGTAAATTTAGATAAATTTTTAATATAAAATGAAACTGAAGAATATAGGTACCTGTCGAAGCATTCGGTCACTGGTAACTTATAGGCTGAAGGTCATAGTTCATCAGTCAGCGAGTTTATCGGTGTGGGACACCGTACTGAATTTAGATAGACTTTAAAACCAAAACTTTTACGCATCTGGGAGTACCATAAATTTAGATCCATTTTAAAATTAAACAGGCACAAGTCAGTTCCTATTTAGAAGAAAAATCTGCAGTTGATTAACTGCAGATGAAGCGATAATGTTGTCTGGTTTTCAGTGATCCCCCTCATGTCTTTGAACTAATGTTCCTTATAACGAGCTCTTGGGTCGGAGGACATAACAACGTCTAAGTGCTGGATTATTTTTCGCACATTGGCATATTAGTAGTTGAATGAGAATGTAAGCAATTGTGATGTGATCCCACTCTGGGAACACCGTATATTCGTCGTTCGGTCTTAGATTTCAAGGTAAAAATTTAAAACTAATATAGAATATAGAAGAAATCAGAATACTACCAAGACAATCACATAGAAATTTCTTTCGAAACACTTCATTTTATATCCTAAAAAATGTGGAAGATTTCTTTGAAAAATGAGGTCGTTTAAAGACGAAGCATGGCTAAAATGTATGGACTGTTTTGTGTTGTTCTGCCATCCAGTACTAATGAAGAAGGTTAAAAGTAACCTATAGTAACTTATAAAGCCTTTTCCATTCAATTTTTCTGTGTGCACAAAGGGAATTTTTCTGGCGTCCCCAGGTGCACGCTGTCAATACTTTTCTTAAACAGAAGCCCAACTACCGGACCGCGAGTTCATGAAATGGCGCCTGGCAATCGACGTCGGTCATCCTATTCCTGCCGTAAAAATATAGGTGTTTTTAAAGCTTTTCAACAGGATGGTTTCTTCTAATGATATATACAGCGCAAGTATTAAGCAATTTATTACTTTCCTTGTTTACATATATATATATATACATACATACATAGAGATGAATTTAACAAATATTCTCTCATTCATATAAAGCTAATTTAAATTTTTAATGAAAATTTAATAGTATATAAATAAGATTAATTACTGCTACGAACTAATTTGCTATATCATTCAAATTCAGAAAGCGTATGTAAATTAAGTGCAAGTATCTAAACACTTGAAAAAGTATTTAATAATCCAAAAAATTAATCCTAAAAATTTTAAAGAAATTATGACTAAATTAATTTGCATAAAGTGAATAATTGTTGAGCAGGCAGGAGATGAATCTTTTCAAGGGGAAGTTGCCTCCAAACCTAACTCTTCAATCACTCAATTTGTGTTTCATCATCCATATAGGCATGGATTCAAAATCAAAAGTAAAACAAAAAGTAGTGAATTGCTTAAATAAAAAATTTAACTATAAAAGAATTTTGAGCAATTCAGTAAGCAAATCGACTAGGAAACGAAATTATTAATTAAAAGTACATTGCTAATGTAATTTAGAGTATAAATCCAGTAAGCAAATCGACTAGGAAACGAAATTATTAATTAAAAGTACATTGCTAATGTAATTCAGAGTATAAATCCAAAGTAATTTAGAAACCCTTATCTATACTGGATCTTCCCCTACGCGAATTATGCATGTAAATCAAACTAAAAAAAGACAATCTATAAAAATAATACAAAAGTAATAAAAACTACTATATTAATATATACTAATTAAAATATTAAAGAAACTTTTTACTTCCTTGTACGAAGTAAAATGGAAGTATTGTAATCGCGAAAAGTCTAACGCAGCATATTTCAACGAAAATATACATTTTGACCCCTATCGAATGCAATTTAATGATGTTTTTGCGTGATATCTGTACGTAAGAACAGAATAAAAGGCTCGTTACCTCCAAAAAAATTATAAAACTGCTTTAAAATTAATTCTGAGGAGAATTTTTCGTGGTGTCTGTACGAACGTATGTACGTACGTGCGTACGTACGTATCTCGCATAACTCAAAAACGAGTAGCCTCAGAACGTTGAAATTTTGTATATAGGACTGCTATAACATGTAGATGCGCACCTCGTATTTTGGTTGCAATCGGCAGCACCAAACGTATATAAATGTATTTATATATATATCCACTCTGTTACCCGGCTCAGTGATCTCACTTTCTTTACTCTTATATGTTTGTAAATTGTACATTTTTTTTGCTCTAAAAATGATTGAATTATGTTGTTTTTATCTTCCGCTTAAGGTTTTTATGCCTTTAGTAAATCTGTATGCACTATTTTTAGAATTATCAACAATTTTAAAGTTGTTTAAGTGCCGCTAAGCCTTTTTTGATGGCGGCCATTGATTGTTTACATTTGAAACAGCAAACTAGTGGATTTGTTGCCAATCTAGAGAAACTTAGCTTTGCAACAACAGAGATAACGCCTTCATTTATTATTGCCAATTAAATCATGCTTAATCCTTTCTGGAATTTTTGCGAGGAAATAAGTGTTTAAGATTTACTTCGTAATTTTTAATATAGATATTTTGAGTTTTTATGTATTTTTGCCTTCTCGAGAAGTGAGAACTGAATTAATTGAATGAGAAATACTCAATCGTCTGTGAAAAACTGTTGCTTTTTTGTTTTGTTTTCTTAATTTGTTTTATATATCATTCTAGATTTATTATAGTATTTGAATAGAACATGTGGCAACGATTAGATAATTCTGTTTTTTAAATGATATAAATTTTGTGCATTATGAGTTATAATATGAACGAAATATAATACTGTTAAGTGAATCTAGCGCCAAAGTGTCGCTATGGTAAACACATACTAGAGTGAATTTTAAAGAATGCATTTATTCTATTGTGGTTTATGCGCTGTCGGCGAAGTAGACTTAATTCAATCAAATAAGTTTAAATGAAATGGAAGAAAAAATGCGTATAATTTAATATTCCGTACAAGGAAGTCATGTGTACACATCAGATTTTTTTTTATGATATATACACTACTTGTAGTTCTTTCTTATTTTTATAAATAGCAAATTGCTAGCCGCAATTTCTAATCCTCGTTGCCAGAAAGTATTTGGTAGAGCCTAACTAACACCTATAAGAACACAGGCTCATTATAACGCAAAAAATACGCATGCGATCATTTTGACCGTGTATGCATTTTTAATGTTTTTTAAGTTATTGTACTATTTAAAAAACATTGCAAGGCAATAAAAAAATTAAAGAACATTTAAAATAACAAACAAAGATTGTTACACAAACCAAAAATTGCATTGACCAAAAAAATTTATTACAATTTTGAAACTTTTATTAAAGCAGAAAACTTGTTGTTGACATATTATACATTGGTATAATGTAAAGTTCACCAACTTCCGCAGTTCCAAAAAACCAGTGTTGCCAGTATCACAACGTAGAAATGCCCATCAGTAAAACTGGCCAATTTGTGTTTATAGGTGTTAAAAATACTATGGCATACTGAAAGGATACCGGAAATCTCTTACATTAACACTCCATAATGAAATTTACTGTTTTTTAAATAAATTTTCTTCCGCAGTCATTAAGTTCTTTAATAACATTCTCAAAATATGCTTACTTTTACTATATTCAAATTCTAGATTTTTCATATAAATTAAGTAACAAATTGTCAATAAAATTTTGTGCTGTAACAGGCATCTATAGTTTATACTATTGCAGTTACATTTTTATGCAATGGACAAAAATGAAGTTTCACAAAAGTAACTTTAAATTAATCTGTTTTCATATTTAAAAGTTTAAATTTTTCTTTTCTCTCACCTTGTTTGAACAATGAATCATGCATTGTTTTGCTGTAATTCTTTAGGAATATGTTAGTAGTTCTATAGTGAGCTGGGTTGCAATAGCCCTGTGACTTTCAGAAGATATTGACATTATGCCGAAAAGGATTAAAAGAACTACATCAAGATTTAATTGCAATTATTATTATGCAAAGTTAATATGTTGCTCCCTTTTTTCAGTCTCTCCAAAGTGTCGGACAAATTCAGTGGCCTTTGTCTGAAGCATTTGTCCAAATATTAGCAGAACCAAGGTCAACTATCTAGTTGATCTAATTGTATATATTTAGTTGGCCTTGACACAACATAGCTTCTTTGAATGGCCACTATTTCAGTAATTCTTCTTCAACATCTTTACTCTGCCTCTGTCAACTTATTACTCATATCCATACATTTTTCTATGAGCAGAAATTATAGGCTTTTTCTAATGGCATCAGCTGTAAATTTAGGTAAACTGTATTTCTGGCAGATATCAATTTGTCTAAATCCCGAATAATGCTGATCTTATTTTCGAAGAAGAAAATTTATGTTTACCATTCACCATATGAAAAACCTTTTGACACAGAAACAGAATGCAGATCGTTTGGTTAAATAATATGTGACAATTTTACTGTCCCTATCTGACAAAACCCCTATCTGAGGATAAAACTTAAACAGCATTTATTGTACTCAAACACGAAAAAAAGATAAGAATAAAAAATGTTCATTCCCTAAAAGAAGAATTATCCGTAAAGCCTCAGACTCATAAGATTACTATTTTCTCCCCCCGCCCCGAATAACGAAGATTTCAAAATGTCCATGTTTAATAGTCACGCACACGTACATCATAAGGTTGCTTAAGATATGCTTACAGCATCCTTGTTCTCCAAGAGTTGGTTGACACACCTTTCTTGCGTAAGCTTTGTTTGATTCACAGAAGGTTTGATTCTATTGAGATTACGGCAAAGCACACTAGGGCTTTTACCTAAGGGGAAGGATGCGTTCGTGGAGAACTTTCTATGGGAAACTAGCTAGTATACGCATTACACCTGTGGGAAATCACGAAAACGTCCATGAAGCCAGCCCTATCGCCTGGAATCGAATCTAGGTCTGAACTACTAGTGTTCAGAGACTTTACCTTTCGGCCGCTGGTGGGTCAAAACACAGGAATGTGGTGGTGGAGATAAAAGAAAAATAGCATAAAGATGTCTTCCTTAACAAGTGGAAGGCGAATCCTTATGTCCTTAATGTATTTATGATTTTAACGGTTAATAAATTTTTGGTAAAACTTGCAGGAATTATATAATATTTCATGTTATCTATAATACAAAACTATTTCAATCGAACATATCTACATATTTCGTTATATCCAATTTCATAGTATTCGATAATCGTATTTCCGAGGTGGGGCAGCGTTCGAGATGGACGTCTTACCGCTTCGCTCTCCGTTTCCTTGCGTTGCTGCCACCCACCCCCGCTACTGTATCGAGTTCATCGACCTCGCCTCACGGGCTCTGGGTTGTTTTTTTTTTCTTTGGCTTTCGCCTCGCAGAAGCGTAGCCTTAACTCCACTGCTGCACCCTTCGCTGGATAAAACAGGTCGTATTTTATTCTTTCTTCTGATTTTCTTTATTCTCCGTGCTGATAAGGGTACCTTCGGGTAGGGCCTCTAGTTAGGCCTTTTTTCCAACTTATTTTCCTCACATGATTAATCAATATGACACAACAAACATAACTGTAACTAATAATATCACAAACATGGAAAATTCACCTTCAAACTCAGAAAATCCTCAGATGAGACATCTCAATGATGAACCCAACGTTCTCCAAATATTAAGTCACAAAATTTCTTTATCCAATGACGTCGAAACTACCAGATCCTTGGTGGAAGATATCCAAGATATCCGTAACGACCCAAATGTGATTATGTCCGCTATTGATCAAAAAGAACTAAACTTTCTCCTTGTAAAAGCCATTAATCAACTGCGTATGCAGGAAAACGAGATGGCCAATGCAAAAATAAACGAATTACAAACCTCTAACGAAAAGCTCGCTAAACAATTTGAAGAGATTCAAAACTTCTGCGACATACTTCAATCCACTAGCGGTTTCAAAGGACAAAGAAAAAGAAAATTACGCCGTAGACAAACGGATTCTGACTCCGATTAGGAGCCTTCCCTCAAAACCAGCAATCGATATAAACAATTAGAGAACCAAATCGGCGACATGCATTTGGACAACGAAGATGAATCAGCCACTCGGCTCACTATCCCCCCCCAAAAAAGACCAACCAAACAAAAGTGACACCATTCCCGCAAATATAAAACCAAACTCCAGCCCAAAAACAAGCAGAATTGATAAAGTGCCAATTATTGTCGTAGATGACGTACCAAAAGCGGATGAATTCTTAAAAAACTTAAACAAGCAAACCGTAAAAGAGATAACTGGCACCTTAAAAGGACGCCGCCTTGAAATACAGCCTGCAGACTCTGACTCACATCGATTCATTCGCAAAATAGTTGAAGAAACAAAGCTTAAAGCCCACACCTACTTATTGCCTGAAGATAAAGTTTTAAAAGTCATAATAAAAGGCTTACCCATCACCACAGATCCCCAAACCCTGACTCAAGAACTGCTTGACAAAGGATTCAAGGTTAACTTTATTACACTATTAAGAAACAGAAAAGAAAATAAACCAATGCGGCTTTTCTTAGTACATATACCAAAATCAGAAGAAAATAAGGAAATATTCAAAATCAAACGCATACGTTATATGAACGTAACAATAGAATCATTGCGCAAGAAACCTGGCCCTCCACAATGCTATAGATGCCAGGGATTTTTTTCACAGTTCCCTGCTCTGCACCAGAGACTGGGTATGCGTCCGTTGTGGAGGCAATCACAAACCTATAGAATGCACCCGTAGTCGCGACCAGCCAGCCATATGTTATCACTGCAAAGGTCCTCACCCAGCCAACTTTTCAAATTGCTCGGCCAGACCAAAAACAAACAAGTTCAGTTCCAACCCAATACTCCACCAGCAACCAATCCTTGGACTAACAGAAGACAAGACTTTCCTCCGCTGACATCAAACAGTAACGAAAATCTCGCTCAAACCTCCATTCAAAACAAAAATCTAACAGAAGAAACTACCAGCACCGCAAAATCCTCCCTGTCAGACCTCTTTGACTTCTCTTCGCTAAAAACTATCTGGACAATAGTGATACAAGGACTCAAAAACATTAAAACCAAGAAATCACCTCTTGATAAAATAATCGCAATAGTCGAAATCATTGAAAAAATAGGAAATCATCTTTAATTCTAATAAATTCAAGAACAGATACAACATAAAAATCCTCTCTTGGAACGCTAACGGTCTTTACCATAAAAAGGATGAATTATCCAACCTCATTATTGAAATTGAACCTCACGTAATACTCATGCAAGAGACTCACCTTAAACCAGCACTCAAAGTACTTTATGCTAATTATAACACCTAACGTACGGATCGTGAGACAGGAAGAGGCGGTGGCATCATCACATTTGTTAAAAGGAGCATAAAACACTCTCAAATTCCTAATCCCAGCACCACTTTCGAAAGTAACACAATAGAAATTGTAATAGAACATAAAAAATTCAAAATTTCGAATATATACATCCCACCAAATAATAATCCCAGCGCACCCTCCTTAATCCTAATACTTCTACCATTGTCGGAGGTGACTTCAACGCCAAACAGCCCTGCTGGAACCGAGGACCTGCTAACAAAAAAGGAAATGACATATTTAAACTCATTCAATCAAATAATTATAACATTCATGCTCCAGACGAACCCACCCATTACGGGTACAATAGCGCCACCACAATTGACTTCTTCATCTCAAATAACATTACTAACAGATGCAATATCTCTGTAATTTCAGCCCTGTCTTCCAACCACAACCCCATTGTATTTGAAATCCCCATTAATAAATACCTCCCCTCACTTGACAGAAGTATAGGAGTTACAAATTGGATCAAATACTCTGAAATTCTGAATAACTCCATACAAGGTAACCCATACATCAACAACAAAGAAGACTTAGAACACGAAGTCTCAAAATTTACCAACAGCATCAATTCTGCTTTAAAGGAAGCCACCAATACTTTTTATGTGAACAAGCCTTTCCTCCCCCTGCCTGCCGATATAAGAAATAATATTAAAGAGAAAAACCGAATCCGTAAAAGATGGCAAACCACCAGGGATCCACAACTCAAAAACGAACTAAACTCTATGCAAAAAGAAATCAACAAAAGAATCAAGCACTTCAAAAACCAAAAATGGACCAATTTCCTAAATAACCTAGCTATAGAGGACAATTCCCTATTTGACATTTCCCGCAAATTCAAGAAACCTTATAAACCTATTCCGCCTATCCATGGACCTAGTGGAATTTCATATACAGAAGATTATAAAGCTAAATCTTTTGCGGACTATATGGAAGATACATTCACTCTTAATCCCACTCCGTACGACAATAACCATATTGAACGGGTGAACCAGGTGGTCAATAACTTCCTTAATACCCCTGCTCCGTACAACTTCACTTTCCTGACTACCACAACAATCGTTGCCAACACCATCAGCGCCTTACAAACGAAGAACGCCTCAGGGCACGATGGCATTTCGACCAAAGTACTGAAGCATCTTCCGATCAACGCTCTTACCTGCCTAACTAAGATAATCAACAACATTATCAAATTCGCTCATTTTCCTAACTCATGGAAGCAAGCTATAATAATTGTTTTTGCTAAACCGCAACAAAATCCAACCCTCCCACAGAACTATCACCCTATCAGTTTACTTAGCCACCTGTCTAAAGTTACTGAGAAAATCCTACTTTTTCACAAAAAATTCACCCTTCCATGAATTTTCTCCCAGAAGAACAATTCGGTTTCCGTAACCATCATAGCACTTGCCACCAACTTCTTAGAGTTATCAACATTATCACTGAAGGCTACAACTGCAAGCTTCCGACCGGTGCTATATTTCTCGATATCGTGAAAGCTTTTGATGGGGTATGGTATCGAGGCCTTATTTACAAACTAATCACTCTCAATTTTCCAGATCATTTTATTCGCTTAATAGCCTCTTTTCTTAGCAACAGAACATTCAGAATAAAAATCGGTACTGCTTACTCTACCACCAGAATAATCAATGCTGGTGTCCCACAGGGATCGGCACTTTCGCCGTACCTTTTTAATATTTATACACAAGACATCTCTAAAGACCCTTCTGTTCATCTTGCAGTCTTTGCCGATGACACCGCCATACTTACTAAAACCAGCACAGTTATCGCCGTAAGAAACCAACTCCAAAGCTATCTCATAAAACTGGAAAAATGGCTTACCCTTTGGAGAATTAAAATTAGCACTGATAAAACTAAGGCAATAATTCTCCGTAAAGGAAACATGAAATACTATCCTCCACCCCCTGAAATATTTGACGAAGAAATAGACTGGATTAATGAAACCAAATACCTTGGAGTCACCCAGGGATAAATAGAAGGGCTAGCTCATTTCTTTGGTCGACTCCTCGCCGACGCGAGCCCAATGGGGGACGTAGCAGGCAATAATCTGACGTCACTGTGATGCCACCTGTCCTGATTTCCCGCGTTTAAAACAGTAGTTTCATTGAGCTGCGAGACGATTTTCTAGAGGTTACATATCCCAAATTAATTTTAATAATATATATATCTGTTTTCTAATAATGTATATATTTAAAATAATTTATATATATATGTAATTTTAGTCAGTTTTTTTAAAATTCTATATTGTAAAGTATCGTTTACGTAATATGGCTTTTTGCGCTGCAGTAACGTGCCGTAGCGCTTACAGAAGTATGAAAGGATGATATATTTTATTTCATGGAACCAAAGGATCCAAATGAGAGTTTGCTTTTGAAGAAAGAATGGATACAGAAATGTCAAAGAGAAGATTCTATTAATGTGAAGAGCGGAAAAATCTGCAACGATCATTTTCTATGCAGTGTTTATGAAGATGATACGAAAAATCGCCTGTTTGGATAGCCACAAAAAGAAACTGTTGAAATGGAATGCTGTGCCGAAAGTAAATTATGATGACAATAATAAATCAAATTTTAATGATTTTGAAATAAAACTCACAAATGAAAATGTAGATCATTTTGAATGTTTAAGGATAAACAAGAATGCATTGATAATTTGAAGAACAAAATAATATCCTTCGAAAATTGTATTAAATTGCATTAAAGTATTGAAAAATAGAGAAAAGAATAATTTTAGAATGTTCCTTCAGCGACAAAGAAGGTGGACAACATCTAGACAGAAATTGGTATCAGAAATTAAAATCTCAAATAGCGAAATTTGGGGGGGGGAGCACAAATCGGAGAATTTGGAAAAATGACTAAAGCCTATTTTTATAAAGACGCAGATTAATGCATTACTGTAAAAGAAGAAAAAAAATCAGGTGGACTGGTGAAAATATTTCAAGTTGCATCGTCATAAGAGCTCTGTCATCTTAAAGCTATGATTTTTGGAAAGGAAAAAAATTAAGAAAACAATTGGAATATCTTTACCTAGTATTATCAAATTAAAGAAATGGTGTTTATTTTATTTTTTAGTGTTTTCTAAATTTTAGTTTAGTCCAAGAATTCAAAGTAATGTTCTTACTCTAAAGAAGGAAAGAGGCGAATATTTGTATTCTGTAGAAAAAATATGCGTTCTCAGTTTCGACGAAATGCACATAGATTGAAAACTCTGCTATGACTCTAAACTGGACTAAGTTGGTTCTTTTCAAAATGTGCAGTTTGTTTTAATCAGAGGTCTCATTTCGCGCTCTGCCTCAAATTACTGAGAAACCGCGTTTTAGATAGAGGATTTGTTTTAGAAGATGTAACTGTTTTAAATTTTAATATTATTAAAGAGGTTTTAAATAGAGATTGAGAAGAAATCAAATTGTGTCACAAACTAAAACCAAATTATTTAATTATTTAATGGTCAAGGGAAACGAGAGACAAAAAGTCGCTCCAGAGAAAACATTATTTTCAAAAAGTACCCCAAAAGGTATACTCTACCCCACAGGAAATCAGAAAGCATCTGACTTCTATGAGTTAATCGATAATATCTTCGGTATTATGAATAGTACCAAAATAGTACCAACAACAATAACAAGTATTTAACAAACTAATTTTGTTAAGTACTTGTTAAAGTTATTCTTATTTATATCCTTTGTAGATAATTATTGATTAGATTTTGTGCTAGATTAGCATTCTAGATAAAATATAATGGTATAAAACATCAAAGCGATTGGCATAAAAAGACCTGCTTCCTTTACTCACACTTTTGAAAAATTAAATAACTGTTTTAGGTACTGTGAATAAAGCTATTTTGTCAAAATTAAAGTAACAATCTTATATACATTTATTTAATTGTAATATAGATATAAGTATAAATTACAAAATTATTTAAAAAATATCTATTATATTGAACTGGAAGAGAATTATAACAATGTAAAATTTACAATTAGGCAAAAAATCAAACGTAGGTTAGCAGAAATGTTGCCATATATGTCATATATGTTTAAACCTATGTCAATGTAAAGTTGTTTTTTGAGTAAATTTAAATAGCTGCTATTATAGTTATCTTAGAAGCAGTATAAAAGTTCTCTCAGTTAGCATGCAAATAAAGAAATGGTTAGAAATAAACGTGTATTAAATAAAAAAAAACCTGCAAATAAAAAAAAAAAAAAACCCACGGAATTTTATGTTAAAAGAGTAGCACATTTTATCTATTATTTTAAAATTGAGTAAGCATTATTAAATTTTTTAATGGTTCAGTCTAAAATGCATTAAGCAGTAACATTGCCTCTTCCAAATTATAGCTATCTTTCACACACAGCTCATTTTAAACGCTGGTTCAAAAACGCTAATTTCCAAGCTGTGAATTATATTGGCGCGCTCTGTGTCATCATGGCTACATCATCACTTCTCACTTTCTGCTTCAGGGGGGAAAGCTCTAGGAACTAGCCCTTCTCTTCTAAGTTCTCGGAGTCACCTTTGACCAAAAACTTACCTTCAGAACCTATTTCCGGTCAGTAGTACAAAAATTTAAAATCACCACAGCTACTATGCGACCTCTCTTCTTGATAAAAAAAGCAACTTATCTACTACAAACAAATTAATTCTATATCGCTCCATACTGCGCCCAGCTCTCCTTTATGCAGCACCGATCTGGGGACATTAAACCAAAACCAATATTAAACAATTACAAATTCTACAAAATAAAATTCTACGAGAAATTATCAATGCTCCTTGGTACATTCCAAACATCTATATTCACAGAGACCTTCGAATCGAACTTATTCAAGAGACGATTAGCGGTCAACTTCTTTTATTCAGTACAAACCCACAGTAATAGCCTTATTAGCACTCTCAGACACTCCTCGCGTCGCAGAGAAAAAGATCCGTACCCATGGAGGTAGGAAAGGAAGGAGGGGCCAATCGGCGCTAGAAGTGAAGCACTGCTTTGAAGCTTGGGTCACCAGATGGGGTGTTCTTGGTTTACATTCAGAAGCTCGCTTGATGCGGTTCTGATAGTATTTCGACAGACGACAGTTCCATACAAATCGAAAAAGGGACATTTTCGCATGAAAGAAACATTCATAGTGTGATGGATAACAGCAATTTGTATAGTTTAGTGACATTTACGCAAAAGTCACATCTTGGTTATTTTTCGATAACTAACAACAGCTATTTTGATTATGAATTTGTTTTATAAAATTCTAAGCTGTTGAACTACAAAAATATAGATTTTAAGATAAATGTTATGATTAAAGAATGAAAAATACCTTACGGTACATTTAAAATTGTATACGTCTTTCGATACCCTTGATAGAGTATTCGCTACTTTTATTTTATTTTCCAAATGTCAGAATGTTTTAAATAAAACAATTTTTTTTCACATCCATATATTATTGTAACATGTACCTTTTAAAATTTTTAGGGGAGAGGCTTCACTGCTGCTCATTTTAAACTCATCGTTTTAATTTTATATATCTTATTTGTAATTAGGCACATAGGTCAGATTAAGTTGTTGTTTAAATAGAGTAACGCATGCAAGGGCTATCTGCCTAAAAAGAGAGATGCCATCGTGGAGGAATTTTGAAGAAAAACTGACCTTTGTGTGGGTATTAAAAATAATGCATATAATTTTCATTCAAATTATATTCATATATATTTTTTATGTAAAACTTTCGGGTGTATGCTAAATTAGTGTAAATTAATTTACACGAAAAATATAGTGAATTCACAGAAATTAAAGATTTGCACATGCCGGAAATGAAAAATAGAAAATATGCATGTGCTTTATGCATGTGCTTGCAAAAAGCATGTATCTGCCTTTGACAAAATACATAAATATTCATTAAATTATTTATAAATGTATTTGAAATGAAGAATTTATTCACTTATAAACAAATGTAAAAGTACAGTGAAGAAATCTAATTATTGAATGTATCTAATTTATAATGATTATAAATGTTATCTAACTATATAATAACCTTAGTATTGAACTGTAAACATAAATTGAAATCCTGTTGACAAATACGTTATAAAACTATTTAAGCAAGAATTGTTCGTATTGGAAAGCAATCTGTTAAAAGGTATTGTAAAGCAAATGCTATGAGATGCGCACTTAAGAACGTAATAAAGAGTTTTGGAATATGTATTGTTTAAATGAAGGGTAAAAAAAAATCTGATAAGTATAATTAAAAAAATTATTCCCCTTTCATTTTATAATAACTCAGTTACAAGTTTTAAATAATACTTAAAAAAAAAAAAAAAAAAAAAAGAAAAGAAACTTATTTTATTCCCTTTCAGAAATGTTCAGAGAAAGTCAAGTACTATTTAAAGTATTTCGCTAATTCCTAATAATTCTCTAATTTAAAATGAACCGAACAATAACAAAACATTATTTTAATAAGCCTATTTACTACACGTACATATTTTAGTTAATTATATAAGTTGCTCTGTTATCACTTCCAAGATAAAAAAAAAAAAAAAAAAAAAAAACTTACAATAATTATTAGTCGTCAAAAGACATAAGTAAATAAAATTAAATGGAAGTACGTGTAAATGCTACAAACTGTCACTACTATATGTCATCTGAAATCCAAGAGCATATCAGGTAATCAGGCGCTGGCTATATGCAACCATCTATATAGTTGTATATAGTCAGCGTCTGATTACCATCTAGGCCTACAATGCTAGGGCCTATAGATAAAGAAAGCAAGGTTTCTAAAATATCCCATATAAGAAAGTATTTTACTGATCTTGAAAGAAAGGCAAGTGACTTCTGGAGCCTCGCGAAAATATTTGTGCCTGGAACCAAGGCTGGAAATCCCTGAGAGCTGTCTGTCGAAAATGAATTAGTTTGATTGTTTGCTAGTATTTAAGTAAAAAATCTTAAATTCATAGATTGAAGTGAAAAATCTTTCTTTTACTATATTTCAAATAATAATTAATCTATTTGCTCGCTTTTACTGAAATTTCTAATATTAAAATATTATGTAAGATCAATTGCATCATTACTTGATATTTTCAACAGCTTTTTCTAAGCTGTGTGGTGCGAATGCGCACACAAACACAGAGGTGACTGGTTAGTCAGCTGTGAACTGTAAATATATTTATATAGTATTTATTTCATCTTTCTTTCATTAAAATTTTTACTGAAACAAAGGTATTAGTATTTTTCATTATGTTGCTGAGTTTTATATATATTGTGAAAACAGTAATTGCGTGTTGTTGTGTAACGCTTCGCTCCTCTGTTTAGTCAATATGTTTAATACGAGAAAGATTATAAATATGTGTGACAGAACTAACTATTCCAGAGTTTCATATGTATTTATAAAAAATGAGATTTTAAAACTGGATTATTTTTTTTCACTGGGATATGTAATCATAGTATCATTAATTTAACTATAATTAATGTGCACTGAAATCATAGTTTCGTTTGTAATTTAAGGAAAATGTAGGAAGTGCGCAAGAGTGGGGCATTTACATAATTCACATAATTTATGTGGTAGTCTCATACTTATTATGAATTAAAACTTTGTGTCTTCTCTACATTAATTAAGAAGTATATTGAACACTGATAAATGTCATGAAAAAAAATATAGAGAGAGAAAGAGATACATGTAATCATACAAATAGGACAAATTAACTATATTTGTATCTATTTTATGCTCATTAAAAGTAACTACTTCAAGTGAAAATGCCATAACTCGTACAGTAATATTTAATTATTACTTTGTATATTCCACAAAGTAAAACATATATAATGATTAACAATTTTGAATTTGTCCTTTATTTAAGATGTAAGCTAAACAAAATAAAGAGGTGCATAGTGCACCCATAGTAATAATGTGCATTGTCATCCAGAAATAAAATTGTCTGGAATTTACCATTATGTGTGTTCTTTGAGTGTCATCTTTCAAACTACGCAGCAAAGATTTCAAGTCACAGACCTCTCTAATGTCAAACCATTGCAACTCTCCTCTACCGAGTCATCTTATTTCAAATATAATGCAGTTTTTTTACATATCATGGAACAGTTTTATTATCACACACATATGTATAATTATAAAATTTATTTTGTTGATTAAAAGCTTGTTTTAATTTTGAGCTAGATTTTAAATGCTTGAAGTGCTTTTAGATACATGATTTATCATGACTTTAAATGATGATTTCAAACCATGATATATTTAATATGGTATACAATTTGATTTTAGATAGATTATGGAAACCACAAAAGTACTTTATGCACCCACTTTGTTGAACCCTGTACCTGAACCAGTTATTCCTCCCAGTCTTCCAGTTGAGGTTAGAGCACCATTATCTTCATCATGTCCATGGGGAAAAGTAAAAGATGTTGAAGTTGTATCTTTCAATGATGTGATGAGTGAACAGTTAGCTACATCCTTGCAAGAAGATGAGGAATTAAAAAATACTCCAAGTAAAATGTATGTGTGCTTTTTTAATATGCTTTAATTATCTTCATATTGGAGAAGTCAAAACAACAAGAATCAGCATAATATATGTAAATTTTGCAGGACTAGTTTCAATGTTTTAATTGTAGAACTGGCTTCTTCAGCTGCCTGAGTGCAAATGAACAAGATAAGAAAAGAATGTCTAGACAGAAGTTAAGCTATTAGCACCATCTATCGCTGCTACAATGGCAGGCTATGAAATGAATTTAAATATGACGTTATATACGGCATACGATAGATGGGACATAATATCCCCGACGCAGTTCTAAAATTTGGATTTTCGTGTACAACTGTTTCCCGAGTGTAGTGTGAATATTGGGAATCCAGTAAAACATCAAATCTCCAACATTTCTGTGCCCAGAAAAAGCTCATGAAAGAATGGGACCAAAGATGACTGACGAGAATCATAAACAAGAAAAACTAAAACATAATTTCCTTAAAGGCTGAAGATAAAAATGGATTGGAATTGGGGTTGCTAACTAGAACAGAAAGATTTTTTTGAACGTGAAATGCCTTTAGAAAATCTAATTTACCAATCGAAGATATTTTTTTAATAATTTTGGCAGCAAAAAAATGGAAAGTGTTATTTTTGGACCAAAAGTGCTAGGCAACAGAGGATATGTGGGTTTTCTTTTTCCTAACATATGCCTCATGTTGTTTGAATTCTCCAATAATCATTATTCAGCATGCTATTTTAATCTAAATGATTTTCATGTTGGTGTCATTCCTCTTAATAGTAATGAAATGGTTGTAAAATTATTTGTGGTTAAATTTGTAATTAACATTAAAAGTTTGAATGTAAATTTAAATGAAAAACCTTTAACTAGTGCTATAACATTCTAGATAGGTATATGCTTGATTCGTAAGTTGCCAGTAGCTTGTGATCCAATGTATATAAGTAAATAATTTTAGTGAAATTACATGTAAATTCTAGTGTCTCTTGTATAATGTAACATGAAAGGCCTGAAGTTGCAAAGCATTGCTGGAGAAACAGGGTTAAACAGGTTTTTGTAAAAATCAAAAAAAATTTGAATTATAACCTATAAAATTTTTACCATCATCTTAAAGTAGGTATATTTTTAAGCATATCTGCAAAAAATTATACTTTTTTATTCAAAATCTTCTAAGATATACTTAAATTTACATATTTTCGCGTGAACATTTAGTGACATTTACGCAAAAATCACATCTTCGTTTTTTTTCGATAACTAACAACAGCGATTTTGATTATGAATTTGTTTTATAAAATTCTAAGCTGTTGCACTACAAAAATATAGATTTTAAGAAAAATGTTATGCTTAAAGAATGAAAAATACCTTACGGTACATTTAAAATTGTATACGTCTTTCGATACCCTTGATAGAGTATTCGCTACTTTTATTTTATTTTCCAAACACTAAAATGTTTTAAATAAAACAAATGTTTTTCACATCCATATATTATTGTAACATGTGCCTTTTAAAATTTTTTAGAGGAGAGGCTTTACTGCTGCTCATTTTAAACTCATCATTTTAATTTTATATACCTCAAAAATAATCACTTTGGGCTTACACATTTTACTTATTTGGGTTAATTAAAAATAAAATTACCATCAAATGCTGCAATCCTCGTCAAAATTAAAAAATATACACACAGATATGCCAATAAGTTAGCTTTCACTTGATTTGGAACCACACATTTGTGTAAAATTATGTACACTGCTCAAAAAAAAAAAAAAATGGGACAGTGCTATATCTCCCGTTCTACTGGGGCGATTCACGAAATTCAAATTGCGTTCTTCGTATCTCGAAAGCGCGACTTAAGATATATATTAGATTTATATATAGCACTATTCTAACATAGGTATTTTGACACAAAATCGGACTTTTTCTGAAATAACATACCAATTTTTTTACATATTTCGATTCTACGACTCAAATTATGGCAGAATACCAAGTTTTGTAAAAATCGTACGAGTAGTTTTTAAAATATTAGCTCTCAAAATTTTAGCTCCTCAATGTTAATTGAATTTGGCAAAAATTTATTTATATCTCTTTTTTATTAAACTATTTTGATTTTTTCTCTCACATTTCAAAATTTAGGTTCATTCCAAATAAAATTTACCCATTTTTTGTGTTTTATTTTTAAATTTCTATTTTTAAATAATTTTTATAAATTTTTCGAAAAAAAATTTGAATTATAACCTATAAAATTTTTACCATCATCTTAAAGTAGGTATATTTTTAAGCATATCTGCAAAAAATTAGACTTTTTTATTCAAAATTTTCTAAGCTATACTTAAATTTACATATTTTCGCGTTTTGAAATTTGGCATCTTTTTTTTTTTTTTTCAGCGATAATAACGCCAAATGTGGTCTATGGATTTTTGTTACACTGTATTGCCACATCTATTTTTAACCTTAAATTTCAAGTAAAATTTTACGGAGAATTAATTATATGACATTTTTTTCCCTCAATGATGCATAATAAATATTTATTAATACTATATGAAAAGCTATTTTTTTAAATAAATTTTTTAATATTTTTTTAAATTTCTCTCTATCTTTTTTTTTTTTTTTTTTAAATAAGAGTACATTTTTGTAAGAATAAATTTTTACCTTCAGTGTTTTATTGTCTGCTACTTTACTTCGTTTAAATCGAATTGTCTAAAACTGAGAATTTTTGTTTGATGTTTATTTGAATTTTATGACATTAACTGCACAATTTATTTCTAAACAAACTGATGCTTTTTTTGAAGTGGCTGAAAGAGCGGCTGGTACTATCATCCATATCTTTAAAGCACAGTATATTTTTATAGAAACATAAGATTTAGAATAATCATTTTTATAAAAGTCAAATTATGATATAAATATACAACCCTCTAGAGACTGAATTAATGGAAGTTCAATGGTTATGTAGAAATGATCTGTAGCTACGTAATCGCTGGATAAGTCAGCAGATTCCGTGGACAAGTAAGAAAAATTATATAAACGACACCCAACATTCTGAATTCAATTAACAACAAGGATACGATGTTTATTAAATGAATTCAAGAAGTTTTAAAACATAAAAAATCAACTAATTTTTTATCCAAAAATGTATTTTTGTGCGTAGCGTATTTTCATTATTCTAATTTAAAATTCTAATAATTCTTAAAATTCTAATTTAGAATGTAATTGTCAAGAACTGATTCCTAATCATCAGTAATATAATAAGTAATTATTACGGTTATTAATAAATCCTTCTTATAAAGTAATTGCAAATATTTCAAAAAACTTTGTCTAAATGCAAATATTTTTAATTTTATATTAATCAATATTGCACATGATATTATTTATTTGCACTTCAATTCTTAACGTCAGTTCTAGTAGAAGTTACAAATCAATTATATTTAATTAAGGATTGGATTGGATTATTTAATTATGGCAAAGCACACGAGGGCTATCTGCCTAAAGGGAGGGATGCCTTCATGGAGGACTTTCTAAGGGAAACTGGCTCGTATACACGTTACACATTGGGAAAACCACGAAAACACCCATGCAACCAGCTCATTTGCAGGATTCAAACCTCGGACCGAACTACCAGTGATCAGCGTCTTTACCACTCGGCCGTTTGTGGGCCTTTATGAAATGGAAGGCGATAACTTTATTTAAAATGATTGTCAGAAATACCAAAATGTTTCAAAAAGTTGGATGCTTTTTAATATACTTTCAGAATGCTTAAAGAAAAAGAGAAGAAAAATAAATTTTTTCGTAAAATTTAGTATTTGTATTTTTTTTTAATTTAAAACTTTTCAATGTTATAATATTTGATTCTTGCGATTTCAAAAATAAAATATTTGACTAAAATATGAATAACATTTTAAGAAACCAAATGTAGGATAAAATTGTGTAAAGCAATGGGCACAATGATAAAACTGTTTAAAGCAGTGTATGCAAGTCATCCTAAGTTAAAATGTCGGTTATACATCTCTCTTATTTATATATATCTTTTCTGAACGGAACATTGAAAGGCGTGTAAAACTGTGCTTTACTGTATTTTCTCTTTTAATACAGTATGCAGTTTTCAAACTCATCGTAGTCTGGGTTACGAAGTATTCTTCCGAAAGAAACACAGTTCAAATAAATAAAATCAAATTCTGGAAAATTGATATTAATAAATATATTTAAAATGAGTTCTAAGGAATAAATAGAAAATTTTAAAACAATTATCTGAAGAGACAATGCAACACAAACAATTAAAATAAAAGTATAAAAATTTAAAAATTACCTAAAATAATAACTATGACGAAAAATATATATAAAGAAAACTATTTGAAAAAAAATAAATGCTGCACCTTTATTTACGCAGTTCGAATAGGTAAATAGAAATTTTTAAAACAGTTATTCGAAAAAAAAAAAAAAAGTGCAACTTTAACACTTAAAATGAAATTCGAAAAAGAAAAAATTACTTAAAATAATAAGTTATAATTAAAAATATAATATAAAGAATATTATTTGGAAAAAAGCAATGATGGTGACTTTTTTCCCTCTCACGGGAAAGGAAACTAGGTTGCCATATATTAAGAAGTTCGCCAAGTGAAGTATTCTTGGCGCAAACTGACAAAAAAGTGCCAACATAAATTTGTGAATTTCTCCGTAAATTTCGCTCCAAATTTTACAAAATTTCATATTTAGGCATAATTTGAGTCGTAGAATTGAAATATGTAAAAAAATGGTATGTTATTTCAGAAAAAGTCCGATTTTGTGTCAAAATACCTATGTTAGAATAGTGCTATATATAAATCTAATATATATCCTAAGTCGCGCTTTCGAGACATGAAGAACGCAATTTGAATTTTGTCAATCGGCCCAGTAGATCGGGAGATATAGGACTGTCCCATTTTTCTCTTTGAGCAGTGTACATAACATTACATTCGTTGCAGGATGGAAACACAGCATGGCAATTTGCTTGGGACCCTGCAGCAAGTATATAGGTGGTAAAGGAAGTTTTAAAGCCACATCAGTTTTATTCAGAAGCTTATTCCATCTACTGCAAAAATCTTTCTTACTCTCTTCTGGGATTCAACTGGGGTAATTTTGGAACATACATGGAAAAGAGAGTAGCGGTGACCACATCTTCTTATGCAGATTTGCTACAAAATTGCCTTTGCTTTACAATAAAGAGTAACTGACTAACTTCTAACTTCAGATGTATTGTTACAGCATGACAATGCTTGAATGTATTTTACCATTTGATGATAGCAACAATCTAGGATATTAAATCTGAATGCCTAAGACATGCACCTTATTCACTAGACATCTTTCTCACTTAATTTCATGTATTCTGATGGCTGAAAAAGATGGGAGGCAGGTAATTCTGAAGGGTTGAAAACCATGTTGTGTGAGTGACTAAGGCTGCAATCAAAAGAATTCTTGTGAAATATTCATGCACTTCCAGAGTCCTGGAATATATGCATTGCACATCAAGGGAGCGTTGCTGAAAATTTTTCATACGTAACTTTTCTGTATTTCCTCATTTGGCTCATAATAAGTAATGAAGGTTTTCATTTGATTATGGTATTAGCTTTTTATTGCAGTTGATATTTTTGTAATATCAAATTTTTAAATATCAAAGCATTATTTTTATTAAGTTGTTATATTTTTAATTATATAACTATCCATTTGCAATATTCTGTACTCAAATTTTACTCCTGTAGATCTATTGTAATCATCCAAAGCAGTATAGTTTGAATGGAAACTTAATGCTTGCACCTTTTTTCAGTTCACATTTGAATCCCGGAAGAGGCATAAATGTTTTTGATTGATGATATTTTTTACAGCATAAAAGTTTGAGATTATATATATATATATATATATATATATATATATATATATATAGAATAGTATTTCTTGAGCATTTTATATCCTAAATTGCTTTTAGTGAAAATTGAGATGGAGCTTAGATAGGTAGTCTTAGTGTCTGTGCCTAAATTAAATAATTCGGACTTGTAATAACAGTGTAATATATGATCAAAAAGGATGTAACCTTTAAATACATATGATTATATATTACACTGGGCTGATCTTTGGAATATGGTAACTGGTAGTTTGGCGACATTTTGGAGGCGATAAAGGTTACTACCTAGGACTTTGGTAATAATGCGAGTTATTACCAAAGTTCCGATTACGCATTATTTTGTGTGAGGGAAATGAGAGATCATGAGATATGTCATGTGACATTAATGGACGAATTACAGTTCTTTAATCGGAAAAGGGTGGGGGAATTTGGAAAACTGTAGTACTATATGATTTTGTATTAAGCTTCATTGTGTGTTGTGTGAAATAGTGGAAGTGTGCGTGCCATGTAATGAAGATTCTGAAGATTAGGTAAGTTAGTATTTTTAATCATTTGAGGATATTATTTTTATGCATTGTTCTAAATGTAAGGAGTAAATAAATTAATATGGTATTAT
Organism: Stegodyphus dumicola; assembly: GCF_044657685.1. Classification (NCBI taxonomy): domain Eukaryota; kingdom Metazoa; phylum Arthropoda; class Arachnida; order Araneae; family Eresidae; genus Stegodyphus; species Stegodyphus dumicola. The sequence goes on along the minus strand of NC_140776.1, from coordinate 87,844,757 downwards.
TGGTAAATTGTTATTAGCAATGATTTAGTTTAAAGTAATTAGGATTGTAATCTAATTTTTATTAATTTAATGTATGTGCTTATTTATATTTTAAGTAGTGTTTTTTAATTTAATTATATTTTAATTTAATGATCGTGATTTTGTGAGTTATATGTTTGTAGTATTTTGGAATACGTTTGAATAGAATACGTTGAGTATTTTCATGCATTTTCGTGAAATTTTTCTAATTTATGAGAAAAAAGCAGTGTACATGGATATAGTGAAGAGTGTGCGCAATGCCATTTTTGTGCAATTCTGGGATTTTTTTTAAGTAAAAATAAGTCGACGTGTACATGGTTTAGTGATATTTTAATTAAATGATAGTTATTTTTTGAATTTTATGTTTGTAGGAATTTGGTATACGTTTCAGTTGTAGTAAACGTGCATGGAAGTAATTTAAATATTTGACACTAAGTATTTGTAACCATTTGTAATGTTTACGGTATGAATTCGTTGGTGACGTTTATAATATAATAGATAATTCAGAGGTAAAAGTTTTTGGATATTTTATTTATTTTATACGTGGAAATGTTCATCTTTGGAGAGGGTATATACTTTTTGCGATCAGGTAATTTCATATATGTTCTTTTTACCGGATTTAAAGATTCACAAAATTTTCATGCATTTTCGTGAAATTTTTCTAATTTATGAGAAAAAAGCAGTGTACATGGATATAGTGAAGAGTGTGCACAATGCCATTTTTGTGCAATTCTGGGATGTTAAGTAAATTAAGTCGACGTGTACATGGTTTAGTGATATTTTAATTAAATGATAGTTATTTTGTGAATTTTATGTTTGTAGGAATTTGGTATATGTTTCAGTTGAAGTAAACGTGTATGGAAATAATTTAAATATTTGACACTAAGTATTTGTAACCATTTGTAATGTTTACGGTATGAATTCGTTGGTGACGTTTATAATATAATAGATAATTTAGAGGTAAAAGTTTTTGGATATTTTATTTATTTTATGCGTGGAAATGTTCAACCTTGGAAAGGGTATATACTTTTTCGCGATCAGGTAATTTCATATATGTGCTTTTTACTGAGTTTAATGATTCACAGAATTTTTTTTTGCATTTTCGTGCAAATTTTTGTAATTTATGAGAAAATAACAGTGTAGATGGATAAAGTTAAAAGTGTGTGCAATGCCATTTTTGTGCAATTCTGGGATGTTTTTTTAAGTAAAAATAAGTCGACGTGTAAATGGTTTATGTGTATGTGCTATTCTGAAAAACGTGCAAGGAGTTGGCGATTGTGCATTTTTTCCCAATTTTGCAGTTAATATTTGTCATGATTAAGCAGTTTTGTTACATAAAATTTCTAGCATAAGTGTAATTCGGCTAGTAGATTCTTGGAAAAAGTGTTCAGTAAATAAAAAGAAAAGAAACATGTCTTTACTTCATGAAGACAAAATGGCGGCGAAAAAAAAAATAGAGGGTTGCTGTAGCAGAGTTGGTTGCCAAGTTACCATAATCCAAAGATCAACCTTACACTGTTGTGTATTACACTTTTTGATCACATAGCACTGTATCTACATGTGATTGTAGAAGAGAAGCTTATCTATAAAGTAAATTGAATTTTCTTTGTCTAGAGGTCCTTTTAGTAATGGAGCCTACTAGTTGCCAAGAGATTTAAGGTCACTGAATATTGGTAGATTCACCTGAGTAATGGGCTGGTTTTATAGTTTTCACTATATGTAGCATGAATAAGAGTTAGTGCCATCTAGATGGGATAGTTGTTAGTGTCTTAAACTACTGCACTGAATGGCCCGAGTTTGAATCTCGGAGAAGGCATGTATGCTTGTAAATGTATAGTGTGTGGCATGGGGCAGTCAAACATCAAGTAGTTAGGTGGTAGAGGGGAAAGACTTGGGGAGATCACCCAGATCCTTAGGGTGCTGTCCTTCAAAACTGGGCAAAGTTGATAATGTTACTCATATAGTACTCAGGGTTCATGCCAAAGACATTCTTGTACTCCTTGCCATGATAAAATGCTTGGGCTTTTGAGATTAGCAACAACAACATAAGAACCACTTTCCATTAAAAAAAATCCATGAAGGCATCCCTTAGGCAATGGCTGTCGTGTACTTTATTATATTCAAATAATCAACAAAATCCTCGAGTAACAGAAGCATATTTTAAAGTCGGTGCTTTGTCACATTTGCCTGTTCATTTATACAATATATATTCTTTTTGTGCCATCAAATTTTGAATAATTTAACATGGTTTGTAGTTTAGAGAACAGTCAAAAGAGACAAGGAATCATGTTAAAGAGATTTTAAGGTAAGTATATGCATGAAAACATGTAGTTTGGCTGAAGATAGGATATAGATTTTGCTACAAATCAGTGTATTGCCAAATCTGTTGGCTGAATCATTTGTTTATCATAGATAACACCAAATTTATTTCAGTTTCATTGATTCTTAAATATCAGTTTTCTGTTTATACAGATACACTTGCAGTTTCTTCCATATTTCTGCTTGAGGATAGCTGTTCATATTGCTGGTCTGTGTATAATAATATTTGGCTATTTTTGAAATATTATCAGTCATTAATTTGTAAAACTTTCAGAAATTTATTGCTGAAATGCTTTTGAACTATCTTAAGTAGTATCTGATTATATTTCATTATGTTTTTGACAACATTTCCTGCAGTAAATTTCCTGTTAACAGTTGTTATCTTTGTTGATATCTCTTAGAGGTACAATAAAGTTGTATAATCTGTAGAATTTCTGTTAATATAAATAGGCAGGTTAACACTGATGGAAAAGTTAATACATACTTACTAATGCCTGAAACTATGTTTCATTATTTCAGAGTTCCTACTCATTTGAAAAGGAAACATTGGATAATTATTTTTTTATTTAGATCTGTAATTGTGTAGAATACAAAGTCCAAGATTCAGAAATTGGGACTTTCTCGATTCTGTATTTCAGAAATTTCTGGAATTTTAGATCATCAGTTTAAATGTACTAAAATTATATGTAGAAATTATGAAGTTAACAATACGAAAGGTTGATTGTAAAATGATGAAGTGTTTATGACCTTATAGAAGCCAAAATTTACCCACATACACACATACGAAAAAAAAAAGTTTCAGTATTGATATTTCTTTTGTTTCATTGAATATTTTTCTTAAGTAGCTCCAGCAATTTACAGACACAGGTCCTTCTTCACAAGAAGCAAAAAGATTTGGGCAGAAACCATTGTCTGAATGCCCTTAAAATCCATAGAATTTTATTTAAAACCTGTGCTAAAATAAGGTTTTTGTTTTGCCTAACTTTAAATTTTACATTAGTGTGTATCTCTTTCTGTTCAGTTTCATTTTATGTGTTAATATGCATTCACTTTGATTTTATAGAAAGGCATGGTTTCTAATTCAGTTACCAAGTTTTAATGCTCAGATCCTAAAATTGCCACATCGAAAATTCTCATTAAGGAATTGGTTTAAATCTTTTCATTCTCAGTAACTTCTTTATCTCTTTTATCACAATCAGTGGCGATATTTTTCAGATTAAAAATCATACTAAAAATTTTGCTATCTATGAATTAATATTGAATCTTCCATTTGAGATTATTCTATTGAATCTTCCATCGAGATGACAGTGCTTGTTCATTGTCATCTCAATGGGAAAATTTAAGTTATATTCATTTAGCATTTCTTAATGTATTTCATTAGTTACAAACTTTTGCTTTTTAAGTTGTGATATTATTAAAAAATCTTCAAATTCATGTCTGTCGTTATCATCATGAAGTATGATAACTGGCTATAAACAGGTCTTGCTCCAATGTTTTCAGTGGTCTAAGCATATGGTTTGTGGCCCATGGTAAAATAAAATATGTTCATAATTCAAAATGAAAAATAGGTTTATTTAATTGTCACCTGTGAGAGCAACATAATCTGCCACCTTTCAGAAATTGGCACCTTATGCCCCTATGAAAGCATTTTAAAAAATAGCTATAGACCTGTCCTTTTATGACCTTGCAGTGCTCAACACATTAAAATTTTGCATTAAAATATTTCACAAATTGTAGGTCTTACTGCTGTATCATTATTAAACAGGCTGCTTTATGTCTGCATTTCATGAGGGCAGAATTCAGATATTCAGTGGCTAATTGATGAATTAAAATATCGAGGAAAGAGTAAAATGGAGATACAGTCTTTAACTAAAACATTAATTTTGATAAGGTAATTATAATAGACTGAACAGGAGCTGATCCAGATCAAATCACAAAGTTAAGGGAAAGGCCATTTGCAGTGCTAACTGAGCTTAAGTTAATCAAAACCTAACTCTTTCTCCTGCTTCTGTTATATGCTAATAAAAGTAAGTCGGGCAGTATGTGCACCATACCACTCCAAATTAACATTTGTTTGTCATTGAATTTAGGGTTCATTTATTGTGCACAAGGCTAGATAAGATAGAAAAAGACTGTCTTCTCCCTACCTTCCACAGCCTTTGATGGCTGTTAGGTTTTTGAAGCCAAAACATGCAGAATGATTCAACATTATCTTGAGTAATGGTATTTTTTTAGCCCTGGGGACATTTAACGAATGGGAATAAAAGTGGATTTACAGCACATTAGCTTTTGCTTAATATTTTATTCTCTGTTCCTGCACTGTATTAAAAAAAAGAAGGGGGGATTAAAAAAATTTGGAAGGTTTGGATATCATTCCAGTTATTGGACATCTGGATTTCAGACATTGTACTATAGTCTATGGTTCTGATACTTTTAATATCAGAGCTAAATCAACCAAAGTAGCAAGATTTAAAGTGAATGTGAAATAAAAATTAATAAATTCTAAGCTTTAAAAATTAGCACATAAAAAAGGGTATTTAAAATTTATTATCATGGTTAAAAATTCATGACCCTTTCTGGTAGCATTGTTTTCACTCTTTTTTGAGTATCCCTGAGGAACAGGAATCAGATTTGAAATGCTTGATAACCTGTTCATGAAGAAAAACATCACCTATCTACATGACAAATTTCATAATATTTGCATTGTTTGGGTATCAAACATCTAGATATTTTCAGCTTTATTATTAGAATTTCTTTTTATGTGTTTCACATGAAAGCATAAACAATCAGTAGTCATTTACAGTTTTATGAACTTTTAGCCTTTATTAAAACTGTTCAGCAATTTGATTTCAGCAACTATTTTTTAACATTTTAATTCCAAAATGTTTTTAAATGAGATAAACTTTTGCAGTTCTATCTCTTGGTAACTTATTATTTTCAATGTAACTATAAAAGAAATGATTTCTTGAATACAATTTTCAATCAGTAATACTAGCTAGAGCTTAGTATCTTGATTGTATTTTATTTTAAAGTAAGCTTTTTTAGTGTTAAATGTAATTTAGGTAAGAGGTATTGTTTACTTTAATTGTTATAATATCTTTGTAAATGATGGTTTTTAGGTTAATTTATTTATTTCTTTTTTGACATTAGATTTGTTGATGATTTAAGTGGCTGTGGAGAAGAAGTAACTGATTGTAGTGATGACTATCTTCTTGCTAAAATGTTACAACTGGAATTTGACAAAGAACATGACAGTATTTTGAAACAAGAGGAGTCAAAGTACAATGGGAGTAGTAAAGGTGTATATATGAATTTTTTTTTATTATTATTATTTTAGGTATCTGAATTTTTCTTTTAGGAATTTTCAACAATTTTTTGTTATGGTTGCCAAAGTATGGATTGACAATGGCAAAAATTTTTAATCTTCCTTAGATTATGAAAAAAAAATTGGTTCTGTTAACAGTTGTTATTGTTATGCCAGAAATATTAAAAATATAATTATTTTGATGTAAAAATTTAATACATAGGTTAGGAACTTGTCTGAACTAGAAAAGAAGGTATGCAGATTCCTTTATTTTAAATTAATCTAAATAATGCATTTAATTTAAGATGTATTCCTGAATTTCAGTCTCATCAAATGGAGGGTAGAAAAAAACCAGGTTTGTACGGTCCTTAAGAGTCCTTAAAAATCCTTAAATTTTTTGGAATCGATTTTTGGTCCTTAATTTTGTCCAAAATCAGCAGAAAGTTCTTAATTTTAATCATCTGAAATTTCTGTCTGTTTTTATGACTGCCATTTTGAGTGTGAATTATCATTTTGGAGGAATATTTTTGGCGATTCACTGACACATATGATTATCTTTTGAATGGGTTATAATTTGTTTCTATTTTTAATATAAATGATGGGATTCTCGAGTTTCTAAGCAAGAAGTGAAACATAAGCATTTCAAAATTAATTTTTTCTAATAAAGAAATCTTAAACATTTTTTTGCTTTTGGGGATGGGAATTCTTTTATTAAACGGTTCTAAATTTGGCGACTTGTCAACATTTTGGCAATTTTAAGATCAGTTTCTAAAAAAAAAATTTTAATCCCAAGATCTGAGAATTTTTCGACGATTTTTTTAAAAACATCACAACATTGATAAATTTCAATAAAATAATGGTAATATATTAAAATTATATTTAAAAAATAACATTAAAATAAAACATCCCTATTTTTCGCTGTCATATTATAAAGTTTCATTTTGGCAACTTATTATACAATATTATGAAACTGAAAAATAAGGCATAATGCTGTAAAGCGTAATTTACGAAACAGCTCTTAACAAGAGCAAAATTAGCTATGTAATTAATTAAAAATGTCTTCTTTTTAATTTTTTTATAGTAAGCATTTTTCCCATCTCAGAATATTAAAAATTCTCAGAATATGCATCAGTTTCCTCTATAAAATTAACTCTACACTTTTTTCCCTCCTTTTTTTTTCCCAAAATATTTCTGCTTTTTTGCTGTTACAGAATTGGTTGGGATAATTTTTTTCTAGTATTTTAGACACTGCAGCTTGGAAATTTTAGAAGGATTTGAAGGCAAGATTTATAGACCCATGATTCTAGAAGATTCGAGAAATATGTGACAAAATGAAAAAATGTCTCTATGGTATCAACACATAATGGATGTATTTTACAGAAAGTTTGCGATGAATTTCTTACCTTTTGGAGGACGTCTGGAAGAACAATGAAAACATAATATTTGAATATTTTACTTCTGATACTAGAATCTTTTTTCTAACATGTTTATCTTCCCTTTATTTTCTCTACTTCTCACTAGACACAAGTATGGAAAATATCAAAACTGCTTCTAATCTTATCACATGGCCAGACATTATAAAAAGGGATTTTTTTTGTTATTAAAGAAATTGAAAATTTACAATTTAAAAGATTCATCTAATATGTCTTAATGCATCAACACATAGCTGGTACTAGACTTTTCCCATCTGATGCAATCTTTGTAGATCCTAAATTCTGCTGCCTAGTGCCTTTCTAAATTCTGCTTCTGATGCCAGCTCTAAATTCTAAAAGTTTTGCTATTTCTAGATTTTGTTGTTCGGTGTATCACTAAGTTCTAAAAATTCTGCCACTTCAGCTTTGTAACCGGGCTTTACCATATGTATTTCATATTTCTTCTGAATGTTCATATTACTAAAGAAATAAAATTAGCCACTTCTTCTATACATTCTAAATGCATTTACAGTTTTTTAGAATAACAGAAATCCTTAGTTAGATCCAAAAATTCTAAAATGAAAAGGAAACGTGTTGAAGAAAGAAACCGAGTACATAAAGAAAATTACTCTTCAAAGATATGTGCAGTTGTTATTATGTAACTTACCTATTGTTTACGATTTCAGCCCTTCAGTTTATGATTCAGTCGAGGGTTTGGGACTATTTGACTTTTACCAGATCAAGTAAATCCTCATAGGTACCTTGTGGAGAGGTTGACAAGTTAGAAGATAAGCACGCAGAAACTAGCGAGAGCATTGGTTTGCATATTGAGACAAATCTCTAATTGTTAGAAAAGATGCTTAAAGAGAAGGAAATCAATATAAACTAACCAAAATGTTTGGGAAGGCTTCAAATTAAAATGAAGGATAAATATTTTGTTGAGTGTTGTTAAAAACAGAAATGTTTTGTTTCTTTTAATGTGTATCCTAATATCGTTTAAGAATTAATGTCATAAATTATATATATATATATATTTTAAACTGTGAAAATTTATTAGCTTTTGATTTTAATAGGCTTTTTTTTAACAAATATTGTTAAAAATAAAATTTAATAGTGGCCATGTAAATCCATTATGACCAAGGTTATCTAATTACCTAATTTAATTATTTATAACTAACTGCTTACCCTTAAAAATTATGTCTACATATTATTAAAGCGAGTTATTGCCTTCCATTAACACTCACTGTGGTCACGAGATAAAACACAAAAATGTAAAATTTCAAGTAAAACTTATTCTTTGCATCTAGTGAAACTTAAAAATAATACATAACAACTTATCATCTCTGGTACTTTAATTGCTTATTGGAACATTAAAATATATTAACTGGGCTACAACCCCTTGGAACTCTACACAAAGCTATTATGACACTAAGTGCATCAAACAGAGTCTGACTAAATTTCAACACTTTCCAACTGTGTCTACATTAGGCCTTTCATGTTTGTTCTAATGAGCAGGACTCTCTAATGAGCAGGAAATGTCTCTAGACAAGCAACAGCGGTGACAACCTTCAGTCTTTTGTTATGAGTCATGCTGATTATGATCTTACTTCTCATTTTAACCTATGCCTTTTGACATTAAATCTACCCGCTATTTACTAAACTTCTAGACTGACTAAGTATGTGACAAAATGAGACATAAAAAAAATCAACATAACGCTAACTATTAGTAAAACTTAAATGTCACTTATCTTCTTTCAAATGTGTCCAACTATTATAAGTGTAAAATAGTTAATGCTACTTGATAAATTTCATACAGTTTATTTTATTCTCAAACTTATTAATAATTATGTTAATTCATGTTTAGTAATAATGCATACAAAACCAACACCTCACCAAAGTACCTTTAGTACAAGACCAACACCTCACCGATTTTCATTTTGAGAGGCAGAAAATTTTCTGTCATTCTTTTTCTTCTTATTATTGTAGTATCGCAAGTATTTGTTTCAAGTCTAAAGAACTCATCTGCCAATGATGGAGACATGAAAAAACAATCAATATAACTGGTACCCTTGACCAGAAAGGTCTTCAAATAGAGATTTAATAACTCTTTTTCTGTATAATCCTGAAGTTTCTTTTGCCATATAAGCAGTAAAGTTGTAGCTATAATCTAGTTTTTAGATTTACTTAATTTGTTAATTTTTTTATGCTTTGACACTAATACTCAGAGGCATTTCACATACACAAATTCTTGATTAAAAAACAAAATATACAAACTTCTATAACATTTATCAATAAATACCTTGTGCACATAAAAAAAATATAAAAAGCAATGCTCTAGCAGGGCAGAGAACTGTCATAATTTTCACCTATAAATGCCAAGTATGCATTTAAAGGCCTGCGAGTCAAGAAGATGCTTTTTGTCTTATGTTTATATAATCAAAATCCAAATGCATGTCAGTTATCTTTGTATCATTTTGAATAGAAGGTCGTATCTACATGTATTTCAAATCCTATGGATATATAACATCCTTTTGGGCAAAAAATATCAGTTTCTAAAGCGTTCCCAAACTCTGACACCAGTGCATGATGAGTGGGAGTGAACGAGAAAACACTTTGTCATGCCAGGGTGCCACTTGGGCTGTATTTCATGCTGGTATGTCTGCATGACAGTCGGTATGAAAGGGTTAATATTGCTGTTTACCCATTATAGTAATAACTTAATATCTGCATCTTAAATACATATAATTGCAGATATTAAGTTGTATACTATAATAACTTAATGTTTGCATCTTAAATCAAAATTTACTTCAAGTGATCCTTCTAAGCTAACTTTATTTTCATTATCCCATAATATATCATGTTCTAAGCTTCTGAGAATGTGGATGATGCAGAATTTTATAACTAATAGAATGTTTAAAAAAAAAAAAAAAAAAAAAAACTCTTCTATTTGCATTATATGGGAAAAAATTCACGGGGGGGGGGGGCTACTGCACAAATTTATAAGAAGCATATTGAATTTAAAAGTTTATTTAGGAATTGGGAAAACTTAGAATTTATAAAAAGGGAGAAAAAATATGGAGTTTTTAATAATTCCAGTATCACATATATCTTTTCTTTTATAAATTTATTATATAAAACACGCAATATTTTTATGTTAAAAAAGTGTATGCTTATTAAGAACACATGAAAAATAGTAAACTAATATTTGTGCATTTGCTGGGTATAAAATTATTTCTTGATGCTTAAGAGCAAGAAATATGATAAATTGTCAAATATGTTGTCTTTGTTAAACAAGTTAGAATCCAGGATGTAATATTTGGCATTTGGTGAACAGTCAATTTTCTCAGGTCTTTTTTTTAATTCTGTTGTGCAAATTTCCAAATATTTGAATATATTATGGACCTTTCATTTGAACTGTTAAGCACCCTGAGGAAGAAGCCGCTTTTTGGTCTTTCGTCAGAACTGAATATCCATTTATAACATTCCTGTGATGGTATTGCATTAACACCCAGACTTTCAAATAATAATTTCAATTTATTATGTTAAAATTTGACATATTTAGCTTTTTTTTTTTTTTTTTTTTTTTTTTTTTTTTTTTTTTTTTTTTGGCCTTACTTTATTTTTGTTGGAGTTACTAAATTAGCAGCTAATATCTCACTAGTATTGGTAGACTGTTTGCATATGGTCAATGGGCAAATATCAGTAGATGTTATAATATCCGTTTTTACGAAAAAGATCAGCTAATAAGAATGCTGGAAATTTTTTTCTTATTTGGCTGAATTTTTAAAAAAATTTCTTTTAGTAAAAATTTCATATGGCAAGTATTTGCGACTTCCTGATGCAAGTTTTTCTTCTGATGAGGAGGATGATAAAGATTATTTTTTGGAGCAAAGTGCTAAAAGACATTGGCATAATTTTGAACAAGCTGAGAAAGCCTTTCAGGCTGTTGGCAAAAGTGGAGTATCCCGTCAAGGAAATACCACAACAACCAAACACGATCCTACTGTCTGTGGAAGGAGAAATGCAGGAAAGCTTATGGAGGTAATTGAAAATATACTGAAAAAATTATTGATTGGCTATTGTAGCCATAAATAAGTAACTTCAGGTCTTAAAGATGTTACTTTGCTATGTGAATATTTAGAGGGAATTTCTGTTTTCCTCTGACTGCGCAAAAACTCGAGCTTTTGAAGTCATCAATTTAAAATAAAAATTAGGTACTTTTTTAATTGGAATTTTTTAAATATTTCTATTTAATACAAAAACAGTTGTTTAGTAATATACCATTGTCATTGTAATACATGCAAAAACAAAGTTTCCTTTAATGATAGTATATTGCTTAATATATTACTTCTTTATGAATTTCCTTAAGGATTAAATTAACAGGTGATGGAAGAAAGTTCATGCGGTTTTTGTTACTCATCAATAGCGGCCCATAAAATTTTTAAACACCCATTTTATTCTTCAAAATAATCATCATTGGCTTTAATTACATGTTTCAATGAGACACAAACTTATAAATGCCTTTATTGAAAAAATGCTTTTTTCTGGTATCCAAAAATCATTGCTGATGCAGAACTTCACAGCCCAGTGTTTTAATTATCTCAGCTGTTATGGTTTTTCCACTTTCTAAATGTTCATAGTCTACTATGCCAGTGCTGATCCACCAGAGCCAATGAGACTGAACCAGAAATCAACCAATGATGTTTCCTCTTCTGGTTACCACACACAAATCCATTTTTCATCACATATCAACATTTGGTCCAAGAACAAGGCTTTATTATGGCATGACAGCAATGACAAGCAGGTGTTCAAATGTTGGCGCTTGTTTCCCTTGGACATAAGGAGTCCACTTGCTTAGTTTCTGTGTCATCCCAACGTTATAAAAATGTAATCAAATGGTTTTGTCAGATACTTTAAATCTGTGGTCATGCTCCTGTAGGTTAGGTTTGATGAGGATTCTGCTTGATTCCCTCTTCCATCTGGACTTTTTCAAGGGTGAATGGATGAGCAACAAGAGGCTTGTCTTCAAGGCTCTTGTCTTTGGAGGAAAATTGGCTGAACCACTTTTGAACAGTCCATTCACTTGCATATCTCTAAATTCTTCTTATGACTTCTACAGCTTTGTTTCCTAATTTGCTCTTGTAGAGGAAAATAGGCATGGAAATTTCCTTTTCCAATGACATGTTCTTTTGGAAATTATATTTCTTACAAAACTGATAGTGAAACATGCAATGCCCTGAAAAACTCTCTATTGAATAAAGTTTGAAAGGAATGAAAACATGTGGCACCATCAAAATCAATTTGACCACACAAATGTGCCAAAAGTAATTGTTCTCAAGAACATTGTGAACTTTCTTGGTTACCTGATAGTTCATAAAAGCAAGGTATTTATGTATTGACTTTTATTTGAGCTCTGATCTATTTTTGAGCTAATTAAAATGGCAGCTTTCCCATTTTGTAATAAATGTGCATTTTTTTAAAAAATGAGTTTCTAATAAATATGATTTAGTATTTTTAATGAACAATTGTTAAGAAATATTTTTAAAGTAAATATATTTATTATAAGAAAGAAAATAATATCTGTGAATTATGTACAAGAGTGAATAAATGTCAGATACTTGAAATTACTTCTGAAGTTTCATAATTTTTTTTATGTGTGCATTATATTAATTTTCTAGGAATTTTAACCACAAATTTAATAATATTGCATTAAAATAAATTTCTAATAGACACTATAAAGTTTTGAAGTCTGATAGGTCCAGTTCTGTTTAAAATATACTTAAAAAATTTCATTTCGTTATAGTTTCCACCTGGCATATTAACGGGTGATGGAGGCATGTTTGATATGAAGATTTCTAACAATGTGTATAACAGTCTGAAAATATACTCTATGGCTGAGGATAAGAGAGGCCACAAGGTTCATGATAAGAAAGAAAAATCAACTGCTGTGAGTTTATTTTTTGATTTACTACATATTCATTTGTCTGAGTTTTATAGGATAATAAATTTTAAACTTTTTTTTTTTTTAAATTAAAATAAATTTTTACGTTTAATATTTTTTTAGGCAGTGTACAAAACTATTTAGTTGAAAGTTGTTTGTTATTTTAGATTTTATATTGAACATACATGTTATCACAAGAACTAATGATTGGTTGCGTATTTAATTCTTTTATGATATAATGGTAATATTATATGAAATATGTCTAAGATAGCTGTGATTTTAGAATATTGTGTAGCACTGACAATTTTTTGTATTATTTTTGAAAGAAAAAAAATGGGAATTCTAACTTCTAAAGTTTTATATTTTATAAATTATTTTGTTGATTAATTTATGTTATAAATAATTAGAAAATCTGGGAGATTCTTATTCGGGGGGGGGGGGGATCATTGTTCTGAAGTATTTTAGTTTTTAAAAAAATGAAGATGTGAGTACTACTCTTATCCTAATTAGAAATATTTACTGGTAAGATACTTAAAGAAGAATTGATTTATGTGTTTTACTTTCAAAATGATTTTTTTTGTGTGTGTTTTTTATTTATTTAAAATTTACTTCTTTAAGTAATTTCTGAACAGTATTTTATATAATTTCTAAATGTGATATACTATCTTTAATGTTTACAGATAAATTACTATTCACTTATGTGTCAAGAAAAATTATTATTCACATGATATTAAAAATCATAACTTTCATGTACAAACTCCTTGGATGAAAAAATTATTGTTTGGATATAACTAATAAAAAGTTCATGATTTTAATATACAAAAATCATTCTGTCTTACAAATAATCAAAACTGGTTAAAAACGGAAAATGCCCACAAGACAGAAATAGAACAACAGAAATTTAATGAATTTAATAAATATTTAAGTTCTTAATTATAAAATGTTTTGCTTTCTGTGGTGCCAATTTAAACATTGCTAATATTTGAAAAATGTAGTGTTGTTTATGAATTAGAACTATTGTTTACTCTTTTCCTTAGTGGAGATAAATCTTATAAATTATAACAGCCAAGTATGAAAGTCAGACAAAAATGGTTAAACCAAGAAGCTGTTAAATGGTTAGGTTACTTGAATATGCCAAAGCACACAAGGTCTATGTACTTAAAGGGAGGGATGCCTCTGTGGGGGACTTTCTACAGAAATCTGGCTCATATTCACATTATGCATGGGAAATCAGTGAAAACCTTCCATGTCACCAGCCTGTTTGCATGGGCTCGAACCTAAGTGAAACTACAGTCAAAAGTCGTTAATTTGGACACCCATAATCCGGAATGATCTATAATCCGGACCTCAAAGCTACAACCTTTCTGCGCATGCGTCGCGTTGACGCATGCGCGTAAGACCTTTACCGCTGCGAATTTGCGCGTGCGCAAAATACGTTTACGAATGCGCGTTTAATGTATAACAGACGGGATAAGCTAAGCTAAAATTATCTAATTATCTATTTCAGTTATGTTGCAGATTGCGTTGTTCCTTAATCTTCGAATTGGATCCGGCTTATTATTTTTTGCAGACTGTTAGAGCAATTTTATAAAAGTAAGCTTTAACTTTGGATTATGTCAAATAGAATTTTCGATATATATTTACTAATATGTAAAGGATATCCGAAAGTATCTTTCGGAGTCCATTACACAAAAAGTGGAATTGCTGCAAAAAATGGATAAAGGCATATATTTTGTTTATCTAAACTTTAACGCTTGTTTATCTAAACTTTAACGTTTGTTTATCTTTAACACCGCGTGCAATGAATTCACTATCCTTATCTTTAAGGGCAGATGTTTTTATTTTATTTGGCTTATAATTGCTTACTCTATGTAGTATTTCATCTCGATGTACTCCATCTTTGATATGATTTAAATCAAATGCCTCGTCATTATAATTCGCTTCCGATAGCGAAGAAAGTGACAGAGGTTATTGAAAACGAAAAAATTTCGATTGACAAATTAGTCGTTATTCTCGACACAGCAATTATAGGACGTGAACAGCGGAACTTTGTAACTGAACAAGAAATTATGTCTGTTTATTTATAGAATTAAAGAGAATGTATTATCACATAAAAAACGAATCAACTTAAACAACTTACATTGAAAGAAATGTTTAATAAAGTAAACAAATAAATATTAAGCTTTTTTTTTTTTTGTAAATTTTGATACCCTTTAGATCATAATTGTTCTTTATTTCGTAAATTACGGTTTTATATTTTTAATTTTATAATTTCTGCATGCCATTTTACCAGATTTAAACTGATGATCTATAATCCGGAAAAATCGATTAACCGGAATCGCCGAAGTCCCGATGAGTCCGGATTAACGACTTTTGACTGTACCTGTATTCAGCAGTCTTTAATCACAGAAACTATTAGAATTGTTACATTTTGATGTCTAATGACCTTACAACCATTATAGGATATTTAAGTCATATAAGAGTTGTAAACATGTAAGGCAATGTATCCAATGCATACAAATGAATTTGAATATGGTAAACGGCATAGTATTAATTATATCTCATTCACAATTTTGCATATTTCAGGAAAATATCACTATCCCTTGAAAAAAATTTCGCACTGAAAGTTTTAAAATTTACTTCTTAAACAAAATGACTGGCTGAATTTCTTAAAAATCCAGAAACAAGTGACATTTTCCTCTATAAAGTGTACATGCCAGGAGAATTACTTTGGAAAGAGAACAGCATTTCTCAGAACATGAAGAAACATCAGTTTTAAAATTATATTATCTCTACCATTGAGTCACCCTAACCCAGGTGAAATTATCAAATATGTATCGAAATAATCACTAAAATGTCAGCTTTTGCTATTAAATTAAAATATTTCATGTATTAACATATCAAGGAGTTGAATTTCTAATTTTTAATACACCAACAAAACTATTCTTATAGAAAATAAGTTACAAACCAATTCTGGCTTATTAATTTAATTATTTCTGCATTATTAATTTTTTTTCTTCTTGGCATAGTATAAATTTTCATACAAGTTCGATTCTGAAAACAATACAGTGTTCTTTAAATGATAAATCACATTCTTTCCCGGAGAAGGCATGGATGTTTGTAGATGTATAGTGTCGGTGTGGCATGGCAGCACTCTAAATATGCGGCAAACCAAAAGTCCTTTCGTGTGGTTTGTGGAAGGGAAGAGGAGTGGGAGACCCTGAGACCATTTCCCGGGGGGCTCTCCATCAAAATTGGGGGCTGAACTGAGCCAAATCGCACTGTCATCTGTGAAGTGCTCAAGGCTGTTGCCAGTGATAGGCGTATCTTGCACTTCTTGCCACAAGGGTTTTTGTGGGCTTGACCTGATGGTACTGTCAGAGAAGTGAGCATAAGCAACAACAACAGAAAAAGAAATCATTAATCAAAGCAAAAAATTCAGCAGGCTGACTTCATTGGGTATTTTAATAGTCAGTAAGTGTTTCTGTAATTACTAAATTAAATTTATTAGTAAGATTACTTATGTCCTAGACATGCATATAATCTTGGTACTTGAATATTAGCGCAACCACTTTTGTTTTAGGGGCAGTTTGGCAATGCTTTATAGAAAAACAAAACGAATCATTACTTCTCATGAAGAATTCAAAGCAGTTGTTTTTCTAACAATTTGAGTCAAACTACAGTAATACAGCAAAAATTATACTCCAGTTTCTTCCACTACAGATAAATTCTACAAGCACATGTTTGAAACAAAAAACATCATGCTTCATTTTTAAAAACTGTTGTATCTTGGAATACAACAAAAAGAACTCGTACAAAATTGGAGAAGTTGCTTGTTAAAACTAAAGAACTGTTATGTACAGGGTTACCACAGTTTGTAAAAACTTATTATTTTATTATTAATAATATGAGTTATATTAGTAAAGATATGGCAGCTTCTATTGGCATTAATTTATGTATTTTTTCTTCATATTTAAAAATTTGTGTTCTGTATTTTAAATATTATTTATTTAGTTCAAAAAGTAAAATATAAATTCCCTCTCCTCAAGTCTACCCACCCCTGTATATATAACAAATCTACTTAATTATTCTCTTTAACAGATTCCAACAACCTTCAGCCGTTAAATCTAATATGTAAAGGAATAACTGCTAATGCCAATCATCATCTCTAAGAGGACCCTAATGTCTCTTCATAGGATGAGAATTATTGGAAACCTCAATGTTAATCTTACAAAGAATAGTATAAAAGAATTCTATAATTTCAAGTTTGTGTAGCTTTAAAAATTAACAAAATAGAACGATAAATATTATATGAATGTCAAGGAAAAATGTTGCAAGTTTTAGTGTATAACTAATAAATGGTATTAGTCATTTAAAAGATTCTTTTTGAGAAAAAGTTCAAGGGAAAATTGATACTAAATAATAGTAAACTTTTGCATATTGGGGTTCTCACAGTGTAAGTTGGAATATATGATTTAGTTTCAAATGTCTGACCTCCTAGGTCTTCAGGTGTTATAGTTTGCAATTTCTTCCTTTGGAGATATTTGAAAGATCAGATATTTGTGCCACCAAAGCCTACAAGCCTCAACAAACTTAGAAAGCGTGTATTTGCTGCTTAGAAATAATTATCATGGACATACTAGGATTTATTTGGCAGAATGTTCACATTGCCTGGACATGTAACTAAACGAAACATTTTCCCTTCACATTCATGTATTACTTATTGTTAATTTTTAAAATCGACAAAATTTGAAATTGTAACCCCCCTTCCGCAAATTACTCTGTTTTAAAATGTACGTTTTCTTAATATTGCCCATTTTAAAATTAATAGTAATTTCTTTTGCAAAATATTATTCATATTCCCTTTTCAGGAAAAAGCTTTGGATGAAAAGACTCATTTAATTTTGTACAAGTTAGTTAATAATCAAACATTAGAGTCTTTGAATGGCTGCTTTAGCACTGGAAAAGAATCCTGTGTTTATCATGCTTGGAGTGCATTGTAAGTATCATCTGTGTGTTTTTAATTAGTAGTATTGAGTTATTCTTTTATACAAATTTAGAATTATCTGGATTTCTTTTGTAATGATAATTTAAAGTTATATAAAACTGAATTGCCAATTTGAAGATTATAGAAAATTAAAAGTTTTTTTTTTTTTTTTTTTGGTTTGGTGTATGTGTGTGAAAAGAAGGTAATAATTGTAACTTTGTAATAGTTTGTAATAATTGTAACATTTAGAACATATTGTTTGCTAAAGCTTTCATATCTTATTATTTTGCATTCAATTCTTTGAATGGCCAAAGTTCTAACTGGATCTTGACTGTTTTTGTATTGTTAAGAAACTTCTCTACTTAAATCTGCTGAATAAATTTAAAATGTAAAATAACATTTAATTACTCTAATATTAAGGGATTCCCATTACTGGAAAATATTTTAAATTATTTCTAAGCTGTTTCTTGGGATTTTCTGGTAAACTTTACAGCAGAAAAAAACCAGTCTTGTGTGTTTTATGATCATTTAACATAGGCCAAAAAAAATCCATTCCAAAACATTATCTATTTTTGATTAGTTTATGTTGAGTATTTTTATCTTAGTAAGTGTAAACATCTTATTTAATTTCTGTGACTTGAATTCACAGTAATGGAAAAAGAAAAATCATTTACAAAGAGTTGCTACTCTCAACTCAGTTTTAAAATTCAGACCTTAATGCATTTCAAACATATTTGCTCTTATCCTGAAACAGTAGTAAATTTTAAAATAAGTAAATATATTTTTTTCTGTAAAATATTGATCTTGGTTTTATTGGATTCATTCTTAAACTCTGAAAAGTAATTAATTTAACACCGTAAAAACACAAGAGAATGAAATTTCGTATTAATTACTTAACTAGCAACTTTTAACTCATAAACTAAAGATTTAATTTTAGATTTCTTATCTACTAATTTTTAATTCTATCCATTAAATAATATAATCATTTAACCAATTTTAGCATGCTGATTCATATCAAACAAAATAAACATTTGGTCCCCCCTCCCGAAAATTAAGATGTTTACATTACTTAATGAACAGAAGACAGTACATAGTTAGTTGGGGTATATCATATCTGATTAACATTTGAAATGTCATACAAATGTTAACACATTTGTTTCTTATTTGATTTGATTATCATGATTTTACTACTAGATGCAATAAGTGTATATTAGCTTAAATTATTATGCTGAATTTAATTTTAGATTATTACTGATTTTAAATTAAAAATTGAATCCATTTCAAGATGCATTTTAATACGAGTTTTTCATCATCGGGAATAGTAATAATATTGAATTCCCCCCTTTGATTAATCAGTAATGTGTTATCAGTAAGTTAGTTGCATTTTACTTGATTTTAACTTAATATAAGCATGTAATCTCGTTTTACAGTCCATAAATAAAGTAATGATATCATGAGTGATAGTTAAGTTTAGATATGTATTACTGTATGTGCATGTCAGAGTTTTAAGAGGGAGGCTGTTTGTAATATTTTATTAGATTTGTGTTTTATTAACTTTCATAGTAAAATCTATCAATGTATGTTCACATCATAGTTATTTAAATACATATAACTTGCCATAAAATTCCACTTTAACAAGAGTAATTTTAATAATTTTTTCCAATATTGTTTTGTTAATTTACTTTTCTGTTGTAGACCAGAAGAAGAATCACCATCTCCAGAATTTGCCATTAAAGTATTCAAAACAACCTTGAATGAATTTCAAAATAGGGACCAGTACATCAAGGATGATTATCGTTTTAAAAATCGTTTTGGGAAACAAAATCCCAGGAAAATCATTCACATGTGGGCTGAAAAGGAAATGAGAAATTTGTTGAGGTGGGTGACGTATGATATGCATCAAGGAAGAGTAAAATAGCTTGTTTTTTTTTTTTTTTTTTTTTTTTTTTTTTTTTTTTTTTTTTTATTATTATTATTATTATTATTATTATTTTTTATTTTTTATTTCTGTATATTTAGATAGTATATCTTTTTAACAAAATAGGCAATTTTTTATAAATGAATAGTGGACATATATATATATGTGTGTGTGTGTGTGTGTGTGTGTATATATATATATATATATATATATATATATATATATATACAGAGAAAGAGTGAAATTTTAGGAAATTTAAAAGAGGGAAAATTATTTAATAATGCATTTTGAATTGCTTTTATGTTATTCATTTCTGAAGAAAAGTCATGTTTAGCAAACTGTATGCATGAGAAAAAAAGAAAAAAGGCAACAAAATATCTTTTCTCATGTTGCCCTTCTTCAATAAGACTTAAATTTTTCTAAGAGTGTAGCAGAAAGAATTTTTAGAAAGACTTAACATGGAATATCTTTCCTGAGTTCCATGAATATACATGTGGGCTTTCCAGTTTGAATTGCCAATAAATAAGCAAACCACAAACATTAAAAAACCACAAACCTGATACTTCAATTGGGAAAAAAAGACTATCATAAGTTTTATTTCTGGCTGATGAAATCTACATCGGACATTATGAAATCTACACTGGACCTGTAAATTATTTATTAGACTGTGAAAAAAAAAAGAGAGAGATTTGCTATTCTGCTTATCAAGATCTTTATATGATTTATCTAAAATATTCAGTTTTGTACTTACGTACTAGCACAGCCCTCTAACCGCAATTTTTTTTACAGAAGAAAAGGTAATTTGGTGAATTTTTAGATTGCAACATACAATGGATATGGTTACCTGAAGAATTGTTATGTGCATGGTTGCCAATGTTTGTGGAATTTTGAAGATTTAGCAACATTTATTAAAGTGGTTGTGATAACATGCAAGTACCTTCAGTTCCTTAAGAGATTTCATATTATTAAAAGAAAATAATAGATAACACATCTGTGGTCTGACATGTTGATCAAACAATTTGACATGATACTTTTGAGCATTATGTGTTCAATGAGTAAATATTTGGAGATTTGCTGTGTGACCATTCAAAGATATCTCGTCAAAAATTATTATTCCAGAATGCTGGGTTGACTGATTTTATCTAGTTCTTTATTCTTGCCAGATAACATGACAAATCCAAATGATCTAATTTCAAAAATGGATCCAAATGGAAAGTGATCATTGCCATATATATGGAAAGTCATAATTAGAGGTTGTATTACTGGTTTTATTGCTATTAGTAGTTTTTCTTTTTAAGAATTACATTTCATTATTATCAGAAATAAGTACTTATCACATCAGTAAAAAAGTCACATAATTGACTAATGTGAAAAAATGATTTGTTTAATGTTGAGAAAAAAACAAAATGAAGTACAGTCCTGTACAAATTATTATAGATTCTGATAGACTCATTGTTAAAGTATATATTGGCACGATTAAAAGTGATTCATTTATTACACATTAACTGCACTAATGATATTTTCAAACAAAAGGCTTACAGTTAATTATATTTTACCAATGTTGATACATTGCAGTATTTAATATAAAGCTGTTTGATGTGATGCTTAGATTTTTTGGACATTCCTTCTATAAAGACTTTGCATTGCTGCTGCAAATCTTTGTCAGAATCCGATATTCTCTGGGCACTCTAATTTTTTTTATTCATCTGTGTTATCACTTCTTCATGGATTTTATACCTGATAATATTGTATTATTTCTTCAATGGGTTTCATATTGAGATTATTTCCAAACTAAGCTAGCACTTCAGGGGGGGAGGATATTCAAGAATCTGGATAAATGGCAAGGGATATTGTCTTGTTGAAAAATTGTACTTCCTTTGCATAATCATTAAAGATGGAGTTAGCTTCACCCTAGTTTAAGTCATCTTCTTATGTTAAGTATCTGGATTATCAAGAAAAATCAGCCTATTGGAAAAAAGAACATCAAGAAATCAAGCATGTTTCTCAATTAGGAAGCAATAGTGTAAAAGGCTTTGAAATTTTTTTTTTTGTAAGTAAAACTAGTTTGAATATGAATAATAATAAAATTTTGAAAATTCCATGGCATAAGTTTGGACTCAATTATTTGTTTATCATAGAAAGTATCAGATAATTTTTTATATGTGATCTGCCAGCTTTTAATCCAGCTTTCAGAAGGCAGCTCTTTATAAAACTGATGCTGATTGATGCATCATGATCTTTGCACATCCATTTTAGTTGTTTGAATGATCTATGATTTTTCACACTCATTTTTATGTTTGGTGTCTTTTAGTTTAGTTAAATATTTCATAAAGAAAACTTAACAGATTTGGAAATGGATTTTTATTTTCTGCAAACTCACAATTATTTATTATGCAATAAATATATTAAAATTGCCAAATGTTGTACATTTCCCTTTTAATATTACTTCAAAATCTGTTTTTCCCTGAAGGAAAATTAATATTTTTCTAAAATGTAACACTGAAATATATTATTTTTTGAATAATTGTAGTATTCTTAGTATTCTATTATGCTATGAGCTTGTTTTATATATATATATATATATATATATATGTTTACAGTGTTCACAAGTGGAAGCGGGGGAAACTTTATATGAAACTTTGCTTAAAGTTTTTTTTGCTTGTACAACATATTAAATAACATTTCTAAAATCATTTTTTTTTCTCATGTTACAGTTAGTATGATAATCTGGTATTGGCAAATTGCAAGAATGCAAAATTATCACACTTTGTCTGTGTGCCTACAAAAGTGTATAAAGCACTGTGAATTTGTGTAACATATGCATTGTGTATTTTAACATATGCACTGCGAATTTATGTAATATATGCACATTGAACATATGTACTGTGTTTTCATGAAATTTAAATGACTGAAATAAAAATCAAATTCTGAATTTTATTTCTTACACTATCATGGGCATAGCTGGGATTCGAAAGGAGGGTGCAAATGATTTTAAACCGATAGAATGAAACTGAGCTGTTACTCGTTCATCAGTGGTTGAGTGGTTAAGTCTGTTAAGAGCCAATAATTAGGTTTAAGAGTGAATTGGTTGGCTGCATGAGTATTTTTTGTGATTTTTTGGGTTATAATGTAAATATGAGGTAGTTTTCCTCTAAAAATTGTAACCTTCTTTTACATTTGCTTTCTCTTATGTAGATATCCATTACATGCTTTGGGGCAGTCGAATAAACAAGCAAATAAATAATGGATTAAAATACACAAGTTTAAGCAGATTATTGAAAACTATGTAATAGGAATAAAAAGACCGCTAAACGTTTTTTACTTAGTCTTTAATTTAGAGTGCAATGATTTTTCTTCTATCTGGACTAAATTTTTTTAATACTACCTTTTCTATTCATCTTTATTTAAGAAGCTTTCGATGCACCATTAACATGCTCAACTCAGGGATTCTGTGTCATTGTAATATGTATTGAAGTTTTTACTCTGCACAGTGTACTAAATGAGTGCTCAATACTACACGTAGTACAAGGTTGAGACAAAGATATAAGATTAAAATCCTTCATTTGGAGGGGGGGAGTCATCACGTCTTTTACCAAAAAATATAAAGATTAACATGTTTCATTTGTGTGTGGAGGGGGGGAAGTCATCGCTTCTTTTACCAAGTATTGCATTGTTAACTCCTTCATATTGTGTATTGTTAATTTCTCTTTTCCAGAAATTGTACTCCAGATTATAAAAATTACAAAAGCTGTGCACAATTTTTATAAACTTTTCCACTGTCATCTCTAACATAGCCACATGATGCAATAACTATAAAAAAAGTGTTGGAGAATCATTCCATTGTGATAATATTAAAGAATCAAGAAAGTTTCCAAAACTTTTCTTCCAAGGAGAGATGTTTTCCAAAACTTGTTAGTCGTAAATTTTAGAGGATATGAGCAATGTTATTGCACTTTTAGAATCTTATATAACTGTAATTCAGTGCCAATGTTTTCAGCCATAGTATTTGTAAAAGACTAATGTAAAAACTAATTAAGGAATAACATATGAATTAATGAATTTCCTGGCATAAAACATTTGCCACTTTATGATATTCTTTCAGGAACATTAAAATTCTTATTTATGTGATCCACACATTGTAGTGTATCTAGATTTTTGGATCATAAAGTATTAGCCAGAGGCTGTAGCAGAGCCAAATACTGCACAGTTAATCCTATGCACACAATAAATTCAGATTTTGTCTCAGCACAGTTTAACTATAAAGCTGCTTTCCTCACAGAAGTATTACTTTCTTTTGACAACTTTTCTGCCTTTGATAACCCCCTCCTACTGACCCAATTTTCTTGAAATTTTCGGTTCGTAGTTGTTACTTTGCATGACTGGCTGTGAGAATCTTTGGGGTTGGGAAAGATTAATACTGCTGAAGAAAACTCATTAGTTTTCCAGTTGGAAGGGGAAGCAACTTAAAGAATGATAAGAAACAGGACAAAACTTTCTTCAATTTCAATTGGTTTAAATAAAAAATGATTAAAAAATTACATTCAGTTAGGAGAGGTGCAAGTGCATCTTCCTGCAATAAAAAATAAGTCTTATTAGAACTTTTTGTTAATTTTTATTTTCTGCTGAAGTTTTCTTTAAGTAAGTTTACAGAATTGTATGTTTAACATAAAACTTACTACAGGTTCAAGCAAACTGTTATTAATCGTATCTTCCATATTGGTTAAATTTTAAATATTTAGTTTATTTTTTAAGTTTTAAATAGTTAGGCATTCTTATAGTTAAGTTTTAAATTAGTCATTATTGTAGTTAAGTTTTAAAATAAAATATATGGACATTTATGATTGATATGTAAACAGTTAGCATAATTATACATAAATAAATGAAAACTGTAGGGTTCAACCGAACAACTAAGAAATGAAAAAATGTTTCTGTTTTTGAGAAACTTTTCTCTCAGAAAGAGGTTTAATCTTGTCTGTTTTTTGCACAACAATCCTTATTATTAGTAATCTGATTTTTGTTTTAAATACTCATAAAATACTTTGCTGCAATAATAATTTATTTATACAGTTGTAACATTATAATTTATCTCAAATAAATGAATTATCAAATAAAATGATTTAAAAAAAAATTCACGTAGTATTATTAAAAGATGGTCTTCTTCAAGTATTAAGGAGTAATTGTATTTCAGCAAAATTCACATGCAGAATACGAAGAATGTTTCTTAAAAGGTGAGTAAAAAATAAATAAATAAATAGTAAAATAATAATCAGTCAAAAGATTATGACCATCCTTACTCGCATTACTGCTCCTAACTGGCAATAGCAAAATTTGGTAATTTTGAAGTTCTAGTACTGAATGTCTGTTATGTGTGGGATAGGCTGCTGTGAGTGGCATGCCATTTAGCCAAGTTTAACTGGGCTGCGGGATAGGCTTTTTTGTATGAAAGCTTATATATGGGATGTCAGCTTTTCGTAACAGCAGTCTTGCAGTCACTAGAATACTGTCATGTCAAGTTAATTTATGTTGTTGCAGGAAAACCAGAAAGTCTTAAAAATGTGAACAACTTTGGTACTAATTTTTTTGGTGCTAAATCATTGGTTTTGGATCGACTGTATGTATAAGGTTAATATTGAAACTAAGCTATAAGCATCTTGCCTGTTTCCAATCATCAACAGTTTTGCTTTTAATTGTCCAGATTTATAATCTGACAAGAATCAGTGTTATCTTTGAAGTAGTATTTGAGAAATAAAGTATCTGTGAATCAGCTTATCAGCTGTCTTTTTCGGTGCTGAAACTGTAATTTTCCCCCTTACCATTAAATAAATGATACATATCAGTTGCATCTTTTTTTTTAAAGGTGCAACTGATATGTATCATTCATATGTATCAACATAACTCTATTTTATGTTTGTTTCTAAAATTGTGTAAATAAATTTTTTTTCTTGTCTTTTGGATGACAATTTAGTTTATTAGTGCATTAAATTTATGTTTCTTAAATTTAACTTTTTTACTCTGAATTTAAGAAGTTTAATGCAAGCTTAAAAAGTTTTTTAAACATTATAATAATAATTTCAGGATGAAAGAGGCAAATATACCTTGTCCTGATGTTGTGACTTTAAAAAAACACGTTTTAGTGATGTCTTTTATTGGGAAAGAAATGATACCTGCTCCAAAACTGAAGGATGTAGATTTACCATTTGAAGATATGACTATTATGTATGAGCAAACTTTAAATGTAAGCATATTTATATTTTTTATTATTATTGTGATGAAAGGAGAATGTTGGTATTCATTTCAAACTTTAAAATTAGTGCTTAATTAAAATTTTTCTTTTCAACTATTTAAAAATATACAATAGTTGGTACATATGATGTACTGTGCAATAGTATTTAAAGTTGATGATTTATGCCAAGCATTTAAAAATTTTGTAATTAACAATTATAAATTCAATTCAAAATCTGTTTGTAAAAAGCAATTTTATTTGACTAAATTTCCACATTTTGAATATCTGTAAAAATCGTACTAACTAAAATTGTAAAAACCAGCTTGGGCTGGACAACTGGTATTAATAATAATATATTAATTCTTACAGAAAATATGTAACATATATAAAAGAAAATAACCCATTGAACCAATAGATGATTGAAAAATAGTCCAGCATCTTTAGTCAAAATTCAGTTCCTTTCATGGCATGAAGAAAAATATTGCAGCATAATTTTATATAAATATAGATAGCAAAAAGACAGTATGCATTTCTAACAGTTCAGACTTTTTTTTTTTTCTTAGTGCTATATAAAATGGAACTATGCCTATATAATGCAAACATTAGTGAAAAATTCTGGTAGTACTAAATAATAAATCTGTTTGTTACATCTGAACAAGGGTTCTGAAAGGCTTTTTGTTTTTCTGAATTCAAAATAAAATGATGCTGTGTTCGTAATTGGAGTGAAAGCCCTATATTTGGACCTCAAACTTAAAAAATATAATCTTAAGTGGATCAAAGTAAGTATAATCTGTAATCTAAAACACATGTTATCCGGTTACCAATAAATGTTTGTAATTTATAGCTTTGCATAAAATAAAATAAAAGCCATATAAGGAGTTTGAATGAACTCTCAGTAGACAATATTTTTCTGGTTTTAATAATTCAGTATTCATATATTTCTGGGGTATATGTTTATCTATATTTAATGAATGTGTTTCTTTTAGATTATGAAAGACCTGTACTCAAAATGCAAGTTAGTGCATGCTGATCTGAGTGAATACAATCTTTTGTGGCATGATGATAAAACATGGGTTATAGATGTTAGCCAAGCAGTTGAAATTACTCATCCTAGAGCTTTGGAATTTTTGTTAAGAGATTGCACAAATATATCAACAGTAAGTCCTACATATTTTTTTCATCACTACAACCAGCATACATATATGAGGATTACTAGCTCAAACTGTTTTAACAAAGTCTTTCAGCGTCACCTCTCAGTGCTTCTGAAAGTAATGTACACGAATCTGCTCATTTAAAGATACAAAACTTTAAAAAAAGGGGGGGGATAATCCAATGTTATTTTGCTATTTTTGAAAACTACAAAATACTGTTATAAGCTCACAGAGTATCAGTTTTCAAGATAAAAGTGTAGAATAATGAATATTTAATATGTCGAATCATAATTTGCATGTATCTCCTTATTTATAAGTTTCATTCATTCATTTACATTATATTTATTAATTATGGTTTGAAGAGTAATTTCATCATGGTATGAACTTCCATGATGAAATAGGTGCGTCACAATAAAATGGTTACCCCTTCTGGTCTTAAGAGTGACAAGTGCTGATTAGGCAAGTGCCTGCCATTGGATTTTCTTTTTTTTTTTTTAAAAGAATAATAAGGTGTTCTGGAAACATCAAATAAACCAGCAAAGTCGCAATTTTTTTCTCGATTATTGTAAATGCTAAATTATTTTTTTTAGTGCTGCTCTGATTAAAATTTGTATTTAAAAAATATCACTAAGTAATCGTTCTCGCAAATCCAAACCATAACATTGAATTGCTTTTTGAGATTTTCAAATGAGTTTTTGGGCTCAATAGAGATTTGCCTAGACTCCTGGGATGCCAAAAGAACAAAGAAAAGTTTTTCTAACAATGTAAAATTCTTTTATCACTAGATAAAACTTAACAATTGCATCATGCTAAATGGTGATTTTTTAAATTTGAAGACATATTTCAGGACACCAGACATTATATTTATCTGTTGGTTTGGGGTTTGTTGCATAGTCGGAAACACAGCAACTGATCCCTACTTTGCACTTTTGACGTGCCTCTCCCGGGCTCGTTCTTAAAAGCTGAGCTCGAGAGAGAATTGCTAAACGTTGACAACATCTGTAGGAGGCAGAGACCACCAACAGAAGAGTTCACAGATTTTTTCCAAAAGTCTGCCTGCTTCTAAAAAGTGGCTTGCCTCACTTCACTCAGTTTCTAACAGGGCATGGTCCCTTCATGACTTACCTGCACCACTTCAAACGACGCGAAAATGACCATTGCTCATGGGAATGGCAGGAGATTTGGACGACTATCTGCTTGAAAAGGTGTCTGCCGATAACATTGTGGCAAAATCACCACGGGCGAAAACGTCGCGGAGAAAACAACACAAGGTGAAAATGTCGTGCTACAGAACATCGCAAAGAGAAAACATCGCAGTTCTAAAGCATCGTGGTACAAAACATTGTCGTCGAAAATAAAGCGGTTCAAAAACTTCGCAGTTAAAAAAATTCGTCGTCGAAAATATTGCGGTAAAAAATAAAGTATCGACAAATCATCGCAGGACGATAACGTCGCAGACATGCTTATTTCAGGCTTTAATAATGGTAAATGGATATTCCAATAATGATTTGTGAGTGCGAGATGGAAAGAAAGATAATTTTTACTTTCATATTTTTTATTAACTAATAAATTTTTGCTGAAAAAGTAAGAAGGAAACTTAATACTTAAGAATAAATTGAAGCAGAACAAGAAATAATTTTCATTATAAGAGTATTAGATTGACACAAGTGAAGAAAATAATCTCATAATTAGCAATTTTTTACAGATAATGTCATGCAGTTACGTAGCTTCCTTTTTCTAAACATTTTTAGATTATACTTTTAATGAAAAATTACTAGTAAAAACTTTATAAAAAATGATTTATTACTGACCTTTGTTAGTTAACTATGTAAGTTTAAAATTCTATTAAGTGCTATAAGTTGCCTTAATTTTCTATGCTTAAATTTCCTTCTTACTTTTTCAACAAAAATTTATTAGTTAATAAAAAATATGAAAGTAAAGATTATCCTTCTTTCCATCTTGCACTCAGAAATCATTATGGAAATATCCATTTACAATTATTAAAGCCTGAAAAAAAGCATGTCTGTGATGTTATCCTCATGCGATGATTTGTAGATACTTTATTTTTTACCACGATATTTTCGACGACGATGTTTTTAAACTGTGAAATTTTTGAACCGCTTTATATTGGACGACGATATTTTATAGTTTTGATGTTTTAGAACTGCAATGTTTTCTTCCACGATGTTTTGCATCACGACATTTTCGCCTTGCGTTGTTTTCAGCTGTAACCGCTTGAAAAGAGATTGCTGAACATCATCTTAGGCTATTGGTTAATAGTGGACTGCATTCATGTATGGGCTGAAGCTACTTCAAAAAATCGCTATGCATTGAAATGTATATGCCATTGCGTAAATATTGCACGCAAAATCTCAGACAGGCTGGAGTAATTCTCAGCTGCGATCCTCGTCCCCGTCACAGCCCCCGTATGCTCTGTACCTGTAATGAATTTATTTTATCTCAAGTTAGCTTTTTCTTTCTCCTCCCCCTGTTTATACTTATCTTTATGAACTGTAAACCTGAATTCTGAACCATGAATTATGTATTTTGCCTTATTTTATGTATTATTTTCACTGTTTTGCCCTATTCTATTTATGTATTATTTTGCTTTTCAGTATTTTTAGTATTGCTATTTAGTATTTTGCCTTATTTTAGATATTATTTTTACTGTTTTATCAATCACTGTTAATTGCTCATATATTGCACCTTTTCTAACCAGCTATCCAAACTCTGTAAATATGTAACTGAAATTGTTCTCCTCACTCGCATTGCACTCTTCTTCTATCACTGCACTATTGTCTCGCCCAGCATTTGTTTTCACTGCCCCGGCCAAAGTGTGTTATGTGGACCAAGTTAATTTCGTCATCAGGGCTATCTGGCCGATATGCTAACTGCCTCAGTGGATCGGCTGCCTCGCTGTCGGTGGAAAGAAAGTAGGAAACATAGTAGACAATCAAAAGGGATGTAAATGAAATAAAAGGTCTTAATGGGAACTTTTATTGAATTTAATACAATAGTTGAATGGGTTCTATGTCAGTCTATGGCATATGATAATTAACTTGATAATCATAACTTCTGTATCATATTAGGTCTCCTAAGTTATTACATTAGGTTTGCAAGTATTTGGCTGCAATTCTATGCATTCCTTCATAGTAAATGCTGTCTGAGATGCTCTTTTGGATTCTTACTCCTGTTTTTTTCCTTTGACAAATACATTTCATGTCAGAATTCTGTGTATCGCATAACTGCACCACCCTCTGGAGAGAGCCATGGCTACTGGAATAGGCACAAGGACAATAACCAAGATGATACACAGGCTTGATGATACTTGGCTTCTACTGCAGGATTATTATTTAGCATTGCACTTCTTATTCTCTTCAGCACTATGTAGACACAAGAGAAAATGCAAATTTCCCAACAATATTTAAAATAGAAAATGTGCTTGTACAATATCATGCATAGACTCGAACTATTGCAAATTTAGCATAGTTCTTTTGAAAATCCTAAAAGAACTATAACTTGCAGAAAATATAAATATGCAGTTTTTCAGTGATAAAGAATAGAAATATAATGCAAAATAGAACCATTTTTCCACCACTTCCAATTGCAGAAGTCATCTGGTGATTTGAGAAATGATTGTAATATTATGATAATGTGATAATTGGACAACTTTCCTAGTACTGAAGAGTAGACACTTAAAAATTTATAAATTATTCATTCATGGTAATAAGTATGTAGTGATAAAATATGTATAGACAGAATATTATATTTGATAGTAGTAGTCTAATTTTCAAAATGTTTAGCTTAGTTTTATTTATAAAATCTATTGTAGCTATTCTTTTTTAATTGTTAAGTTGTTTATGTGTAAAATATACTATATATTAAAGTATATTTACTTGAAATTTCTTCTGTAGTTTTTTGAAAAGAAAGGGGTTATAAACGTATTGAAGCCAGAAGAAATGTTCACTGAAATCTGTGGCCAAGTTCCTAAAAGAGATCAAAATGTGCCTTCTCAAAATTAGGTTTGTATTTTTATATGTTGTTTAATTATTCTTGAAAACTTGAGTTGTATATCTTACATTATGAATACTGCAATTTCATCTTATTTTATGCAAATTAAATTGTCTTTTATGAAGCTATTAATTAAATATTATGTGAATTAAAAGTGATTTTTCTGTCTTAGGTACATTTTCGGGTATTTATATGCACTGCTGGTCCTTTTTTGCCATTCAGATGAAAGAAAATGGATAGGAAAGTTTATCCGTCAAGGAAGCTTGATTTTAAAATATCCAAACTGTGATGTTCTTTTGTAGCCTTCAATAAAGATTATTATTTCATTTTATTTTTAAATTTTATTTATGTATTTTGCTACTTTTTCATTCATGAAATTACTCATTTTTCATAGCTGCTGTATATATTCTAAATGCTAAGGTATTCAGATTACTAAATATGTTAAAGATTATACAGGTAATTGTTTTTCTTATTATAATTATGAATGTAATTTCATAAAACAAATTATTAGTAAAGAGAAGGCTAATTTATCATCAAGAAACTGCAAAATGAAGGAAATATAATTTTTATATTACCAAAGAAACAAAAAATAAACTTTATTTTAAAAATCAAACACAAAATTATTTTAGGAAACAAGCAAAAGAACTTTATGTGAAATTTTATCACGTTTAATCATCTTCTCCTGATGATGAAAACTTATCCCTGCTGTTTATTATTTCATCATAAATATCTCAATAATTCAATTCATGTTCTTTAGCTGTAATGGCTTTTTTTTTTTTTTTACTGATTTTTTTAAAATCTGTGTGTAATTCAATGTGTAAGAAATGTTGAGTCTTTGGTGATATTTGAACTTTGCATGTTACTGATTAAGTGACTGTGTCAATTTTGGCAACTAATTATGGTAGCTGCTTTAATAAGGAAGTACTGGAATGTCTGTCATTTAGTAAATACTAGTGGCATTGCTTACCATTCATTAAATGTTCATTTCATTATTTTCAAGACATAAAACAATAGTCAATGTATAATCATGCAGGACAAAAAGTGTAGTAATAAGTTCTGATAGATTGTAGAGTATCTGAGAGCAGTACTCTCATGCAAGGGTTTCCAGCGGTGTTTGTATTGACTCTATAGAGGTCAATGAAATTTTTAAGAGGGTTAATGATACTCGAGTGGTTGATTGGGGGTCAATAGATGAATTAAAAAAAATGCACCAGCAACTGATCAACACAATTAAGTTCCCATTAATTACAAAAATATATATTAATAAAATTTATGATAAAATTTTAAAGAGGGTTAATGATTGGTAATCAAGGGGTTGATTGAGCGTCAATAGCTGAATAAAAATGCACCAGCAATTGCTCAACACAATTAAGCTTTCATTGATTACAAAAATATTTATTAATAAAATTTATAATTAATTGTTTATTGATATAAAGCTGTATCATATGTTAAGAAACGAATTATATAAAATAAATGTAAGGAGTAAATACACTAAAATTATATATTTTTAATGTGATAATTGCAATGTATAAAAAAAGGTAAGATGCGTTAACACCAAAAAAAAAAAAAAAAAAATGCACTACAGAATGGAAAATAAGAAACAAGTTGAATATTTTTAAACAAGGGGATTTAAAAGTTGAGCAATTTTATGCAAACTATTTAAAAAAATGCACCATACATCATACACAGCGATCACATTCATTAAAATCGAACTTTCGTTCCATTAAATTCTGCAATTTTGTTTGTAAAAACTTGTTTATATTTGTAAAATAAAAAATAATAATCCGCAAATGTAATGAACCATTTTTTTTCAAAACTTTTAATATGCTTAGTCTAATTGTCTTTATGTGAGATTATTTGTATTATGATTATGTTGTGCACTGTATATTATAGAAAATAATGTCGGGGGGGGGGGGGGGGGGTCAGTGAAAAAAACCATTCCTCTAAAAGTGGCCGTATGTAAAAAACAGCCTGGGAATCCCTGCTGTAGTATGGTTAATTTCAAGATATAATATTTTCATATGTGAGAAATATCTGCAGAAACTGAGTAAATTTATGCATATAGTTCAACCATCTCAAATGCAACCCTGGCTGGCATTCTGCAAAAACATATACACTCGCCCAAAAGGAGCATTATTACTAGCTGTGACATGAAAGATCACGTGAAAGCCTGCTCATCTCTGGAAAGAGAGAGTTCATATGCTTGAAGGAAAAAGAGTCTTCATCTCCACCCTATTCTGAGAATAATTTGCTCCCAATGACACATGTGTGTTTGCCCTCATGGTCTCGGATGAGGCGGTCGAACTATAATATGTATTCAGATATTTATTCTTCAGTTCAAAAAGTGTAATTAATTACATACTTTTTTTATAATTATTTGAAAGATTCATTTCTGAAGTTTCAGTAAAATATCAGATTAATGATTGTGTTGCCATTTTTAAATGGAATTCTCTGTAGGACATCACATTCAAAGTTAAGATTTAAAATCATAAAAGGAAGTGATGTTTTTCATTTTGATAGTGCATTTCCAAACTTGTAGTTTCTGGTACCTGGTTTTATTGTGTTGTACAATGTATAATATTTGTCTTCACATTCTGTTTTGTTTCAGACTTCAGTATAAAAGACTTTTCTGACTTTCAACATGAAAATTTCTTATTTCAGTGACAACTGTTTACTACATTTTTGTAAATTACTGCAAAAATTAGCAGCACATTTCATACAAACACTTTGATTTTGATCTTTATCAACCATGTAAAATATTATTAAAAGGAAATATTTTGCATAAATATTACTCAGAAATTGCTGAATATACATCAGTTATTTTTGTCTTATGATAAAATTAATGTATTTTAATACAAATGGCTGAAACTGTTGAGAATAAACCATTTGCTTATATATTGCAAGTGTTCTTTTTCTCATACTAAGAGGGTTCGAAAAATAAATTAATCTTGAGTATTTATGGTCAGGGAAATTTTACTGAGTAATCCATTGCAAACTGACATAGGTACATCATAATTTTTTTTTTTTTTTTTAACAGGACTTTGTCTAAAATGCTTATCTGAACGTTCAGTTAAACAGTTGATCTCTTGATAACAGAAATATGTATGTTTATGAAGCGATTGTAGAATTACAGTGTGCATATCTTCATTATTGGCAAATTGTCATTCCTTCTGCCAGTTCTAGTATAGTTTGGGAGTTTGTCAGTCTAAAATTGCTTTGAATCATTTCATCAACCTGTAGTGAAGTGTTTCCAATGTAATCAACATTGATGGTATTTTAACTAATTAGCATTAGTCAAATGCATGTATTCACAGTCAAAACACTGGCATTATTTGACTTAACTGAAATAGTACTTTATTTATTCTATATTGTAGGCATGTCAAACACAACCTAGGCTGCCATTCACTCTTTTTTTTTTTTTTTTCCTTGTTGCCCTCAGTTTACCCTCAGAAAATAAAAAGTATATAAATAGATTAATAAAAAGTGCTAAAAAGGACTCTTGAGATAAAGTCTACAAAAATATTTTCTTAAACCATGCTGAGGAAGTACCACCTCATTTACAGATGGTATTAACATGAATTTAATCTGACTTGACTCGAAGCTTAAATTGCGCCGGCTCCGGTATTTCTCAATTTTCGACATAAATTATAATTTCAGCCAGAGCCCTCAATAAAAGGGCTCTGGCACTTCTTTTATGTAAGTGAACCACAATTTAGCAGATGAATTTTGTTTTAATAGTAAACATGCTTTAAAAATCGATTCTAACTTCTGAATGCAGGCCTGGTCTTTTCCCTCGCACGCAAGCCTTGAACAGAGGTTGAGACTTTTGAGGAAAGAAAAGTTCTCCAATCATATGCCAAAGGTTTTATTCTCCAGGATTTGCAATAAATTTATGAAAGCGGGCAAATTTTGGGTTCCTCAGAGTACTAAAAGTGATACCGTGGTCGTGCATGTTCCACGATAGTGACTTCGTATTGCAGAGCTCCTGTAGACTTTCTGAATGATGTAACCAAATGGGAGGACCACTGCTGTCACTTGTACAGAGATGGTGTTGGTGTATTTAATTATGGCAAAGCACACGAGGGCTATCTTCCTAAGGGGGGTGCCTTCGTGGAGGACTTTCTAAAGGAAACTGGCTCGTATACACGTTACACATGGGGAAAACCACGAACACACCCATGCAGCCAGCCCGTTCGCGGGATTCGAACCTCGGACCGAACTACCAGTGTTGAACGACTTTACCGCTCGGCCGCTGGTAGGCCCCACTTGTACAGAGAAGTCTTACATTTATTCTCACGTTGTTACCGAATTGTATTGAGGAAAAATTTCTGCTTGACGGCTAGAATTATATAGACAGGTCATCGCGATCGGAAAGTCTTTAACACTTCCCTCTTTATTTGCAAAGCTACACTTTTCCATTAAAATTTCCTTCCATATTCTCATGCTGTTTCTAGAATTCTCATTATTGTCCTTAGGGGAGCTTCAATCGTTTTATCTTTTTTCCTTGGTATGCTGCAACAATGGGTAGTACCGATCATTCCTTGGAATAGTACATTACACATATAATCAGGGTTTAAACCCAGATGGAGGTCGGCTGAGCTGCTTCTTAGCTTCTAAGTGGAATTGCAGTTCCAACCAGTGCCCCAAATAAGACAAGGTCCGATATTTTTTTTCTTTTTATTTAACTACTTAAAATCAGTTAAATAATTTATTAGATTTCTCTTTACATTTCTCTTAATTTAAATTTAAGTATTTTAATTTTTAGTTATTTCTTTTTTTTTTTTTTTTTCTTTTCTTTTGTTCCTCACAGTCTTCCATAGGACTCCGGCGCTTCTAATTTTAGAAATTAAGCCCTGACTAAACTGTAAAGTGAAAATTCGGTGGAATGAGTATCTCCTAATTTTGCAAATACCTGCTTGTGTAGTTTGCAGAAAGCTGCAAATTTTGTAATTTCCAGATTTGGTTGTACATATCGGTGTAAACTTTTTTCACTTATGAAAAGGAAAACTCCTTAACGAGATCCATATTAATAGGCTTTCATTTGACCTCTGAAAATCGCTAGCGCGAACTGCATGTCTCCAAACATCTGAAATCTAGTAGAAAAAGATAGCAGAATAGAAAGAACAATAGATATTCGTTTACTACCTGGATTTACTTACATTTGTTCTATTTTTTAAAGAACTACAATATTGGCTAAAATTTTATGTATTTGCTCTACTTTTAAATGCATTACGAAAATAGCTTTGGGCTGTATTGTTAAATGATGGCAAAAAGGTTCACTTGAAGTAATGAGTTTGACATGCCTGCCATACACCCTGTACCTTTTCACAGTAAATCTTGGGGTAGTTGAGGCATTTTGCCTACAAAATCGCTCTATTTCTTGTATTTAATTCTTGGAGTAAATTTCCAATTAATATCATTTGTTCTTTTTGTTATGATGTTCTATTACTGCTAAAACCGTGAAATTGTTTCTGTAAGAAGCGTTGACACGAGCTTTGCTCTATGCGTGCATCATTAATATTGTGCTGTTTTGCTAGATGCGGATGACAGTTCTATTTTAAGTTTTGAACCCACCGCTTTTCATTGAAAAATCATAAAATCGTCCCATATTATGGGAACTGAAATTTTATTTCTTCATTTTTCAACAACTCATATTCTTGTGAAATTGAATTAATGATGCAGCTATATTTCTCTGATATACGTTTCCTTTCTGATTGATGTTGACAGAGGATCAGAGCGTGGATCACATTCATTAAGAATTTTTCCATTGTAAAACTCTGCTGCCATATGGCAAATATGAAATAAATTCGTGCAGTATCATTTAGTTACTTTTTTAAGATCCTTATTAAAGTTCTAATATAATATGCCCTTCAGTCATACTTTTACATACATTCTTAGTCATAGTAGATACTTTTCCACAAATCACACATCAATTTCGTTTTTCTTTT
The DNA here is from genome assembly GCF_044657685.1 of Stegodyphus dumicola. Classification (NCBI taxonomy): domain Eukaryota; kingdom Metazoa; phylum Arthropoda; class Arachnida; order Araneae; family Eresidae; genus Stegodyphus; species Stegodyphus dumicola. Next base: position 87,807,525 of record NC_140776.1, on the reverse strand, counting down.
GAATTCGGGATGATATGATTCAGATTTTGTCTATTTTAATTAAGGAAACAAATAGGCTACTGTGTATACACGTTAAGTTGATCTCCGCCATGCTTCTGTATGTAGGCGGAAAACCCAATCCATTTCCAAAAAGCGGTTTCGACAAGATGCGTAAGTTTATTTCATGTTTAGGTTTCATGCTGCAGTCTCCTGTTTTCTAAGTACCATTGGCGCACAAGCAGCCAAAATGCACAAAAACGATCGATGTTTACAGTAAATAATAAAGAAAAACTGTCAGTATTTACATGGGAGAAGAAATCGAAGAAGCATTCCTTTTTCCTCTAAAAATAGGGATAGAACTTTCCAGGCATGCTTCCAACAAGAGTTCTGCCTTTCGTGGGTCGATTTTATCATTAACATTTTATGGGAATTTATTATTATTAAATTTCATCTAAATCCGTCTGCTTTTTATCGTCTCATGTTTGAATATTTTGATTGCAAATCGTACAGTTTTTAACTAACCTATTCTCATGCTTAGCAACTGCATAGTATACAAATTCTAACATCTCAAAAGATATCCAGTTTACTTAGCGAATAACGTGTAATGCATATATTAAATGCGTTTATGAGCTTTATATGAATTTTAGTGTTAGGTATATCAGTAGTATATTGAGTTTATTTCGAAAATATAAAAATATGAACAGTGTACTCCATCTAATGCAATCTGAACAAATTAAGTACGCCCAACAATTCATTTTTGCCAAATAGAGTAGGTATGTGCCTATTCATCCACTATGTTAACTAATCCATATGAATGTATTTCACATGTTTCATGTAATTTTAAACGTATGTTCTTAATTCATAATGTCCTTATCAGTTTACAGTATTGTGCTTTCTAGAGAATAGCTCGGAAGATTACATCCATTTATCTTTTGGTGTGTACTTTATTTTTCCCATGGTTATATATTATCTGTCTGCATATATTTGTGAACAGAAATCAATATATTTGGAAAATCATGTTCTAAGCTCCAAGAAGAAGTGTATTTCGAACAGATCAAAGAGTGATAATATTGCTCAAGTTCAGTTCTTAAAAACTGTAGTTTGGGCAGAAATGCTAGTTATCCCATTTATTTCGGCATGCCTTTTTCCAAAAATTTTATAGTGCTTTCGAAACGTTCACCATGCCTTTCTCAACTTATTTTAAATATTAAGAAATTTACTTTAAATATTAAGAATGTGTTAAATAGAAACCCGAGTTTCTTTCTCAAGACATACAGCATGGAGTTTTTTTTTTTTTTTTTTTTTTTCTTTGATTCAGTTATTCTTCCGAGATTTTCTATATTTATCACTCCATTTAATTATCTTTGATAAACTTTGCACTGTAATCCTCTTTTAATCAGAGATCGTGTTCTCCCCGAGAAAAAGAATATCTTAGCGCAGTAATAAGGGGGAGGCGAAAAAAACTCTCTTAAGAAGTCCTCTATGTTTTCATATTAAAAAAGAATGCTTTCATTGTCACTTACGAGAGTTGCAAGTGCACCTTGCTGACTACGCATATAGTATGTGTGTGTCGCATATAGAAACAAGGGTATGAAATTAGGTAACTTGGAATCTTCGTGAGGTCCATCTCTTCCTCAAAACACTACCCCCCCCCCCAATATTCAACTTAGATTTTTTAAAATTATTTACTGTTCTATTATTGCAGTTTTTTAACACATGCCCGTGATCGAACTCGCAGAATTTCATTCTTCCTGCTATCATATCAGATAGTATATCAACTGAAAAATAATCTTTTAACTGGATGATATAATTTATCAAAATTTATTTACTTGAGAATCGATTTTTGTGGTCCAATATTCTTAAATTCTAACAGTGGAAAATCTGTGGCGTGTCATTTTAAGTACTTTTACAGATTATAAAATCGGTTTATCTTCTTTTAAACCGAGAAAAAAAATAATAAAAGATAACTATTCAGGCGATCTTCTGCAATTATTTTTGTAATTCTGGATATCAGAATTCCGTTCGGATGTAGTTTCTTCCCCATTACTGTTATTATTTTGACACTGGATTTTTCCAGTGTGTTTTATGAAATAATTTTCTTTTCTTTTTAGTCCAAAGGGGCTTTGTCCCTCAACGACTATTGTTTTCGTTTTGCGATTTTGGGTCGATTCACTACAAACGCCGAATCACTTTTCAAACTGTTGCCACAAAGTATTTTCTCCCTGTGTAATATTTAAAGAAATTAAATAATGAAAAATCTGCATAAATATATGCATATTTCTCTCATTGTGATAAAACAATGGTACATAGAGCCATCAAATTTTGAATGACGTAATCCTCCTACGAATATAGGCATATGGAAGACCAAATTTGAAATTTGGAATTTGTTTTATTATCGATTTTCTATTTTGTAAAACTTTATCGAATTTTTGATTAACAAACTCAAGGATTTCAAAGCGAGCAATGGCAACGTTGTAAAAAAAGAAGGAAAAAAAAAAAAAAATTTTATCAAGATAAAAATGTTTGACAGTGCGTGAGTCTCTGTAAGATATGCTCATTTTAAAACTATTTTGCGATATTGCTTTTGAACCGAATTTTATGGTTTAAGTGCGAAGAACGTGATATTTAATAAATAAATGTAACACACAAAATGTTAAAAAAGCGAACATTTGGACGTAATTTAAAATCTGAAACATTTCATATATATATATATATATTTATGAAAAATGGTATATTTCTGGTAACTCTGCAGAGTGCGCCATAATTAACGTTCACATTTCAAGAGGTTTGGTTCTCAGAGTGCTTTAACATTTCTTACAAATACTCTTGAGATAATGGATAACCATACTATTTGGCTTAGTTTTATGTATCTTGGCACAGCTCATTATGTCTTCTGTGATACTGTGTCCACGTACAACAAAGTGCATTGTCGACTGCTTTTCTTGGTTAGCCATATTCAGGGCCAGTGCGTCTGCAATGGGCGATAAAAGTTTTAGAATTTAGAAAGGAAATGGGTGGCACAATTTCGGTGTCTGCAATTTGCACCGGTCGGCAAATCTGTTATTCTAATAAAACACTGTCGTACAGCCATATTGCAAGACAGTTCTCACCTAGCTAGTTATAATTTAAAAGTCCTCTTCCGTTTATATTTCATGGCCCCTAAATGCGAGGAGAAAGTAATTTGCACTTGGCTTTGTTAAGAGACAGATGAATTCTCCGTCAATATATGTGTGTGTGATTACGGCAAATCCTCGAGGGCTATCTGCCTAAGGGAAGGGATGCCTTCGTGGAGGACTTTCTAAGGGAACCTGGCTCGTATACATGTTACACATGGGGTAAACCACGAAAACGTCCATGCACCAGCCCGTTCGCGGGACTCGAACCTCGGACCGAACTACCAGTGTTCAGCGACTTTATCGCTCGGCCGCTGGTGGGCTTCTCCGTCAATATAATTTTAAATCTAATGACCATTGTTTTAGGTATTTCAAATTCTTTATATACATTACTTGAGAATTCTATTTAATTATATCGTTAGCTGATTAAAATTACTAACCATCAATAATTTATCGTTGTATTATAGCTGATGATTACTAGATTGTTATGTTTAATTATTTAAGATACCATGGTGTATTAATAATGTTAAGATATATTTGAAGTTTGGGCTGTTTCTTGCAAATGCGAAAAGCAGTGACTTAATTGGGGCTGCAAAGTGTAAACATGGAATATAAATCAGTTTTTAGTTTTAAGAACATACTTAATATTCTAATGTTCTTGCTAAGAATATACTAATATATATAAAGCCATCAATTTTGTTAGTTTTTTTGGGCAAAGTAATTTTTATAGGGTTCGCCATATTTTAATTTTGAATCTATCCTTTGAAACCTTAGATGGCAGCAAGTACTTATGTCTCAGGAGTAGTTATCTGCTAAATAAAAATAATGCCACTGAGGACACAGGTCTTTACACACCTGTCCACACATGGCAGATAGTTTTGAATTAAAGCGTAATTCTTAAAAATCTAGATATAAAAGAGCTTTACGATGGAAACGCGATCTTATGATAAAAGGATCATTACGGTTTAGAATTCAGGTTTTTCACAAGTTGTTTGAAACGCATTCGGCACGTATTTGTTTAAGCAGATATAGATAGCCACAGAAACCTTATTTTACTCGTTCCCCTTGGAGGGAGGGGGAATAAAAATAAATTTTTAAAAAAACTTCCTTCAAAAGTATTTATATCAAAATTGTAATTTTATCGTTTTCTAACCTGCCATATCAAGTACAGGTAATCCGATGTAATTTTAATTCGCCAACTTCAATGGACAGGTTGCAGAGGTATTTCGTTACTTTCATGGTAGGTAACGTTTATACGAATTGTTGCTCTCACCGAATATATCCCTTCTAAGGCAGACAGCCTTCGCATGCTTTGGCGAAACAATTAACTTAGCCAATTTGCTATATGTAGGTCAAAGTGACGAAGTTTTGAATTTTCTTGTTGAAACTTTTGAATCATCGTATGTTCGAAAAAGTAGACAACAAGTATGCTGGACCAGTATTTCCATTTCTTCAAATTTTCATGTACCAAAATTACTGGAAAGTAAATTGTACAATTGACGAATTAGTTTTTCAACTATATTCACCAAAATATTCAAATTTCAAACAATCAACTTCAGTTCTGATTGAGCTAGATTTTTATCTCGCGAACATAGTAAATATTTATTTCTGTGTTTATTTATTTATTTTTGTTCTCAATAGATGGCGCTAAGATTCCCATGCGTCAGATAAAGAATTTGTAATGGTTATAAATTCTTCGGTTGGACCTGGACTGCGTTAACGCTGTGCTATTTAAATGTTCGAAAATCGTCAACAAAAATATCCTTCATCCGCTCAGATTCCATCTCATTCATTCATTTATTCAGACTCAGTCTCTCATTCGACCGCTGAGCACCTAGTGACGAGGTCGGATTTTCTTGGTAGCGTCTTTTTCGAATTGCTTTCTTTTCGATCACGTTTTCTTTTGCCTTTTCTTTTGCGTTCACGTTCGATTTGCCTATAATTTGCTTTATCATCCCTCTGGATTACCAATTACTTCAGGCCATCTTGAATTTCCAGATCTTCCTTGCCTTTGGTAAGTTGATTTTCGATCACGCCGGTCAGACTCAGCAGCCAAGTAAAGTAGGATCCAAATAGAGTTTTTGAGATTATTTCAGGGCGAACGTCCTATTGCTAAGGACCTCGACTCGAACCAACTTGTGTTTCTTAAAGCAAGAATAGATAATGAACTTGAAAGTATCGTTGTAGATGAAACGGACCCAGATTCGATTAAACTCTTCGAAAAATTACAAAAAGCTAATGAATTTGTCATTAAATTAACCAAAATACAATCCGAACAACACATCTCTCGGGATATTCCCATCCAAACACAACCAAAAATAACCACAGAAGCGGATCAGACACATAAGCAAAATAATCATACTTATAATGATAAAACTCCCACCAAAAAGGCATCTAAAGAAGAGAACAATGATAACTCCTTGCTTCAACCAAGCACCTCAACAGTTCAACTTCTTTCCATCTGCCTAATACACCTAGAAAGAGTACGACTAAAAGAGCTTCCACCAAAACTCCCAGCAGACGTACAAAACCGATCAATGGCACCCGAACACCACCGGCGGCTCAAACACCCAAAAAGCGCCATCGCACCAAAACTACGGATTAAGAAGGCTGAAGAAGGCCCAGAATAACTAACAAAAAATCTCACACTGAACCTGATCCTGAATCTGAAGATCCTGCTCGTGGTAATAAATTCACCCCTCTAAACCCAGAGGACAAAATGGATTCTAATGAGCAGAATGATAATACCGAAAATGAAGGGGTTTTTCGTCACTCGCCAAAAAATAGAATTGAAGAATTGAAGGATAGAGGCATCCCAGTCAAGAAAATTAGACAGATAACCAAACTACAGGAATACGGCACTGTCTACAAATACTCAATTTTCATTGCAGAAGTCAAACGCAACACGGCAGGCAAAGGAATCTACCACATAGGCACACTTAGAAGTCAATGTTGCAGTAGAACCTTATAAAAAGAGAAAGGTATCCGTCCAATGCCACAAATGCCAGAGATATGGACCCACCCGTCAACTCTGCAATTACAAACCTAGGTGCATGAAATAATCTAAGCCTCATGAATCATACCAATGCACACAGAAGAAAAGGGAAGTTCCACCTTGCTGTGCTCTCTGTGGGGGGGGGGACATGTCAGTACTTATCGTGGTTGCGAGAAATTCTCAGAGATGGCGTGAACCTCCACAGGAGCAACCCGAATCAACACCAGAACCAGTTCCGGAACTGAATCAGTCGAATTTCCCCACCCTTCCGGGTGCAATATCGACCGACTCTGTCCCAAACGTCTACGCTTGGCAGAAAAATTCAGAAACTACAACACAAAATCAAAATCAATTTACTGAAGAAACCTCAAGCACTAAAAAACCCCCAAACAAGAAATCTCCTTTATAGATTGGCTGAAAACCCACCTTGCAAAAGCTAAGGAACTATTCACAAAATTCAAAAACGTAAAATATCTAATGCAGAAAATAGAAGTAGACCTAGATTACTTTACCAATATTGATTATGGATTCTAACAACCAAAACGACTTAAGTAATTTAATAGGGGCAATCAACTGCTAATTAAAAATTTCATTCTTCAATGCTAATGGAGTAAAGAAACAACATCAAGAAATTACAGATTTTCTTAATATACACAATATTGACTTAATGCTAATAAAGGAAACCCATCTCAAAAAAGCTGATAAATTTAAAATCCCAGGATACACAGTCATTAGAAACGACTGAGCTGCCAACTTCGGAGGCGAACTTGCCATTCTAATTAAAAACCATATCAAATTCACAATGATTAAACTACTTCCTACCTCCAGGATTGAAAATACACCCATTTTCCTCCATAGTGAATTCAAATAAACCTTCCTTTTCATTGCATTTCACCCACCTGGAGCTATAAACCTCCAAGATCTGGATATCCTTACTTCTACGAATTTTCCCAGTTATTGCAGGAGACTTAAACTCAAAGCATACAATTTGGAATGCTAATTCAACTAATACTAATGGAAGAAGTTTTGCAAATTACATTATTAATAAAGACCTCAAAATCATTGCTCCATCTAACCCTACCCACTACAGCCCTTGGGGAAGGGAAGATATTCTTGACATTCTCCTCCTCAAAGACATAAATCAAGCGCCCTACCTGCAAGTGATTGAAGAGAGCCTCAGACCACTATCCTGTGAATTTTCATTTCTATTGATTTTATTCCACACCGCAGAAAGCTCTCACCAGAATTAATTGGAACAGATTTAACTCCTTTCTCAAGAATACTGAATGCAATCCTCCCCTTCAGCTCTGCGCGCATATAAAAGAGGAAATTTACAAACTTTCTTCCAAAATTAAAGCTGCTCTTTTTAAATCCAGCTCTATCATATCCCCAGATAAGAAATTTAAACTTCCAGAATACATCTATGACCTAATCAAGCAACGAAATAGACTCAAAAAAGAATGGAATATAAACAAAGCTCCTAGCATAAAAAGACAAATCAATTATCTCAACCGCAGAATCTCCTCAGAGGTTCACAACTATCGGTCTGAAAGGTGGAATAATATCCTAGAAAATATAGACATAGACTACAATACAGTCTGGAAGATAGCAAATGCAATTCGTAAAGATAACAAACATTATCTAACTCAGTGTTTCCCAACCTTTTTTGTGCTAGGCCCCACCCAATCCTCTCTAAAATTTTTACGCTTCCCCTAGCATATATATAATTTTTAATATTTAAAAATTAAAATATACACGAAAGAAACTTGAATGATAGCATTTAGAAAGAAAGACTACAAAATTTTGTGAGCAAACACATTAAGTGAACTTTCAAAATATGGAGAACTGAAATTCAAGAATTGAAATTTTTTATTTTAAGTATTAGTAATTTTTATTATTTAAATTTAGCGAGTTCCTTGCGCTTGATACTTGCTGCAAAGAAATTTTATGTCAGGTTCCAATTTAGATAACTTGAGTCTCAAGTCTCTCGGTTTCATTATATCTAACCGATTTTTTTTTTTTTTTTTTTTTTTTTTTTTTTTTTTTTTTTTAAAGCAGCATATCATTTATGGCACTAAATCTGCATTCAGCAAAATATGAAGAGGGAAACGATAACAATGGTTCTCTTGCCAATTTTGTTGCATTTGGATATCTGATTCTCATTTCCTTACAAAGCTATGTCATCACTCCTTTTATATTAAATAACGTTTTAATTGGTGTGGTGTATTTAATTATGGCAAAGCGCACTAGGGCTATCTGCCTAAGGGGAGGGATGCCTTCGTGGAGGACTTTCTAATGGAAACTGGCTCGTATACACGTTACACATGGGGAAAACCATGAAAACACACATGCAGCCAGCCCGTTCACGGGATTCGAACCTCGGACCGAACTACCAGTGTTGAACGACTTTACCGCTCGGCCGCTGGCGGGCCTAACGTTTTAATTGACTTATCATTTTGCATTTCTGCGAGTTCTTCGTTTTACTGCATATTTGAAATATCAGCCAAATCCACTAGCATTGGTTGCATCATCCAAGTTGGAAAATCAACTTGTTTTAAGTTACAAAATCTTTTAAATCAGCTGATAAAATTTTTAGATGATCGACAATAACAAGTATATTGGTAGTCGCGTCACATTTTTGGAGCCAATGAAACTTTTCAAAATTTTTGTGGTAAATAGTATATGCCTGACATAATTCAACAAAGATAATGAAACCAAATATCTTCCTCTTGCATCATAAGTTTAATTTGCTCCTTGAAGTTGTTTATTTAATATATTTAATTTTTGAAAGATATCGGCTAAATAACTCACAATTGCCTTGTTATCATCCGTTAACGGATTTTTCATTTCAGGTTTGTCGCTTAAAAAATAACTAAGAGTATCAAATAGTTCCATAAATCTTTCCAAGCAGTTCCCTTTCGACAGCCTTCTTACTTCAGTGTGAAGTACAAGTCTCATATAGTCTTCATTTTGTTCTTCATAAAATAACTTGAAAAGACGTTCACATTTGGCCGTAGCTTTAATAGCATTGATACACTTTATAACTGAATTTAGTACTTCATTTAGAACAGGCGAATTGTTTTTAGCTACCAGGTTTTCTCTGTGAATAACCCAATGCACAAGAAGCATTTCTGGATTGTCATCTTTTATCAATTTTAAGCAACCCTTTTTCTTATTCCGTGCTTTATTTTATTTTTCAACGATCATATTAAGAGCACCATCTGCAGTACAAGATGTATTATATTTTTTATTGGTATATTTTTTATATCTAAGTAACTTTTTAGTTTACTATAAATATCTTTGGAGGTAATGGTGCTTTCTAATGATTTACAGAACATTTCTTCGGCAAAATCCCGTTTATGAGTATATCTTACATAAGTTACAAGTACGGCTTCACTGTCCTTCACAGTTGGTTCATCCATTTGCACCGGAAATTTTCTTGTTTTCAGCTTTTCAACAAGTTGTATTACAATATCCTCACTCATTAATCTTTCTTCTGCAAACAGTATTGTTCTTTAGTGGCATAGCTTTAACGTCTTTGTCATCTTTTTCTAGAACAGTTTTAAATGCTGATATTGATGGTTTGATTAAATTCTTCCCTATAGTATGGCTTTTCCCAGATTAAGCGATGAGTAATGAAATTTGATAAATAGTCTCCAGAGCACGATTAACAGTTGTATTATGAGCAGTAAATAGACACTTTAATATTACTCTATTTTCAAAAATTTTCCTTAAAGTGTGAAAATAATTCGAATCTGAATTAATATCAACATTATGTTTCGCCTTGAAATGTGCCTCAAGACGACCCAGTTTCATTGATTCGTTGGTCAGACATTATTGGTATAAAAGACAAAAGTTGACCGTTTAATGGACCGGGTATGAAACCAAATTTTAAATATGCCTCCGAACACCGACGAACGTTTTTTTCTTGCTTGCACCCCTCATTTCACTAAGGGCTGAAAGAAAGAGGTATAAGATCAATATAAACAAAGCTGAAAGCAGCTGCTGTTGCCATTCAAGGAAAGAACAATATACTGGTTGCCATTCCTACAGTAAAAAATAAAATAAATTCGCTGGCTGAAATGTGCGAGAAACGTCTGGAAAGCATAGTGTGTCAGTTATTTAAATGCCTTTAAAAGCATTTAAATGTCCATGTCTACAGCGAGAATTCTTTATAAAATATTTAAAATGCACCGCAATTTAAAAACTTTTTTACGTATGCATCACTTACACTTTTCTTTATTTTGGGGAATAAAAAATGAAATTTCGAAAAATTTTGACTTCATGAAACATATTAAGAACGTCCTTTGTCCCCTTAAACTCTGGACGAGTCCATTTTCGAATTCCCCCCCCTTAACAGTCGCATTGCCCCCTTGTGGGGCGTGGGCCCCACGTTGGGAAACACGGATCTAACTCCTATTAATGCACCAAGGAAATACTTATTGTACCGAAAAAGAAATAGCCAATATAATGGCAGAAGAATTCAGCGAAATCTTCACTCCAAACCCCTCTGATGACTTGGAACTGGAAGAAGAAGTACACAACACTAAGCATTTGTGCATGTGATTTAAACATTTGTGTACTCAGCTTAAATTTATTGATAATACTAATTTCATTTCTCCCTCAACTTCTTAAGAAATTCAAAGCATCATTCAAAATTTTAAGATCAAAAAAGGCCTATGGACATGAAGAAATTACTAATCGAGCACTTAAACATCTTCCTTACAACTGTATAATTCTCATCAATAATATCCTTAATGCCTGCTTTCAGCAATGTTCTTACCCTCAACAATGGAAGCACTCAGTAATCAAAGCTCTACTAAAGCCAGGAAAAAAACCAAATTTCACTAAGAGCTATAGGGCAATAAGTCTCCTCCCTACAATAAGGAAACTAATTGAAAAAGTTTTAAGCAAAAGACTCTCTGAACACCTAGAGAAGCATCAACTTATTGAGAACTCACAATTTGGATTTCGACCCGGCCACAGTACCACCCATCAAGTTCTTAATCTAATTGAATTCATATCTCATGCATTTATAAAAAAAGAAGGAGTTGCCGCTTGCTTTCTCGATTTTGAGAAAGAGAAAGCATTCGACAAAGTTTGGCACGAAGGGCTTATATTCAAACTTACTAACTACTTACTCCCTAATAGCTTTATCAAATTAATCATCTCGTTTTTGAAACGACGGACATTTCAAGTTAAGATAGGAAACACCCTTTCAATGAAGAAAATAAGGTCCCACAGGGCAGCAGGCTTGCTCCGCTTCTCTTTGCAATTTACGTCAATGACATGCCCACCCCTTTAAATTCAAAACTTTTAAAGTATGCAAACGATACAGTAATTCTCTCAAATTCTCAGCTGGCAATCGAAAATCTACAATTCCATATGAATATTGTCGTAAAATGGGGCAACATGTGAAGAATTAACCTAACTTGTAATAAAAGCAGTGCTATCCTTTTCAGAAGATATATGAGATATCAGAATATCAACATCAATATCAAAATTAACGGCAGAAATATGCCTATCAACGAAAGCTACAAATACCTAGGAGTTATCATAGATCAAAGACTAACTTTCAAAAATCACATCCAAAATGTCCTGAACAAAGAGAATGGAGCCTTATAGGAAGAAAATCAAAATTAAATATTGCAGTTAAAAGGATGCTATACTTTTCATTAATTCGTCCCATACTTCTTTACGCTGCTCCAGTTCGGGCATCGGCACTCAAAACTGAAAGAAGGAATTCTATAAAACAAAATTCTCCGATCTATTACAAAGTCACCTTGGTTTGTGCGCAACTCCCTAATCCATAAAGAACTTAAAATACAACCTATTCAATCGCAAATTCTAATTGATTCTCATAATTTTTTCACAAAAATAGAAAATTCCCAATGCGAAGCAATAAAAGCTCTGGCGGACTATGATCCAACAATTGAATACACTGTAACGTCACAACACCCGGGTTGGGTGAAACAAAAGACAGGTTGTCTTTTAAAATATTTATTTTAAAAACTTAATAAGAAATTCTTGAATAAATATTAAAATAAATGAATCATTTCAGCCATAATTCATACAAAGGATGCTGACGCGGCTACGACGCTGGATGCGTTTGCTTTCTCTCGTTTACAGCATCAAAAGCTTTTTACACAAAGCTCTCTCCTCGTTTTGTTAAAAGCCTGGAAAGAGAATAAATAGTCCCTTATGTCCGGAAACCACACCAGGGGGTTTCCGCTGCACTTTTCTTACAAAGGTATGCTGTCCATTCTGTCGCTGACAAACAGATAGTTCTCATTAAGCACCTGGAAGTCCAAGGGATGCATATGTCGCAACACAGTCAAACGACCTAAAACAATCCATCATAATCCAAAATGGTAAAAATCTTCAAAAATTAATTTCAACTTATCGCATTGTAAATTTTTATCATCATCTTCCCATGCTTAATCATGTCTCTGCAAAGAGAGTGAACTTTGAGTGATTCTAACTATGGACATAGATGATTTAAGCATTTGTGTACCTATTTTTATCTCATTTATTCAAGAAAATTTCATCATTTAATCAGGATATTTTTATTTTACTGAAAGAACTTTTGTTTCTTATATTTCAAGAACAGTATCTGCTCAAGACTTCAAATGTACGAAGAAACCTTAAAAGTGGGACACGGGACTCCAAACAAGTTTCACGATTCGTCCATCTCTTCACATTACATTTTGATTTCTCGTAAATTAAATTTTATATATTTAGATTAATCATTATTTTTCTATCATTCGTACATATCATATTTATCATATTCATGTAAAATTTTCATTGTAAATATACTTTTTCATTTAAAAAAGAGCACTCTTAATGTGATGCAATCACGCCATTGGCTACTGGCAGCCTCCAGGTATTTGCTAAGCTCCACCTGGACGTCACTGCTAACCACCTTGTACAAAAAGCAATCTATATAGTTTAAAATCTCTACTCGTAAAATCTTAAAATCGTGCTTAATAGCATTTATTTAGTAAATAATCTACTACGATTTACTAATTTGAGTAGTCTGACTACTGATGCTCACAACTTGCTCTGAACCTTGACTTTTCGCCTAACGGCGGAGTGATTTCACCCGTTTATTCAACAACTGTAAAAGCCTTAGGGCTCACCTTAAATTTACTGGTAATAGCTCCAAAGTAGCTCAGGCCAGTTGGCAAAAAAAACGCAAATACATATACAACAAAAATATCCCGGGATAGGATAGAGCGATTAGAATAGGTATACTGCCCGGGAACCCGAAAAAATACGAAATACATTCACCTGAAAGGCAAAAGTGCATAATATTTGCAGTTCATTAGAATTGTCTAGAATTCTGGACCTCTTTCATTTATTACTGATTTACATGTCGATTAATGAGAAAAAAACGAAGGGAAGTCTTTAAATGCGTTAAAAGAACTAAAATCTTGAGAAGCTGTTATTCGTATTTCCTAAAACCGTAAATGAAAATATACAATAGTCTTAGGTAATTATTTTTAATAATAGTCTTATGTAATATTTCTATTTTAGGGAAAAATTAAGTAGTGATAAACTAACCCAAATAACAATAATAATACTAAAAGGAACAATCAAGTCTTATCTAAGATATAAAAATAATCATGAATGCTGAAGTCCAACTCTTTCTGGGAAGAAAAAAAAAAATGGTCTGAAATAAAAACAAATACAAACAAGAGCTTACTATTATGTCTTATTTTCTTTCAGATTTAGCTAAATCTTTTAGATATATGAGAGCATATTTGGGGAAAATACTTTATACGTTACACCGAGTGTTCGTGAAAGATATATATAGGCTTTTATTTCCTTAATTAATTAGTGTATAGGCATATTCTTTCAGATTTTGTAAATAAATTGCATCATTTTATAACAGTTTGAATACCGAGGGTGAATGGCTTTGGAAAAAAAAAATATATATGTGATCCTGTAGTGGCAACTGCTAAAAAAATGTTTATTATATTTTAATGTGCCAACTGGAGAAAATTTAAAAACTCTTCATATAAAAGATTCGCAGAGATGTATTTATCAAACCATTTCAAGAGTCACCTATTAATCAAATTATCATATAGTGGTGCATATTGAAATTAGAGCACAAGTTTCCATAAACAGATTTCTCTCTCTTAATTACATGCAGCATGCAATCGTCACAATTTTGTTCTCGTCATCTTTCTAAAAAGAAAATCGGTCATATCACAGTGCAGTAACAGGAAGCACTTTCAATGCTTCTGATTTACTTTGAATGACATCACAAGTGGTAACGGAACTACAGCATACTACCGACGTGATTTCGCTAATTGCCGAGACCCTTTTAAAACTTTTATTTATCAGCTGATTAAACAAATGCAAATAATTGGATATTTACATTTTTAAAGAGGAACCAGGCACGCCAAGAAAATATATAAGTGATAAGTTACCTTCATGGTAACATACAAGGACCATTTCAGACTATAGCTTATCATCTATAAGAAATTCTTTCTTAGAGTGATTGGCATCCATATAATATCATAATTACCGGGAACTGGATATCATTGTCACCTGGATTTCTGAAATTTAGATGACTCTGACATGTCATTGGGCTCGAGAAGACTTCATCTCTTTCATAGAAATGTGCTTTGTACAGGTGGATGCAGTGGTGAGGCAAGGTGGGACATCTGTCTCCGGGCGCAGTATCCAAGGTTCGCCAAACTAATGCTACGGAATTTTTTAATGAAATGTTTTCCTTTCTTGGCACACAGAAAGAGGCGCAAATTCTTCAGTTGTCCCCGCGCGCTGGAAACTCTAGCTACGCCCCTGGGAGAATGCTACTTTATTCAAGACATAATGGCGTCTTATCAGTGGACTAGAGCGATTAGGAATTAGGATAGTCTTTTAACATTTTAGATAATAACACTTTAATGAAGATGCTATTCTAATATTCAAAAACATTAAAAGGAATGTAATTTCGAAAACACACTTTCGAAAACACGCGCCGTTCAGGTGCACTGAACAAACAACTAGTTCCCACTTGTTTTCATAGCCACGAGGCCTTTATAACAGTATCCCGACATTAAAAGTTCCTGCGCTTTTATGCAGGTCCCCGCAATTCGAAGTAACGAAAACCTTCTTAAGGGTGTGGGCAGCTTTATGCCTGCGCACCCTTATGAAAGTTTTTTTTTTTTTTTTTTTTTTTTTTCAAGGTTAGAAATTGATCTTTACAAGGGAGCGCTCAGCTTGTGGTGGGATATATTTTCTTATTTTGTTATATACTTTTCTTGTGGTGAAAGTCAGTGTTGTCGTGTTGTCGTCAATCACTTCAAATTTACGAACCCGTAGAACGCAACAATGTAAATATATATATATGTTACCGTGAAAGACCGAAATTGGAGAATGTCGACTTTCACCGGAGAATGTCAACATTCACCAAATACGTCGCTGAAAGATCGAATATTTCTTTACATCCTTGTACATTCGGACCTTCACCGGTGTATGTCGACAATCACAGGCTGGTGTAGGTCGAAAAGAGAGGAGTATATGTACACGCTGCCATTCCAAAAGGAAGTGTTCCAGAAATAAATGCAGTTGTAAAAGCAAGGGCCCTCTTGTGCAATTCAAAGTGTCATAATAGTTTAAGTTGTTGCAATAAATAAGATTTGAATCACATAATTTGGTAAGTTTATAACTTCTATTATTTTCCTTTCTCATTTTGAATGTACTGTGTGTTTTAAGTTCTTATATTCTTAAATTCTTATTCTGAGTCTCAAGTGCGTTTTTTCGCGAATGAATTACGGAGAAGGAAATATAATATTCTTATATGTTCAACATTCACCATTAGTACATGGTGAATGTCGATATTTACCGGTGTAAGTCAGAAATAAGAGTATTTAGAAAATATTTCGGACATACACCAAGCGACTATGTGAATGTTAACATTCACCGGTGAAAGTCGACATTTTCCAGATTTCGGTGTTTCACCGTAACATATATATATATAAAGATACTATGGAAAAAACCAGTTATACAGTCCACTCTTAATATCGTACTACAGTTTTTATAATGCAGAGAATCCGGTCGTGACTACTACCCTCCTAAGAATACCACTTCTGAAAGTGACGACCATTTCTAAAAACATAAATAAAGTGATGCTCAACTTCACCCTTCTAAGATGATCATTTCCACTGAAAAACAAAATTTATTTGTAACTATAAGTGGTAGAGAGGATCGTAATTTTTCTTCGTACTTTGTCCGCTAGGGTAATAACTACGACACGCCGTTGCTAAGCTGGTTTCATTACACATAAATAGTATTCAATCTTTAAAAAGATTTTTACTACTATATGTCTCGTCCGTTACTTCATGGGAACTTCGACGTAGAAGATTTTATAAAAACTTTTAAGCAATTTTTGATAAGCATAGCAATAATCTTTGAATCATAAGTTACTGAGAGTCCAACAGTAGCACATAGTTCAGAAGATCTTAAGTTCAAAAATTTCTGCAAAGGTAAATATTAGCCATAAAAATATACTATGACATTTAAAAAATAAAGAAAAATCTGGATTATATCAGGAAATTGGAAAATATATACAAGTCCCATTGTGAAATTTTTTCTGGTTCGGTTGGGACCGAACCCACAATCTCTTAGCATTGTTGGAGTGGTGAAAACCTGTAATTTATATGCGAAGATCACCGCCAGTGGCAATTTTCTACAAATATGTTGTTGCTGTGACTTATCTCACTTGTCTGACAGTAACATCAGAACAAGACCACGAAATTCATCGAGGCAGGGAGAGCAAGATTGCGCCTGTTGTTGGCAAGAGTCTTGAGCACCATACAGGTGACAGAACGACTTGCTCAGTTCCCCTCTCAATTTTAATGATGGAGAACGCCCCGGGGTGAACGGGTCCGAAGGTCTCCCACCCTTTGCCTCTACCACCAACTTCTCGAGAGGACTTTCTGCTCTTTTCGCTCATATTTAAACCGCCCATATATGGCACAGATACTATACATTTACAAACATCAATGCCTTTTTCGGATTCGAAACCGGGTC
Source organism: Stegodyphus dumicola (assembly GCF_044657685.1). Classification (NCBI taxonomy): domain Eukaryota; kingdom Metazoa; phylum Arthropoda; class Arachnida; order Araneae; family Eresidae; genus Stegodyphus; species Stegodyphus dumicola. The sequence continues at coordinate 87,790,395 of NC_140776.1, read as the reverse complement.
CTTCATTATTGTAATCAGCGTCGTAAACCATTATCCTGGTGTAAAACTTAACGAAATTTTGGTTAAAAAACTCAACGTCTTCAAAGTGAGGATTGGCAACACTGAACGGAATAAAACATTTTTATTTCCAGCGTAAGAGACTATCTATCGGAAATTCTAAAGATATTTGTTTTTTAATACTTTTAATACCTAAAGGGGCGTTAGCCAAAATGCTCGTGTATGTGTGCGTAAATGAAAGAAACGATAATATAAAATATGAAAGCTTTCATTTTTTTAAAAAAATTTTTCCTCGGCTGCATCAAGTGCACACGTAACAAACTCTTCATCTTCGATTGGCTTTTGAGTTTTAGTGTCACATCATCAGAATTTTCACTGCAATCCGATTATAAATTGACGACCTTTCTTCTGTCGATGGTAGACTTTTGTTTGTAATTTGAATCAGGAAACTTATTGCTTTTATAACCTGAAGAGAAACATAGTAGTGTAACATAGAGGTAAATCGAAACAGTAAGAAAAAGTTTAAAAAAAAAAAAAAACTATTAAAAAAAAAAAAAAAAAAAAAAAAACTGAACCATTTGTTCGAGATTCGGTGGATTTTTACATGGACATAACTTTTCTTCTTCTCACAGACTAAAATTCTTTATGTTACTTTTTTATTAATTTTGGCATGTAGTTCTTTTATGTAGTGTTTGTATTTTAATTAAATTTACTTTGTTAAATGCGCAAAGTTTATTTTCAAATTACAGTTTTGTCAGTTATGTACAATTTTCAGCTAGCCGGTGAAACAGCGTTACAGTAGCTAATTTTTATTATGAAAGGAAACTGTTAGCTAAAAATATTTTATCCTGTCTTGATTCAAAAGCAGACTTGAAAAACAATAACCAATCAAGGAATTTACTGTTAGTAAACTCAAAAACTGATAAACTCCAGATTTCCAATGGAAATTAACTCAAATTTCACCAGAGAAGGGGAGAGGAACAGAAAAAAATCTCTGTCTGTCAGAAGAAAATTATGAAATTCATACCTAAAAGACTAAATGAAGTCATAAAATGGAAAGGAGACCGAAAATATTATTAAAATGTTCCTTAGAGTTTTCTGCGGAGATGTTTGAGGGCCTCATTATTCTTTGCGTTTATTGTACTTCCTCGTTTGTACCCAAAAAGTACATTATTTAACATTTTTTTAAATTAATTTTAAGATTTCGTGATTTTGTTAAGCGCCTATGTATGTCTTTAATCATTCATTCTTTCAAAATTATTGTTTCAATGTTTGTTGTACTCTAATACTTTTTTGACTCACTGAAGGCGAATTATTTCATTGTCTTTATATTAATATTATAAAACAATGCTATGTTTCATTTTTAAAATTAAAATTAATTTTAGGGATAAAGAGTGATTTTTGTTCTATCATACATGTATTTACTGATAACAGTTAGACAGGCATTCCGATTTGTCAGTTTTAGACTCAAGATAAATGTGTCGGTTTATTATTAAAAAAAAAAAAAAAGTTACTATCCCGGGGATCGCTTGGTAAACGCTGTCACAATCGCATCAGACCAGTGTTGCCAGATCGTGCGATTTTTCGCAAACTTGCGACTTTTGGCAAACTTGTGCTACTAAAACTTTATTTGTATTTGCGAAATTTTTGCGAACATCCATCATTTTCTTATGCTACTTTTTGCGACTTCAAAGAGTTTCTTAATATATAGTAAAATGCTTTTATGTTAAAATAATATATCAATTAAAATAATTTATATAAAATAAAACAGTTTATTTAGGCTTAAATAGAAGTTAGCATCTGACAATCTTGTTTACATGTGGGCTTTCCTTATCAAGGCTGCACAGCGTGACGCCGGTAGGGCCGAAAACGGCATGGAGGTAGGAAAGGAAGGAGGGGCCAACCGGCACTAGAATTGAAGCACTGCTTTGAAGCTTGGGTCACCAGATGGGGTGTTCTTTGTTTACATTCAGAAGCTCGCTTGACAGGGTTCTGATAGTATTTCGACACACGACAGTTCCATACAAATCTAAAAAGGGACACTTTCGAATGAAAGAAACATTCATAGTGTGATGGATAATAGCAATTTGTATAGTTTAGTGATATTTACGCAAAAATAACATCTTGGTTATTTTTCGATAACTAACAACAGCGATTTTGATTATGAATTTTTTTTATAAAATTCTAAGCTGTTGAACTACAAAAATATAGATTTTAAGAAAAATGCTATGCTTAAAGAATGAAAAATACCTTACGGTACATTTAAAATTGTATACGTCTTTCGATACCCTTGATAGAGTATTCGCTACTTTTATTTTATTTTCCAAACGCCAAAATGTTTTAAATAAAACAAATGTTTTTCACATCCATATATTATTGTAACATGTGCCTTTTAAAATTTTTTAGAGGAGAGGCTTTACTGCTGCTCATTTTAAACTCATCGTTTTAATTTTATATACCTGAAAAATAATCACTTTGGGCTTACACGTTTTACTTATTTGGGTTAATTAAAAATAAAATTACCATCAAATGCTGCAATCCTCGTCAAAATTAATAAATATACACACAGATATGCCAATAAGTTAGCTTTCACTTGATTTGGAACCACACATTTGTGTAAAATTATGTACACTGCTAAAAAAAAAAAAAAAAAAAAAAAAGGGACAGTGCTATATCTCCCGTTCTACTGGGGCGATTCACGAAATTCAAATTGCGTTCTTCGTATCTCGAAAGCGCGACTTAAGATATATATTAGATTTATATATAGCACTATTCTAACATAGGTATTTTGACACAAAATCGGACTTTTCTGAAATAACATACCAATTTTTTTTACATATTTCGATTCTACGACTCAAATTATGCCAGAATACCAAGTTTTGTAAAAATCGTACGAGTAGTTTTTAAAATATTAGCTCTCAAAATTTTAGCTCCTCAATGTTAATTGAATTTGTCAAAAATTTATTTATATCTCTTTTTTTATTAAACTTTTTTGATTTTTTCTCTTACATTTCGAAATTTAGGTTCATTCCAAATAAAATTTACCCATTTTTTGTGTTTTATTTTTAAATTTCTATTTTTAAATAATTTTTATAAATTTTTCGAAAAAAATTTTGAATTATAACCTATAAAATTTTTACCATCCTTAAAGTAGGTATATTTTTAAGCATATCTGCAAAAAATTAGACTTTTTTATTCAAAATTTTCTAAGATATACTTAAATTTACATATTTTCGCGTTTTGAAATTTGGTATCTTTTTTTTTTTTTTTTTTTTTTAGCGATAATAACGCCAAATGTGGTCTATGGATTTTTGTTACACTGTATTGCCACAGCTATTTTTAAACTTAAATTTCAAGTAAAATTTTACGGAGAATTAATTATATGACATTTTTTCCCTCAATGATGCGTAATAAATATTTATTAATACTATATGAAAAGCTATTTTTTTAAATAAATTTTTTAATATTTTTTTAAATTTCTCTCTATCTTTTTTTTTTTTTTTTTTTTTTTTTTTAATAAGAGTAATATTGAATTTTATGACATTAACTGCACAATTTATTTCTAAACAAACTGATGCTTTTGAAGTGGCTGAAAGAGCGGCTGGTACTATCATCTATATTTTTAAAGCACAGTATATTTTTATAGAAACATAAGATTTAGAATAATCATTTTTATAAAAGTCAAATTATTATATAAACATATAACCCTCTAGAGACTGAATTAATGGAAGTTCAATGGTTATGTAGAAATGATCTGCAGCTACTTAATCGCTGGATAAGTCAGCAGATTCTGTGAACAAGTAAGAATAATTATATAAACGACACCCAACATTCTGAATTCAATTAATAACGAGGATACGATGTTTATTAAATGAATTCAAGAAGTTTTAAAACATAAAAAATCAATTCATTTTTTATCCTAAAATGTATTTTTATGCGTAGCGTATTTTCATTATTCTAATTTAAAATTCTAATAATTCTTAAAATTCTAATTTAGAATGTAATTGTCAAGAACTGATTCCTAATCATCAGTAATATAATAAGTAATTATTACGGTTATTAATAAATCCTTCTTATAAAGTAATTGCAAATATTTCAAAAAACTTTCTGTCTAAATGCAAATATTTTTAATTTTATATTAATCAATATTGCACATGATATTATTTATTTGCACTTCAATTCTTAACGTCAGTTCTAGTAGAAGTTACAAATCAATTATATTTAATTAAGGATTGGATTGGATTATTTAATTATGGCAAAGCACACGAGGGCTATCTGCCTAAAGGGAGGGATGCCTTCGTGGAGGACTTTCTAAGGGAAACTGGCTCGTATACACGTTACACATCGGGAAAACCACGAAAACACCCATGCAGCCAGCCCGTTCGCGGGATTCGAACCTCGGACCGAACTACCAGTGATCAGCGTCTTTACCGCTCGGCCGCTGGTGGGCTATTTAATTAAGGAATGACCATCTAAGTTTAGAAACAGCGTACCGTAACAGCAATTCAATTATTGGCGCTGTATCTTTCATGTTACTCCCGATTGGCATATTACATGATTTTTAATGTGTATTCGGGGTAACTTCACTTGGAAATCGAGCTTAAACTAGGTTAGTTGGTTATTTGAACATAGAAAGAACATGGGAGCTATTTGATTAAGATGCTTTCATAGAGAACCTTTGTAAAGAGAACCTAGAAAACTACGAAAACCAACTATGCAGCCTGGGTTAGACTTCGCAACAAACAATTAGTATTTAACAATCTTCAAATGCTAGGCAACTGGTGAGGCTCCAATTTAATCTCCATTTTAATATTTTATTTGTAAATATTTAAAATATTGTTGTATTCTTAGACACAAAAAAGAGAATTTAAGTTTTGTTAACTCGTTAGTAAACTACCAAGCCGTAGTGTAAATGAATATTCAATTTCTTTTGCAATAATTGTATTCACTTAATATTCTTGGAATATGAGCTAAAGAAGGAACGTTCTCGGAAGATTAAAGAAGTGTTTAAATCCAGTGATATTAGGGTTGTCTTACAAGCTCAGGATCAAAACGATTCTGCAATTGCCCGAGTAGTTGACTTGTAAATGGCTGTGAATTAAGCAGATGACTTTTAATCTTACGTTTTCAGTCAGAAAACGTATCCCCCCCCCAAAAAAAAGAGTACTTTGTATTGCATGGCAATGCATCTTTTCGTTATTCAATAACCAGTCAGGGAACCGCTTGTGTTCCGAAAATAAGTATGTGTACTCAATCGTCCTGCATGTTCTTCAAATTTGTCTTCTTGTGATTTTTTTTTCTTTCCCAAAAACTAAAGTTGCCTCTCAAAGGAAAGTTTTTTGACATTGAAGAGACAAAAGGAGTATGACATCTACTTTTAGAGGCATGTTAAAAACAGATCTCTACAAGCCTTCTCTTCCATTACATGTTGTGCAGTCAGACAAAAAGTTGCATCAGCGTACATTCTATAATCTATTTTTATTACACTCTAATTACTTTATTAACATACAGCGAATATATACTAAATCTTTTACTTTAGCTTAAGTAATTCGGAATTTTTGACGGAATTGTCGGAACTAGGACTTTCAGTTTTGGTCCATTATCCTAAGTATATTTGCTTCGATTCTTTATTTTCCATAAAAGCGAAACATTTACGCTTGGTATACATATAACGCATAGCTTCAAATTAAAATTTAATAATATACAGAGTGGTTATAATTAAAGTTCCACATTGAAACGGTCATAAAAGGAAAACTACTGGATCAAATGTTATCAAACTTGGTAAAGGTGTAAAGGAGGCCATGGAAATTTATTTTCCGCGAAAAAAAGGAAGTTCGAAACCTCACCACCAGGGGGGAAAGGGCGCTGTATGCAATATTGTTAAACGAAATATGGGTCGGAATCTAACTTAACCTTTTGTTACACGGTTTTAATATGTTGCATACACTTAAGAAACTTTGAAGCAGGCAAATTACCATTTAAAAGCGTTAAATTCGATAAAAGTCGAGTGCGCCATCCGTGTAAGTGAAAACTTCGTCCGTGAAAACCACGAATTAGCGATTAGAAAGTGTGAGATCACAAATCACTCGCACAACTGCGTACAATCTGGAAATAGTTTTCTTACAAATCGCTAATTTGTAATTTTTGAAGCTTGAATTCGGCCCTAAAACATGAAGATTCAAAACGCTTTTAACCGTTTGAAGCCGGGGCTTTGGTAGCAGTAAAAGTTACCAAAGGACGGGGAATCTTGAACCGAATGCTTTCCCCCCTTTAAGAAATTACCTCCTATTTGCAACAAAGATTCTTGTGTGTAGTTTAATGGATTCTCAGAGGGGTGCATCTATGTCGCAAAAGGAAGACCTTTGAAAGAGATAAGCGGTTAAAACCCTAGGGACGTCAAATTTGACATTTCACCCCACTTTCCAGCTGGAAAAGGGGGGGAAGACATGGCCACTAAAGTGGACAACCCCGTCTTTTCAAAGAGAGAACTGTATGGCCACTATAATGGCCATCCCGTCTTCAAAAGGTTAATCGATTTGTGCCAAAGAAATCCCTCATGTTATTTACCTAGTTCCATTGCATTCTCCTACTGCATTCGATTGCATAGCAATCATTCCACACCGTCTGGTTTCATAACTGAACCATTTTTCTCTGAAAAGAAGTCGACAGCTGGATCACTGTGATTGCACCTCGCTTAGAATCAATGTTAAAATGTTTCGTGATACACGGACTGCACTAACGTGGCATTTTAGATACTAGGATTTTTATGCAGGGCTGGGCCCCACCTCACATGTATCGCACAGTTACTTAGGCAACATTTCACGAATGAACGTCTTATAGGCCGACACTTGCCCTCTTCCCACCAGACTTCATCCTCTGTGACTTTTGGCTATGTGGTTATCTCAAAAGCAATGTTTATGGTGATAATCGAAACAATTTGGCAGAAATGAAAAATGTGATACGCTGACATGTCCGTAACATTCCTTCTGATATGCTAAGAGCTGCTGTTGAGAATGCAGTAACAGGATTTAACTTGCTTTCAGAAAATGCTGGACGCTACATTTAATATGCTTTGTAACACGTTTCGGAAAATATTAAACACATTTTAAACAGATGTTTTCGTGTCTTATTTCATTTAAGAATATTGTATACAGCGCCATTTTTCCCCTGATGGTGAGTTTTTCGACTCTTTTTTTTTTTTTTTTTCCGCGGAAAATAAATTCCCATAACCTCCTTTACACGATTCCCAAGTTTTGATAACATTTGGTCCGGTAGTTTTCCTTTTATGACCATTTCAAATTGAAACTTTAATTATAACCACCATGTAAAAAAGCTTTAAAAGATTAAAGTTTTTAAAAGATTAAAGATTTTAAAGCTTTAAATGATTGACAGTTTGGTTCAAGTCCCAGCTTTAAAAATAAATATATAAATATAATCTTTTATATTAATGATCTTAGAATGTTTTAAGAAGCTAATTTTTCTCACGAAAAGCTAATTTTTCTTTCTTATAGATTGTATAAAAAAACATGATCTTTAATATGATTTAGATTGTTTCAGCCGATATAATAATCGGGTTACTCGGTGGTACAGAATAAACCCTGCTGGACTGTTTTATTTCTTTGTTATTTAGCAAAAATCTTTTAATTAAAATATTTATCCTTTGGACTTCGCTTTAAACTTTATTTATAGTTAAAATGATTAGAATGAAAAGCTGTCTTTAGCTGAAACGCAATTCATATAATTGATATTTTAAAAAATTGACAAGAATGCAAAATTTATGGAAGTCTAGCAGTCGAAAAATCGTAATTTTCTTGTGTGAGCACTGAAAATAACTGTAGAAGGAAAGAAGAAAATTAGGGAGAAAAGTAAGCAAAAATTTGCAGGGAAATTTGGCTGTCAGACATACCAAGATGTTTAAAAAAATTGGACGCTTTCGATTATACTTTCAGGACACTTCAAAGAATTTAGGTGTTCAAAGAGAAAACACTTGGACGTGTACACCAGCAAATACCATCAATTGAGCTTGTGTTAACAGAAAAGACAAAAACGATATCATTGCAGATTAAAGTGAAGAGCGACTGGTTTTAAACTATATGGTTGTGTAAATTACGTTATAGAACATCATATGGTATCATAAATGGAGAATCCCATGATTTTCTCTGTCGAATTATTTGAATATTCAGGAGTTTATCCAGTGATGTATGTGAGTGTCACCTAAAGATGTTTTTTCCCCTCCTGATGAAACAGCGGCCGAGCGGTAAAGTCGCTGAACACTGGTAGTTCGGTCCGAGATTCGAATACCGCGAATGGGCTGCCTGCATGGGCGTTTTCGTGGTTTCCCCATGTGTAACGTGTATGCGAGCCAGTTTCCCTTACAAAGCCCTCCACGAAGGCATCCCTTCCCTTAGGCAGATAGCCGTAGTGTGCTTTGTCATAATTAAATAAACCAAAACCTTTTGATGAAACCAGTCTTTCCTTTCATCTCAAACCTTCAAAATGTTTAGCCTCTAAAGACTGATAAAGGCTCTGAGGAAAGACTTCGTGAAGAACTTTCTAAGGGAAACCAGCTGTCCTACGCGGTACACATGAGAAAATCCACGAAAACGCCCATGCAACCAGCCCGTTTACCGGGGTTCGAAGCCCGAAGTGAACTACCAGTGTTCAGCGACTTTACCGCGCGGCCGTTTGTGGGCCTTTATTAAATGGAAGGCGATAACTTTATTTAAAATGATTGTCAGAAATACCAAAATGTTTCGAAAAGTTGGATACTTTTTAATATACTTTCAGAATGCTTAAAGAAAAAGAGAAGAAAATAAATTTTTCCGTAAAATTTAGTATTTGTATTTTTTTAAATTTAATACTTTTCAATCTTATGATATTTGATTCTTGCGATTTCAAAAATAAAATATTTGACTAAAATATGAATAACATTTTAAGAAACCAAATGTAGGATAAAATTGTGTAAATAAGCAATGGGCACAATGATAAAACTGTTTAAAGCAGTGTATGCAAGTCATCCTAAGTTAAAATGTCGGTTATACATCTCTCTTATTTATATATATATCTTTTCTGAACGGAACATTGAAAGGCGCGTAAAACTGTGCTTTACTGTATTTTCTCTTTTAATATAGTATGCAATTTTCAAACGCATCGTAGTCTGGGTTACAAAGTATTCTTCCGAAAGAAACGCAGTTCAAATAAATAAAATCAAATTCTGTAAAATTGATATTAATAAATATAGTGTTAAGAATTTGGTATTTAAAAAGCTAATGTTAGTTCAATTATAAATTAAATGGTTTTATTTCTCGCGCAGTGCAGCGCGTGACGAATATTAAAAGAAAGCTAAGCCGGAAAATTGAAAATACAAGAGCGCGTGCATTAAATAAATAAATATCTCTTTTTGATTTCGAGAAAGTACTGGAAAATTCTAGCGCGTGATTTTAAAATCTTATAAAAGGAGGAAAACATCTCAGTTTGTAGTAGTTGCTTAGTTTGTTGTTGTTTAGAAAACTGCTCTTGTTGATTGTAGCGAATTCGCGGATTAGCGTTCTTTAGCTGTTACGTTCTATTGGACATTTAAGTAGTTAAAAGAAAACTACTGTGAGATATTGTAATACTGCATGATAATTTGAGAAAATTTAAGCATTTTTGTTGTGATAATAATAAATTTTTGTTCATTTTTCATCGGACTTGTGCATTCATTTCATAACGAACCCGTACGCATGCAACAATTTTTGGTGTCAGAAGTGGGATTTGAATGCCAATAACAAGAGCGATGGAAGAGCAGTTAAGGCAGTTGATATCAGCCTTTTCCTCGTTTAAAGAAATGAAAGAAGAGATGAAATCTAGACAAGGAAAGATGGAAGGGGCCGTCAACTCCGTTAAGGAAGAAATGAAATTGGGCCAGGAATCCGTTAAGGACGAAATGAAAGCCGTTCAAGCTGGTCAAGAAGAAATGAAAAGAGAAATTACCTTCATAATAGAAAATAAATTTGAAGCTACGGAAGGCAGAATTGACACAGTTGAAAATAAAGTTGGACAAATTGAAGAAAATGTTTTTTCCGTAAAAGATCAAATTGAAGAAAGAGTTTCTTTGAAAGAAGAAATAGAAGAAAGAGTTTCTTCTGTAAAAGAACATATAGAAGGGAGAGTTTCTGCTGTGGAGGAACGAATTGAAGTAAGAGTTTGTGCCGTCCAATAACAAATCGAACAACAAATTGATGAGAGAGTTTCTGCAGTTGCCAAAGAAATACTTTAAAGAAATTCGTAGCGTCGGCAGGGAGCAGGAGTGAGTGATGATTTTAAATTCTTACCGATGCCTGCTCGTCCACCTCTGAAGCTATCCACATATGATGGGAAGACCTCCTGGCAGGTGCATAAGACACAATTTTCTATCGTGGCGGATGCGAATGGATGGGATTCCCAAGCTAAGGACTGTCATCTCGCCGCTTCTTTAAGAGCCGACGCAGCGGATATCCTTCAGACTCTTCCCGAAAACAAAAGGTTAGATTTCGAAGCTCTGTCCGGCGCTTTGGAGTTGCGCTTTGGGGAGAAGTGTTTAAAAGACTACAGCAGGCTCCAATTAAAATCTCGTCAACAGAAGCCTACCGAAACACTTCAGGAGCTCGCCACGGATGTTGAAAGGCTGTCCCATCTCGCCTTTTCGGAATGCCCGACAGAAACAAGGGAAATCCTGTCCTTGCAATACTTTATCGACGGCATCCGGGATACTGAAATACAGAAAGCTCTACGAGTGGCGGATGTAAAAGATTTAAAAAGTGCTCTAGTGTACGCCATGAAATGTGAGGCAGCCCAGCAAGCCACTCGTCGAGACCGCCACCCAGTCAGAGCTGCTCAAATCCAGGAGCCAGGGGATCAAGTCACCGCTCGTCTACACGATTTAACTAGACAATTGAACGCCTTGAGACGGAATATTGGTGAGAAGAAACCGACCGTTAAGTGCTGGAACTGCGGTGCTGAAGGACACATACGACGAAACTGCAGAATACCCCAGGGTACGGATGTTAAGACCGCTTCTAACAATCAGCAGGGAAACTAATTAGTGGCTATCTCACGGGGCGGAGGTTGTTAGATAATGAAAAGCCCCGTTTAAAGCGCTTCAGATTTCTGCAGTGAGAGGCGGCGGTAATGGACTTTTCATAATAGGACATATTAATGGAGTTCCGTGCAATATGACTATAGATACAAGAGCCAACGTCACCATTATCCGAAAAGATTTGGCTCAACAACTAGAAAACAAACTTATCTGGACGCCGCCCTGCGTTACCCTCCAGACTGTGTCCGGTGAGAAGATCGACATCGACGGAAAAGTACAAGTACATTTTCTTAAAATGTTATACAATAACATTTTAAAAAACCAAATGTAGGATAAAATTGTGTAAAGCAATGGGCACAATGATAAAACTGTTTAAAGCAGTGTATGCAAGTCATCCTAAGTTAAAATGTCGTATAAATGTTAACATCACGTTTTGAAGTGCCGCTTACCATCACACGGCATATGTAGCAGAGATCACTGATTCTTGCATACTCGGATTGGACTTTCTAAGGAAATACAATTTTTCCTTGGATTTTAAAAATAACGAATTGCATTCTACATCTGAGGACATAGCGTTAATTCTAGTTAATGATGAAGAAGTTAAATCTGTCCATAAAATCATAGCACAAGACAATATCACAATACCGGCAAGAACAGAAATTTTATTTCCTGGATCCATAGCCGAAAACAGAAATTTCCGCTACGACATCATAGAATATCCCAATAACTGTAATAGCCCAAAAGGAGTACCAGTAGCCTCAACACTCGTCGACCTGTCCAGAACGGTTATCCCGGTCAGAGTCGCCAATGTAACTGAAAAGTCGAGAGTTATTAAGAAAGGTGAAGTGGTTGCAACATGTACTCCAGTAGCCAGCGTTGAAAGAAAAAGCAACATCCCCGAATCCGTGTCCTCAGAGAGCATTACATCGGAGTTATTGCAGAATGCACAATTAAACGATAAAGAGAAAAATGCTGCCGATCGCGTCATTAAAGATCTTCAAGTTGTTTTCTCACGCTCGTCTTCTGACGTGGGTCGAACTAGTTTGACACAACATAGAATAGATACCGGCGATCATCCCCCGATCAAGCAACATCCAAGACGTCTACCGTTTGCTAAACAGGAAGAGGTGCGAACACTGTTAAAAGATATGGAAGAAGGCGATGTCATCGAGCCTTCAGCGAGTCCATGGGCATCTCCCATCGTTCTTGTCAGAAAGAAAGATGGCTCAACAAGATTTTGCGTTGACTATCGCCGGTTGAATGAGGTTACGAAGAAAGACAGTTACCCTCTTCCTAGAATTGATGACATTCTAGACACTCTTTCTGGAAGCAAGTGATTCTCAACACTTGATTTAAAGAGTGGGTATTGGCAGGTAGAAATCCATCCTGATGACCGCGAAAAGACGGCATTTACTACGGGACAAGGACTTTGGCAGTTCAAAGTGATGCCGTTTGGACTGTGTAATGCGCCGGCAACATTCGAACGTCTTATGGAGACTGTTTTGAAAGGCCTTTCTTACGAAGCCTGCCTGATATACCTGGACGACATCATCATCGTCGGAAAAAGTTTTGAAGAACATTTAGAAAATCTTAGGAAGGTGCTTCAGAAACTGAAAGAAGCCAATCTGAAGCTGGGTCCCGCTAAATGCAAATTGTTCCGAAAGGAAGTGACTTACCTGGGACATGTCATCTCTGCAGAAGGTGTACGCACGGATCCTGAAAAGGTATCAGCGGTTAAATCCTGGAAACGTCCCGAAAATGTCCATCAGCTGAGAAGCTTCGTAGGGCTTTGCACCTACTATAGGAGATTCGTGAAGGACTTTTCTTCCATCGCAAGACCCCTTCACAAGCTGACAGAGAGCAAGCAAACGTTCTTGTGGACAAAAGAATGCGAAGATGCATTTAACAACTTAAAGGAAGCTTTAACATCTGCTCCAATCCTGACGTATCCTCAGCTCGACAGACCATTTATTCTCGACACGGACGCGAGCAATGAAAGTGTCGGTGCGGTTTTGTCCCAAGAAATAGATGGCCAAGAACGTGTAGTAGCGTACTGGAGCAAATGCCTGCCTAAACCGGAGAGGAATTACTGTGTCACCAGGAAAGAGTTGCTCGCCATAGTCAAAGCTGTAGAACATTTCCATCATTATCTATACGACAGAAAATTCCTCCTCCGCACGGACCATGCCTCATTGGCCTGGCTTTTAAATTTCAAGAATCCTGAGGGTCAAATAGCCAGGTGGATACAGAGACTCCAAGAATATGACATCACTATCCGTCATCGTAAGGGATCATCACACGGGAACGCCGACGCCCTGTCTAGACGACCTTGCCCAGAAAGCTGCCGATATCGTTCCAGGGTAGAGGCGAAATACGAGCTGCGGACTCCGGTCGCAAGACAAATTACAACATCAACATCGGCTGATCGAGACCCGTGGAGTGATGATGAAGTCAGGAAAGACCGCGACATTAAACCCATAATTGATTTAATGGAGTCATCAAACAGAAAACCTACTTGGCAGGACATTTCTATCTGTAGTCCTACAACAAAACAATACTGGGCACTCTGGGATTCACTTCACATTCGAAACGGCGTCTTATACCGGAAATTCGAATCGGATGATGGGAAGACGTTCCGATGGCAACTGATACTTTCAAGATCCCGGATTCCTGATGTCCTTAAAGAACTACATAACAGCCCTACAGGAGGTCACTTTGGAATTATGAAGACCTTACAGAGAGTTCGTGAGCGCTTTTACTGGAATAATGCAAAGGATGACGTGCAAAAGTGGTGCCGATCTTGCGATGCCTGTGCAGGTCGGAAAGGACCGAGGAAACGTAGCCGAGGCAAGCTGCAACGTTACAACGTAGGTGCGCCGTTTGAACGTATCGCCTTTGATATCCTGGGACCTCTGCCACGAACTGCTGATGGCAACAAATACATACTCGTTGTCATTGATTACTTCACCAAGTGGCCTGAAGCTTATCCTATTCCTGATCAAGAGGCTGTCACAGTAGCTGAGGTAATGATACAGCACTGGATTTCCAGGTTTGGAGTGCCTCTTCAGTTACATTCCGATCAGGGAAGGAATTTTGCCTCGGCAGTAATCAAAGAACTATGCAAAGTACTCGGCATTGACAAAACTCAAACGACGCCATTGCATCCCCAGTCGGACGGCATGGTAGAGAGGTTCAATCGAACCATCCTTAATAACCTCTCATTAGTGGTTTCCAGAAACCAACAGGACTGGGACAAGAAATTACCACTGTTTTTACTGGCTTACCGCAGTGCTGTCCACGAGACTACCGGCTATTCTCCATCACAGATGCTCTTCGGTCGTGACCTTCGTCTGCCTTGTGATCTATTGTTTGGCCGCCCTCCGGATGCTCGTTCATCATCTGAGGAATATATTCAAGATCTCCAGGCCCGGTTTGAAGTGACGCACAACTTTGCACGAGAGCGAGTCAACTTGGCGACGGAGAAGATGAAGACCCGATACGACACAAGAGCTACTGAACATCAATTCCACGAAGGAGACAAGGTGTGGTTGTGGAATCCGACTCGACGGAAAGGACTTTGTCCGAAATTACAGTCACCTTGGGATGGTCCGTACACGGTCCTAAACAGGCTGAATGACGTCGTGGTTCGGATCCGTAAGTCTTCGAACTCTAAACCCAAAGTCGTTCATTACGACAGGTTAGCTCATTACTATGGCCATAGTACGTATTGTAAATAATTGTAAATAGTATAAGACCATGGTCCTTTTTGTTTTTAAATGTGTATTTGATTTGATTTGTATTTAGTATTTGCTTTGTATTTGATAGCATTTGATTTCTTTAAGTTAGTTATTGCATTTATTGTTCATGTTGTTTGATATTGTAATGTAATGTTTATCCTCAGTTGCATTTATGCCACAGTTGTAAGTTTAGCTTCCTGTCCAGAGATTGTACTGCCCGGGACGTGCAGTCCTTGGGAAGGGGGCAATGTTACGAATTTGGTATTTAAAAAGCTAATGTTAGTTCAATTATAAATTAAATGGTTTTATTTCTCGCGCAGTGCAGCGCGTGACGAATATTAAAAGAAAGCTAAGCCGGAAAATTGAAAATACAAGAGCGCGTGCATTAAATAAATAAATATCTCTTTTTGATTTCCAGAAAGTACTGGAAAATTCTAGCGCGTGATTTTAAAATCTTATAAAAGGAGGAAAACTGATTGAAGGAGGAAACTCAGTTTGTAGTAGTTGCTTAGTTTGTTCTTGTTTAGAAAACTGCTCTTGTTGATTGTAGCGGATTAGCGTTCTTTAGCTGTTTTGAATTACGTTCTATTGGGCATTTGAGTAGTTAAAAGATAACTACTGTGAGATATTGTAATACTGCATGATAATTTGAGAAAATTTAAGCATTTTTGTTGTGATAATAATAAATTTTTGTTCATTTTTCATCGGACTTGTGCATTCATTTCATAACGAACCCGTACGCACGCAACAATATTTAAAATGTTCAGTTCGAAGGAATAAATAAAAAATTTTAAAACAATTATTGGAAGAGACAATGCTACACAAACAATTAAAATAAAAGTATAAAAATTTAAAAATTACCTAAAATAATAACTATGACGAAAAATATATATAAAGAAAACTATTTGAAAAAAAAAAAAAATAAACGCTGCACCTTTATTTACGCAGTTCGAATAAGTAAATAGAAATTTTCAAAACAGTCATTCGGAAAAAAGAAAAAAAAAAAAAAAAAAAAAGTGCAACTTTAACAATTAAAATGAAATTCGAAAAAGAAAAATTACTTAAAATAATAAGTTATAATTAAAAATATAATATAAAGAATATTAGTTGGAAAAAAGCAATGATGGTGACTTTTTTCCCTCTCACGGGAAAGGAAACTAGGTTGCCATATATTAAGAAGTTCGCCAAGTGAAGTATTCTTGGCGCAAACGGACAAAAAAGTGCCAACATAAATTTGTAAATTTCTCCGTAAATTTCGCTCCAAATTTTACAAAATTTCATATTTAGGCGTAATTTGAGTCGTAGAATCGAAATATGTAAAAACATTGATATGTTATTTCAGAAAGTCCGATTTTGTGTCAAAATACCTATGTTAGAATAGTGCTGTATATAAATGTAATATATATTTTAAGTCGCGCTTTCGAGACATGAAGAACGCAATTTGAATTTTGTCAATCGGCCCAGTAGATCGGGAAAACTATGTAACTACGTTATAAAACTATTTAAGCAAGAATTGTTCGTATTGGAAAGCAATCTGTTAAAAGATATTGTAAAGCAAATGCTATGAGATGCGCACTTAAGAACGTAATAAAGAGTTTTAGAATATGTATTCTTGATATGAAGGTTAAAAAAAAATCTGATAAGTATAATTAAAAGAATTATTCCCCTTACATTTTATAATAACTCAGTTACAAGTTTTAAATAATACTTGAAAAAAAAAAAAAAAAAAAAAAAAACCCTTATTTTATTTCCTTTCAGAAATGTTCAGAGAAAGTCAAGTACTATTTAAAGTATTTCGCTAATTCCTAATAATTCTCTAATTCAAAATGAACCGAATAGAGCATTAATTATAAATTGACTTACATTTTTCGATTTAAAAGATGCCTCAGAAGCCAAAAAATCATGTCATATTTAAGAAAGTATTTTAGGAAGAAGCTCTATAAATAGAAAAGAAATAATGCATAATTTTAATATTAATAATACAATAAACTTTTATCTTAATTTTTGTACCTTAACCGAATAAAATCGAATTACCTTAATTTTTTTTTTCTAATGTAATTAACAAAAACTTGTGAAAATATTTCATTCAAATGAAACCATTCTGAGAAAACTGTGCTGTGAAAAGTATAGCATTTAATTCCGTTCAGAATGAAATGTTGTTTAAAAATATGTTGTTTTCATATACTTAGGACTCTGAAGTGTTGTAGAAAAAGAAAATATATATATTTATATGTATATTTACGACGTAATTACAAAATATTTACATCCGAACGCGTCAAATCCCATTGAACTCAATGGTAAATGACCCAATGTTTTGGTCACCACGTAGGGATCGCCGGTGCCTCAGAGCAGGGTACGGGAGAAACTTGTTTAGGGCTATTCCATCTTACTTCTTACCTCCATGGAAAAGGGGTTAGGAGAAAAGGTAAAAAGTGGCAAAGATAGAAAAAATACTGCTTCAGGACCTTTCACCTCCTCCCTCGTCTCCTGTGCGTTTTATTTTTCAGTCAGTCTCCCTAGTTCTATCAAGGCCATCTTGATAGGCCATCTCCCATCATGATGGCCTTGGTTCTATGGTGATAAGGAATCGAACAAAAGAACTTGCAGCTTGCCCGCCATATATCAAATACCCAAACAGAGAAAGAAATGAAACTCATTGTCCTGATTATAATATTGCTAAGAACTAAGCAATGGAAGTGTCTTAAAATTCAAAGCAACTCCATTTTTACTTCCTTGTACGAAGTAAAAAGGAAGTATTGTAATTGCAAAAAGTTTCAGGCAGCATATTTCAACGAAAATATCCATTTTGACCGCTATCGAATGCAATTTAACGATGTTTTTGCGTGATATCTCTACGTAAGGACAGAATAAAATACTCTTTTCCTTCAAAAAAATTATAAAACTGCTTTAAAATTAATTCTGAAGAGAATTTTTCGTGGCGTCTGTACGAACGTATGTACGTACGTGCGTGCGTACGTACGTATCTCGCATAACTCGAAAACGAGTATCCTCAGAACGTTGAAATTTTGTATATAGGACTTCTATAACATGTAGATATGCACCTCGTATTTTGGTTGCAATCGGCTGCACCAAACGTATATAAATATATTTATATATATAGCCACTCTGTTAGCCGGCTCAGTGATCTCAGTTTCTTTACTCTTATATGTTGGTAAATTGTACATTTTCTGCTTTAAAAATGATTGAATTATGTTGTTTTTATCTTCCGGTTAAGGATTTTATGCCTTTAGTAAATCTGTATGCACTATTTTTAGAATTATCAACAATTTTAAAGTTGTTTAAGTGCCGCTAAGCTTTTTTTTGATGGCGGCCATTGATTGTTTACATTTGAAACAGCAAACTAGTGGATTTGTTGCCAATCTAGAGAAACTTAGCTTCGCAACAACAAAGATAACGCCTTCATTTATTATTTAAATCATGCTTAATCCTTTCTGGAATTTCTTTCGAGGAAATAAGCGTTTAAGATTTACTTCGTAATTTTTAATATAGATATTTTGAGTTTTTATGTATTTTTGTCTTCTCGCGAAGTGAGAACTGAATTAATTAAATGAGAAATACTCAATCGTCTGTGAAAAACTGTTCTTTTTTGTTTTGTTTGCTTAATTTCTCTTATACATCATTCTAGCTTTATTATAGTATTTGAATAGAACATGTGGGAACGATTAGGTAATTTTCTTTCTTATCTGATTCTTTCTTCTTTCTTCTTTCTTTGTTATCTGACTCTTTCCTCTTTCTTTCTCATCTGATTCTTTCCTCTTTCTTTCTTATCTGATCTTTTCTGATTTAATTCTTTAAATGATATAAATTTTGTGCATTATGAGTTATAATATGAACGAAATATATAAGTTAACTGTTATATAATTATTGGATTATATAGCAGTTAACTTAGTTTCCGTTATAAAATTATTATATAAGTTAACTGTTATGTAATTATTAATACTGTTAAGTGAATGTAGCGCCAGAGTGTCGCTATGGTAAACAAATACTAGAGTGAATTTTAAAGAATGCATTTATTCTATTGTGGTTTATGCGCTGTCGGCGAAGTAGATTTAATTCAATCTAATAAGTTTAAATGAAATGCAAGAAAAATGCCTATAATTTGATATTCCAATACAAGGAAGTCATGTGGTGTATACATCAGATTTTTATACACAGCAACGCAAATAAATTTAACAGTGAAAGATCAAGGCTTTTTTAAGTAATCAGAATCTGAAATAAATCGACCACGCAGAAAGGAAATCTGACTAAAAAGCATTCCTCAATTAAAATGTTCAAAATTAAAGGAAAAAAAAAATTAATTGCCAACTCAAAAAATTTAGTACAAAAGCGCTAACAGTCTAAACTTGAGGAATCTCTTAAGAATGAATATGCACAAATTAATTAAAAAAGAAATATATATTTAAACAATTGAAAATGAGCAATATAGTTTTAAAACTTTCGTTATACGTAGCTAAGACACGTAATTAAAAAGACTAAGAATTGAATACAGTAACTTACGGAACTAATAGGTATTAAATTTGTGATGACGTCAGAGGTCATGTGAGCGTGTGTAACTATGACGTCACAAAAATCACGTCATCTCAGACGTCATTTGCGACTTTTTGAGTTGCTTTTTGCGATTTAATTGAAAAATTTCTGGCAACACTGCATCAGACTTATTTTCCGCATCTATCTCAGCCTCCGTATGAACTCTCTAAAAAGATAATTTCTGTCGAACCAATTCCTAGATCTTTTCTAACACTCTGTTGGCTTTATTGACATAACATTTCCATTGTATATCTTCCTTCAAGTACATTTCATTGCGTGAGAGTTGGAACACTTGCGAACTTTTGGGCAAAATGCTACATTCCTAGAAATACTCGATTGTTTCTTCATCACTTTTCAGAAAATCCACTTAACGTTTGATGTAAAATTCTGTAAAAGTTAACACAAGACGAATAAAAGTTTTTCTGAAAATTTTCAGCTGGAAAATGCTACTATCAGGATGCTGCAATATAGTTATATCCTTGCCCTAATTAATCTGAAGTTTTTGTTGAAATGAAACTTATTTATTTATTTTTCCACCAAAATAAATAAATAAGACGTATATTTCTAGAAGAATCCAGTATAGCTTCTAGGGTTGAGGAAAGCTCACAGGAATAAATTAGGATTGATACTTTTCACGACGTATTGGAGGGTACTGCTGATGTGAAAGTACCAAATTTATTACTAATATTCCCTTTCAAAAGCAGCTTTTCAAAATTGTTATCAGCAGGCAAGGTAATTGATACTAACTAACTCGCCCTTTCGACGAGGATTAAAGAAAATGTAATAGGCTTGATAAACACGGGAGTAGCCAGCTCAAATCGAGAGGGTGAACGTTGCAACTCCTATGACTATCCTCTTCTACCTATTATAGCATCTTCAAGTATATAGGTAATTATTACGTGACGAATGCCTATTATGTTAGTGGCAATTGTCTTAATATAAATAATAATTATATTATAAATTTTATTAATAATAAATGCATTTAATTATCGTATTTATAATTATTATCTTACAAACCTATTAAATGCGTAACTCTGTTTTTGTTTTTCACCTTAACCTCTTTAACCTTTATTCAAGCAATTTTAAAAGCATAATAAATAACAAAAATAGAATAATGCTAGTATAAATACTTCTAGTATTTTACTTTAATTTCTGCCGGACACACTCGCATACATACAAAGAAATATTAAAATAATTTTGATCTTACTTTGGTTTCATAATATAACTATAAAGATAAATAAATATGTAAAATCCATATTTCTGTTCTATATAACTGTATAATTAAGAAGTTGAATTAAATTCGTAAAAGTTTTAAATGCATCATTTATTTTGGACATAAAATTAAATTGAAAACAAAAAGAAAGCAAACATTTTTCAGGCCTTTCATTTTGATTCGGCAATTAAAATATTTCCGAATTCCATTTTTCGTGGCTGCAAACTGGCAAATATATTGTTACGAAATGTACAGACGCGGTAAGATAGCTTCCCCGCAAAGCAGCTTTAGAGTTGCCATAAAATGGAAAGGGAAAGCAGGGTTGCGACATTTGGCGAGAAATGGCCCATATAGCGACAAAATTGGTGACATACCATGGACGGATGGAGAACCTTCTGGAACGAATTCTTACCGGTTTAGCCCAGAATATACAGGCCGAAAGCTATATATACCCTGCTGGTCCCCAGTCAGTGAGTATCGAGAGTGAGTGCCTCGTCGAGAGGGCGAGTTAGTTAGTATCGAGTTGGTGTCAGAAGGAAGAAAGTAACGTAACAACTGGTGTCAGAAGAGGGATTTGCGAGTAAATGCCAGTGACCCGAGGAAAGCCATGTCGAAAAAAACCAAGACTTTGATGGAACGTTCAGCCGAGTTAAAAGCCGGACAGGAAGAGATGAAAGCTGAAATCAAAGCCGAACTGAAAGATATAAAAGCCGGACAGGAAGAGATGAAGGCTGAGATCAAGAGCGAAATAAAAGCCCTTCAAGAAAAGATGCAAGAAAAATTCGAACAGATGTAAAGTGGAACAAGAAAAGATTAACAGCGAGATCGTGGAGCTTAGAGAGGATACTGGAGCAAAAATAGTAGCCGTGGAAGAACGATTTGAAGGAAAATTGAGAAAATTCCAGAAAGAAGTAGATGTTTCGAAAGAAAACCGGACTGAGCCCAAGAAAAAAGCTGAAGATTTCAAAGTTCCCCTAGTGTACTCTCATATGGTTATCAAACCAAGCACAGACGATGGAAAGTCATCATGGAGTGTATATAAGACCCAGTTTTCCACCGTATAACAAGTGGGACTCCCACATGAAGGCTTCGCAGTTGCTACGTCATTCCGAGGAGATGCTACAGACATCTTAGGGGTCCTCTCCAAAGATCAGATTTCAATCTTCAACGCCCTCTCGAATGCGCTGGAAATGAGATTCGGGGAAAAGTGCGCAAAGGACTGTAGCCGTCCGCAGTTGAAATCCCGCCAGCAGAAAATCACGGAAAGCCTTCAAGAACTTGCATTTGACATCGAGAGGTTGGCGCATCAAGCATATCCGGACTTTCCACCTGATGTCCGAGAAAATCCGGCCTTAATGCATTTCGTCGATGCCGTTAAGAATGCTCAGAAAGCTCTCAGATTGGCGGATCTGAAAGACCTGAAATCTGCCTTGGTCTACGCTATGAAGTTCGAGTCGGCTCAACAAGCGACTCGAAGAGATCGCCATCCTATTAGAGCGGCTCAAATAGAAGATCCAAATTTTGATATCTCGAAACTAAAAAAAGAAATAAGAAAAATTCGGGAGGCGTTAAGAAGACCTAATAAAAACAATACTGGGAAGAAAATCGTCAAGTGCTGGAACTGCGGATTGGAAGGACATCTCAGCAGGAAGTGTAACGTGAATCAAGACTGGAAGAGAGCTCCCGCGAAACAAAATCAGGGAAACTAAAATG
The DNA here is from genome assembly GCF_044657685.1 of Stegodyphus dumicola. NCBI lineage: Eukaryota > Metazoa > Arthropoda > Arachnida > Araneae > Eresidae > Stegodyphus > Stegodyphus dumicola. The sequence continues at coordinate 87,768,131 of NC_140776.1, read as the reverse complement.
CGGCAATCTCACAAGGAGGGGGTTGCCAGGCAAAGATGCAGCCCCTCTGAAAGTTCTTCAAATCTATTCAATGAGCGGCGGGATAACGGACTGTTCGTCGTAGGATACGTGAATAAGATCCTTGTAAGATGATCATAGATACGGGAGCAAATGTAACCATCGTGAGAACAGATGTAGCTCGAGAATTGAGCTAAACGTTGCGTTGGACTCCACCCTGTGTGACTTTACAAACAGTAACATGTGATAAGATGCCCATTGAAGGTAAAATTAACATCACCATTATCTTCGGAAATGAGACCTACCAGCACTTAGCTTTCGTCGCTAATATCGCGGAAGAATTAATACTCGGACTGGACGTTTTGCGAAAGTACGACTTTACTTTGGACTTTAAACGTAACGAAATGTGCTCTGCAAAAGAAGATATAACTGTGTTTGAAATGAAGAGCAGCATTCCCTCAGCTCACCATGTAACAACAAAAACAGATGTCACTATCCCTCCGATGACGGAATTATTAATAGCCGGCTCCATAGAAAAGAATAGCTTCAGATTTGGACTAATTGAATACCCTGAAAATAGCCCAAGAGAGGTATTAGTAGCCTCCTCATTAGTAGACCTTTCGAAAGATTTCATCCCTGTGAGAGAGGCGAATGTTAGCCACAGACCGAGAAACATCCAAAAGGGTGAAGTGCTAGCAGCATGCACTCCAGTTACTTGTGTTTACAAAGCCCCACTTGAAATTCCGACTGAGGCAACTAGTAAATTAATGGAAGAACTTCTGCAGAGCGCAAACGTAACCCACGAACAAAGACGTGCGGCAGAGAGCACAATTAAAGAATTTGAAGATCTATTTTCTAGGACATCCAGAGATGTTGGCTGCACAAAACTGACGCAACATCGAATTGATACGGGGAATCACTCTTCGATAAAGCAGCATCCCAGTCGTCTACCATTCGCAAAACAGGAATAGGTTGGAAATCTGTTGAAGGAGATGCAAGAAAATGATATCATCGAACCATGGGCATCTCCTATAGTTCTCATCCGGAAGAAAGATGGCTCAACAAGATTTTGTGTCGACTACCGGAGACTAAATAATGTCACTAAGAAAGACAGTTACCCTTTTCCCAGAAATGACGATACTCCAGACTCCTTATCAGGACACAAATGGTTTTCCACTTTGGACCTCAAGAGTGGATACTGGCAAGTGGAAATTCATCCCGATGATAGAGAGAAAGCTGCGTTCACTACCGGTCAAGACTCTGGCAGTTTAAAGTAATGCCTTTGGACTCTGTAACGCCCCTGCAACCTTTGAACGCCCGATGGAGACAGTGCTTCGTCGTCTATCCAACGAATCCTGTCTGGTCTACCTACACCACGACATCATTATAGTGAGACGTACTGTCGAGGAACATCTAGAAAATATCAGGAAGGTGTTTCAGAAATTGAGAGATGCCAACCTTAAACTGAATCCTTCGAAATTCAAGATGTTCCGCAGTGAAGTTACCTATCTCGGGCACGTCATCTCTGCCGAAGGTGTCCGCACAGATCCAGAAAAGGTGTCGGCAGTTAAGGACTGAGAACGTCCTGTAGATATTCATCAACTACGGAGCTTCCTTAATTCTGTACTTATTACAGAAGATTCGTGAAGGGGTTCTCCAACATCGCAAGGCCTCTGCATAAATTAATAGAAAGTAAACTAAAATTCGTGTGGACTGAGGAGTGCGAGAAGTCCTTTAATCAGTTGAAGGCGGCATAACCATCTACGCGCGTGCTCGCGTATCCCCAGACAGACAAACAATTTATATTAGACACAACCGGAAAGGAATTATTGCGTAACCCGTAAAGAATTGCTTGCTATCGTAAAGGCTATAGAACATTTCCATCATTATCTCTATGGCAGAAAATTCTTATTGCGGACCGACCGTGCTTCTCTAACCTGGCTACTGAATTTAAAAAATCCTGAAGGACAAATAGCCAGATGGATTCAAAGACTGCAGGTATATGACTTTGAGATAAAACATTGTAAAGGCTCCTCCCACGGAAATGCGGTTGCTTTATCCAAGAAGCCTTGTCCTGCATACTGCAGCCATTGCTCAAGAGCCGAGGCTAAGTACGGGTTGGCGAATCCGAGTATCCGGCAAGTAACATCTTCAACATCAACTGATCCAGATCCGTGGAGTGATGAAAAAGTTAGAGATGACCAATCAACGGATCCTGACATTAGGCCAATAATAGAACTGAAGGAATCATCCAGTACAAAATCCAAGAGGCAGGACACTTCCATTTTCAGCCCTGCGACTAAAAGGTACTGGGCTCTCTGGGATTCACTCCACTTCCGAAATGGAGTCTTATATCGACTATGGGAAAGCGACGATGGAACTAATAAGAGATGGCAGCTGCTGCTTCCTCGAAACCGAATACCTGATGTTCTGAAGGAAATACACAGCTCAACAGGAAGGCATTTCGGCTGCATGAAGACTTTAAACAAGGTCCGAGAACGCTTCTTTTGAAGTTCGGCGAGAAACGATGTTGAGAAGTGGTGCCGATCTTGTGATGCTTGCACAGCCAGGAAAGGACCGAAGGGACATAGCCGAGGAAGGCTGCAGCGATACAATGTAGGAGCGCCTTTCGAGCGAATTGCCCTTGACATACTTGGACCTTTTTCTCGGACCATGGACGGCAACAAATACATCCTCGTTGTCATGGATTACTTTACGAAGTGGCCTGAAGCTTACCAAGTTCCAGATCAAGAGGCTGTCACGACAGCTGAAGTTCTGTTACAGAATTGGGTGTCCAGATTTAGGACCCCTCCAGATTCATTCCGACCAAGGCAGGAATTTCACTTCGGCTGTGTTCAAGGGACTCTGTGACTTGTTGGAAATCAAGAAAACACAGACGACCCCGTTACATCCGCAGTCTGATGGCATGGTGGAGAGGTTTAACTGTACAATCCTGAACCACCTCTCGCTCATGGTTTCCAAAAACCAAAAAGACTGGGATCGCAAGCTGCCCCTGTTCCTGTTTGCTTACCGTAGGGCCGTCCATGAAAGCACCGGCTATTCTTCATCACAGATGCTCTTTGGTCGCGATCTCCGTCTGCCAAGTGACCTGCTCTTCGGCCGCCCTCCGAATGTACATTCCTCGCCTGAGGAATACGTGCAAGACCTCCAGGCCCGGTTGGAAACAGTACACAGGTTTGCTCGAGAGCGGATCAACATCTCGACGGACAGAATGAAGAAGAGATACGATGCAAGAGCCAACGAATATCATTTCCAGGAAAACGACAAGGTTTGGCTATGGAATCCAAGTCGTCGTAAGGGCGTTTCTCCCAAACTGCAGTCGCATTGGGAGGGTCCCTATACAGTCCTCAACAGATTGAACGACATTGTGATACGGATCCGTAAATATCCCAATTCAAAACACAAGGTCGTTCATTATGACAGATTAGCCGTATACTATGGCCATAGTACTTAGTGCTTCTCATTCTTAGGGGTACCCATAATTCTTGTGCATGAGTTTTCTTACCTAGTTTCTGTGTAAAATTTGTATGTAGTGTAAATGTTTGTTTCTTTAGATATGTTAGTAATTTATACCTTATGTTTGTTTCATTACGTTTTGTTTGTATCGAATTAGGCTTCTGACCGAGGGTTGTACTGCCCGGGACGTGCAGTCCTTGGGAGGGGGCAGTGTTACGAAATGTACAGACGTGGTAAGATAGCTTTCCCGCAAAGCAGTTTTAGGGTTGCCATAAAATGGCAAGGAAAAGCAGGGTGAGAAATCGCCCATTTAACGACAAAATTGGCGATATACCATGGACGGATGGAGAACCTTCTGGAACGAATTCTTACCGGTTTAGCCCAGAATGTTCTCGAACACAAGCCGAAAGCTATATAAACCCTGCTGGTCCGTAGTCAGTTAGTGTATGCCTCGTCTAGCGAGCTGATAGTCAGTTATTGAGCGAGTGTCTAGCGCCGAGTTGGTCGTCGAGTGCATCGCGAATTAGTGCATCGTCGAGTTTTGTCTTAGACTGTGCTGAGTCGAGAGCTATACTCTTGTGCATCGTCGAGTGCATCGCGTGGAGAGTCTCGAGTGTACGTGGAGTTCCGAGAATGACCAAGCAAAGTCGGAAGCTGTACTCTGGTACTTTGCAGTGAAGCTGTCTCCCCCTTGTTGCCTGACAATGTGAAGGCTGTGTCACTGATCGTGTCAGAGTGTTTATAACAGTTCGAACGACTATAAAAACGTGACTTTGGAGCTGTCGTGATCAGTATTGGCTAAATAAAGTGTGCTTCGATACTTTATCAAGTGTCGTCGTTATTCACTCCAAATCCATACGAACCCCGTAACAAGTGGTGTCAGAAAGAAAAGGAGAAACGCAACAATATCAATAACTTTGTCAACTAATATTTATTTGGTATAATGAATATGCATTAATGCCAAAGAACTTCTGCGCTTTTCTGTCTTAGTAGCTCTCTTGTAATTTTCTAACCTTTTCAAAGCACTTGCAGAACGTTCACATTCGGAAGATGACATCGGTAGGGTAGCTGCTACGTGCAAAAGCACATCAATATTTGGGAAAAAGATTTTATTCGAAGCTTTCAAAGCCAAAACTGGTGTGTCTGGGAGCTTTGCTTTGGGAATAGACATAAAATGCCGTCACCAACGTTTCATCTCTTCGTTTAGAAGTTCCGGAGAGGGTAAATCATTTTTATATGTCCCCTTCAACTCATTTACAGAAATTTACATGATCAGCGCAAACTGATAGTAAACAGGGATGATGAAATCTTTTTCTAAATTTGAAAATCGAAATTTGAAATGGAAAATGAGATAGTCAAGTAAAGGGATTGCTAAAATAGCTTTATAATGATTAAACACAAAATCACAATGAGTATTATTTCGCTAGACTTGCTTTCGAATGATGCATGGCATTTTAAGCTCTACATCTAATTTTTTCACACATTTGCCCACAATGATCAAATATACGCTCAAAATTCTAATTTCTACATTTTTCTGCTTAGAAATGTAAAACTCAATTATTTCCTGGACTATGTTATAAGCTTCCAAACAACAACTCGTCCCAACTAATATCAACAATGGGTCCCTGAAATTTAACTACAATTCCTTTTAAATGAGATAGATAATGATATGCTGTTATGAATGTTCAAATGAAAGCAAATGAAAAGATTGAATTCAGCAGAACCATAGCGTCTCGCTTACACCGCGCACTCCATTGATTATACACATAAGCGTTTGGTTTGGTTGAGAAACACAGCATGCTTTAGGCGTGCTTCAATTGTATCGAAAAAGCTTTGATAAAAATGATGGTACACCTTTATGCTGCATGGCCGTTCTTGTCCGGCAAAGGTCTAATATTATTTCGTTGGCCTAAATCACACGAGGAGACTGGATTATATGCGTTTAACATAACGAAAAATGCAAATTTATTAGCCACCAAAATGTAATGCACTATAAGGTACAGATAGACTTATAATTAAACTCAGGCATTTAATAATATTACACAGAAGAGTAAATATATTCATAACCAAAAGAAAATACTTAAAACACTGTTCAAAACTTATCGTATGATAGATTCATTTCACAATTTTTATCTCAATATAAGTAATAATATTTTTAATTTATAACAATAACTTGAATTCAAACAAAATTGGTTTCAGACAATGCTTTATCTGCAAGATAAGCGTTATTAACGACTGCTAAGCTACAGAACGCGATTTTGCGCTTTTTATATTCTAGTGAATATCCTGAGGGATTTACGATTTTTCTCTTAGCAATCTTCTTTAAACGATTTATTGGAATTTGTTATTTGAATACAAAATTTAATTAATTTATATGTATTATTCTTTGTGAAATTTGAATGCATTAAACACTGTAAAGGCCCGTTTCCACTACTGCGTATGCGTTGCGGTGCGTATGCGTTTCTCCAATCAGCGAGAGAATTCACTTTGATTGACATCTGCAATCCGGTCGGTGTGCGGTGACGGATGACATACGGATGGAGTTCAACAATGTTCAACTTCTATCCGTATGTCTGCGGTTGCGTTGGGGTCACGTGGTGAAAAAGGAGCAATCAGGTGCAGTGACTAAAAATTAATGGCGGCAGAAGTAGCGATGAACGCTCGCTAATAGGGAAAGAATGTTTTGCTAAAAAATACTTATTTCTGAATTAACATTATAGCGAGAAATCTGCGTGCTGAAAATGACAGCAATCAGCTGAATTTAGTTTAAAATGATAAGAAAAACAAGATAACTGCAACTACAGTACTTGTTCATTCAAGAAAATCAGCGGCAAAAATTATCATTCCAAGTCCATGAAATAGCAAAATTTGTTCTGATAATCATTTTTTAGTTCTGCATACTCATTTAGCTTTAATGAAAATGAATGTCTGACTATATTAAACTGCTATAGCAAATTAGACATGATTAAAAGATTTGCTATTTTTTTCTTTTGAAACAGGTAAAAACTAAAAACGTTAATAATAAATTAAATTTGATAGCCTTTTAAATACTCCAGTTCATTGAAGAGTATGTTAAATTTGTATTTCCCTTTATAAATATATCTTTTTGGATAACATATATTTGTAAGCACATGAAATATATTTTTAGCAGCCCGTTTAACTTCAATCGGAACGCCACTTTAAAAGATAATGATTTTTCCAAAAAATGTACTAAAAGCTGAAGAACAAACTCTGGTGAATTTTTCAGACAATAGCAAAGTGAAATAGGACCAAAAAACTTAAGTTTTAAGAATTGATTTACTTGATGATGTATATAACCCAAAATATGCATGCGACTTACGTGTAATCCTAGCTTGATGGTAAAGCTGATGGTAACGATGTCAACTTTTTTGGAGTCGTGAGTTCGAATCCCATACGCTTTTTGCACCATGTCTGCAACTTTCTTACCTTTTTATTCCAATTTGATCTATATTCGTGTTTTATAATTTATTTCTATTATTATATGCATTAAATATATTGTTTTATTTATGCTCTTATTTATTCAAATTTTTCCCGCAAAAAAGTTTGAAAATTATATAATACTAATTTAAAGCATATCCTGTACATATATATTTGAATTTAACAAACATTCTCTATTCGTAAAAAGCAAATTTAAAGTTAATTAAATTTAAATGAAATTTAATGCAAACAAAGAAATGATTAATTATTGCTGTGCAAGTATCAAAATCCATGAATAAATATATAATTCCAAAAATTTATTAATCCTTAAAAAATTTATAAAAATGCATAAGTGAATAATGGGATAGATTATTAATCCTAAAAAAATTATAAAAATGCATAAGTGAATAATAGGATAGATTATTAATCCTAAAAAAATTATAAAAATGCGTAAGTGAATAATAGGATAGCTTATTAATCCTAAAAAAATTATAAAAATGCATAAATGAATAATAGGATAGATTTAATCCTAAAAAACTTATAAAAATGCATAACTGAATAATAGGATAAATAAATTTTTGGAATTATATATTTATTAATGGATTTTGATACTTGCACTTGATTTACATATGCTCTCAGAATTTAAATGATATTGTATATTAGTTCGCAGCAATAATTAATCCTTTATTTGTTTGCATTAAATTTCATTTAAATTTAATTAACTTTTAATTTTTACGAATAGAAAATGTTTGTTAAATTCAAATTTCATTCCTTGCAGCAATGGCGCAAGAGAATTATTTAAATTTAATTTATTTTGAAACCCTGCAGATATATATATATATATTTTCGTTTCACTTTTATGTGAATGTATATACATGTGCTCAGACTTTGGGATGTTTACGACTCTAAACTTTCATTCCAATTAACGTGAGACAGTATTAATGCCCTAAACATTTTTTAACAAAAAATTACTATAATAATTGCTTTTAAATTCAGTCCTCTCCTGCAGAAGCGCAGGAATTAATTAATTAAATATTTCCATTTTCTTTACCTAATGTGTGTATATATAAAGAGAAAAATCTTATTTTTATAACTTCTTGTATAAAAAGAGATATGAATTAAAAATGTTTAAATTAAAAATAATATTTTATGGATTATGTATAAAATATAACTGCCCATAGTGCATTTTAAAACAAACGAGATTTCTAATAAATTATCCAGCTATGACCCTGAAGTCAGCGGTATACAAGCATAGCAAATTTTGCTTAAATATTGTGAACCTTTCCTTACAGTTGCTCTGTACTTTTAAAGTACCAACTATTTTTTAATCCCTTTAACTTTTTTATTTTATGTTATTTATTTGTTTACTTTTTCACTAACAGTACATTTTAGTTTTAATAATATATATATTATTTCATAATATTTAAGGCTTCTAGAAACACAATTTTTTTTTTTTTTTTTTAAAAATTTAGTTCAGCTTCTATGGAATTCGTGATGTTCATAATATGCATTATAACCTTACTTATCTAAAATTCCATATCAAATCCAAAACAAACAATACTCGCTTAAGCGGGAAAAATTCAGTCGTCGTAACTTGCGAACTGCTTGCGCCAAAATATTACAGTGACACCTAGCGGCGGAAAATGAAAATATTTTACGCATACGCAGCAGTGGAAACGCTTGTACGGAGGCCGTAGGCGTGTCTTCAATTGACGCAACGCGTTCGTACGCAGTAGTGGAAACGAGCCTTAAGTCGTTTTTAAAACGACAGTCTTTATTGCAGATAGTTTTGATCTGCGAAGTAAATAGTCGCCATTCTCAGAAATATCGATCACTTTTATAGATGGACTTCTAAGGAAGATGGTCACCATAAGAAGATTCCTTGTATTTAATTTGTATTTAAAAGAGAAAATGGAACGTGTATTTTCCCCTTGATAAATAGTATTCGTATAGTGGATATATAGTTTGAAACAATAATGATATCTTACAGAAAGAAATTATTGCCTTCTATTATTTTTTATTAATTTACTTTTATGTCATTGGAATTATCATTTCAGTATAAAATTATTTTTAAATTTTTATTTTAATTCTGAGCTTATTAGTTTATGGATTAGAATTTTATGAAGGCTTCTATAACACTTTAGATATACTCCACCACATGTAAACGTTTTCATAAGCAATAAGTCAAATTTCATATCGACTCGGTGTTTTAAATTGACAGAAGCAGCACTAGTTAACTTATTTACAGTTGATTCTTCAATGTTAAAAAAAGAGTTAAAAAGAGGGCTTTGCACTTTTTCTTCCGCTACTAAATCAATGATTCTAACATTTCTTAGAATTTTTAATAGAGCACAGAAAACTAAACAATTCAATTCTTGGATAAAGGAGCAAGGCATATGTCCCAGCATACGGATAAGTTGTAAAATACATTCTCCTTTTACAGCTCTGTAAAATCGGTGAAGTTGAAACATTATTAAAAAATTTTAATCTAGTCATTCCTTTGTGATTAATGTCGAAGAAAAACTTCAAATAAGAATTAAAATAACTGCCCCCTTATCAATAGCATACATTCAAGAAATAATTTTGTTATAAAATTATTTCCTCTAACTGCGCAACTTGGAAGCATTAACTATCCATAGGATAAATCCATCTTTAAATAGTATAGTTAAATAAAATTAAGATCATTGCAAATGAAACTAATGTTTCGAATACAATTTATAACTGCAGATTAAATGCAGTTTTAAGAATTTTTCAAAAATCGATGATCTACTTTATAGAATTTAAAATTGAATAACTATCATTTTAAAATTTTAGGCCATGAATCTAAACTATGATGTAAATGAACCAGAAAAAAAATGAACTATATTTTCACGTTCCCGTCCGAGGACAAAGGTGATAACACTTTAATACTAATATTAAATTAATTTTGTTATTTTCTGTTTTGCATTATGATCAAAACATAAAATGCATTTGCTTTTGATAAATATATTAGAACTATATTGTAGACCATCGCTTTTTGTAAAATAAAGCCCATGCCAATAAAATTATTTCCATTGGAAAGGGATGTTATAGATTCGTGGTTTCGGCTTGATGTCGACGATGTACATGATCTTACAATTACATCAAATTTTTATCATTATAATTAGTATTTCATATATGCTTGCTACTGTTTGTTTAACAGTAGCAAGCATATATGAAATATAATCAGCATAGAAAAGCAAACAAAGGTTATCTGTCCCCATAGACATGCCTAGGGAAGGGATGCCATCCCATTTGTGGAGGAATTTCTAAGGGAAACTGGATTATATTTAGCTTATAAGTAAGGAAAATCATAAAAGCTCGTTCAGCGTATTCTCTGATATTCTAACCCATGTCGAACTAACATTGTTCATCAACCTTATAAATTTTGCTCACTAATGGGCAATGTATTTTTTCGCTCTATTAAATTCTCTTGTTTTATACTTCCTTTTATTCAGTAATTATCTGATTATTTGTCCTAAATATAGACGCACAGAAAATAAATAAATCTGAAAGTTTTCATATTTTATATTACGCCCAAAGAGACCTTTTTTAACGTTTTCTTTGTTAGCTTTATTTATTAAATATCATGTTCTTCGCACTTAAACCGTAAAATTCAACTGAACAGCGGTACCAGAAAATAAATTAAAAAGAGCGTATCTTTAGAATTTCCGATACACAGTCTCGCGCGCTGGAGATATTTGTTTTGTACAGTGTTGATATTGCTCGCTTTGAAATCGTTGAGTTTGCTAATCAAAAATTCGTTCAAGTTTTACAAAATAAGAAATAGATAATAAAACAAATTTCAAATTCAAATTTGGGCTTCCAGATGCCCATATTCGAGTAGAGGATTACGTTATTCAAAAATTGATGCCTCTAGCTAGCGCTGTCCTTTCACAGTTCGAGAAAAATGCATACATTTAAGCAGATTCTTCATTATTTAATTCCTTTAAACATAATGCTGGGCTTTAATATTTGTTGCAACAATTTGAAAAGTAAAACGCCGTTTATAGTGAACCAACGCAAAATGCCAAAACGAAATTAATAGGCTTTCTGGGAAAATTGCCCTTTTGTGCTATTAATAAAATAAAATACTTGGCAGTTGAATGAACTATCTGCGTATTTAACAACTACCCTATTAAATACTTTTAAATAACAAGAATTAAAATTTCTAGATGGCTAAAAAAATAAAATTTATTGCATTGAAAGCATCGAAGTTGACATGCTCTCTATATTATTAAAAAAAAAAGGTTAATATTTTTTTATATATTTATTGGTTTAATTGAAATTCGAAATTAATATAAAAAACAGTCACTCAAAATTATTTTACCGTGTTTCTCTTTTATATTATTTGGAATTTTTAGATAATATGTAGTAAATCTTAAAATTAAATATCCCAAGTTAATTTTTTTCTTCTCTTTTCTTTCTTCTTCTTTTTTAAAATTTTCTTTTAAACATAATGCTTTCAGATGCTTGGTCCGAAATGAAAGGGCCTTTTTCTTCTTTAGTGACATTAAGCTTGATAGCTAGAGGGAAAATTAGACTGGACACGGAAGACTATTCAAAGCTGTAAAAGGACAAAAGCTTTATGACTTAAAAGTGCCACATAACCTTAGAAATATTTTCCCGCCGCTTCTTTGCTGAGGAAGGATTACTTTCCCTGATCTTACTTTTAAATGGAAAATTGTAGACTTTCCTTTCATTCTCTGTTAATCACATAATTTTTTTTGGAAAGCTGGAAAGCAATATTTCAAAAACGAAGTCTAACAAAAACTATTGAAAATTACTTAGTACTTTTTTTTATGCATAGGTAGTAGTGAAGCGGGAGGGCGCCCGGACGCCCAGGGCACCCTCCCTAGCTACGCGCTTGATAAAATAATTAATTTTGATTGGATAAATAAAACAAATCTTTTATACAGGTCTTTTTGGTCTTTTGTTCATCTTACCGGCTTAAACTCAGATCTATCGATGTGTAACTCTAAGAAACCTTTCCGAAAAATACGTTCCTTCCAGAAGTACAAAGGCAAACTGGTTTCTGTTCTTCCTCTCTTAGGAGAGGCAGAGCTACCGGTACAATTTTTTTTCCAGCGTCGTAAAATATTGCGGCGACGCATTCGTGACATGTCGCTGAACGCAAATGTTTCGGCTAGGAACCTACCGTTCAAAAAAATGCCGAGAGAAATGCATTTCTCAAAGAAGTTTCTTGTCCGCCGTTCGTCGCAAAGATGCGAAAAAAACCATTACCAGTTGCCCCACTGTATCTTCCTAACTCTGCCTCTCCAAACTCTAGTCTTGACTAGCGGCTCAAAACAGGGATGGCTGTGAGCGGCTCCTTACGGAAGGCCTGTTATGCGCATGCTCAAGGACATAATGAAATGTATTTACTTTCAAATGATCATTGGGCTACTACATTTGGCTATTATGCGCCACTTGGCGTTGTTTCTATCAATTATCGGAAAATTCGAATGTGAGAGTGGTTCCTTTTTCAATTTATATATAAATAATATTTTTCACACATATGATAACTGTTTTAAATGCTGAAAATGAAAGATCTGCTATTTAGACAGAGTTCATTGCGAACAATGAAAACTGAACAGTTAAATATTAAAATTCTTTCCGTGAAAACATTCACGTTCAGCTTCCGAGCCATCACTAGGCAGAAGAGACATTTTTCGAATATTATGATAGTGCTTATGAGAACAAAATAAGAGAAATTCCTGTCATAAAAATAAATATTTTCGGTGCTCGTTTCCCTAAGAAAGGTCCTCCATGGAAGCATCCCTTCCCTTAGGCAGATAGTCCATATGAAGTTAACCTAACCTGAAAGTAATAATTTTATTATGGATTGATTTGAAGACATCTTTAACAAAAAAAAAAAAAAAAAACCTACAAATTTCAGAATTTTTTCTCTAATAACCATAATCATATTTATTTAGTTTTGGAATAATTATTTGAGTATTTTACATTTATATATAACTTTAATGCTCATGTAGATTACAAAAAAATATTTTCCTAAATTTTAAAATGTTCTATGGGAATCAAAGCTATTACGTTTAAAGAGATTTGCTAGTTTAATTGAGAATGATGAAATTTGTGCTAGCTACCTAACAGAAGGAATATCTTCACTGAGAACTAAGGGATTAGGATTATTTGGATTATGTAAAAGTATTTTACAGATATCTGCCTTAAGGAGGAATGCCTCACGACCAACAATAGAAACTTCCACAGAAGCTCTAGGGTTATATCAGAATCTCCTTCTAAACAAACCTTCCAACTTCATGATTGAAATTCATCGTTGCATAATATAGTAAAATTAACTTTCTTACATCAGATTTCAACTGCTTTATATACCTATTATGCAGTCATTTTATTTCTATCGTTATATTATTTATGCCCCATTTTAGAGAATTTTAAAAATGCAAATTAAAAAAAAATAATAATGAAATAGTGGCAATACATGTTTACTGACTTTCGTAAATGTTTCTCTTATGTAGTGTGATTAATTGAGTATGACGTACTTCTTCATTTATGCTTTCATCACCTATAAATTTAGATTTTAGAAGTATTAAATGTTTAAACATTATTTGTAATAAGATGTTCTTAAACGAGTTTTGTAGTTCTTAAACAAGTTTTGTGATTTCATAAAGTAAGAAAATTGCACAAATCAAAAATAAATTTTTATTTTACTAAAAAATCATATAGTATATCATATAGTAATCATCTATAAAAATTTCATATAGTATTTTAACACTTGAAAAATAAGGAAATGGAAGAACTCAATAACAAGTTTTAAAGTACATAATAAATTACAAAAAGGGAAAAAAGAAAATTATCTTGCAGTTTCGGATACAAAAATTTTATCATAAAATGTTTTTAATTGATTTTCAGCTACACCGCATACTAATAATAGTAGCAAGTAATAAATTTCTTCAGTTTCATTTTCAAATAAACTGACTTAAATCAAACATCTGAATGTTAGACACATAATTTGAAAAGATTCTTTTTTTTTTTTTTTTTTTTTTTTTGCATATAACCATAACTTGATTTTTAATGCTGAGAACAAGCATAAAAGATCTAAATTATATATCCTAACTTGTTATACGATTACACTTAGATAAAGCAAACTTTGTAATACTAAAGACACAGTTTTTAAGGTTTGAAATAATTTTCAAAGCAAAAACTTCAAACATCCAACTTCTAACACAAATGCGAAACACTTTATATTAGCTCTACATACAATAGTAATAAATAATTACCTAGGTTTGAAATATTTTTTCATGAATATAAATAAACAGGTATTTAAAGTTCTGATGTCATTTTCAGGAACAACATGCACGAATAGATTCACATAAACTCTACATTAAATAATAGCTACATTATTTGAAAGAGTATTAATGCTATTAGTCAATATCCAAAACACTTTCTTCAAAATTAGAAAAACTCCATATATTAGAATCAAACTTGTGAATAAATTCACATCAATTATGCATTTGGACATGGCAGATACAATCTGAAAAGGGCCTAATTGATTTAAGTGAATAACCGCAGCCTTGTGTCAAATGATATAAAAAACCTTTACATTCAAATTTTGTCAGAATCATACAACATTTTTTATAATAATTCTATTTACATCAGAGTTCCATTATTACCTACATTTGAAATTACCAACATATTTATAAATAAGGAGGATAACAGTTTTCTGATTTTATTCTCAGAAACATAATGTGCATGAATAGATTCATATACGCCGAATCTTGAACACACTAATTTAAAGAACCTTAATGCCATTAACTAATTTCCAAAAAATTTTCTTCAATACAGTAAAAAATCATGAAACACTCAGATCAAAGCAGAATCAAATTTGTGATTGAATTCACATAAATCATGCATTTGAACATGGCACATACAATTTGAAAAGAAACGACATTGTTTCGACTGCTATAAAGGCCCTTATATCCAGATTTTACTCGAATCATGAAACATTTTTCAAAATTTATTATTACTTGTATTAGAAATATACCTTCATGAATATAAATAAGCAAGCAATCATTTTTTTTTTTACTTCACTTTAAGAAACATCATGTAAATAAATAAATTTTTATTGACAAACATTTTAAACTATAAATATACTACTTTGAGGGATTTTTAATTCTATAAAGTTATAACAAAAACACTCTTTTTCAGTAGGGAAAAGCATTTTAAACACCACGATTTTACAATAATTATATATATGATTAAGTTGACATTAACTAATTATTTTAAATTAGACATAAACTTTTGAAAAGGGCCTTATGACTTAAGTAAATAATTGCAGTATGTATTTTTATAGATAAAAAGGACTTAAATAACTAGATTTTCATTTAAAAATACGGTACAATTCCGTTTTATAGGGACCGCAAAAAATCACCAAAACTATTGTTGATGCCAAAATAATTATGGTAACCTTAAGTCAAGAAAAGCATAATAATAAAAAATAACTATCTAAGAGTATTATTTTAATTTATATGAAAGTTTACCTTCATATAATACACTTTATTATTATAATTTAATATAAACAAACGGCTAATTGTAACTGTAAGAAAGCATTATTGTAACTATCTAAGATTATTAATTTAAGTTGATGGAAGGTTAACTTCATATATTACACTTTTTTGTTAATTTAATTTATTAAAAAAAAGGGTTAAAAATAAGTGAAATTAAACGGGAGGCATAAAATTTTTAAGATCCTGCAACATCGCAGAAAAAATTTCAGTTTTTTTTTTTTTTTTTTTTTTTTTTTTTTTTGTGCAAATGTCTATACATAAACTCGGACAAATAAGAATTGAAATGTGCCCCGATGGTGTTTATTACGCCATTTATCACTGCCCCACAGTCGCTGTATCGTTTGCGTATGGTCCCCGTTTCGGGGTCCACAAAATTCTAGTTGTGGGTGACAGTAAAATGTTTAATGCCGACATATCGCAGTTCATCCAACTTATATGATTTCTAGCAGTCAGTATAAATAATGCTTCCTTCTGTGACATTTTCCTTTATGATGTTCGAACATCAGTGGCCGAGCGATAAAGTCGCTGAACACTGGTAGTTCGGTCTGAGGTTTGAATCCCGCAAACGGGCTGAGTGTATGGACAATTTAATGGTTTTCTCTACGTGTAACGTGTATACAAGCCAGTTTCCCTTAGAAAGTCCTCCACGTAGGCCTCTCTTCCCTTAGGGAGATAGCCCTCGAGGCTTTGCTCTAATCACATAAACCAAACCAAACCTTTATGATGTTCCATAAGGTTTTCACCGATCGATCTGGAATAGCGACTAAAACATTCTTTTGATTCTCTGCACAATCCACCGAAAACCCATTGTGGCAGAAGAAGACGTCCAATGTTATTCTTGCTTCTACTGAAAAGGCTTTTGTCTGCTTCATAATTTTTTCCACATCCGCCGAATTTCAACTTAGGCTGAGAAATTAATGCTATGGCACACACCTCACGCATATCTTCCAGTCTACAGTTGTATTGTGGTTCATCTTCAGTTGGAGTTCACAAAATTCAATAGATGTCATCTCTTGATACCAAAAATAGGTGAGCCTGCCTATCAGTTATAAGGAAGGGGATTTTTGTTCCTTCGATCCAATATCTGACTTCTTAATCCTTTCTTCAGAATACAGGTTCATTCCTGCACCTCCATTTCGCTATTGAGTTACCGCTAAAGCATAATTTCATCTCGTGGTTTTTCGATCATAATATTCTATAATGAATGATGTCTTTTCTTTGGAAAAATTATATTGCAGACATTTTGTCATTGGGCAATTCCGAAATTGTTAGATCCATATCATTATCAAAAAAGAATAAACCAATATTCCAATGGCGACTTACAAATATTTCCCCCCCCCCCAACGGCGGGCCTTCGGCTTGGCCACAACTAAGGCCAGGTGGTGGTCACTTTATTACGGAGGCACCTAATAAACCAATAGGGGTGTGCGGAAAAATCTATGAAGGAACCAGCAGTTATAACCATGCCTTTTCCGGAATTCGAGCCTAGGCCTTGTAGTATCGCAGTCAGCTTCCCTAATCAATATATCGTGTGGGCGATGACTTACAAATATAGAACTATTTAAATTTACGTGGTGTGAAATCGCCGCTTTCGTTAGATTTTGCGCATATATTTTTGCTGCAATTTGCTACGGCCCCTATAATGGAATTATACCACAAAATAGTACTTTTATTTGAATCGTGATGTTTTATACGATAAATAACACCAAGATTGAAAAATTCTTAAGCATACAAGTCTTGCACAATGAAAATATTTAAATTACCTTTGCAAACCTAACTTAACATACTATGTCACTTTATGTTTCTCTTTATATAAGTAATGTACAATTTTCATTATTTATAATATAATAAATTATGTTGATTTAGGGCCACTTTAACCCTGCAAGAAGTATAAATGTATACTTAAAACAAACAGTTTAAGAAATTGTGATTTTAAACATAGCATTAAGAAAATATCATCCAAATATAAAAAAAGTTGCTTTTTAGTGATTCTTGAATTTTTTCAGTTTCGTTTCCTCATTTCTTTCAAGTGAATTTGAAGGAATGTTTTGTACATAATTGTTCAAACATATATTTAGAAATCCTGACGACACTCATCTTTATTATCTTGTACAGCAAATTACATTCACAGCATCTTTTATTAATACGTACATACTATATTACAAAAATAACTGAGATGAGCCTTAGTTATTTTTGTAAGAAGCTGATGGTGTAGATGAAATGCTTTTCGTACTTTTCAGATATAATAGTCTGGAAAAGTAAATATGCAACTGATATCAATGCCACCATATTTTCTGCTGGGTCTTTGAAACTTCCCAAATTTTACAGTATCAATATATGCATAATTTGTTTCCACTAATGTTCCATTTTTTCCGCCAAGATGCAGAAATCTATGCAAGCACTTTAGTTAGTTTCAATATTACTTGCACAATAAACAGCAATTGTATGTGAAAACTTCTGCAACAGTGTCTGAAACTGCAACCGATTTCACCGACCATTGGAAATAATTTCATTGATTAATACTTTTATGAACTTCTTTTACATCTGAAACTTCTGTAATAAACTGTTTTAGAGAGATGTATCGATAGGAATTAGAATGAAGCTGAAGAATAGACTTCAATTAAATTTTTTTTCTTTTATATTCCAGGATTTGCTGTACTGAAATATAGTAACTGCCTTCAGACATCTGATGAAAATCTGTACTCAAATTTGTGAGTTTGAAATTTACACGCTAAAATTAATTTTGACCTAATTACTAAAAGTTCTTAATTCTATCGATGATAGCATATATAGTGTGAAAAAGAGCAAAAAATATTTCCTTGCGTAAACATTTGAAATGACTTTTTTTATTATCGTTGTTATTAATCTCACTGACAACACCTACGCTAATTCAAATGAAACGCGAAACGCTGGCGAGAAATTACAATAGGTTTACCATCATTTGTTGGCGATAGAAAGAAACGGCGCATGCGCAGTTCGTTCAAAAGATTTTCTCATAGGGAGCCGTTCACAGCCACCCCTGTTTTGAGCCGCTAGTCTAGTCTTGCCAGTCTCTTCTCCTTGTGTGGAATAAAATGATTATCCCCAACTTCTACAAGGTTACCATTAAGTAAACAATTTAATGTAAGAAGAGCAGTCACTTGCTTATCCCTTGTTGAACCATTTTTAAGAGGGGGCAAGAGGATTATCATAGAAGTAATGAAGATAAAGATAAACGATATTTGTTATGCTTAAGAAGAAGAAAACTAAACTAATTAGATATTTAAAGAACGGCAGCTGGTAAATAGGTTTTGCTATTTTCTGATCGCATTCCTGTAATTAATTGGGTACGTAAACCGTTGCAGATGTGATGTCATTCAATCAGATCAATCAAAGTATGAATCCTAACCATTAGTTGGTAATGATTCCGGCATAACTCCATTATTTTTTCAAGATATCGCACTTCGGAATAGTTGAACGCTGTTTATATGTAAACAAGAATTAAAAGATGGGAAAGGCGTGAACATGCTGTGGTGTAGTGGCCAAAACCGCTATGCAAAACCTGGGTTGTGACATCAGGTTCAAAACAAAACACAGCATAAAAATTTTATTGAACGCAAAAAAATGGCTACATACAATTCTGCAGAGAAAAACCTATCTAACTCAAAAATCAAATTCTATACATTTTACGTGCGAGAGCAATTCGTGGCTCTCGAGCTTGCGTTTTTAACATTGCTAACGATTTAATTATTTTAATAAAGACTATTTTAACAACCATTGAAAACGTGTTTGTAAGTTAAAAAAAATAATAATTTTCAGCTTATGCTCACGTGACATCCTTGTCCATATAAATATTCAGTCTCTTCTTCTTTTATGTGACCTTATCACAACTCCTCCCCTCATAAAGAAATTTTTCTTGACTATGGAAGGAAAAATTCTAAATACATTTCACTGCTTTCAAAACACAAGTGGTAACCATTTAAGTGATAATAGAGAAGCCAGTTACATTACCCTGCACTTATTTCTAGATAACATAAATGCAAAAATACAACAAAAAGATTTAAATTTTGAATCTACACAAAGTACCTTTTCAGTTTACAAAACGCTAATACTTACACATTTGATTCTAACCATTTTGAAAATGAAACACACTATGCAAACACATTTAAATCTACAAAAATATAATTCCAAAACGCTACAAAAATCATTTTTCAAACAACAGTTTACAGAATAAAAAGGATTGGCTCCTCCATATAGTTCATATGCTAAAGTTCCTGCTGTCCGTAGATCTGATCTCGAATAATCAATCACTGAGATAGGACACTCTTCAAGATTCACAACTATATTTGGATGAGGTCCCAAGTTCTTTTCCCTGACTTTATGATTTCTCAGTTCATCCAAAGAAAACTCGCCAATGGCTGGTAATATCTCCTTATACACTATACGCCATATAGCATATGCATTTGATTCAGCATGATAATTGAACATCATTTTTATAGCAAGGAAGCAATTTCTCAGAAGAAAACTTCTTGATAGAAGTGGGTTTTTCGAATATCGAATTCTGCAGATCTTGTGTTCCTTCAGTATGCGATATAATAAATTTTGTTTGGTGTTGAACATTATCATGAGTTTCTGTTGCTTGTGCTTCCGAGAATTCTGCTGGCGAAACATCCGCAAGGATAGACCTTCCTTCTAAACTGATGTCTGAAATTTTAATGGCCTCCTCTGTATTACTAGTTAATTTCCTTTCTTCCGAAAGCTCATTATTCACAACCACTTCAATTTCTATCTCTTTCTCTTCTTCCAATCTGGAATCAAAGTCTTCTGCACTCACTCTCTCTAAACTCCTGCGCGCATGCGCCTGACTACGAGTCTCCACAGCATTCAAAAGAACCGGTCGTTCCCTAATTTCCTCAATCAACTGTGCAGTTTTATTCCCTAACAAATAGTACTCTTTATCTAACTCTACCGGAGTAACCGCTGCCTTTGTGGTGACCACACCAAAATCACCTTCAATGGTGACTTTCGCCAAAGGTAAACATTTACATTCTCTGTCCAAAGGCTGTTTCACCCATACAGTTTCCCCTAATAAGTCCAAGTATTAATCCAAGTACTATTACACAGATCTATACCAGCTCCAGTATCTCTCAGATATTCTCTCTCTATCCCATTAATTACTGCTTTCTTGAAATACGGCTCAAAACATTTTCCTAAACTCTCCGTTCTTAGATTATTCACCAGATTAGTCTTATTCTTTTCCAGCGAAGGACAGTTAGGTCGGATATGTCCGTCCTTTCCACATTGGTAACACCTTATTTTCCGCTGCTTCTCGAAACCTGCTTCATTGAAAACTTGCTTTTTTTTAAGAGCCTCCACTTTTCTATGCTCCTCTGATTTAATTCTTTGATGACCACTACTTTTCTGATTATAACTACAGTTAGAATTTACATACCACTCTCTATCTTTCTCAAATGGTTTCTTTAACCCCGCTCTCTGTTCTAACTTCCTCGTATCTCTTCGCAAAGCCTCATACTTGTCGCATTTCTCTGCTAAAATGGAAGCTGTTTTAAATTCTTCCCAATTGTCTAAGTAGTGCTCTCTTATTTCTAGAGGGACTCGCCGCTTAATTTGCTCAGTGAGCATAAGTTCCTTAAGACTTTCAAAATCTTGAACTTCTACTGAATCCAACCAACTCTCTAAATACACTCTCAATTCATACACTAAATCCACCCATAACATTCCGTTTTTTCTAGAATGTTCTTCAAATTTTGTTTTTAGTGCCCAAGAACTAAGCTCGAATCTCTGCATGAGTAATTTCTTAACATGCTGATAATCATCCTCTTTATCCACTGGTTCTTTCACTATTAACTGGGCTACATCGTAAGGTAATAAAGGAATTAATTGCGAGACCCAATCAATCTCATTAACGTTCTCTTTTTGAGCTTGTTTCTCAAATAGCATAAAGAATAATGAAATATCTATATTACTCGGTTCAAAACGTGGTACTAGATCTTTGAAATTAACCTTTTTTTCTCTAGAGTGTTCAACTTTCGAAACCGTGGAAGCTAGGCTATTAGTCTGAACCACATTCATCAGTTTTAACTTTTCCAATTCAAAAACTCGCTCCCGTTCCCGTTCCGCTCTCTCTTGTTCACGTTCCCGTTCTGCTCTCTCTTGTTCACGTTCCCGCTCTGCTCCCTCTTGTTCACGTTTCCGCTCTGCTCTCTCTTGTGCGGCTATTTCTTCTGCTTTTCTCTGCTCAGCCGCAGCCCAAATTCCTGCCGCGTATTCTTTCGCAGCTTCTTCTTCATAGTCCTCGGCATTTAGAATAGCATGCCTAATTTCTCTTACTCTATTTGCCTGAGACACATTTGTTTCAAACTCCTCCGCTAACTCCAATAGCAGAGCTTTAGTAAATTTCCTCATAAACTCACCCATTATGGAAAATTAAAGAAAAATAACCTACCCCGAAAAACAATAATACAAAAACAACAACAGGTCTATCTCTCCAAAACTGAATAATTCCCTAACAATTCTGAACACAAATTGCCTTACAACAATATACGCTTTGTATGCCTACAAACAAAGCGTATATAAAAAAAATGCTAATTAAGAGGCAACGTTTTCCTGCTCTATATCCAATATAAGCCTAGTCTCGAATAACTGGCATAACTTCTCTAAAATCACAAAAATGGTACTCACCAATTTTGAAGACGCCTTCTATTGACTCTCCTGGCACTACTTGGATATTATTCCGGGAAATTTCACTATTTTGTGGCACTAGATCACGCTTCCTCCGGCGTTCCCTTCTGACACACTGTCACTTGTCACTGAAGAGGCTTCACCACGCGAACTGTCCTTGCACGCAAAGCTAGATCGTTCTTGAAGAGCAGAAAGTCTTGACTGTTTACATAAAACTCAAGTTCACAGGCGAAAAAGTCCGTTCCTAAATTTACTCTCAGGAACAATCCCTAAAAGCTGCCACCAACTTTTAATATTTACTGCTGTGGTGTAGTGGCCGAAACCGCTATGCAAAACCTGGGTTGTGACATCAGGTTCAAAACAAAACACAGCATAAAAATTTTATTGAACGCAAAGAAATGGCTACATACAATTCTGCAAAGAAAAACCTATCTAACTCAAAAATCAAATTCTATACATTTTACGTGAGAGAGCAATATTCGTGGCTCTCGAGCTTGCGTTTTTAACATTGCCAACGATTTAATTATTTTATTAAAGACTATTTTAACAACCATTGAAAACGTGTTTGTAAGTTAAAAAAAAATAATAATTTTCAGCTTATGCTCACGAGACATCCTTGTCCATATAAATCTTCAGTCTCTTCTTCTTTTATGTGACCTTATCACAATGCATAAATGTTCTCAAGCTAATACATATAACTCAGCTGTTTTCGATATATACTGTTTCTTCTTTGTTATCTTAATCGCCATTGCCAGTGCAAAGTCTAAAAGAAATTTCCTGTTCAGTACAACGGAACGGATGGGCTTATCTTTTGTGCAGGCTTAGTTTCATAGGCGGCAAATAGGGGGCGTGAGAGGGTGCGACAGCACCTCCAAGTTTTTGGGTTATTAAAATGAAGAAATGATTGATTTGAAATGGGAGATGAAAAAATGATTTTGACATTTCAACTTCTCCTTATTTTCTATTTCTAATTTGAAAGACAGTTGGATATTTGAATAAGAAATGTCAAAAGCGTTCAGTCACCTTGCCATCTTTTTCAATAGCATAACGACTGAATACGACATAGTCGCTAGAATACCGCAACGGCCTAGCAAGGATTCCACCAGCTTCCTTCCTTCAGTCACAATAACTATTCCGCATTCTTATTGCACTTTTCTTCTGACGATTGCATATACTTTCGGAGAGATAGTTATACTGCTTAAAATGTCTGACGAATCTGCATTTTTCGCTATATACTTTCGGTACAACGGAAGATCTCTGCTTTAAATGTCTGACGAATCTGCTCATGATTTTAATTTTTGCTTTTCTGGAGTTGTGTTTCTTGACTGAAATTAAGCGGATTGTGTTCTTCTAGTGGATTATCATGGAATCGAATTCGCCGGAGGAAATTATTTTTGAAAATGGATGCGAATCTGTGCCGATAGTTACCGCCATGAGTGAAAATGGTACAGCTAGGCCTACCTCGTAGGCCGATGCTACCGATGCTGCTGAAAATATGGATACGATTTCTTCAATCAGTGAAAATTGTGATAAAAATCTCCATGTCGACCTTGATTTTATAACCAGTCTGAAATTAAATCTCAATAGTGTGGAAAATGTGCGTAAATTATTCAACTTCGATATTTCTACAGTCATGCATTTGGATCCTGCGCAAGTGGATAGTGTGTTACAAAGCTTAGGTGTATGTGTTAAAAAATTACAAATTATTGCTGAAAATATGTACTATGCATTTCTCGACGTTAATTATAAATTATTTGCGGAAATAAATAGGGATCATCTTCTTGTTATGCAAAAGTTCACCAAGCAGCTCAAGATGTATAAGGAGTGTGCCTCGTCATTAGAGGGTAAGTGTGCTATTTTGCTTGCTAGTAGAGTTGAAGTTAATGTTAGGCAAAATGTAAATACTAAATCTAATGTCCATACTTAAGTGATTCTAGTATTGATGATGTTTCTTTTAAAAAACCAACTAAAACTTGTAAAGGTTTAAAACGAGTTAGTTCTAAAGCAAATCTTACACTTCATAATAAACTTGCAGTTAATGATAGTAATAACTTTTGTGATAATACTGTTAACTTAAATGTTGATCAGGTTGTAAATATGAATGTAAGCTGAGGTAATAATATATCCATGTTTTTGTTACTGATAATACCGTTAATTCTGGTACTGTTAATAATAATTATGTAAATATAAACAATGGTAATGTGAATGTAAACTCAGCGGGTGCAGAAGTGCAGCAGCCGGCTATGTCCCCCCCCCATTATGGTTAGGCCGAAAGAAGGAATTAATTACTATGCATTCTTAAAAGATCTACAAAGCAAGCTACCAAATTGTGTTTTTCACGGCCATGTCAGGGGCGAATTTTTGAAAGTAGAGCCGGGATCGGCAGATGATCGTCGTATACTAAGCTCCTTCTTCCTTGAAAAAGGCATGGAGCACTACGTTGTCAATCCTAAACACACACAAAAAATTCAAGGTTTTGATACTGGGCCCTCCAACTGATGCTGAAATTGACATAATTAAAGACTCCCTTCAGAAGCTAGGCTACGATGTATTCAAAGTAGTGCAACTTACCAGGCACCAATGCCTCTTTTCCATACACAAATTTATCCTAATGAAAATATTGATAATATCTACGATTTTATGTACTTGATGTTATTCCATATCAAAGTTGAGGAGTATGTCTCTAAAAGTCAAGTCTCTCAATGTCACAATTGCCAGAAATGGCAGCATTCGTCTGAAAACTTTAATGTCGCCTCCACATGCGTAAAGTGCCCTGGATTCCACAAAACTGGCAATTGTGACATTCAGGGTCGCATAGAAACACCTAAGTGTGCTAACTGCCTTGGACCACACACTATCCCTAAGCGCTACAAGATCCCAGGCAATAAACTGCGTGCCTTAACAAAGGCTTTCTCGGATACCCTACAGAGTGAAGAAAATGTAATAGACCAAATAAATAGCCCAGAGGAATTAGACACTTATACAGATCATCTCCTAAATACATTGCGATGTATTTGCGACAAGCTCCTGAAGACTCGCCCTGCTAAACGCATAAAAGGCATATGCTGGTGGACTAAGGAACTACGCCAATTACGGCAAAAGTGCAGAGCCCTACGACGGCGTCTCCGAGGTGTAATGGACGAAGCCACCAAAATGGCATTGCTGACCACATTCCGCAGGGAAAGAGCGCATTATAAAAAATGCATACTACGAGCCAAAGTCAATAGCTGGTGGAAATTTTTCACAGCTAATACCAACGTCTATGGAATCCTGCATAAACTAGCTACAAATAAAGTTTACAAGCCTGACCAGCTTATTGCCCAATCAGCCAATAACTCAGACACCACCAATCTTGCAGAAACCACAGCATCTGCTATCCTTAATGCAGTCTTCCCAGCAGATAACCCGGATGATGACTCAACAGAACAACAGAAGATACGGGACAACCATTCCATTCCTTACACACCAAACGACATTCCCTTCGACTCAGCTGAAATACAGCAAATCTTCCGTTTTCTTCCAATAAAAAAGGCTTCGAGACCAGATGGTCTAGACTATGCAATAATAAAGGTGGCTTACACATCCCACCCTACCTTCTTCGAGAAATATTTCAGCAAGCTCTTAAAATACCAGATCTTCCCAACTGCTTTCAAAAAAGGAGAAGTTATCCTGTTCCTGAAGAAGCAGAGATTCGCAGATGACCCAAGCTCGTTTCGGCCAATTTCTCTCTTTCGTCTCTGGGAAAAATTTATGAAAAATTACTGGTAAGCAGACTTAAATTCCATCTCCAGCAGACCAACTTTCTCAGCCCACGGCAATACGGGTTCCGAACTGGCTTGTCAACCACGCATGCTCTGAGTCATCTTAAAGATAGCATAGAACAAAATAGAGGCAGAAATCTTCACGCGTCACTCATATCCCTGGACCTGCAAAGCGCCTTTGACACCCTCTGGGGGCCTGCTATTAAGCAAGCACTTAGAGAGGCACAATGTCCCAAAAACATCTTTAACATCCTCACGGACTATCTACATACACGTAACCTCATAGTAGCCAACAACAATGGCCTCACTATGAAGCGGCAGGAAAGAGGGTGTCCACAAGGCTCTTGCGCCGGTCCTTTACTTTGGATAATCACCTTTAACTCCATACTACAACATGAATTGCCTTCGCACACAGATATCATAGCATACGCCGACGATGTAGCCCTTCTGGTGTCTGGCCGCACAAGAGATGAAGTGGAACGGAATGCCACAGAAACCTGCTCGATATTCACGGACCTATGCAATAAACTTAACCATCTCTCGACAAAAGTCCGCAGCCATCGTAATTCCACGTACTGGCACAAATCTTACAAGACGTCCATGTATAAAGCTACTGGGCAAGAACTTAAAAATAACGAAGAGGATTAAATATCTAGGAGTCACTTGGGATCAAAGACTCACCTGGTTACCGCACCTCCAAGAAATACGTACAAAAACATCGACCATCGCAAGAAAAGCTAAGCAATTTCAAGGGAGAAATTGGAGACAAAACCCCCATATCAGGAAACTATTATATCTGGCAGTGGCAGAGAGAATAATTCTCTACGCAGCAGTCATATGAGCACAACCAATGAGCAGCCGAAAGACCAAGCTACTGACCACAATTCAACGGCCGTTTGCATTAAACATATGCAGAGGTTATCGCACAATAGCGTCCAGCGCCGACACGATACTTGCAGGCCTGCTGCCATTACACATAAAGGCAGAGGCTACCTATGTACGAATCATCCATCACAGACAAGAAGCCACATATGCAAGAATTACGTTCAGAACAACAGACTATGAACTCTCTGGCAATGTGAAACACAGCCACCCTGCCATCAAAGGTAGAGGGATCCATGTCAAAATCCAACATCAGCAATTGCACTCCAGACAACACACTTCCTCTGCGATTACACAACTGTTCACTGATGGATCAAAACATGATCAGGGAGTGGGCTGAGCGTTTGCTCACTACGAACATGGCACACTAGTAAAGGAATGGAAAGGACATTTCACTAACAGAAATAGTATCTTCCAAGCAGAGACACTAGCAATATTGAATGCGCTACGACATGCCCTCAGCCTTTCCCTTACCAATGCGACTTTCTTCACGGACAGCATGTCAGTGCTACATGCACTCAGGGATCATCACCACACTTCACCCATCATCATAGATATACAGCAGCAACTTTTACGCAATAATCATCAAGGTCGCTTTAACATGGTATGGGTGAAAGGACACTCCGACAACGAAGGGAATGACTTCGCAGACCGACTGGTTAATGAGGCTGCCAACAACATCCACGCTCAAAATATAAGAGCCCCTACCCCCGTCTCACACCTCAAGAAAACTCTGCGTAATATCTGTAAAGAAAAGTGGCAAGAAGAATGGAATAGTGTCGAAACAGGGAGAAGGACGTATAACTTCCTACCAAAGGTAGACACAGAACGTCTTATAACAATAGCCCCACTGACACAGTACATAACGGGTCATGGCCCATTTCTATCTTATTTTATGCGTCATGGCATCTCAACATCTGACAATTGTGTCTGTGGCATGCTAGGTTCTCCCGAGCACTACCTATCTGACTGCGGTCTAACAAAAAACCACCACTCACCACATCCAACGAATGATAGAACACTTTACTATCGTTTCATAATCAAACACCCGACAGCTATAAGGAGTATCTGCGCAGTTGTACAGCAAATTAACGCCCTAGGGCAAGACATTTGCGAGCCACAATAGCATGGTACTGCAGACAATGTACTCAACGATTAGGTATTCGCAGTATGTACACATTCTGTAAGCGCTACATTCAATTTCGAGCCTCATGTAATCATCTGCTTTCAATAGCCAGCAACGTGCAGAAATGTTACTGACATGTTTATCTGTGTAAAGCACTGGGCATCCAATGGAATGATGTGTTATCGTAAATCGAAATATATAATATCCGTACAATGCACGAATGTAGTGTATATATGTAAATCATGCAACAGAAGCCCCTAATGAAAGTATGTACATTATGTATTATGTATTATGGGTATTGAGCATATTTCCGCGCAGCGCTTCTTCTGCTTTACGCACACCTTACTATGTCTCATATGTTTCTTCTGTGTGCAATATTTGCATTTATGTGCTCTACGTGTTTCCATATGTATTCTATGTGTCATGATATGTATTCTCGTGTGTGTTTTTATGTCTTTATGTTACGTAATTACGAGTGTGTTTTTATGCTTTTACGTTTAATTTTGTATATCTATGTGTTTCAGCTTATATGCGTGTTTTAGTGTTTTAATGCTATCCTTTATATTCTTTTTAAATTACTTTGTGTTAATAACAACGTCCTATGTAAAAGCTACTTGACATTTAGCCCCTGTATGGCCATGTAAACTCCTGGTGCAGCCTTACGGGGCTCCAGCGAGTTGCTTCTTCGAGATAGTGGAGGACGTGGGACATATGCCTGTTTACCTATGTTATACGGCAGGCGTACCCGTCCTCCGTCACCTGTCACCTGCCTTGGGCCACATACAACTCATGATTATTCATAATAACACAACATACGAGTGATGAGTTAGACAACTTAATTAGTAACTTCACAGCTGATATGCAAAATGCTCTGCAACAAAACAACAGCTCTGCCATCGACCGTCCCAAAAAATGCAGCTAAGAGCTAACAAATCTCATAAAAGGAAAAAACGCTGCTAGAAGACAGTGGAAACGCTCCAGAGAAGATTCTGCTTAACCAATTAAATCGCCAAGTCAGATTCCTAACACAACAAAACACAGACAAAGACTGGGCTACCTATCTCTCTTCCCTCTCGGGAGAAGATAACTTCATCTGGAAGACTACTTCCAAACTCAAAAGATGCTACATCAACATTACGCCCCTAAATGGCCCAAACGGAATCGCATACACATAAGCTGAGTCGCTGGCCGATCACTATGCTACTCAGTTCTGCACTAACAACATATCACACCCTTCCACTGGAACTCTTGTTTCACTAACGTTCTACAGTTTCACAACACAGCTACACGCCAACATTTCTCCAGTTCAGCTCTCAGAGGTCTGTGACTACATCGAGAAGCTGAAAGTTCAAGAAGAGCTCTGGCATTGACCAAGTCTCTAATAAGATGCTAAAGAATATGGGATTGCACATGCTTCTCAAGCTGACTAAAATTTTAAACTCTATGTTGAAACTTGGCCACTACCCCACGAATTGGAAGACTGCTGTCATCTCACCCATCCTGAAGCCTGACAAACCTCCTATTGAGTCGTCTCGTATCGGCCTATTAGTCTCTTGCCGTCTGTCAGCAAATTTGCTGAGTACATTATTCTTGAAAGGTTACCGATGATGTTCATCGATGAGGAGCTCGTTGTCGACGAGAAAGAGCTCCTCATCGATGAACAACACGGCTTCAGGAGGAAGCACTCTACTGTTCATCAACTGTACCGTGTCACAGAATTAATCTCCAAAGGCTTCCAAGAAAAAGCTATTACTGCTGCTATGCTTCTCGATGTGGCCAAGGACCGTGTCTCGACCGTGTCTGGCTGGAGGACCTACTCCACAAGCTCATTACGCTGGGAATTCCAGGATACATCACTACCATCACTCGTTCTTACCTCCTAAGTCGGCACTTTGTCGTTCGTGTCAACAAAGCACTTTCCACTCCTAGATGCATCAAAGGTGGAGCCCCTCAGGGCAGCCTCCTTGAACCTCTACTTTTTAATCTCTACACGAACGACATCCCATAATAGCCACATAGCACTCTTGCATTCTATGCAGGTGATACAGCTATTCTTTCACAAAATGCATCTTTTAGCTCAGCCTTACAATCACTACAAAACCACATACACTCACTGGAATCCTGGCTTACGGCCTGAAAGATTGCCATTAACGTGCAAAAGTCTATTGCCATACTATTAACAAAAAGAAAGAAAAAAATCGACAGAAATATCCAGCTTCAAATGTTTGGAACTCATATGCCTTGGACTAAGCAGACTCGAAACCTAGGCGTTATCCTAGATCACTGGCTCACATGATCCCACCAAATTACACATATTCTTTTTAAGTTCCGAGTGCGTAAACGTACACTCGCCCCACTAATTGCTCGGAACAGTGTTTTATCTGATAAAAAATTACTGATTTGCAATACCATTTTGCGTCCCATGCTCACTTATGTCTGCCCTATCTGTTGATATACTGCCAACATTTCTATAAAAAGAATCCAAGTTGTGCAAAATATTGTTCTTCGTGAAGCGGAGAATTGCCGTTGGTTCTTTAGAAACTCGGCAATTCCCCATGAATATGAAATACCCAAAATTGAAGCCTATATATCAAAGCTTGCCAAAGATTTCTTTGACAATATACCAGAATCCAACTATACCTATTTTATACTATGATTATAGAAGTAACGTAAATAGAAAAAGACCGTTAGCGGTGCTCAGGCACCTTCCTTAGCCCCCTGGCTAATGCATATAGTTGTTGTGTCCTCAGTGTATGTTTATTAAAAAAAAATGCCATTTTATATTCTTATGTTACTCTAAGAACTTAATTTATTTATGTAACTTGTATTTCTTTATCTGTATTGCCATCTACTGTACCTATGTAACTAGATTGATTGTATGATCGGCTTTCGGCAATTTAAAGGGCATTTCTTGTATACACACTTACCTTCACTCACAAATCGCCTTCCAGGCGGCAGCCTGGTATAGCTATAGACTCGGTTTGTAACAGTTTTCGTCATAAACTCTTCAATGTTGCTATGAACTCTTATGCCCACCTGCCACCTCAAGGACTTTAATCACGTATGCCGTATTTTTTGCGTTATTTATCTACAGTTCTCATTCAATTATCATGTGTTAGAAAATAGGCCATAAAATTACACTGGGGTAGCGCTATAGCGCGGGTACCTGATTTTCAAGCATCGCTTTGAATAAGCCGACGATTGTATCGTAAGGAGAATTTTTTTTTCATTATTAGATGTGATATCACAGTGCACTACGTCAGCAAGCTACTAGTATGGAAGGGCACGAACTGGCCCTTAAAACCCTTATTAGGTGGGACCTATGTCCTTTCCCCATTACTAAGAAAAGCTGCTGCCAAATATAATTTTGCTGCAATGATCCAATCATGTTGAAAAGTGTTTTTTTTCCTTCAACTTCATCAATCATGATCTCTAAAAAGCGTCGTTTGGCAACAGGGGACTTTTTCGCATAAACTCCTAATATAGTTGAAAATGTTAACGTGTCTTTAAACCGTTTGGAGGAAATCAACAAGGAGTTCAGTCAGGACGGATGAATTTAAAATTATGCCATCCAAAGATTCTCAAGTAAGTTCTATAATTTTGCCTGTAATTCATGAAAGAGACCCTGCTATTGGTCTTCAAATTGCCGAAGGAAATGCAACTTTAGGTCCTTATCAACCTGAGCTCATGAGGTATTTCTCCCGCCTTTCTAGCGTGCCTTCGTGGTGTAGTGGTTCTGCACGCTGGGCCGGTATTCCAGAGGTCCGTGGTTCGATTTCCGGCGAATATATTTTTCATTTTGCCTGCTTCCAAAGATACCTAATGTCTCTAAAACTTTCTGTTTTCCCACTCGATAAAAGAAATCGTAAGTTTAGAAAAGAGTAGTAAGATGACCATCTAGAATATAGTATTTCAGCACATAAAGTGTTTTGTTTTCTGGTGCAGAGAATT
Source organism: Stegodyphus dumicola (assembly GCF_044657685.1). NCBI lineage: Eukaryota > Metazoa > Arthropoda > Arachnida > Araneae > Eresidae > Stegodyphus > Stegodyphus dumicola. Next base: position 87,736,257 of record NC_140776.1, on the reverse strand, counting down.
TTCAGATCCTAATAAAGGATACACTGAATCTGCATTTACAATTAACGGGTTCAGTATCTGTTCGAAGGCAGCTCAAAAATTTAAATTTCATAAGTCCTGCGATTCTCATAAAAACTCAGAAAGTTGTTTGGTAAAATTTCGATAAAAGTTTATCATCGGGTTCCATCTGTGCTAAGCTTGATAAGCAGTATTCAAAAAAAGTTGATGAAAATCGCAAATATTTGAAAAAAGTCTGCGAAACTGCAGTTTTTTGTGCGCGTCAAGGAATTACTTTGAGAGGGCACGATAAAAAATAAGTTCTAATAATAGAGGCAATGTTTTGGAATTAATGGATTCGAGAGCTAAAGACTGCCCATTAATTGAAATTTTTTTTTAATAAAGAGAAATCTATTATGTGCAAAAAAGATCATCAAAATGATATTCTGAAGTTATGCAAATCTATAACTATAGTCAAAATAAAATAAAAGAGTCGTCCTATTTTTCTGTAATGGCTGATGAAACTTAAGATATTTCCAATCATGAGCAAGTTGCTGTAGTTTTCCGTTACATAGCTAACAACCTGGAAATCCACGAATTTTTTTCTGGATTTTACAGGACTAAAAAGCTGATGGAGATTCCTTGTACAATTTGTTGAAAGAAGTATTTTCTTCATTTGGGCTAAATCTTTCAGATTTACGAGCCCAATGTTATGACGGTGCGGCCAATATGAGAGGACCATACAGTGGTGTACCCGCAGGAATACTACAGGATAATCCAATGGCAATTTACGTTCATTATTATGCACACATTTTAAATATGTATTTAGTTAGTACATGTTTGTCCATTCCTGCAGTGAGAAATGCATTTAACTCTTTGACGCGCGCGATATTATTTTTATAATTTTTTTTAACTAAAAACTCTAGAAATTGAATATTATGATCCTAGAGACAAATAATATATGAATTAAAAAAATTCCACTCTTGCCCATTGTTCTGTGGGTGGTGGTCGCACCGTGAAACCACCGCGCGTCTAGGACTTCGAAACTTACTGATGTAGTAGGAAAAAAAAACTTACCATTTTCCGAATAAATAAATAAATTCCAATAAATGACGAAATTTACGGATTAAAAAAAAATCTTTGTAAGAATTGCATTATATATAATTTTTTACATTATTTTACAAAGTAAATTGTCATAAAAAATTAAAAAATAAACATTTATGTACTTTTTCTATAGCAGTAAAAATATAAGTACCTACATAATAAGGAAATTTGGATAAATGGATTAAAAAACTCAATAAAATAAGGATAAAAATGAACTCAGTGTTTTTTTTTTTTTTTTTTTTTTATTTCAAAGAACAATTTTTTTTTTGTCACACTGTTCAAAGCATGTTTTGTCTCTTTGGTACTTGCATAAACCCACATTGCACATTTCGCACATACATCTTGTTCTATGAGGTTTCTTCCTTATGCTACAAAATGTACACTGTCTGGATTTAAATTTCACTGGTATATGTCCAACGTTATTCAATTTCTTTTCATTTGGCACATGAAATTTGTGGTTTTTTATGTTAATGGAGAGGGGGGGGGCTTGGTCTTTTTGGCTTTGTACGGATCGTTGGTTTCCCATTCATACTTATTTTATTCGTATTTCTCGTTCCAAAATACTCAGAAAATATTTTTAATATAAATAAAACTTTTACGCAATTTCTATTTTTAATTATAGCAAAGTATATTTACATTAAATTTAAACCACAGGAAATAATTTATAAAATCACAATACTAGCTTGGGGGCAAGCGTGTTGATGTCAGAGAAAAGTATTTGGAAAGACCTTTTTACTGGGCAGGTGCATGTATTGTGTAGTAATAAAATAACTCTGTGGTTTCAAAGCCCTTTATCTATATCCGGGTAAAAATAAACATTCTTATTTGTAAAGCAAGCGAACGCCATTGAGAAGCAAACGCCAGTGGTTTCAAAGCGCGACCACCGAGCCTCTAGAGGATTGTAAGCATTGTGACACAATGCTCTAGTGGCGCAGTGGTCGCGCCCTGAAACCACATAGCTAATGCCATACATATAGAGGTTTTTTTTATATGCAGTTTAATTACTGCAATTTTTTATTTTTTATTATAGAAATCATGATGTGCGATGTTTAACTTTTGAAATTTAAAGTTGTTTATGTTAATAAAAGGAAGTTATTTTGTCTCATCGAAAACGAATTTTAAAAGGCATCCGATCTGAAGTATTAATACCAAAAACTATGATTCTACAGTCATTCTGTGTTATTTAGATGTAAAAGATCAGTAATCAATTCCTTTTCACTCAAAAATTTCGGAAAAAAGAGGAGAAAAAAATTTGGAAAATGGTGGTTTCAGGGCGCGACCACCGCGCTTCCAAATGGTTAAGTAGCTTAACGCACTGCACACTTTCATAGAACCGTCATCAAAAGGGCATGCCGTTTTTGAAAAAATACGCTTGTCCACAAGTATGTTTTATGGAGGCTCATCAACTTTAAAAGCATTGTGACACATACTAGATGAAGTGGCAGAGTGGATGCCATAAAGGCACTGTTTGATAACTTTGAAGCTGTGATTTTAATACTTGAAGAAATATCTGACAGTGATGTTCTTAACAGTAGGAAAGCCAATGCCCTTTTAATATGTACGACTTCATTCGAACTTTTATTCACTCCATCTGTTTCACGCAAAGTTCTTGAACAATGCAATAGTCTTTCGAAGCACCTTTACTCCCCTGATTTCAGTTTTGATGTCGTAAAAATTTTACCTAAAGCTACTATCGAAACTCTTAATTCTTTTTGCAATGACGTGTGTTTAATAAAGTTATGTGATCGAACTTTGTGGAAAAAATTCCTACCTTGGACCAAAAATGAAGAGACAAAATAAAATCCCGAGCAAATTTGGTCGATGGTGAAAAATATCCACACGATGATGCTAATTACAGAATTACAATTCTAAATGAAATTGTAGATTCAGTATCTAACGAAATTCAAACAAGATTTAAAAAGAATGAGCTATCTGTTTTCATCTCCATTAATTCTATATTGTTTGCGTCAGCAGATGTACACCAAGATGAGCAGAATGTTTCAACTATATGTAATTTCTATAACTTGCAGAAAGAAGAACTGCTGTGTGAGCTACGGCAGTTTTATTCAATGATAAAATTAGTAAACATGGAAAATTGCAATTTTAAAAACAGCTTGATTTTTTTTTAAAGAGAAACATTTGCAAAATAAATTTCCTCTAACAACATTACTGTTTAAATTTTTTGACCGTGACAATAAGTTCAGCCAGCTGTGAAAGATCCTTTTCATATCTCAGAGGATTGAGAACTTATCTTCGAAATACAATGGGAGAAGAAAGGCTTTCATCATTAGCTGGCTTAGAAATTGAAACAGATATAACTCTTGATTATAATGATACTCTAACAAACTTTTCATTTCTTCCACAATCTGGCAACAGACGCTTAAGACTTCAGTAGAAGGTAATATATATATACAAAATATTTAATTCAATAAAAAGTATTTGTTTCTGTGATGTAAAGCCATCATGAAATATGCACAAGAGCCGGGAAATTGCAATTCGATCTCTCCAATTGACCTTCAACAGTAGTTGTAATTTGGTAATTTTTTGTTTTTAAAATCACAAAATTAATTAAATTGAGTTAGCTATCATTTTAACTTTTGAAAGCTCTGTTTCGTTAACATACACACACGCGGGCGCGATTGCAACCTTCAAAATAAGTTGACAACCTTCAAAATGAATATAAATGCGATATATTTATTTTACTTTAAACATTATACAATGCATAATTTTAATCATACTATCCGGTGTTTAGATTTTTTTTACATTGGGGCCAACTGACATATTTGGCGACACAATATAACAGAGTCAAAAAATAACATACGATTTTAAACCATGAATCCCGCATTAAAATTAAAATAAAAAGCGCACTTCCTAGTTCTAATCACGCACAAAGTTGAAGTCAAATGTAAACTATAAATTGTCTAAACTTTATCCTTTTGCTATAATAACAATTAAAAATAATCACATTGGCATTCGCAGTATCTGTGTATTGGCTACACAGGCACATTTTGAAATGCATTTTGGGCATGTAAATCAATTTCTCATTAAGTAGCAGTATTTAAATGAAAATACACATTTTGATGAAGCATGAACGTTTATGTTTTTAACAATATATGAAAACATAAGAAGCTGAACTTACTTCAAAAGCGCATGCTTCTGTGCTCGGAATTAACTCCAATTGACGAGAATTAATTACTCATTTCTTCGCATTTCTTCATATCTAGGGAAAAAGAACATACTAATGTTACTTTTCGAATGATACGAATAATTTGATGCAGCGCATTCACCCATATGTCTCGAAAGGGTCCGTGACACTTAGCCGACGGGACACTTAACCGACAACAGTTTTAATTTAACACTTAACCGACACCAGACACAAAATTTATCGACTACTCCATAAGTTCAATATTTAAGTCATTTTTTTCACTTATCAGTAAAATTCATTTTTCGATTCTTAAAGATCTCATATGTGCTATTAATTATTGTGTTAATTTAGCATTGTTTGATATGTATCGTGTTGTTTGGTGTACATTGGCCAAATTGAAAAAGCGTTGAAATTTCTCGTCAGGGAATATGAATTAAATTTCGAAAGGAGAAAAGAACTTTTTTAGCTAAGTACGGCGGTCACTTAATTATATTTTAATATGATCTTCAAAAATTATCCGTAGAGCTAAACCAAAAACGAGAAAGAGAAGGAATGAAAGAGGAAAAAAAAACTGATGAAAAATGAAATGAAAATTTATACATTTTTAACAGATATTGCGAAAAGTTATATTTTATAAGAAAACATTAATATAACATTGTGTCTTGTCGGCTAAATGACCTGTCGGTTAAGTGTCCGTGTAGGCTAAATGTCCTTGTCAGCTAAATGACCTGTCGGTTAAGTGTCCGTGTAGGCTAAATGTCCTTGTCAGCTAAATGACCTGTCGGTTAAGTGTCCGTGTCGGCTAAATGTCCTTGTCAGCTAAATGACCTGTCGGTTAAGTGTCCGTGTAGGCTAAATGTCCTGTCGGCTAAGTGTCCCTGTCGGCTAAATGTCCTGTCGGGTAAGTGTCCATGTCGGCTAAGTGTCCCTGTCAGCTAAATGTCTTGTCAGCTAACTGGTGTCGATTAAGTGTCCCGTCGGCTAAGTGGTTGTCGGCTACGTGTCCGCGACCGGTCTCGAAATTAGGTAGCAGTCCATCAATAAAAATGTAAACAACATAATGTTAAATCAATATCCATTAGCAGCAACTGGGCTGCATTTGGATACAATACAGATGATAAGTTAGCTTTCCTTCGCCGCCGAATGATGGGTTCGGAGTGATCGCTACAAGAACGATCGACCGCGAGCTCAGAGCGATCGTATGTTTGAATTGAATACCGAAACAGAAAAATCAATCGCTACTGATGACGTATCACGACTAACGATCGCTTAATGCTTCAGCTGAACGAATAGCTGAACAATGTTAAATAGTATTCTTATTCTTCCGGCAGAGCATTGTTTCTCTTATCTTTTCACGGTACATTATGCAGAAAAAATACAAGAATTTCACGTATAATTTCACTCAGATTATTAAGATACGTCGAAATTTCGTAACAATGTCCTGATTCGAGCTTTCGAGACATGAAAAACGCAAACTGAATTTCGTCAATTGGCCGAGTAGAACGAAAAATATAGAACTGTTTTTTTTTTTTTTTTTTTTTTTTTTTTTTTTTTTTTTTGTATGTGTGTGCGCAGAGAGAACATGAATAAAATATCCCTCATGACAAGAGAAATCTTTGGGAATTTTTATGAACTTTTATATTTTATGCTGAAAGAAAAGCTATCTGAAAATGAAGTGTTTTTTCTCTCCTTCTAAATTTCTGATTGGTGATTATTTTTTCTACGTATTCTTTGCTATCTGCATAGTACCCTGTGAAAATGTTTGACATAGAGAAAGAAAGAACTAAAAGATTATTTTCCGCTGTAAGCAGTCTTTATATGGAAACAACCTGTTTTCGTATAAAAATAAAGCGAAAGATTCAAACAGGAATGTTGAAATTACTTTTAACAGTTCCTATCAAGCATGCATGTCCCACATTTTGTTCATTGCAGCATACTCCTCAAGTAAGGTGTGGCTTCTTACCTATGGTTCAAGCCGAAATTTTTCCATTCATGTGCGAGTGCTAAATGCAAAGATTCTCTGGAGGCTGGTGGAAGAAATATTCCTAGGATTTTGTAGTAAACAAAGAACCTTTTATATTCATGCATTTGAAGGAAGGTTTTGTAAACAAAGCTACTATACTTTCGGTTTTGGAATGGAGGGAATACTTTTTTTACTGCTGTCGTTCTGTCATCATTAGACATTTATCCAAGCGCACTTAAAGTTCATTGCAATTTAAAGAAGATTAAACTGATCGCCTTTAATCTCTAGATTGAAATACAAGTTCAGCAGTTCATGATAAAATCAAAGGAATTCTAGCAAAGTTCATTTTTACTTATTCTACTTTATCTCTTCTTAGAAAATCGTTTTCTTACAATGCCTACATAATGTGAACGTTAAATTTAGTGATACACCTAATGCTTCTCTGTAGAAAAAATGGAAAATAAATGCTTTTATGCAAATTGGTTTGCATACCGCTGTTGGCGCTTCTTAAAGTCATTAAGATCTTTCTAAACTAGTTGACTTCTTCGTTCGGAAAGCCTTACATATTTTAAGTCCCAATTTTTCTGGATATTTGTAAAAGGGAACAGCTTGTGGTGAGGGAAATAAAATCAAGTCACCTCAAGTGCTCTTGAAGGCAGATCCAAAAAATGTCCTTGCCAGTCATAGGAGACAAGAAAAGCCCAGATAAGCTGGAGGTGGCTAGAAAGCGAATCTATATATTCGAGCTGGTGTGAATGAAACAAAGAAAACACAATACACACGAATTCAAAAAATTGCACAAAACCTAATAATTACAGGACTAACCTTCCGTTTCTGTATGGACTGACAGGCGACTTATCGCCCGTCTTAGTAAAACAACTGCAACTGAGATGAACGTCTAGAAATAAACATTCTAACTTTAAACTTAACAAAGGTGCAGTTCATGCTTTACAAATTCAGTCACCTTTGCTTGCGGAGTTAAAGTACCTTAAATTACTGAAGGAGAATTTAAGTAATTAACGTTTGAAATTTACAAGACTAATCCCTATTAACCTATGACTCAAGCTTCTAAGAAAAACGCCTAACAAAAGGCTGAAGCGGATTCTGACTTATGCCTTCTTAAGCTCAAGCCTTCCATGATAAAAAAAAAAAAAAAAAAAAAAAAAAAAAAACTTCAGCCATCGCAAAAAGTGGTGCCCGTCTAAAATGTGGTGGAAAATAATTCCTCACCCACCTACATTTGGCGACTATGTCTACTCCCCTCTTAGGAGCTCATAAGCGAGGAGAGTATCAGAAAGTTTCGCCTTCCTCACTGCGTGCTTTCGTGGTGTAATTGGAAGTACATCTGACTAGCAGTCGGAGAATTCGGAGTTCGAATTGCTGATTATTCTATTTCTTTCTTCCGTAAATACATAATCGCCAATGCAAGATCATCGTACATTGTTAGCAACACAAACACTGTCGACGTCAATTAATCCTTTTTCTAAGTATAAAAAGCATTATAAAACAACAAATATTATATCGAAGGAGAAAAATATTCTCATGTGCAATATAATGTAACAATTCTACCCGCTTAAATGAGAATTTTGATCTTATGTAATAGCGTGGCTTCAGTCGGAAGAACCTAAGTTTGAATCTTGGCGTGCATCACTATTTTCTAACAATTCCTACTTCTAAAAATTGAATAGTTTTACAATTTCATTCTTTGAAGTCTGCTTAATTATTCATTTTTTTTTGTTCAATCATTTCCTTTTCTAAAGCAGTTTGAACTTCGTAAAGTAAATTAACCTTTTGCGAAATTTAAAATAAAAATTCACAAGCATATAAAGACTGAGTTGTAATTTTGAAATAAATGCAACCGATTTCAGTAATCGCAAATGTAGAAGTGAACTAACTGGCTTCACTTGAACAATGAACAGGAGTGCAATGAATCATTTTACGCGTATAACGTCAAAATCTAATCTATGCGATAAACGACGTCACGTTAAGATAAGGATAAAATAAGTACATCAAAAAGCTGCTTTTCATTAAAAAGATTTTTTCCTGAGGATATATTTCTTGATTTGCATAGTACCTGAAATAGTATGTTAAGCTGATATATCAGACATTTGTTAGCGCCTTAAAGAAAAAATTTCATGGTCTCGGTTAGCTTAGGAAGTGATTGTTTTAGAGAAATTACACTCATGAGCAAAATTACGAGAATTTACAAATTTTATTTTTAAGAAATGTATTAAACCAAATGTACTAATTACACTGTCAAAGAATAATGCAAATATTCAAAGTCGAATACTTAAGCTTACACATGCATGACTTCGGAGTTTATCACTGTGGACAGCATATAAGATCACGATGGGTTTTCGGCGATTTGTATGCTCTAACTCCTTTACGATATTCGGTTATTTTTCACAAGAGTTGGGTAAATTTTATAAGGTTGTACGGTCCAGTATATGAACTTCTGTCTGAAACTGGAGTAGCAGGAAACTAAACAAGTACAATGTACTCTAAAATGTACAATGCGTCAACTTGACGTTAACAAACTTCGCCTCTGCTTAGGCGGTAAATGAAAATCAAGTAACTAAACTAAAAAATTGGAAGATAGTAACAAACGATAGAGCTAGACTACAGGGCTCAGCGAGATCCCATAACTTAAACACCCTTTGAAGCTAGTGGCAGCAAATAAGTGCAGTTAAGCCACTTGAATATGTAATAAGCAAACGTACCTACGGCAGAGGTGGTGGTTAGAGCCTAACTCTCTCTCTCCTACCGAAACTCGTATTTTAACTACGTTCTACAAAGTTGTATATTTGCATTCCTTCACGCGCGCTACAACATTTAACTATTCTGGCACTGACAATTAGGGGAATGAAGGCTTATAGGAAAGTCTAAACTTTAAATTGTTAATAAAAAATAAATATAAATCTCTACAAGGTATCAGGTAAAATTAGTAGTTACCAATATGTGGATGATGGAATAAGATGGAGAAATCTCAATAGATAAAAAGCAGGTCAGTCACAAGCGCAAGTGACTACACAGCTCAGTGCAACGCCCATTGTCGTCTGCAGTTTGTGGAAACAATTTCAGAATACTGGATTCATATCGAGAAGATCTGGATAAAGTCAACCAAGATCCCACAACAACGAATAAAAATCGTTGTTTCGCATTTTCAGCGTGGCAGCACAACACTGTTACAGCTCTCATGAGAGCTGTAATGGTTTCAGTGAAGCATACAGAGAGCTGTATGCTTCACTGAAACCCGAGTTTCACGGTCTACGGCTGCTTGAAGGCTTCATAAGATAGGACTGCATGCTAGAAGATATGCTGTCTGCATCCCGCTCACTGCACACTGCAGCACAGAAGACAGGGCGTTTAGCATGCTGCAGACAACATGCACGTTGGATCAGACTTCAATGGGCACTGTGCTTTTTACGGATGAGCCGTGATTCAGCCTGGACACTGATTCTCGGCATACCTCTATCTGAAGAGAGGTTGAGTAAGATGTCCGAAGAAACTGCTCTTATGCGTTTCTCTTCGTTTATGGATTACTTCTTGCTTTTCTGAGGTGCGTTTCTTTGTGCTGCTCTAAGTGTTTTGTGCTCGCGATTGAAATGGAATCATCGAATAGTGCGGTAAATATTTCTACCTCGGAAGAAAATTTTCCCCCGCTACGTGCTACCCCGGCTGAAAACGGCGAAGGCGTTAAGCCTACCTCGTGGTCCGATGTCATGGAAAATCAAGATACAATGGATACGGAAACGGCTGCTCAACCCGAGGAAAATGTGTTTGCTGAAAACGAATCACTGGAGTTTCTTCGTAATGTGGATAGATTAAATCCTACAGATATTAACATCGTTAAAAAGTGTGTTTCGATTAACGTGCAACTCGCGAAGAAGCTTGACCAGGCTCATGCGGATGCCGTTATTAAATTTTACGGTGTGTGCCTCGAAAAATTACAATCAGCAATTCAACGAGATTGTGCTCTTTTGGATACTCCAGTGTTTCTCTCCGAAAAAATTTTACAGGATATCAGAAAAAATGTGAACATGTATCAAGAGTTCTCCGTCGACTTACAAGGTAAGTGCGCATGGCTTTGCTACAATTTATATGATTCTGCAAAACTTGTTCTTGATGAAAATTGTGATGGTAATGTTAACTCTATTGCTAGTAAAAGAGTAAAAAGCAAGCGGAAAAATTCCGCCAAATATGCAGAAAAAAATAATGATGGGTTTCAAAAACCATCTAAAGCGGCCAAAGGTGTCAGGCTGACTCAGCCCCAGGCCATATTACCATTGCAAAATAAATTTGCAAATTTGTCTGTTCAAAATCCCAATGTTGAAATATGTAATGATCTAAGAGATGAACATATTAATGCATGCATCGAAAATGTTGTTAATAATGATACTGTAAATTCTGATAATGTAAATAATGTATGTAATACTGTTAATATGGAAAATCATGCTGGTGTAGTTAACCCCCAATCAGGTAACTCGCATCCGCAGATAGACTTGCAAGCCCCCCCCTATTATGGTCAGGCCCAAAGTGGGCACTAAATATTATGATTTTCTCAAGGAGGTTTCGATTAAATTACCAGATTGCAAGTTAAATTACCAGATTGCAAGGCCGTGTCATCGAAGAGTTCTTGAAAGTGGAACCATCCACTCCAGATGATCCTCGAACGCTAAGTGAATTCTTTTTGCTGAATAAAATAGAGCATTATGTTATTAACCCAAAAAATAAAAAACCAGTAAAGGTCCTCATTAGAGGCCTTCCAATTGACGCAGAAGTCAGCACCATTACAGAGGCATTGCGGGAATTAAACTTTAACATCAATAAAGTTGTACAACTCACTAAATATAGAACCAAGGCATTAATGCCTCTCTTTCAAGTGCAAATATTCCCTGATAAAAATTTAGAAGATATCTATAAAGTTAAACATCTTATGTATTTCAATGTAACTGTGGAAAAATATATAGCTAAGAATCAGGTTCCACAATGTCACAATTGCCAGAAATGGCACCACTCTTCCGAGAACTGTCATGTTGCACCTAGGTGTGTTAAATGTGCAGGCTTTCATAAAACTGGCAATTGTGACAAACCTGGGAAAATTGAAAATCCCGTCTGTGTAAACTGCCTTGGGCCACACGTTGCTTCTTATAGAGGGTGCCCTAAGTTCCCTACATACAAAAAAGCAAACAAATCTGTCAATATCAAGCCAGGAGTCACTACGCCCAGGCAATTAAAAATTTGCTAACCCAAGCAATGCCTCTGCTACAAGTGTCTCTGCGGATGCGGGTCAGGCAAAAATGCAAAACTCCCAGAAAATTGTTATGCCTATGAATGCAAATAAGAATAGTAGTACTTATGAAAATGCTAATACTCCAAAATTTATACCTGATACTGCAAACCCTGTTAAAAAAATAGTAATAGTACCAATGATATTTTTGAACTCATGAATGTAATGAAAGAAATTGAATCTATTTTTGGATGCAATATTAGCAAAATTATTAATATTTATAAAAGTAAAATGCCCGAACTTAGAAAATGTGATAACATTCTAGATAAGATTCAAGTGTTACACTTAATACTAGAAGAAATTCACGGGCTAGTAAATAACGAGTAATTATGGTTAACGAACTTGTAATTGTAACATGGAACGCAAATAGATTATTACACAAACTTGATGAATTACGCATTTTTGTAAATGAGCATTGTCCTGACATCTTACTCCTACAGGAACACAAGCTTAGTCCATACACTGCTATCCAGATTGCCAACTACTGTGTTTAAAGACTTGATCGAGAGAGGACAAGAAGACATCCAGGAGGAGGACTTATTATCCTCTTTAAGCGCTCCAGCACCCATCACCACACAACACTGCCACAGCTTCTAGGCCTCGAGGCCATAGCTATCACAGTCACCACACTCACTTCACACCCACTCACTGTTATCTCCGCCTATATACCAAGCAACAAAAGATCCCAAGCGAATATTGCGCAGGATTTTGAAGCGCTATTCCAACTTAACAGAAAAACAATAATAGGCGGAGGCTTCAATGCACACCACCGCGCATGGAACTGCAATCGCTCAAACTACCTAGGCACTGTAATTCACCGTTTTGCCACTGAGGAAGGTATTACCATTGCAGCTCCAGACACCCCAACACGCTACAACGGCAGATCAGCCAACGTACTGGATTTTTTCCTCCTTAAAGGCTGCCATCACAGATCAATCCAAACTCTCAACGAGTTATCCTCTGACCATAACCCGGTCATGATACAGGTGGGGACCTCTGTCTGTAGCACACCACACAAAAAGGCCTTAATCACTAGCTGGGCAGGATATGCCAAAGCCTTAAACAACACCGCACTACACATTCCAACAGCCAGCACGGGTGATGAGTTAGACGCATTGGTCAAAGACTTCACCACTGACTTAACAACTGCCCTGGATGGCAACAGCACTCCAGTCTCTCACAGGCAGAAGGCAACAGATCCTGAACTGAGGAAGCTCATCCAGGAAAGAAATGCTGTCCGAAAGGTGTGGCAAAGATATCGGTTCCCGGCTGACAAGACAACTCTCAACAGACTGAACCACCAGGTCAGGACTCGTACTCACCACCACACACAACGCGACTGGACCAACTACCTCACTTCCCTTTCAGCAGATCAAAGCTCTGTCTGGAAGGCGACTGCTAAGCTTAAGAGATGCCACATCAATATTCCGCCCTTAAACGGCCAACAGAATATTGCCCTCACTGAAATTGAGAAAGCTGAGTCACTAGCTGATCAATATGCTTCTCAATTCTGCACAAAAAACATTTCTCACCCTCAAAAAGAACACTTGGTTAACACCACACTAACAGAATTCCTCTCAAAACCACACACGAACAACATTACTCCTGTCAAACCCTCAGAGGTCTACGGCTACATCGAAAAACTCCTGATCAAGAAAAGCCCAGGCATAGATAAGGTCTCCAATAAAATGATCAAGTGTATGGGAATTCTCATGCTGCTGAAACTTGTCTCCATTATCAACGACATGCTAAGACTGGGACATTATCCAACGCCCTGGAAAACAGCCATTGTTATTCCTATACCCAAGCCTGGCAAGCCTCCTGCAGAACCAGCCTCCAACCGGCCTATTAGTCTTCTGTCCTCGCTCAGCAAGGTAGCGGAGCACATCATCCTGAAAAGACTCCTTGGGTACATGGACCAGCATAGCATCATTATTCCGCAACAGCACGGATTTAGGAAGAAACACTCTTCGGTCCACCAGCTATACCGAGTGACGGAGTACATCTCTCAAGGACTGCAGGAACGCCAGACTACAGGTGCCATCTTCCTCGATGTAGCTAAAGCCTTTGATCGTGTTTGGCTGGATGGCCTCATGTACAAAATTATCTCTTTGGGTTTCCCAGACTACATCACAGCCATCACCTACTCCTATCTTAAGGATAGACACTTTATCGTTCGTGTAAACAACACATACTCAACCTCACGGGCTATCAGGGCCGGTGTCCCGCAAGGGAGCCTCCTTGAACCCATTTACTATAATATCTACACGAACGATATCCCACAATCACCACACACCACCCTGGCAATGTACGCCGACGACACGGCAATTCTCTCAATGCATCTCCTGGTCCATTTATACAAGCACTCCAATCTCACATCCACACACTCGAGTCCTGGCTCACTGCCTGGAAATTCAATATAAATGTGGACAAGTCAGAGGCGATCTGGTTTACGAAAAGAGTCTACATCGACTCGGAAGACTCCATCCTTATGTATAATACCTCTGTACAGTGGACTAGGCAAGCCCAATGCCTAGGCATTACTTTTGATAGGCGACTCACATGGACCCCACACATTACACAGCTTATTGCCAAGTTCCGTGCTCGTAAACGAACACTTACCCCTTAATTAGCCGGAACTCCGTTCTCTCTATAGATAACAAATTGCTCATTTACAAAACCCTTTTGCGTCCCATACTTTCTTATGCCTGCCCTGTCTGGGGATATACCAGCCATACAAATGTAAAGAAACTTCAAGTGTTACAGAACGTAACACTTAGACAAGTTACCAGCAGCCGATGGTTTATTCGAAACACGGCGATCCATGAAGAGTTTGAAATTCCAACTATCTTCAATTACTTTGCACTTCTCGCTGAAAAATTCTTTCACAATATCCCAAATGTAAATAACAGCTCTATACCTGTGCTACAATATGATTTCACAAATGAAGTAAATAGTAAACGGCCGCTTGCGGTCTTAAGGTACCTAGTGTAATGCAAATTATAAATTATAAATTAATTATGCACACTCCCTTTTTCTATGTTTTGATTTGGTTCACCGCCTGATGCAATTATTGTATATAGTGTTCTTTCCTTTTGTATATTTGTATATTTTTTACAACTGTATTAATATTTAATTATGTGAATGTTATTTAACCATGTAATGTGTATATGTTGTGTGGTCACACTTGGACTCTGATTCAGCGTAGAATTAGGCAATTTCTTTTCACTTATGCCATTGCCATGCGCACTTATCTCCGCCTAAGGCCAACAGCTGCGGGAGTTGTTTCTTCAGGACTCTATCATCGGTTCTCGTATGTTATGAACTCTATGTTTTTTCGAATTCTTCTCCAAATATTCGACTTTCAATGATTCGAAAATCGTAAATTTCCTACGCCGGGATAGCGTCGTAACGCGGGAAACCTTTTGCGATCAACTCGTCGAGTTTGCCTGAGCCGAAGAGAGTTTGGAACATGATGCCATACCTCCCTCATTATGGTGGGGGAGGCGTAATGTTTCGGGCAGGCATTATATTGGATGACCGCACACCCCTGCATGTATTTGATAAAGACTTCTTGACTGCTATGAGGTATAGAAAAGAGTTCTTAGTGCTCGATGTTCGACTTTTCAGAGGCGCAGTTTGTGCTGTGTTTCTGAAAATGGACGACAACATTCGTCAATGCAGGGCTCATCTGGTCGACTATTACCTGAAAAGTGAGAATATTCGCTGCATGGCTTGGTCAGCCAGATATCCTGACTTTAACCCATTAAAGGTACCTGGCACACTTTGGGGAGGACAATTTTTTCTCGAGAACCATCTCGGAGTTGAAAACTGCCTTGCTGCAGGAGTGGGATCGACTGCCACAGGCATTCCTGAACTGCCTCCTGTTCAGTATGCCATTATGTTACGCGATCTATCTGACTATGAGAGGGGGCATACCTTATATTAGACTCATTTGCAGTTCAATATCGCAGCATAGATTTTTAGATATTCTTGCATTATGAACTTTACTGATAATCATGCATACATAAAATGATTTTTGAATGCTACATCTCCTGTGTTATAAGTGTATGTTCATTCCAAATTTCATTAAAATCTGTTCATTAGTTTCTCTGAAATTCGATATAATGTGCAAATTCTCGTAATTTTGCACACGAATGCATTATAATTATTAGAATCTTGATTTATTTATGTCACTGGAAGTACTAGTCATTATCATAAGAGGCTGCCGTAAAGAGGTCGCCATATTCAATTCAAACTGAAATAAATATGCAGTAATTTGAAGTCCAATTTTTCAAATACTTAGCTGTGAAAGCTATTCATTTTCAGTCAGAAATATATTACTTTAACGACAAGTATGTTAAAACACCTTACTCTTCACATTTTCCTACTAATTGTGTTGGAAAGGGAACGCATTTGTTGTAAACAGGAAACCGCGATGGCTGGCTTTTGTTAACAATGACAAAAGGAAGATCGATCAGTTAAGTAAAGCGAGGCACGAGCAAAGCTGTGGTTAATCAGCAAAAAGAAAACAAAATAGAGATAAATGCTCACATAATTTAAATACATAAAAGAACAGACGGCATTTTCATCATATTTATCTAAGGATTAGGAGCATAGCTTGGATGTATAAAAAAGCAACAGGTGTTCTAGCATACCTTCTCGTATATTAACGTTATGAAATAAATACCGTTTCGGAGTGAAAAAAAAAAAAGAAATGACAGAAAGTCCAAACAGGTGTTCTCAGCTGTCAAAGAGACTCTCATTCTCCCTTTCATAGTAGGAAAGACATGCAGCAAAAGTAATATTATATATGTGTAACAACAAATTGCGTAAATTTCTATCATTTTTATTCTTTCTTCCTTCTGTAAACGGATTATATTTTCCCTATACCTATTTTGTGTGTTATGACGCTGTTCAGTTTTTCATAAAACTAACAAAAAAAAGTAGTCAGAATAAACTTACCTGTTAAATCTAATGTAGTGAATGTAGACTTTTACCTGTACGTGAAAACTAGCGCATGACTCTTTCAAATAAACAAGCAACACAATATTTAAAAAGACCTTTGATTCAAGTTGTTTAGCAATATTGAGACAACTGAAAAAAGTGAATGAAACTATACTTAACTAGTGAAATATATCTACTTATTTTATCGAAGTCTGAAATCAATTTATCAACCGTAGGAATGTTTGATTCCTCTTAATCAATTTTATAGTTTCGGAGCAGAAAAAGTCTCCAGGTTTTCCAGATTTGCCTTTATGATGATAATAATTAGCTGCTGTGATAAGAAGATGGTGTTAGCATTTTTAATTTTGATAACAGCAATAAACTGTAATAATATTTTAACAGCAATTATTTTTTTTTTTTTCAGTTTATATAAGGATGGTAATGAAAGAGAAATCATACTTATTTATTATCATCCATTTTCTAAACTGTGTTCCATAAAATTATAAGATTCTTTCAAACACATTTATGGACTCTTTGAAATTTATAAATTTTTTTGGAAATAATTTTAAACAATAATATAAAAGTTTACGGTAAATTAGGTGCATATTGTTGCACTCTTTCCAATGATCTCCAGAAGTAGCTATAAACACGAACACATACGGCTGAATCAAGAGAAATATAAATAGGATCAGCAAGATTCAGTTTTACAAATATAGTATTCGGAATGATAATCTAAATTTGCATTTATCTGAGAATACATTTTTACAGCTCGAATTTCTAAGGTATCTCAAAGTGGAGCTGAATGGGGTGAGTCTATTCATTCGGCTCAATCATTATTGGAGACACTGCAAGTTATCTTCAAAAATGGTTATCTTCAAAGTTATCTTCATTATCTTCAATTGACTTAATCCATCAATAATTACATTATTCTGCTTGTTTGATAATGGGAAACACACGTGAGCTATCTATCTAAGAGAACGGATGACTTCGTGGAGAACTTTCTAGGGAATCTGCCTCGTATCCACGTTATGCAGGGGAAAATTACGAAAGCGGTATGTGCAGCCAACCCGTTCGTCTGGAATCGAACCCAGTTCGAGTTAGTAGGGTTCACGGACTTGACTGAAATAATTTTGAAAAGTCGCTGAACTTTTAAGAAATATTTGTACATAAATCGCTCGGCCGTTCCTGGATTTCCATCAATAATTATCAGTTGCTTAACAACTTTGAGATCAGTAAAGACTTGTAATTACTCAATGCCCTAAATAATATATATGAAAAATTTTGAACGTGAAATATTGGAATGTTAGTATGAATATTTTCCATGCATTAAATATATTAAAATTTAATATTAAATTTGACCAAACAAGTTTTTTTTTAATTCAAAATGTTCAACTGTAGAGACATTAGGATTTTCTCGAGGCCGGGGAGGTGAAAAACGAGCAACGCCTTCGCCTGGAATCGAACCACGGACCTCTGGAATACGCGCCCAGCGTGCTGGCCACTACACTACGAAGGCATGCTAAGAAAGCGGGAGAAATACCTTATACACTGATATTTCTCAGATGGGAATCAGAGGTGTGTACGCTGCACGGTCGTCTAATAAGTCATTTTTTTCATTTAAAGATCGCTGTCCCATTTAAAAAGAAAATCAGTAAAAATACTATTTGTCATACATGAGTTCTTGTTTCTATTGCAAGTAAGAAGTAAATTCTTGACTGTTGTCAAATGCGGAGATTTTCTGTTTTTTACCAATAACAAGTGCTGCCTTATTATACGTTATTGAGTCCTATTATATATTGTATTGTATTATATATTGTCCTATTATATATTATTGAGTCCTATTATTGAGTTATATTATTATACGTTATTTATTATTTATTTTTATTTATTTATTAGTGTTCCGCCCTTAGGCACTACACGGAAAGGGAGGGATGCCCCGTGGAGGTCTTTTTAAGGGAAACTGGCTCGTATCCACGTTACACATGGGGAAAACCACGAAACCGCCCATGCAGCCAGCCCGTTCGCCGGGACTCGAACCCCGGAACGAACTACCAGTGTTCAGCGCCTTTTACCGCTCGGCCGCTGGTGGGCTATTATACGTTATTGAGTACGTTATTATACGTTATTGAGTTATTGAGTTGCCTTATTATACGTTATTGAGTAGGTTATTGAGTTAATTGAGTCCATATTATACGTTATTAACGCAGTAACTTATTCTTTCAATTTCTTAAACCAGCTGCTGTTTCACTTTTAAATATTAATGAGGGTTCTGGTAATGTTCGATAACGCAGTCCATTTTCGTCTGAATTATAAATTTCTTGTGGCTTGTATTCATTTATTATATATATAGCTGCCTTTTTACCACACATCAGTTCACCGAATGGTTAAACAATTTGCTGAAAGCCTTCAATAGAAAACATTTACTGCGGGACTGTTCCTGGCTATAGCCAAAGCTTTCGATACAATCTGGCTGCACGGCCGAATTACTTACCCTGCGTTTCCTAGTGGACATCGCGAACATCATTAAATCCTATCTCGCAGGTAGAAACTTCGTCATTCGCATCTCAAACACATACTCCTCCCATCGTGCTATCCTAGACGGTGTACTGCAGGGTTCGCTCCTGGGACCTACACTTTTCATTTTGTATGCAAACGACATTCCACAAATAGCCAACACCACTTTACGATGATGGCACTGCGATGACTCCCACAAAATGTTTTTCTTCGTTCAGCATTGCAAGCACTACAAAAACACATACAGGCACTTGAGACTAGGCTAATTAGGTGAAAAAGGGAAATCAATGTAAAAAACCACTCCCGGAAGTGAAATGCAAATGGGTTAACATAGGACCTCTATGCTCCTGGGGGCAGCTGTTCTCTTTAAAAGTTAAAGGAAGATTGATGGAAATATAAAACTATATGATTCCTCCCTGCCCTGGGCTAGGGTTAGGCGTACCACCTATGTCGGGTAATCCTCAACAAAATTTTCAGATGGTCCCCCACGCATGCAATTTATTACACAGAACTTCCGGTTATAGGTAAATATTTCCCATTAATTGCACAGGACGGAGTTTTATCTCTAGACAACAAGTTACACTGCAAGGTTTCATTTATTTTTACTAATAGATATTTTAATTTGTTAGCCCTTTCAGTCTTCTCTTTTTCCCCTCGCGTTTCCTCACCAGGATGTAAATTAGCTATAAAAATTCTATATATAATGAAATAAAAAAAAAAGGTCTGTTTAATTTACAGAAGGCAGTAAAAATTCAATATTTCCAAAATCAAGGAAACTTCTAAAACGAATATCCAGGTGTTTTGTTATAATTAGATTATAGTTAGATTATAATTTGTTATAGTTAAGTTACAATTAAAATTCCTAAACATGTCTTTTTTTTTAACTGAAAATAATCTTTTACTCTGTAACTAATCTCTGGTAACCTTACACTAGCTCTAAATGTGAAAAAGTACATAGTCGGTTTTCGTCCAAAAAGCAACGGATTCTATGTTTCAACTAATTTCGCAAATTAAAAAACGTGGCGTAGATCTGTTTTTTTCTCTCCTGATGGAAGACAGCCTATTTCATGTTTCAAGTATTGTTTAATTTCTAAATTTAAAACGCTTGAGATGTTATGGTAGGCCGGTTGGGAACGTAAACAAAATAAATAAAATAACTTAATAAAACATAAAATACAATATATGATACAAATAATAAGGGGCAATAAGATTAAATAAAGTATAAAATGATTCATCTAATAAATATTCTGAACTAAATAAAATATAATTAATAAAATAAAATAAATCATAAATAGATATATAACTAATTAAGTATATATTAAAATAAGCATTCATAAAAACAAAACAGAATAAACTGAGTTTGAGAAAATGAATCATATAAGAATGAGCTTAAAAGAAGGGAGGGGGAAAAAAAAAAAATGGTTAGTAGAACGTTTCTATCTTCATACTTATAAACTGAAACATTTATTTAGAAAAGGATTTTATTATAGAAACCTAAAATTTAGCAATAAGTAAGTGTGTTAAATATGAAGCTGAAAATATTTATTAAGTTTGAAATCAGACAAATTTATAAATTTGACTCCGGAACACTTCCTAGGGCGGATAACTAGAGGAAGTGAAGAAGACGAGCAGTCTGCTATAGCTATGATACTGAAACATATATATTATTAATTAATGTAATTTCCTTCACATCCTTCTACTTTATTCCAAGACAACGTACAGATTTTACACTTAATTTCGGAGCAAAAGCTGCAATTCTGCCCAGCTTACAAGCGCATAATTTTCAACGCTATACATTTAGTAGGTTCGTGCAACGAATTCTAGCAATTTTTTTTTGGGGGGGGGGAGAGTTAATTTATTTTATTCGCTTATTACTAAACGAGTTAAAAAATACTGATCCTACGTACATGTATATATAAATCTTAACGGCGCTCAAACGGGATAGTGATTCTGACTACCGTACCATGGGCCGGAGTTCGGATCCAGGAGAAGGCATGGAAGTGTGTAAATATATAATGTCTTTGCGGCATGAGGGCACTCTAAATAGATGATAAGAGAAGAGGGGTGGCAGACCTTCGGGTGCACTTCCTCAAAATTAGTGTGGAACTAGACCAAATCGTACTGTCACCTATAGGCTCTTGTTAACCACTACAGCAATCTCGTACCCCTCGCCCTGATGAATTTCGCGGTCTTATTCTGATGTCCAACAAACGAGATTAGTCACAATAACAAACAAAATCTTATTATAATTTGGTCTGTCAGTATGAACAGTCAATTTTAAAGTTTCTTACAACTATGATAGTCCCTAAAAGAAAAATCCACGAAGGAACAAAGAAATCTAATTTAAATCCTGATTTAAAACCTTCGACCATTAGCTCCATAGCACAGGTGCTTAAGCAAAACGGGCAAGAAGCTGTCAATTTTGACATCGTAATGCATTTGTGACCCTGTGACTCCAGATACCATAGTGCATTTGGAATATACCTGAAGATTTTTTGTTTCCCCAATTTTGGTTTAACCATGAGCACACGCAAAGGGTATTTTTGACCCGGTGTTTCCTTCTGTTTGCAGATTTTAGGAATTTTTGAAAGTTTACCTTATTGATAGTCTAGTAAGATGGATTCCTAGGAGACTTTTAAAACTTTTAGAGACTTTTAAAACAAGTTTTTTCTGTATGGGGTAGTGAATCTGGGTTAATTTTACCTATTGCGTGTGCTAAAGTTCCGCAAAAATTTTACAATAAGAATCTGATCGAGTTTGAACTAATGTTAAAGAGAAGGGCTAGCTCATTTCTTTGTGTGACTCCTCGCCGACGCAATCCTCGTAGCGGGAGTTAACAGGAAGTAGTCTGACGTCATTATGTTGCATCTGCTCTGACTTCGCCTGCTTAAGACTTTAGTTCCATTCTACTGCGAAGCGATATTCCGGCAATTTCGACATCCCAAAGTACCTTTAATCACATATATTGTCTTCTAGTAAAGCAGTGTCAAAGTCAAATTGACGGCCCTCGAAGTAATTTTATTCTGCCTGCGAATACATTTCCCCTTAAACTAATTAGCATTATTATGACAAGAATTTGAAAAAAAAAAAAAAAAAAAAAAAAATCTGATTTTAGTGGTTTGAAGTCAATTTTTAAGTTATTTTCATTAGAAAAAAACGAACGTTACTCGGTGGAAAATCTAGAAATAGAGCTAATTGATTTAAGCCGTGATATAAATTTTGTTCAAAGATTTTTAACATACAAATTTGATTAATCTTTATTAGTACTTGTCAAAAGATTAAGTATCAATATCTTAAGTTATGAATTTTTGCAATAAGAATACTTGCTTTGTTTTTGAGTACATTTACATGCGAAAATTTTTATTTTCATAATTGAAAATTAATAAGTCTACGAAAAGAACCAGACTGCCGGCGGCTACCTACAATTTGTGATGATACATTTTAGTAATTTCCCTCCAAGGATACAAACTTCATGAAAATCGAAACTCCATAACGTGTTGTAGCTGAGAGGTGTAGTTAAAAAAAGATGTTTACACCAATTTACATACAAATAGTATTTTTTCTGTTTTGAGCCACAGGAAAATCTAATAAATAAAAGAAAGAGAATAGGTTATTTTTTCTCAACTTTTGTCTCTCTTGGAATGCTTTCGTATATTTCTTTTTAGTTTAAATTAAAAATAAGTTACTTAGTAGTTCAAGATATTACAACTAGTTCAATAAATGCCAACCTGAAAGTTTCAATAGTAACTGTCAAATTTTAATATTTAGCTGTCTGTTTGAATTCCAAACTGTGACCAGCAGAAATTTCTTGCAGACACCAGCTTACGGATTTCAAACAAAATACAAGGATAAATTTGATATTTTTCTTTGCGTTACTTTTATTCGTATGTTTTTACAAATATCTAGCAAAAGCTTTTTAATTAACAGTTTTTTTTTTTTTTTTTTTTTTTTTTTTTTTGGTTAAAAAAATTACAATCTTTTTTTTTATTATTACTGTCCATCAGCTACTTTCAAATTGTGCTTTGTAAGTTTGAGAACACTGCTGTAAAATATCTTTTATGTAATATGTCCTCTTGCGTTGTAGCATAGTGCCATAAAATTCATAGAAGTCAGAAAGATAGGAATATTTTATTTCATATTGTTGCGTTCTGCGGGTTTGTGGATTTAAAGTGATCGATGACAACACTTAATGAAGAATCAAAAACTCGATTTATTCGTCAGTATTACATCGGAGAGTTTCAAAGACACGTTTACAGCCGTCAAGAAACTACGACAAACACGCTGAAACAATCAGCAACACAGCCTTCAGGCTATCGGGCTGTAAAGTTGAAGACGCTTCCCAGCGATACTAAATACAGCTCCCGACACGGTCTGTCACTCTCGGAGCTCAACACACTCAAGAGAAATACCCTCATATGCGGTCAGGTCGTAAATTTACAATCCCTTTTTTCAGGGGGAGAGCTGACAAGGAGCGGACAGTCTCGCTTGGGATCTTGAGAAAATGTGGGGGTTGTTTAAACATCTAACTTCTCTACATTCAGTTTTATACAGAGGAAAATACAAATTGAATTCTTCGAATGAATGCAATTTTGTACAATGAAAATGTATTACTTAACGATAAACTGTAAGATAAATAACATCTTTTTTTAAAGCCATAGGTGTAGAAAGACAGATATTTGTTACACGAATGAATTTGTAGTAAATATTGAGTTTTTCATTTCGAATGCTATGTTCCATGTATGCGAAGTAGCTGAGTATGTGAGATAATAGTCATAACCGAATGGCTTTCAACCTTTGCACGGCTAAGGACTGTTTCTCAATTACATTGTGGGCGCTGCTTTTTGGTTAATTTTCTAATGACATATAAACAATAATTGTTTTTATTTGAGACTTATGAATAAAATAACGCAAACTAGACTGCAGAAAATTCCTAAGAATGAAGTTAAATAATACTGAAAAATACATTATTGATGCACTTTTGGTTTTTATATGTAGTAGTATTAACTACTACTATAATCCTTAAGTGGAATCCTTAAATTATATATATCTATGTATAGGTATATATAAATGGAACCAATTATAGAACAAGGTATAAAATATCTTTATTATACAATGTTCATTACCATACGTATATTTACGTAATATCAATAAAATAGTTAGTTAGGTTTCGTACATATACAATTTATTTTTATATTTTGTATTTTTTGTATTAGATTCAGTATTGTATACGTATCTGAAGTTTAATTTTACTTGTTCTCTTTTTGGGTTACGACTTTAAGTGAGAAAGAATTGTTAGGGCCTTCATAGCCATTATATACAATCAGTTAGGATCCGACTTTTCCTTTCTTTTAATCATTATATATATTTAAATATTACTTGATAAGTATGTATAAAATATAGCAGTTTTTTAAGCTACTTATTTATATATCTATTGTTTGGTCTGGTTTGTTTGATTATAGCAAAGCATTCGACGGTTACTTCCCTAAGGGTAAGGGTGCCTCGTGAAGAACTTTCTAAGCAAAACTGACTCTTACGCACGTTACACGTGGGGAAAACCTCGAAAACGCAAATACAGCCATCCCCGTCGATCCGGATTCGAACCCCGGATCGACTTGCCAGAGTTCAACGGCTTTACAGCTCAGCCGCTAGTGAGTCCCCCCCACACACATCCACACATATACATTAAATAGTATTTACATGTCGTTTTCAAAGTATAATTGAGTGCAATTTAATCATAAAGAGTTAGAAAATATTCTACGGAATTACTTCACTTCGTAGACTTTTTGTTAAGCTTCACCATATTTCTTAAAGAGAATCTCAATGCTAGTTACTTTTTCCAAGCTGTTTATGTACCTTATTTTTCATGCTTTGAATTATATTTAGAAAATTATTTCACTTGGTTATAGCTGGAAATGCAGTTTTTTATTGAAGAATTTAAGGGTAAGAAGAGAATTATGCCCTTTTCTAATTATTCTTGAAGCATTTAAATTTTTTTTAAAAAAGCGCACATTAATACGGATCACTGAACTAAAGTGCTCGATACAGGACAGATTAATTAGCTGATAAATTTTGATTTTCATTGAGTAAAAATGAATTCATCTGCATTCTATAAGAAAGTAAATATTAAAAAAATGTGTTTTTTTTTTTTTTTTTTTTTTTTTTTTTTCCCTATTCTCGCAGTCATAATATTTTTCTTAAATATTCAGCTAATTCACATTCAAATATTCCAATCCATTACAATTAGTAATAAATCGATACAGTAAATAAATAATTAAAATCAATTAAATGGAATTTTAATTAATTTTAATTGCCATTTTCCCTCTGATAAACCCCTCTTTAGAGTTCAAAGCAGTCGATCAGCTTTTGTTGGGGTTCATTTTTCTTTATGGGTATCTTACGTTATATATGTATGTATTATGCATTGCTCATACTCGTCAACTGCAGCTTTTAATATCTTTTAGAAAAAAATCAATATGAGAATCCATAAAATGATTCTTAGCGACGCTAAAACTGTTATTACTAGGCACTGTCATGCCACAGTGTTTAAAAAGAATCCCATTATTTAAAGGTAGATTCTATGCTCATATCCTAGTCTAAAATTAAAAGGTGCGAGTCAAAATTAAGGGGGTTGCTCTTAGAAAGCCTCAATTAGAAGTAGTTATAGGAAATGTTAATCAATACTTATAATCTTACGGATTAAACATTTATTCCCTATTTGATCACGTGTATGGCAAACAGATATTCGTCATTCATAAAGAAAAGAAAGGTGAATCAAAATGAGTTTTCAAGCCCTATTGCATACATTAGCAATATTTATTCTCGTAATAACAGATACGCATGTAGACTAGAATAGAAGAGAAACACGCTAATGTGACAATCAAAATCGTAAAAAACAACCTTATATTTAGCGTAGGTATAATGAAACACTCAATCGATTTCGAGGGCAGCTAAAGCCAGGCAGGCAGACAGCCTGGCTCAGTAAAAGTAGGCGGCCAGTGCAACTCTGATTAAAAATCTAGTTATAACCACGTGCAGTGCTGATAAGCACCACGTGTTTCTGTGATTCCTATTTTCTTCTTTCTATGTATTTCTTTCTCCTGATGAGGAGGGACCTTTAGCTGCCCTCGAAATCGATTGAGTGTTTCATTATACCTACGCTAAATATAAGGTTGTTTTTTACGATTTTGATAGATACGTATGTGTTATTCTCTTCGTAATTTTCAGTACATATATTTATATTTATAATTAAGAAATCTTTTGAAAGCAGCGTCAAACAGCTGTCAAAATTATATTTAAAATTGTTATTTAGAAATGCGCTTATAATGGTTTTTATATTTACGAAAGATACTTCCAGTTTACTCAGGCTCACTGTATTTAAGTCTATAGGACCAATTAAATGGAAAGACCGATTTGTTAATTCATTTCCAAGTTTCAAATCGGATGAATGGACTCGCGAATAAAATGGCACATTAAAATACGGTCACTGAACTACAGTGAGCTATGAAAATTTTAACAAAGGTTTCGTACTTTATCTTATGAAAACAAAATATCAGAATCTAATTAAATGTTTCACTTATTAGAAAAATAGAAAATATAAATATTTGTGAATAAAAAGAAATTATCTTTAAAAAAATAAAATTTAAATGAAAAAAATAAAAGAATTACAAAATATTGCAGAAATTACATAAAATAGCGAATAAACTTATTCGGCACAAGCTCGCTAAATGTAAAACAGATTGTACAGTCAGAAAGCTCGCCTTGTCACAGAAATATACTGTTCATCGGGTTTAAAGGTTATTCAGACTAACGTGCGAAGTTCAGTGAGTAACTTGTATTTTCCTTTGAATGTATAAACTAGCCAAAAAAATTGAGCACTTGACAATTAGATGCAAATTTAACAGATGGATTGAAGGAACCCTACTGCAACGTACCACTTTATGTAAGCATTTTCGTGGATTTCCTTAAGGTATGTAAATATGAGCTTATTTTCCTTAGAAAATTCTCCATGAAATCATACCTAGCCAACCCTCATATGTTTTGCCATATTCAACACAAAATCATTCTTAAGATGATTAATTAATTTTATGTTAGATGATACGAAGCTTTTCAAAAACTAGGATGCTTTCCGTAAACAATTAGTATTAATAAGCGCTGTTCAACTGGAATTGGGTTGGATTATTTGTTGTAGCAGCGCTTTTCAGCCGACTTACATGTACCTGTATGTATTGCTCAGAGGGGGGTGGAAAGAAATTCCTGAACGAAAACAATGTAATAATGATATGTTAATAAACAAATACATATAACTTTTCGTATCTTATGTAATTTGTCTCCATTCTGATACCATGTGCATCATTTATTTCTGATATACTGATACTGAATGAGACCTAAAAACACTTTTTTAAAAAATATATCTCCCCTTATGATCCCTGACACAGCCGTTTACTTTTCCCTTCCGTAATTAACGTCAGTCTCCTGCTCTTGACCGCATTTGCCAAGCCACCACTCAAAGATACTCTTCACGATACACTCGACGATACGCTTCTACTCCGCATACATGCAGGGTTTATATAGCTTTTGACCTGGCTTGGAGAACATTCTAAGGTAAGCCGATTATTCGGGGGCAATTCGTTCTAGAATGTTCTCGCTCTGTAAATGTCAACCTGCCAATTTTTGGTCTCCAAATGTCGCCAAATGGGCGATGTTAAGCCAAATCTGGCAAACCTGTATATCCCTGCCATTTTCTGGCAACCCTAAAAACCGCTTTGCGGGGAAGCTATCTTACGTGGCTAGTCATTTGGTAACATTATTTTTTCAAAGGACAGTTTGCTTTTGGCGAGAAAAAAAGAGGATACATATGTAGATAACAGGATTCTATTAACGCGAAGAACGCGAGAATTTGCAGGGAAAACTTTGCATGCAGTGATTATGAAGATGACATGAAAAATCGCTTCTTTGGATTACCGCAAAAGAAGCTGTTAAAATCCAATACTGTGTCAAGAAAATATATATATAATGCAGAGTGCTTTTGAAAGACTACACGAATTAAGTTCGAAGGCAATTTATTTTGAGGCCGCTTACGAAAATGGTGATAGGAATGATAAATCGGTTACGAATGATTTTAAAATAGAACTCCTAAATGACGATATAAATATTGGGGAATGCTCGAAATGCAAAAAATAAACAAGACTGCATTGATTATTTGCAAGAAACAATGCTAGCTCAGCATTTCGGGTAATTTATAATCGTATAAACGTATAAACGAAGTAATTTCTCGTAAAAAAGATCCTCCTCCGTTGTCTCTCTTTTGAAAGATTAAGTAACTCTCTTTTTAGTATTCTTTTTTGTAAGCAAAGTTGTTTTGTCAAATTTAAGACAAGGATCATATATTTATTTAAATGTAATGTTTGTGTATAAATGTAAGTATAAGTTAGACAATTATTTAAAAAAATATCTGTTATATCAAATCGGAAGAAAAAAAAAAAAAAAAAAAAACGCCAATGTAAAATTATTATAATAGATCAATAAAGCAATCTTAGATTAAATTTTGAATAAAAATATCAGTTTCAAGGGCAGTCAAACATTTGCTCTTCTTTAGCTGCAGAAAAAACACAATGGACATATATACGAGGGTCAGTCAAAAAGTTAGTTGCACTGCCTAAGAAAACAAAACAGGAGCAAAATTTTACAATAACATTATTTATATCTTAAAGTTCCATTCAAAATCTACTTTTCAATGTAATTACTATATTTAAAGAAATTAAATAAGGAAGAATATGCATGAATGTATGTATGCTTTTCGCATTGTGGAAAACCAATGGTACCTAGAGACATCAGATTTTGAACAACGTAGCTCTCCACTCGAATGTGGACATCTTGAAGCCCAAATTTGCAATTTGTTTTATTATTTCATATTTTGTAAAACTTTAGCGAATTTTTGATTAACAAACTCATCCAAGCGTTCCATAAACATTAACATCGCACACACCTTCAAGCACGGATATTTTATGCGCCAGGTTTCGTTTTTTGTGATACTGCTGCTGAATTGAATTTTATGGTTTAAGTGCGAAGAACATGATATTTAATAAATAAAGGTAACGCATGAAAAGTTTAAAAAATGCCCCTTTTGACGTAATATAAAATCTGAAAGCCTTCACATTTTGTTTAACTTTTTTCCCTCATTTCGGTAGAGGTACAAGAGTCGAATCAGTAAACATTTCTTATTCCCGAAACTCGGAAGTATTCGGGTTACAAAGATAAGAACTAGAAGGACATTTTTTAACGAGCAAAGAATATAATCATTAATGTAATTGCGGAAAAGGATGACTTAGCTGTTTTGAGAGAAAGTCTGCTTATTTCGATTGCGTAATAAAGCCCATTTCCTGATAAATAAATAAATAAATAAATAAATAAATAAATAAAAGTGCTTTGTAAGAAATCGTGATGTGCTCAGGATTATATACGCCCACCTACATTCGTCTAACATCGTATTTGGGTTATTGTGATATGTACAGATGCTCTTTCCCCCCTCGAATTAATACGTGACCTTTAAATGAGCTAGTCTTTAGACATTGCAAACGTGCAATATTTATCATTGAAAGAAATATTTGCTGTTTAAGTAATTTGTAAATAAAGCTAATTTTAGCTGCTTTGAAAGTATGCTTTGCCATTGTACTTCGAAATAACAACAACTTCTTTAATGCATGGTTGTTGCGCAACTTTCTTAACTAAAAATCTAACCATTAACCAAAGAATGTTTTCATTATAAATTGCATTTCTATCATTAAAGCAGACACTCTGTTTACGTAGTGATAAATAAAAAAACTAACAATCATTTCTACTCATTTTGTATTAAGAACTTGTTGACAAAATACTGGTGTAAATAAAAATTCATCTTCGGTCCAGAAACAGATTAGTTCATGTATTCATAAACGCTAGTACTTGCCTGTGAAGATAACTGTGAAACATTATGCGATACATAATTATTTCTATAGCAGTTCTTGTTTTAAAAGTAAAATAATTTACCATCATCAATATGCAAGTACTTTAATGTAACTTCGAGATGCTGTTTCATTCTTTGCTCACATATCTGAAAACTATTCACTTAGCGATTTGTTTCCTTCGGCTTGCTCTCTCTTATGAGCCTCTTTTTATTCTGGCCCCCAAACGATAGAAATATTTCATATGAAAAGCCTCTTCATATGTTTACATGCCAAATGTGCAAGCTTATATCAGTTTTCAGTTGATAAGCTATAATCTAAAAATTCCTTTCTTACTTCTATTTTTTAAGCTATTGCAAATAAATTTTAAAAGACAGAATATTTAAATATTACTCACTTGACAACATCGTCACTGAAACGTGCCTCTAAAGCTACGAAAACGTATTTAATATTAATTTTAAAGTATCGGCTATTTTGAAGAGCTGTTGAAAACTAACTACTCTTTTTCAATACTTTTGCACATGTTTATCAAAGGAAATATTAAAAGCGTCTGTGTTGGAAGTGCGTAAACCAAAAAATAATACTCTGTGGGCGGAATAATTCCTAGAACTTCGCTTTAGAATCAAGCATTGGCAATACTATGAATGAAAAGTAACTATTTAAGAAGGACCTGTCCCGTGTAATATGCTCTGGTGAGAAATTCTTTTCTCTTTGTAAACATGAGGATTCGCGTTCAGTCTTGTCCTGTCAACTATTTTTCTCACAAATGTGGAATGCGTTTTTTGTTGTCTAGTTTCTTGCCACCTGTCACTACCACCTTTCACACAGAGTACCAAACAAAAGAGTTCTGGAGCAGTTTTCGAAATATCGAACGGATGAACCAAGGCCAACTTAAAGTATAAGTTGGCCTCCCAACTTAAAGTATAAGTTGGCCTCGGTTCAATTGTTGGTTCAATAGTTGGTCAAATGGTTGAACCTTCAGCACACGCACCCTTTTTTATGACACTACGCACACAGTCAGTTTGATCCTAATATTAGCGCTAGCTTCTCAGTAAGATATAGGCATTTTAAACAACAAATTATACTTAAACAGGTTATTTGAACACTTTTTAAGTTATCAATATGTATGACTTGATTTAGAAGTCAATTTTCAAAGCGAAAAAAACGAATTTTAAATTATCTTTGATATTGTATTCCTTTTTCAACATTCATTCATTTTCTACCATTCTGAAACATATTTAATACATAACAATTACAGATATTTTTCTTGTAGGACGGTGTTTAAACAACAATAAAATAAACATTTTTAACCTAGTTTTTATTGGAAAATTTTGAGTAAAAATTGCTTAAACTTTCACAATTGAGTAATTATATTCCGTTGGCAGATTTATTTAATTGTCCAGGTTAAGCTCAAAATACTTTTTTTTTTTTTAAATTCACTGAAATAATTTCTCTCACTTTTTTTTTTTTTTTTTTTTTTTTTTTTTGTAAACAGTTCCACTGTATAATGAATGAACGGATTTTGCACAACGATTTATCAGATTTTTCACAAAAAAGGGTTTCGTTTAGATTTCTTTGAACATTCTTCACATCGACGACAAGTTAGAAATTTTTCTTCGGAAGTTTAGCCGATCTATCATCTAGTAAATTTAGAATCCTTTTAGAATTAGGTCTAATACTGCGCGGCATACCTGTATTCTCTGATCTATCAAGAAGATACTCCTTTAGTAAGTCATTAGCAAGTTCCTTCAAATAATTTCGTCATGATAAATGTTCGAATTTATTGTTGTTTATTGATGATCTACATAGTGCAAAAACTTTTATAATATATTTCTCTGGGTTGCTCTTGACGTGTAGAATCATTAAGTTTTTCTGAAGCAAGAGATGTGAAAAATTTTCAATACTCTTGTTGGAACTTGAACCGTAGATCTCTTGAATACGCGTCGAGTAGATTTCCAAGAACACTACAAAGGCATACGGAAAGGAGGGAGAAAATACTTTATAGATGTACTGGCGAAACTGGCTTTTCCGAGAAACGGTTCTAGTTTTCATCAATAGTACAATACTCAAAAATGCAATATAGTTTTAAAAATTGATAATTATTTTTTTTCAAAAGCGTTTTTTTATTGGGGCTAATCTAATAAATTCATTTCTCGCTTGACGATTGTGTATGCCATCAATTTCCTTATCTGTGGAAGCATCTGCGAGAAGATTTCTGTGTCTGCGTTCACAGAAGAGAAAGTCTAGTTGATAGAACTTTTCTCCCTGCAACTGGAAGTGAGTAGTAATGAAGTAGTTATGTTGACACTGACTGCAAAGACGCAATTCTTAGAGAAGAAATACCCGTTTTAAATTTGAAAAAGAGCCTTAAAAAACTGGACGTGACAAATAACTTTAATTTAGAAGAGAAGATTTTATTACTGTATGCATTTATAACGTCTAAAAAGTTAATAATACTTGTTTATTAATTTTAAAATAATAGATAAAATATACTACGTTTTCTTAAAAGTTGCAAGATCCTGTGCATTTTTATTAAATCATGGAAAAAAATTATGGCATTCATTATATTTTTCCCGCCTGCATACTAAGTGGGAGAATTCTTTATAACTAACTACAATAACAGCTTTTTAAAGTTAGGCCAAAAAACAAAACACCTTAAGTTTGGAGTAGTTTTGAATATACGTATAATATAATACAGGGCTCTAATTCCTGGTGGAAACAATTTGAAAAGTGATTCAGTCTTATATAGTGAACCAAAGGAAAATGCCAAAACGAAATTAATAACCCGTCTGAGCTAAAGCTTCTTTGGGCTAAAAAAAGAGATAGAAAGAATCGCTGAAGCTCTTTTTCCTGCTATGTGGCAAAAATACACCATGCACATGAAAATTTAAAACAATAATACAAAATAGTTATACGTTTGTTTTACGAAGTTCTTCCGTGTTTTGTGTTTGAATATTAGAAAGCTTTATACCATTTCAACTTTCTACCAAGATTGCAGATAATAGTCATATTTCTCTTTTTAATTCTTCGTACTGGCATTTCCTTATCTTGTTTGTTTTTCCAGATTAGCTTCTATAGAAATACTTATATATCAATCGAACAAATAATAATAAGAAGAATGAGACTGTTTAGATAACTTTTTTTTTATATATCTTGTAAAGACATATCTTCATTTTAAGTGTCCGCGATATCGCCGACGGAAATATCGCGGAGAAAACAACAAAAGAGTAATAAAATGTTGTCGCGCAAAATATTGTGTGAGAAACGCAGTATAAAATATCGCAGTAAAAAAACATAGTGGAAAATATAAAGTGGTGCAGTCTTAAAATATCATCATACAAAGTATAGTGATAAAAAATAAAGCAACTACAATGTATCGAGTGAAAATGACATACAAGTACGCGCTTTCTGACTATAAAATATTTACAGAAAAATTAAGTGAACACTCGTATAATAGATTTGTAAGCACAAAGAGAAGCAAATAATATTTTTACCTCTTTATTACCTATATTTCATATTTTGTATTAATTAATACATTTTTAGTGGCAAGGAGTGTAGTGTAGCAGGTAGTGTAGTAGTGTAGCACCCTGGGTTACGCTAAATCTGCTACAGCTTTGCCGCTTGTTGATGGATCCTAGAGATCTTCCAAACTGTCCTTTTCAGGACAAACAGCGCTTAGTGGTTGTCCAATGGAATGCGGATGGTTTTTCCCAACAAAGAAAACACAGCTTATGACTGAATTAATTTATCGAAAAATAGATGTATTTCTTATTTTTGAGGCAAATTTGTCTAGGGACTATGAAATACTACTCGTTTGATAACTACTCTTTACAGCTCTTGCCTAAATCAAGAAGAATCGCTAGTGGAACCTTGGTTAGTACTAACAAGACCTTGACGTTCAAATTCAATATTATCAGTGACTTACACTCTCATAATTGTGTTGAGTTGGTCAAAATCGACGTTTGGAAACAAAAAACCCATTTCACTATTTATGTTTGTTATAGCCCACCGAACAATAATAAATTAAATTTCCAGGGTCTTTCCTTCCTTAATAAAACTACCCTCTGTGGAGATTTTAATGCTCATAGCGCCCCGATGGAATTATAATGATTCTAACCATTCCGGGAGGATAATGGAGGAACCATTCCGGGAGGATAATGGAGGAACCATTCCGGGAGGATAATGGAGGACCTAATTAACTCAACTAGACTGGAACTAATTCATTATAATGGAAATGGTACAAATCCCGACCTGATTTTAGACACTGTTGATTTAGCTGGAGAGTCAAGAAGAAAAGTCATTTATGATCCTGTTTCTGGACATCATATGATTACGACAGTTTTGGATTACAATTCTCTTACCCTTTAGTAAATTGAGAAAGAGGTGGAATTTTAAGAAGGTGAAGTGGGAAAACTTTTGCTTGAAACTTCAGACTATCTTTCCCTAGCCACCTAAGTTTTTAAACCGTGAGATGAGCATTGGCAAAGCATAGAGAGAATGGTTGTTTGTCGTCTCAAGTGGTACTTGGAAACCAATGGCATAATATCTTCCAAACAAGCGAGATTTAAAAATTACCATTCTACAAGTCAACAAGTCGTATTCTTCAGTCAGTCAATTAAAGTGCACTTGATGAACGAAATTCGATATTGGCTGTTTACATAGATTTCCAAGCAGTGTATGATAACGTTTGGAGGTTAAAGGCTGTTCAAAAACTCCAGACATTCGGTATTGGCGGAAAAATGTTCCTTTGGGTCAAACATTTCTTGACCCAACGTTTTTGCGCTACTCTATGGCACCAGCACTTCAAAATATAAACAAGTTGAAACGGATTTGCCTCAGGGCACAGTTATTAGCCCTATTCTCTTTAACATTTTAATTAACGATCTACCAGACATCTTGGAATTAAATGGGATCGTGAATACTGCCCTTTTTCTGATGATCTTGTCGTATGGGCCAGAGCTAACAAAAAGGATCAAGATGGTTTAAATCGAATCTTAAACTCTGCGCTCCAGAGACTAGAGGAGTAATGTTCTACTAATAATATGAGCGGAAATCAGGGGAAGGTTACTTGTCAGTTTTTTTCTCTCAACAGAGAACACTTTAGGAGTAAAGTGTTCTCTGTATGTTACTAATGTATGAGAAGTCAGTTTTGAAGCAGACGGATTGTGCCACCTATCTTGGCTATATTTTTGACAAGCACTTAAGCTGAAGAAAGCATGCAGGGCATGTATTTGCTAAGGCGGAGCGTAGATTACCTAGCCTTAAACGCTTAGCTGAAGTTAAATGGAAAATGTTCTGGTAGAGAGACTCTCAACTCGACGTATAAAATATATATTCGACCAATACTAAATTATTCCTTTGGATGGTGATCTCGGCTACGCGAGATGTGATACAACTTTTGGAGGTATTCCAAAATCAGGCATTGCGCATTATAACCGGAGCGGTTAAAACGACTCACATTCTGGCAATGCAGTTGGTATCGACAAACCAACAAATGACAAACCTGATTCAGAAAAATGCTTTCATCCTTTTCCAGAGACTTATACGACTACCAAGTAACCCTCATTGGAGGAATTATAATTATAATAAACAACGAAATCGGAAAACACAAAATGGCTTTCTGCAGTGTGTCTCTCGCCTAGAACAATACAATCATATAAGAACATTGAAACTGGCACTGCTGTTTTTGCATGCCTTTGGATCTTTTGGATTATACCTTCCTTGCTGTACTGTTGGATCTGTAAATGAAAGTAGATAAGAAGGAAATGAGTCCAGAGCAAATAAGAGCTATAGCTTTGGAAACAACTGAGCAACGTTTTCCGGCAATGGAATGGATGCATGTATACACGAATGGCTCTCTGACCGATAGGATCCAAGAGACTGGAACTGGAGGTTTTAGCAAGCTTTTCAGTTTTTATATACCTGTAGGGGCTTACTCCACGCACTTTGACGGAGAACTGAAAGCCATTCATGTGGATCTCCAACAATTATCATTGAGACAGAGCTCGTTCAGGAGGGCTGTTGTACTGTCTGATTCGACTTCAGCAATACAGGCCATCTCTTCCCGAGAGTGTAAGAACATATGTGTTCAACAGTGCCAGAAAGTCATAAAAAAACTTTCCCACAAGATATCTTTTCAATGGGTACCTTCAGACTGCGGTATTTATGGGAATGAGATCGCTGATATGCTTGGGAAAAAGGGGGCTACAGTTCTCCAAAATCCAAAAACGAGTGCAAGCCTTCATTCTATTAAGCTTCTAACATCACTAACACATCAAAAGACTTTGTAACTTTGTTAAGACTTTGTAGAGATTTAACTCGGGCTTGTGATGACAAGCCTTGGAGTGTTTTCTAAACAAACCCAGTTTTTGTTTCTGACCACCCACAAACAGTTGCGGTTGCATCTTTTAGACTATTGATGGGACATGACTGTCTACAGAATTATTTTTTTCGCATTGTACTGGCTGATTTGCCGTTGCGTGTTTTATGTAACAATGGACGACCAATGACGGAGGAACCTTTAGACGAGTGTGAAGCACTGACAGATTTTCCTTGTAGGTTTCAGCGCTATTGGCAAACAAGGAGATTAATGGCCTAACGGCCAATGTAAATGGCATTTGACAAATAAATAAAAAAAATAAATTTAGTGACAAAGCAAGAAGGAAATTTAGGCATTCAAAGTCTGAAATTTAGTAACAGTTAATGTTAGGTATTAATTTATTTTAGAATTTTAAACTTATATTTCTAACTATTAAAAATCACACCGTATCATTAACCTCTTTTATAAAAACGTATTAGATTTTTATGAAAAAGTACAGTATGAAAAAGATTTCAAAGAGGAATAACCTCTTTTATAAAAACGTATTAGATTTTTATGAAAAAGTACAGTATGAAAAAGATTTCAAAGAGGAATAACCTCTTTTATAAAAACGTATTAGATTTTTATGAAAAAGTACAGTATGAAAAAGATTTCAAAGAGGAAGCTACATATGTTTAAAATTTTATTAACTTGCTATATGTAGCAATAATTTTTACTAATTTCAAGACTTTTAAGGCTTAAAATTTTCTTCTTGCTTTTTCAGTAAAAATTTATTTATTTTTTAATACAAAAATATGAATTATAGAGATAAAATATTACTTGATTTTTCTTTTCACAAATCATTACTCGGAAATTCAGTTAACATTTTTAGTGAGAAGACGCATATCTGCGATCTTATCATCATGCGAGGATTAACAGGTGCTTTACTTGATGTTTTGTACGACTATGTTATAAAACGTGCGAAGTTTTTAACAGCATTATGTTTTACTACTATGTTTTAGACCACGATATTTTAGAACTACGATGTTTCCTCCCTTCTTTATTTTTCCCACCACAATTTATACGAGATGTTTTACTGTTGCATTCTTTTTCTCACGGCGATTTCTTGCGCGATGCTTTTGTTGCAATATTTCTGTCTGTAACCTCATTTTAGTAAGACAGCATATATACCTGCAAAATTGTAACACATAGAAAAACTCTTAAATATAAGAGTGCGCTTACTAGATGCTGAGTGGATAATACCGTTAAACACTTTCAATTCGACCCGAATCAAAATCCAGCTGAATGACCTACCAACATAGTATTTTGATGTTTTTTTCCATATGTAGCGTAAATATGAATTAATTTCAGTACTACTCTATTTCCTGTGGCCATAAAAAAATCGCTAAAACTAATATTATTGACGCCAGTGATTCTTAATTAATTGTGGTAAACCTAACCCAATTCACGAGTTCGATTTCCCAGAATTCACAAGTTCATTTACCACAATTCAGGAATTTAATTTCTCTTTCGCCTGGGAGTTGGCCCACCAGCGGCCGAGCGGTAAAGTCGCTGAACACTGGTAGTTCGGTTCAAGGTTCGAATCCAGCGAACGGGCTGGCTGCATGGGTGTTTTCTTCATGTGTAACGTGTATGCGAGCCAGTTTCCCTTAGAAAGTCCTCCACGAAGGCATCCTTCCCCTTAGGAAGATAGCCCTTGAAGCTTTGCCGTTATTAAATAACCTAACCTATTAACCTAACTTATTAAATAACCTAGCCGTTATTAAATAACACCTGGGAGTTTTTCGCAAGAAATAAATGTTTGTTTAAAGGAATCCCCCCCCCCCGCAACTCGCCATAGATTTCACAATTTGGAAATTGCCTATGGATGAAAGGTCTGCAACTGATTTATTTCAAACAAAAGACATCATCAAAAATAAACAGTTGTGCCCGAAAGATCATGAAATGAAAGTGAGATTTGAACAAAACGCCGTGAAATGGCGTTGCAAGAAAGGATCTTGCAATGAGAGAAAAGGATTACGAACAGTGGTTTGTAGGTTCCAAAATCCCTTTCCTCACAATCTTGAGGTTCATATATTTCTGGTGCCAAGAGATGCATCAACTGAATTTTGCGAAATACAGCTTAAATGAACCATAATACGACTATTGATTGGAACAGTTACATGTTGGAGGTTTTCACAGTAGCTTTAATAGCCTGGTCAACAGTAAAAGTTGGGGAAGTGACAAGGTTCGAAATAGACGAAAGCCTTTTTTCTAGGAGAAAGAGCAAATGTTGGGCGGTTTTTCCACAACAGTGGGTTTCGGCGGATTGTACAAAGAATCAATGAATGCTTTTTAGTTCTTGATCGATTGACGAGAACTTTATTGGGACATTAAGGAACATGTTAGAAAAGGAACAACTATTTTCACAGATTACTGGAAGGCATATAAATCAGATAAACTGCGATATGCCGGCTTCGAAAATTTCCCTGTAAGTGAACTATGAATTTCACTTTGTTCATCCAGTAATTTGATGTCGTGCCCAAACAACAGAGCGTCTGTGGAGAAGCGCAAAATGGCACAAAAACGGCAGGAAGGCACGGCTCGACAACAACTCGAATCGTAATTGTCTGAGTTTATTTGGCTGTTAAAAATTTTATGCCTCCTCAATAACTTAATAATTGAAGATTAGGATCTAGATTTCAGATTTTTGCTTTATTTTGTGTTGGGTGTTTAATTTGCGGAAAAACATTTAATCATCGCCAACGGACCCCCGAAAAGGAATAGTACTTTAATTTCTTTTAGAAAGCATCCCATCTAAAGCACAGTCTTTACATCTCTTACCATAATTCTTAATTCCTGGAGGATTAACGGAAATAAATGGGCTTGTATTTACTTTAAAATTTTGAAAGTAACAAAAGTAACCATGCATTTTCCTTAGCCTTTCACCCTATCGGCAACACAAAACTCCATGACCACCAGGGTATAAAGATGCTAGTCTTCTGCTCTACGTACATCAACACAGATTTTACATCGTAAAAACGCGACTAGGTTTTAGGAAATGTGTTATTTCGTCAATTACTAATACATTTTCGGCAAATTCTTCTTTTAAGTTGAGCCAGCGCCTTTCAGATTTTCAGGAAAAAAAAAAACATTTGGGCAGTTTTTTAATATGATTCAAGAAAATAATGAAAAATCTTACGTTTTTTAATTTAAAAAAATTACGAACAGGTTATTCTCTTAAGGGACGAAAGAAAACGTTTTACTACTTCGCAACAACAAAATCTTTTACTACTCCGAAACAACATTCTATTGGAGCGGGGATTGTTATTCACTTAAAATTAAATAGCCTTTTCCGTCAAACTTTAATGACTGTCTAAGTTAATTTTTGTAATATATTACTGAGCTTTAATTTAAAATAATTTAAAACTCTCTCACAAGGAAATGGTACATACCAGCAGTCACAAACTTCTCACCATCAGAGTCGTAACTATGGTTTTCAGCGTCCGAGGACAACTGAAAATTTTGCGCCTCTTCCTGTTTATTTGTCAAGAACGGAAAACATTTCATTGACGCTCCCTTTATGCTGCTCTCGGGAACAGATATTTCCCTAGATACGCCACTGTTCACCATGAAAATTAATGAGATTTATTGTTAATCTTTGTCTTTGATCGGAATGATGCCAGATTGTGCTTTCGTTTCTAGGAGAGATTCAACGGATTTTTCCAAGTATACATATTTTTTTTTTTCCTTAATCGAGTTTTTTTTTTCCTTAATCTTAACATTTGTATGAAGTTACAAAAAAACTGATGAGAAATAAGTGAAAAGTCGTAAGGAATTAAAAGCATTCAACAATGCCTCTTTGCGGGGCCGTTGCTAAGCAACTGAAAAGCTTCGTATTCAAATCTTAGGTAGAACAGACCGATTTTTCAAGACTGATTCCCGATGGCTCAGTTCACATTGA
This sequence comes from Stegodyphus dumicola, assembly GCF_044657685.1. Lineage (NCBI taxonomy): Eukaryota > Metazoa > Arthropoda > Arachnida > Araneae > Eresidae > Stegodyphus > Stegodyphus dumicola. The sequence goes on along the minus strand of NC_140776.1, from coordinate 87,696,119 downwards.
CATTGAGCGCACGGTGTTATGGGTTTATTACTGATTAAGTACTTTCTCTATTAGGAATTTATCCCTAAGTTGATATTTTTTAAGAATCACACCAATTAGAATGCAACGTTAAGTGTTAGTATACATTGTTATATATTTTTTTTCAATCTTTTCTCAATTCATCATATGAATGTTTTCATATTTTCTTAGTAAAAGGCATGAATATCATGGTTTCTGGTAAAATATCATGTTAAAATGCCTTACAAAACTTTTTTGTTCTTTTATTTTAATGTTTTATGTGTTAAATTTATTAATTAAATAGCATGTCCTTTGTCCTTACGCCACATAACATTCTATTCATAAATAAAATCACAAGTATATAAAAGCAACATATCTTTAGAATTTCCAATGTCCAGTCTCGCACTGAGATAAAAATCTTTTATTCCGCACAGTGTTGCCACTGCTCGCTTTGAAAACTTTAAATTTATTAATCGAAAATTCACTAAAGTTTTGCAAAATATGAAATATAAAATTCGAAATTCATAATTCGGGCCTATGTTCGGGTGGAGGACTACGTTATTCAAAATTTGATGACCCTAAGTATCACTGTTTTTTCACAATGCGGGGAACCTACATATATAAATGCAAATTCTTCATTACGTAATTTCTTTTAAAGTAAAAGAGGGCGGTAATATTTGGTGGCAACAGTTTGAAAAGTGGTTCGCCGTTTATAGTGGATGACGCAAAATACCGTTTCATGACTAATGGCCCATTCGAGGTAACGTCCTTTTGAGCCAAAAACGCAAATCGCAAATAGTTCAGATTTTAATGGTCGCCCAAAAAACTCTTTTAAAGTTTAATGTACACTGGTGAAATAAACTAAGAGAATTTGCATATTTTATCAAATGGAAAGAGCTGAACTGAAGGAAAAACCACTACTTCTAGATAAAATGTAAATCTTGTACTGCAAATACGTAAGCGATCACTTGTGTGTAGGCGGCGCCAGCAGAAAAACAGGCTTTATAAGCGCGTGGAGGGTAAGACGAATTGCATTCGCTAGCACACCTCGGCGAATTTTTTGGCTTTATCTTGCAGCAATCCATTAAATTCACATCGGAACAATAAAAATGAGTTACCACCAACGTTTAGATGAGGGAATGAGGTGGCGAATCGCGGGGAGGCTAGAGGCAGGGCAGTCGCAAGTCCAGATATGCAGAAAATTTAATTTAACGCCCAGCGTCGTGTGTAACCTATGGAAACAGTTCCAGGATACTAGATCCATCGAGAGAAAGCCTGGACAAGGTCGTCCAAGAGCCACGACGGCCAGAAAAGATCGCTATTTGAACATTTTAGCGAGGCGTAACAGAGGGGCTACAGCTTCTCAGCTCTCTCTGGACCTGTATGCAGCCACAGGAATCCGTGTAACAAGGGTGACTGTTTCCAAAAGACTCAAGGAGAGAGAGTTGTTTGTCAGAAGACCGTCTCGCTCGCGTCTAACCACGGCCAACTGGAAGAACAGTTGAACAATATCTGAATTCACGAAGGTCAAGGTCTAACGGACAAGAGAGTCCGATTAGCATGGTACAGGCAGCATAGCGATTGGAGTACGGAGCAATGGGCGACATTTCTGTTCACCGACGAGTCCCGTTTTAGCCTAAACACGGATTCTCTCCGTACTTTCATATGGAGAAAACCAGGAACCTGCTACCAACCCTCCAATGTCTGCGAAATCAAAAATTATGGCGGTGGCGGTGTAATGGTCTGTGCAGGCATCATGTTGGATGGCTGCACGTCTCTCCACGTTTTTGATAGAGGCTCTGTGATTCCGGGGTGCAGTGGGCCCCGAGTTCATCTTACAGTACGATAACAGTACGATACCCGACGAATTTCTCGAGAGTGAGGATATTCGCCGGATGGATTGGCCAGCCAGGTCTCCAGACCTCACCCCTATAGAGTATATCTGGGACGCTCTGGGGAGGGCAATTGCAACTCGCAACCCCCTCCGAGGAACATCCAGGAACTGAAAACAGCTTTGCTGAATGAGTGGGACCAATTGCCACAGGGACTGATAAACTGCTTTATTGCCAGTATGACATCATTCTGCGATGCCTGTACGGCTGTAAGAGAAGACCATACCCCCTATATAGCCATTCCTTTTGTGTCTTCTGCAACCGCTGTTTACGACCTTCAGACTCCCGTGAGTGTTACACACGAACATGTGTGTCTATTATAACTGTTGAATGTTTATTTTGTTTGTATTATATCAATCTATGTTCACACCAAATTTTATTAAAATCTGTCCAGTAGTTCTGGAGATCGTAGGTGAAATATGAAAATTCTCATAATTTATTTCACCAGTGGATTTTATCAGTAGAGGTTATCGACAGAGATGACCCAGGAGGAATAGCGAAACATACTCGTATTATAGGATATTAGATAACTATGCTATATACTAACATGGGAACGTTATATGGCTTCTACATATTTAAAAAGTTAAGATACGTATAATGTAATTCTATAAAATATTTAATATTCTTAATTAGATATATCACGAATTAAATGCATTTTTGCTCAAATGAATCAGATCAAAAATTAGAAAAAAAAAAAAAAATAATAATAATAATTTTCTTAAGAATTGCATTAAATTAAATTGCTTTTAAAGAGCTTAGTTTGTTAAGCGATAACACACAGATTAAATCAAATATAAAAATAAATATCTTATAATATAAAATATATATCCGCTCTCAAAGATAAATAAATATCTTACATTCTGCCGTATGACAACATTAGAATGAAAAGTGAAACAACGCAAAATTAAGTGCATCAACGCAAAATCATATTTCGAGGCTTATAGTCCTTATAAACTATATATATATATAATAATAATAATAATAATAATAATAAATGCTAGACAGAGTGTTGATAAATATAAAAAAAAATATTTAACCCCCTTTTTGCGATACTTCTTAAATGATGCCACAGAATTCTTAAGAAATTCTCCCGCGAAAATATTCTATAAATGCAATAAGTTCGACGAAAACAACAATTCTTTATTTAAAGGAACGTAAAGATGTTAGAAATACCTTTTATTCATTATGTTAAATGGTGTAAATGTTATAAAAATTACCAGCTACCTATATCATTAAAAATTAAAATAAATTTATGAAAAAAGGTCCGTATATTATTCTGAAATCACTCAGTTGGTTGCTCTGATAAAGTGTACATCTTAAAAAGATTATAGAGCTTTTAGACTGATTAGGTTATTTTGAAGCAGGAGACCTGAAAAATGAGAAATGTCCTCGCCGAGACTCAGACCACGGACCTCTCGAATACGCGCCGAGTGTGTTAACAGTCATATCACGAAAATATGCTGGAAGGAGGGAGAAAAAATGTGTTATAATTTTATGCCGCTGAGACTGGCATTATCTTTCAAAGCCATGTGTATGATGAAGATGAACACAATGTGATTCCACACCATGTGTATGATGAAGAAAGAAGCAGCATTATCTATGGTGATGGAAGAAAGAGAGAGCCTTGAAGTCATTTTTGAAAATAAACTAATATAGTCGATGCTGTGAAGTTATTAATAAACTATTATTTACTGTTTTCAGAAAGGACAGGAAAATAAAATGCAATAATACGGATGCTCTCGTTTATATATGCTGGCTTTTAAACTACTTCACTGCAAATAAGCTGATTCACATGACTAGACAAAGGACGCGCTGATCGATTGTTTTTCGCTAGCGCATCGTCTGTTTGATCGTCTGTCTGAGATCATCTCTGCTTTAAAAATCCTAAAATTGAATTTCTTTTCTTTTACTCTGGACTTTATCTGAAACTATTTTAGTAAAAAAAAAAATTTTTTTCACTTATGTAATAGATTTTAAAGTTAAACAGAGAGATTAAATTCGAAATTCTGATCTCCACTAAAATTCATTAATATGGATGAAATATTATTGTTTAGTTCTTATCATAGAAACAGTAAACCAAATAATAAAATCTCATGCATTTTACTGAAATTCATTGACTTCATAAAATTAGACTTTTATTCAGTGTTCATGGTGAAATAAAAAATTAAACATTGAAAAAACACAATAATTTCTAAAATTTATCTATCAAGATTTGAAAGAAAACACGAACGAATCCTAACTCCGTCTTACAAAATTGAGGAGTACTTAGATAGTGAAAGATACATTATGACAATATTTTATATATATATATATATATATATATATATGACTTCATATAAAGCCCGTAGCCTGAGTTTAAATTATTGATGCGATATTTAAAGAGAAAGTATTCTCGAACTTCCTGGTATGTTAACAGAAATTAATTCATTCTGATTTCAAATAATCTAAAAATATACGAAACATTTCTTTTTTTTTTTTTTTCTTTAATTATTTTCTTAATATTGCTCGAAAGTCCAATTATTGTTTGTGGAATTAAAAATTAAACAGAATAGAATCTTATTAAATCGTAATAATTGAGGCATGACCATTTTGGATAAGTACTTAATTTTTCGGACAGGATGTATTCATGCCTATGATTTATATACCTTATAAATGCAATCATAACAAGACTTGCCAAATATGAATTACATTCTATCTTAGTTCACTACGGCTGATAATGCTGCGCTTTGAATTCGATAGTATGCATTTATTCGAGGACTTTTAGAGAAGCACAAAATCCCATTCTAAGCGCTATTTACAAGTAATATTCTAATACTAATATTATTTTACGTTTCATACATCAATTACTTTCGATAATGTGGATAACATATTGGCTAACCTCGAAGTTAAATTATATTTCTTTTATCTGGTATAAGATGTAAGAACTAAAAAAATTAACTAAGTCGAAAGATGTGTTAAAAGATGTAGCGAATTGAGTATGTCCTCTTAATTAAAGAATATGGCTAAACATTAATATCAGAATGAGGTAAAGAATTTATATTACGGTCGTTGACTTTCTTAGCAAGAAAATCGATTGGGCTAGAAATCAACAAGAAAAAAAAATATATATATATATATATACATAAATCTGTTAATAAAGCAGTGAATAGTGGGTATTGGATATATAGTTTCGTATAGTGGAACATTTTAGCATATGATAATTTGATGATGTAAAAAATTATTATATATATACATATATATAATTTTAGTTTATTAATATATATATATTATACTAAAATATTTTAAATTATTATCTATGCATCAGATCAGATCATTTTAATTCGGAATAATTGTCTCAATATTCTAGCAGTTCAAACTAGAAAAATCTTAGCTTTAGAGCACTAATTATTTGAATAATACTGCATTTTTGTAGAAAAAACGTGATGTAAAAATGTATACTGAATTATATTAGACATTTAAAAATATATATGGTACACATATTAAAAATATATATGCATATTAAAAGTTCACAATTAAAATTAAAAATTCTGCTGACTCGGCTATTTGTGTACGGTTACTGGCAGTGTTTTACTTTGTCACATTAAAGAAAATATGTACTTTCAGTACCAATATGCATAGTACCAGTAACAACAGGGTCATTATGGATGTTATTCTAACCCTTTTGATTAACTATACCCATTTCATCATGGATAATTTTTTCAGGCTCTAATTTCATTTCAGCATGTAATTCATATAGTGTGACTACTTAAAAGTCATTCAGTATAGTATTAGCCATTCGGTATTAATTGATTATGTGCATAATGTTCTAATGTGTTGAAGATCTGTCTTCTTCAGGTTCTCTTCTCCAACCTGTTTCAATTCGCCTGGAAATATAGCTAAATTATCCATGTCAAAATGCAAGTCTACTTGTTTAATTTTAGTTTGGATGTATATATGTTACCGTGAAAGACCGAAATTGGAGAATGTCGACTTTCACCGGAGAATGTCAACATTCACCAAATACGTCGCTGAAAGATCGAATATTTCTTTACATTCTTGTACATTCGGACCCTCACCGGTGTGTGTCGACAATCACAGATATGCTCTGGTGTAGGTCGAAAAGAGAGGAGTATATGTACACGCTGCCATTCCAAAAGGAAGCGTTTCACAAATAAATGCAGTTGTAAAAGCAAGGGCCTCTTGTGCAATTCAAAGTGTCATAATAGTTTAAGTTGTTGCAATAAATAAGATTTGAATCACATAATTTGGTAAGTTTATAACTTCTATTATTTTCCTTTCTCATTTTGAATGTACTGTGTGTTTTAAGTTCTTATATTCTTAAGTTCTTATTCTGAGTCTCAAGTGCGTTTTTTCGTGAATGAATTACGGAGAAGGAAATATAATATTCTTATATGTTCAACATTCACCATTAGTATATGGTGAATGTCGACATTCTCCAGATTTCGGTGTTTCACCGTAACATATGTTTATATATATATATATATATATATACCCTGCTTTATATATATATATATATATTATATTATATATATATAATTTATATATATATATATATATACCCTGCTTTAAAAAGTTAAGCATGCAACGGTAACATTAACATAAAAGGAATAAAAGAAAAATAAAGCATAGATAATCCCCAATTGCACATGAAGGTAGCCTGCTTATTCAGGAAAGTAAACAAGCATTATGCACAAATACGAAAATAATATTTCAATTTCGTAAATGTATGACGTGGCAGATTTGGGTTATCAACAAACTGACGTTTAAAAGCTCCGGACAATTGATGTTTAAAACAAACAAGCAAAATTTATATTGCTAAGGTATGTGACCACCCTGAACCTTCACATAAAATTTACGTCGATTGCCCAAGCTTTCAGTGAGGTAAGCAACCATTGTAGATGTTAACAATGGCCATTATTAGGGCTGTTTTAAGCGGTCTGTGACTAGCTTCAAGAGATAAACGTGTTAAGATAGCACACCGACGGCATCCTAAAGGTTTTCAGTGGGTTCCAGGTTGGAGGAACACGACGGCCACTCCATATGAGAAATGTCCTCACTCTCCAGGTACTCTTTAACGATGTTGGCTCCACGGCGACGGGGATTATCATGCATAAGGAGGAAATCAGAGCCAACTGCTGCGGTGAAATTCCACAATGGGGTGTAGGACTTCATCCAAATACCGCGCAGCCGTCACAGAACCGTCTTTAGAGATGTGCAGTTGTGTACGATATCCCACTGAGATTCCAGCTCACACCATGATGCTTCCTCCTCTAATTGCATGATGTTCAGGACCTGACTCTGTGTGTCTCGCTCTCTCCAAATTCTTACACGCTTATCATTTGATTCGAAGAAAATCCAGTCTCGACTGAAAGTAGGAGAATGGGACATTACGACAGTCTGGAGGCAGTCAAACTGGGGTTCACAACGCCAGTTTAATCTCGCTGCTCTAATATATATCTAATACAGTACCAATATGCTTAATAATGCATATTGGTACTGTATTAGATAGTTAGTGGAACACAAAACACTTGATACTCGGACGTATAGTTCGTTCATGTGAAGCCTTTGTATACGTGTATTTAAAACGTTTAATTATGAAAATTAATGAATTATTTTAATTAAATAGCGCTTAATTAATTTTTTGATTAAACATTAATTTTTTCTAGTTGTTGCTGTTTCTACTAGTTTTAAACAGGTATAATCAATACCTGCTACCGATAGAAAAAAACTTCTTTCTGGTAACAGCCTTTTCGAGCATAGAGTTGCTGCACAAGTTTATCCCAACACTGACCTGCTGGGAAGTCCCTAAAAATTATTTGATTTCCTAATCTAATGGAACATTAACTCTCTTGAAACTCAACAATGAAAATGTCTCTTCAGATTCCAATTCAAGAATGTGACGGGATTACCATTGATAATTTTTCGACAAAAACCCTTTTCCACTAAGTTTCTGAAAAGCTCATATAACAAGCAAAGGATGTTCTTTCAGTTTGCAGTATGCCTGAGTAAACGAAGAAAGAAAGAAACATAATATTTATGTTAAAAATCAAATTATATTTCGAATTAGCTTCTTTTAAATTCAGAGAGGGTGAGAATTCAGAATACACCATACTTTTGGAACATTAATCTTAAGGGAATACATCGAAACACACTTTGTTTTTTCAGACCATTCCAGCTATTCATGGAACCATAAATCACTGCGTATCTTGAGCAATTAAATGTTTGCAATTTCCTCCTGAGCGCGAAATGGCTAGCAGCAGAATATTGTTGTCGCTTTTAAACGTAAATACTAACCAGTTTCCCTTACAATACCTTCAAGGAGATTTTCATCCCAGCAGGCAATCACTAATGCCCTGCGTAAATTAATTGATTAAAAACATATATTTCCCATATCAAAACAAGCATTATTCTTTCATATTATTTAAAATAGTGAAACAGTAGCAGGCAAATTAGGTGTCATGTTTGCAGCTCTTTAAACACTTATATTACCTTTGAAATGAAGCTAAGCAGGATTCAAGGTGATAAAAGCGCTGAATCTTGATAGCTCGGCACGAATTTGGTTCGTAGCGAAATAGCAGCCTGTTTACGGCTTTTCCTATCTGTGATATAGTTTACTAGATTATCGAAAGACACTAGCTGTTTAAATGACGTTTCTGTGGAGAACGTTCTAAGGAAAATACCTTGTATTCACGTTACACATAGGGAAACCACGAAAACTTCCATGTAGCAACCTCTTAATCGGATTTGAACCCAAGTGGACCAGCATTCAGCAGTCTTATTCGCTTGGCCACATGTGAGCCAGGTGTATCGTGAATACGAGCCAGTTCCTTTTAGAAAGTCCTTTGCTAAAACATCCCTCCCTTTGATAGATTTCTTGTGATTTGCCATAACCAACTATAAACCATCATCAACAAGAAACATTTCCAGTTCTTTAATTAAATTTAGATTTTGATTGCTACAATTAGCGTAGCTAGTACGATTCTACTTGACTATGCAATTACACATTTTACGTGCATTTTTAAAACATATGTATATTAAGTTATTTATAGAAACAATTTCTAATTTCATTTTAAGATAACATGAGTTTATAAACAGTGATAACACAGAATTGCTTTCGTGTTTTTTAATGTTCATATTACTGTTTTCACTGAAATTATTCAGGCACCGAGACTTATAATAATCGTAAGAAACGTATAATAATTGTAAGAAAACAATTTTCTTTCTTCTGTATAGTTAATAAATTAAGTTAGCAAGTAAAATGTTTTCTCGCGTTAGTGGTATACGTGCCATATTATTTGAAAGTGAATGTATGAAAGTTATTTTAACTTTCATACATTAATACATTCACATACGATGTGGAATATGTTAAAAAATTGCTAAAATAAATCTAATACATCTACATTAATATAATAACAACCATAACAATAGTTTTCTTTTATACAGTTTTAAGAATTTGTATTTCAAAAAAATTATTAATAATGTCTTTAAAACTGTTGCAGTCTCTAAATGTTAAAAATAATATTTCTTTGTAAAAACCTCGATTGTGACATTTTTAAACCGACGGCAAAGTTGGTAGTTGTCATAATAGTGTACTTATCATTAAAAAAATAATGAAATAAATGTTTATTAATTTATTGCGATCTTAAAAAATATTTTTTCGTATTTACTGAATGATGATAAGATGCATTAATCTAAATCACGTCTACTCTAGAGGATTATAAAAATCATAAAAGGTAATGCTACATTGTTTTACATAAAGTATTTTTTGGAGTAATGATCAATTAAAAATTCTGTGTTAAATTTCATTTTACGCGATTATCAAAATAGCAAATATAAGTAAAAGACCTAAATACACGGTAAAAAACGATCATTGGGCGCTAGCCAAAACGTATCCTTCGGCCAGATTCTTCTCATAAATGATTTTTTAAGTTTTCTAGATTTCCACAACTGAAAGATGTTTGTGGCAAATATCAAAATATTTGGTAGTCCCTTTAACAAAAATGTAACAATTACAGTTACGAATATAAAGTTGTGTATGAAACTTTATTTGAAGTAGACCACTTCGTAGACAGACACACCTAAAATCATAAATATAAACCAATAATTTTAATAAAATTAGATTTATTGTCAATATGTATCTTTTCATAAAAACCCTACATATTTCTTTCTTCCTCTAGCAAAAATTAAAGGGAAAATGTGGCTAATTTATCCGAAATAAGCCCTGTCCAGAATACAGGTGTACGATTGAAACAGCTGCATTAAACACGCAGGTGTTCGTTTCGCTACGAGTGGGAAAAGCAGATATAGAAGAAGTGATAAGAAAGAAGGAAAGAATTAGTAGCAATTGGAAAATCAAGAAATCTTTGGAGTGATGCTGAATTTTCAACAATAAAATGTTTCCGCAACTTTTTAACGCTGTAGAGAAAAACATCTTCCAAACTGTCTTCTTTCTTAGTTATGAAACGGAGTAAAAAATTATTTTTTGTCCTTCCTCAAATAGATAAAATATGAATAAGCATTATGATTTTTAAAAAATTCTGCAGTATTTTAAAATTAACTTCAATTTCAAACTAGTTTACCACTGCCGTAAAGCAAGGTTTCTCAAACTACGGTACATGTACCACAAATGAAACATTATATTATTTTTGGTGGTAGAACTTTTACCCAAAAGATTTAAATGAATGTTCGAAATGAATGTAAAATCATTACATATATTGGTACATGGTGATACATCCTTTTTTTCATTTTTATTTAAGTGCTACAAAATTTAAAATGTTTGAGAATTCCTGCCCTAGTGGATAAGACCTGTGAACCAAAGAATATACAGAATCTTGTTAAGTTCCTTGGCTGAAGAACCTGTTCGACTCAAGTTTGAACCAATTATTTGCACCTTCTTCCCCCAAGGTAGATAATCTTCGAATACTTCTTCATTATCAGTTAAAAAGACTAATTTTTAAATTGCATGCAATACATGTAATTTAATTCTAATTACAAGTTTACAAATTTCCCTCCAGATTTGCATGAATATTAACAAATAGTTATCATAAAGATTCAAGCACAAACTTAAAACTTCGATTAGAGAGATGTGCCAAACTATTCTTTTTGTATAGTATCGGGCAAACAGTTTAAATTTTTTTTTTTTTTTTTTTTTCTCTTCAGAACACACTGTAAAGCATCGCAAAGCTAAAGTAATCCATATTCATATAAAAAGGTTTATGCTGTGCATGATAATGATGATCATGCATTAACAGAAAGAACATGAATACTGATCGATTCGAGCACTGAACACTGGAAGTTCGGTTCAGAGTTCGAATCCCGGCAAACGGGCTGGCTGTATGGACACTTTTATGGTTTTCCTGATGTGTAAGGTGGATGCATTCCAGTTTTCCCTAGAAAGACCTCCACGAAGGCATCCCTTGCCTTACGCAAATAACTCTTGAGTGCTTTGCCATAAGCAGCATATGTCCCATATCAAATAAATCAAACCAAATGAAACAGTCTAAAATGCAGCAGAACGAATTGGCTGTACCAAAATTTTTCCCGGTTATATATATATAATGCGAGTTCGAATCAGATACCCATAAAAGGTCTCCACGAACAACCCATCACGTTAGGCAAACAGCCCTCGCGTGCTTTGGGTAATCCAAATACAGTGAAATATCTCGTAACTGGCACCCAAATAATAGGTGATATTAAAATATAATAGAACTTTTGAAGGTCTAAATTTAAATTCGAAATTCACGCTGATGAGATAAAAAGAAATATATAATGGACTAACAATCTGATGATTTGAAAATGGAAAACATTTGTAAAATGTTTCTGCTGCCCAACCTAACAAGTTTCATCCAAGAAATTAACCAAGGAATTATCCAGAATATAAAAATTAACTGCCGATCCTTTATGAATCGACGTTTGAACTTTGAAACTTAGTGTTTATGATTTTAAAAAACAATTCACATTGAAAGACGACAGATTTACTCTGACTCTTGCTTGGAAAGATGTAAAGAGTATTATTTTAGATAGCTATGACGTAAATTGTTTATATCTGCGAAGATGACGACTCGAGTGGAGAAGATTCTCTCGGTTTTTTTAAACAGAAATGGCGCCTGTGACCCACATCTTAGATTTAGTTACAGGCTTGGAGAAGTTATTATTATATTTAAGAGGAGGTGTAGGCTTAGATGGATATAGAGAATTCTGTTTCGGTCACACCAGGGGCGTAGCTAGAGGGGGGCAAGGGGGGGCATCTGTCCCCGGGCGCGGAATCCAAGTGGCGCCAAACTGATGTTACGACATTTTAGAATTAAATGTTTTCCATCCTTGGCAAGCAGTAGGGGGCGCGAAATCTTCAGTTGTCCCTGGGCGCTGAAAACCCTAGCTACGACTCTGGGTCACACTTACTCAAGATGATGACAGAAAATCGGGCTGAGAAGGCAGAACGATGGTAAAGAGATGGAGGAAGGATGAGAATGAAGACGACAGAACTCTGGGACAGAACTCTGAGAAGAGTTATGTGGAAGGAAGTTGACGAAGAATTGCAGACTTTTCTAAGATTTCCCGACAAATGCTAATCTATGTGATCATGAAGATATCATGAAGTTTCATAGAATACGCAGCAAATTTTTAAAACTACGGGGCAGGTAACCATTCGAAGTCACATGCCATCACACTAAGGAATTTTTAATTTTTATGTGATAGGTATGATAATTTAAAATGCTGCTCGATTTTATTTTTCTGAAATGGAAAAATCATGCGTGTATGCTCTAATTTTAAATAATATGCACGAATTCGATATTACTTATTTAATTGTGACCGAAAGATAAAAACACACGACCAAAAGACTTTGCATGATGCAATTTCTACAATACATTTTCTACGTTACAAAACATGAACAAATTTGTTCTAGAAATATCTTTTCAATGATTCGGAAAAATTTCGTATCTGGAATTGGCGACATCCCTTTGGTGTCAATTAAAAGAGATTACACTGTAATCCAAACTGAAGCCGATCTCACATAATTGAATATGAGCATGTATAACGTGTCAAAACAAATGTTGATTAGAGAAACCATCCATGTTGTCTTGTGAAATACAATGCGATATTTTCAAAATTGTTGCAGTAATTGAATATAAATTTCCCTAAATTCGTTTTAGAAGTTTCCTAATCCTTACACTATATGTTAATCTGGTTTGTGTATTTGAATATGGAAAAGCATAAAAGGATTTATTGCCTAAAAGATTAGATGCCTGATCTTTCTAAAGGATTTGCTAATCCGAAAACAGTCGAAATAATAAGCAGATATGTTGAATTATAATGGCAGCATGACAATGAAAAATTTCTAAGGTAAAAAACAAAAAATTTCAGCTTTATTTCTCAAAATCTCCGAGAAAAAATAATTTTAAAATCTTGAGTAATGTTGCCTTTGCTGATGGAATTTTATTTAAAGTTTTTGGTTTAGATGGTCAATTTTTCACATGGAAAGGACTCAAAGAAAAATTTCAGAAACTGCACATAGCTCCAACAGTAGGACGTAGCGGAGAAGGATTTATGATACAGGATATATGGTGCCTATTGAAACCGGAATTTAAAACATGTTGGATGTCTAATGGGTCAGTAGAATCAATCATATTAATGCTTTCAAACGAAATTCGAAATTATCAGCATAAAAAATTGACATACAAAATAATATAAAAATTTTACCAAAACAATGACCCTGAACAAACTGCTATGAATGTCCGATTCTGACAGTTATTTAATAAATTGAGCTAAAATAATTAAATTTCTTCACATTACTCAGATATAAACTTAATGAATATATTTGGCACGAAAATGGGATATAAAATTCGAAAATACGATACTCATTTAAAACAGTAATTGAAATTAGTAATAACGTAAGACGATCAGATAAAAATTAAAATAGAAATAATACTAATAAATATACGTAGTTGAATGGTGTCGAAGATTAAATCGTGTTTTAAAAGCTAATAGTAATTCAACAAAATATTTAAAAAACTTTAATACATACATACTTTGTCTTTTATTTGGTTGATCAATAAACATCCGATCATTTTATGATATTTTCCCTCTCAAAACTAAAGATGTCATTTTTTTAACTGGGTATTTTCTTTTTGCTTTATGTTTAATTGATTATGGCAAAGAGTACAAATACCATATCCCGAATGGGAGGAAATTTGAATGAACGGCTCCTACTTTCACACCTGAAGAAAACCATTAAAATACGCATGTGACCATTCCGTTTAACTTGAGAAGATTGAGTGATTGATAGATTAAGCTAAAACATATGAAATCTAATCTCAAAGAGAAAGACTGACCAGGGAAGTAATGTTTTATTTCCCTGATCAGTCAGAGATTTACATTATTTACGTTGCATGTGACAATGATTCGCATTTACGTTACATATGTCAATGAGAAAATTACGAAAACCTCCATGCAACCCGCGTTCTCACTGGAACTGGAGTCCGATCGAATTGTCAGGATTTATACACTCAGGCCCGTATCCAAATTTCGTAGAACACTACTTTGCTTAAAGATTTTCATAGTTTTCCACGAGCGTAACCTGAACTTCATGATTGATAGTTGGCTTTAAAGCACAATAGGCTTAAATTTAGCTGGAGCCTGACTGATATTTTTCGGTTTTTAAATGAAATCGTAATTCCAACTGAAACCCAAAACAAGATGATCTCTGGTATTTCGATTTATTATTAAACTACTAATCATTAATTTAACTTCATTATTTATTTTTACTTACTTCTTGGCATTTTATATAATTATAATTATTTTATTTTATTTATTTACCTCCCCTGAAGGTCTTCCAAAGGGCTGCGGGCCTTCTAATTTTAGAAGCCCTGATAGGGCAAATTAGTCCTACTTCTGCAGTTTTAAAATTCTTCCTTTTTATGTGAATTTGTAGTGAGTAGTATTCCTATCCATAACATTCTGCTTGAGGGATGTTGTGGGAAAAGACTCCTTAAGCCGAGTTGGATCATTCTTTGGTTGGGTTCTTCTTTTGCATGTTTTACTCCTCACCAAAGAAAGTGAAAGAAGACCCATTCAAATTCTTTCATCTTCGCCTCAAATATTGTTAGGCTGAAGACGTGTACGAATTGAATATCTTTCTGGATATCTTTAGTTTCATTCCCCTTACAGTGTTACTACGCTATTAGCTGCTATTTTCATTTCTTGTCTTAATAAATATGGATATTTTAGATATCAGTGATTCTAAAAGAGGGAGAAAATTTGGCATTAAAATAAGAAAAATGTAGTTTATAGGAATAACATAAATGAAAGAATTAAAATCTTCAAAGGCGCATTTGTTCTATTCATTAATATTCTACAGGGTGATTCTAAATTGTTTTTACAAATTAAGAGGGGTGATAGCATTCACCCAGATGAGCAATAATTACCATAGCATTCACCCAGATGAGCAATAATTACCATAGCATATAGGGCCGCATTCCAATCTGAGAGGCAAAAAAAAAAAAAAAAAAAAAAAAAAAAAAAGGAATATTAGAATTTCAACCTGAACTTACAACAGTGTTGGGAGAGCGCATGAACGAGACTAAAAGTTGCGCAATCATTTTTTAGTGAAAAACTCACAGAGAGTGCACAAAACAGATAAAACCTAAAACTTGACTTTCGAGTGTTAATTCGAGCTCAAACTTTCATGGCAAACACTCAAATTCACAAGGTTTCAACTTACCAAACGATTGCAACAAGTTAATTATCTAATTAAGGGCTGAATATTATCAACTAACTCCAACTCAAGGTATGTCTGATACTATCAAGGTAGCAGTTTTTTTCCCCTTTACCAACTTCTCTCATGTCCTAGACTTACTGTACTGCGCTCATTCTACTTAAAGCGCCCTTCTATGGATACGAAGTTTTGACAGCCGAACACAACAAGGACTTTTCATTCTAATCTCGGCATACAGCGGAAGTTGGAGTTATTTAACAATATTCAGCCCTTGATTAGATAATTAACTTGTTGCAATCGTTTGCGAGGTTGAGACCTTGCGAACCAAAGATGTGCATTTGAGTGTTTGCCATCAAAGTCTGAGTTCGAATTAAACACTCGAACGTCAAGTTTTCGGTTTTATCCGTTTTGCGTTTTGTGCACTCTTTGTGAATTTTCACTAAACTGATTATACAACTTTTGGTCTCGTCACCCTGTATAGTTTTCAAGAAATTAAACGCTGAATCAGAAATTAAACGCCTTCAGAAATTAAACGCCTGTAAGGAGGATTCTTCTCCTACATTTGAAAAAAATCTTTACGGGGTGTTCAGTTTGAGAGTTTAACTATGCCAAATACAGATGGATTGAGGAGACATCGAAAAAGTTATTTAAGGGCTTTTTAAAAAATTTAGTTTCTCGTTGGCATTAGTGTATTCAATTAAATAAAGATTATGTTGTAAAACTGCATTGTAATATTGATGAAAATTGACGAAATAAGAAAAAATTACGTCTGAATTCCTTGAACTTCACAAGCATCTCTCGTACTATTATTTTATTCAGTGTCAACAGAAGACTATTTCCTGAAGTTAACGAAAAAATGCGCAAAATTAATTATCCGGCATAACCTTTATTTTGTAAGAACGTCGTTATAATGAGCATCAGAAAAGCAGAGGAATAAAAATTTTTAAGAAATTGTAAGATTATATTTTATTTTTATTGCTGATCTCTTTAAAACATATATTTCAAATATTTTTTAAAAATGTAGTTGTTGCTACGATAACATATTGTTACGAAATGTCCAGACGCGGTAAGATAGCTTTCTCTCAAAGCAGGTGTCGGGTTGCCATAAAATAACAAGGGAAGGCAGGGTTGCCACAATTGGCGACAAAATTGGCAATATACCTTGGACGGATGGAGAACCTTCTGGAACAAATTCTTAGCGGTTTAGTCCAAAATGTTCTCGAACACAAGCCGAAAGCTATATAAACCCTGCTGGCCCGCAGTCAGTTAGTGTGCCTCGTCTAACGTGCTGATAGTCAGTCATTGAGCGAATGTCTCGAAGTCCAGCGCCGAGTTGGCCATCGAGTGCATCGAAGAGTCTCTTAATGCATCGTCAAGAGGGTGTGTTAAGCTCCAGAGAGAACAACTGAACCGAAGAGTCGGGAGCTGTGCTCTGTGTATCGTCGAGTGCATCGCGAGTTGTAAAGTGGAGAGTCTCGAGAGTACGTGGAATTCCGAGAACGACCGAGCAGAGTCGGGAGCTGTACTCTGGTGCTTTGCAGTGAAGCTGTCTCCACCGTTATTGCCTGACAGTGTGAAGGCTGTGTCGCTGATTTTTCCAGCGTGTTTATTGTAGATCTTCGACGACTGTAAAAAGTGACTTTGGAGATGTCCTGATTAATATTGGTAAATTAAGTGTGTTTCGAAACTTCATCAAGTGTCGTCGTTATTCACTCCAAATCTATGAACCCCGTGCGAACGTGAAGGAAGAAAATAACGTAACAAGGTCAGAAATATGGTGTCAGAAATATGATCCAAAGCCAAAAAATGAAATGCCCTATGATAGAATAGGAACTTCTTTTAAAACAACCTGTGATAACTACTTCATTGCGAAGCTTTCAGTTTTTATAAATTAATTCTGCAATAATTTGACAAATATTTTATTTTGAAAAGTGCGAATTTCTCAAAAAAATCTTAAAGAAATTCTTAATAAAATACACAAGTAGATTTTAATGAAAATAAATCGGAAACTTCTCATATCACTGCGTGCTGTACACTAACACGAAACAGTTCCCTTTTAATAAATGACTTGACAGTACGGCTAAAAAAGGACTGAAAATTCACATAATTTTTCAGTAGCGTAACTAGAGTGGGGCAGAGAGGGACATCTGTCCCCAGGTGCAGCATCCAGAGGGCGCCAAATTGACGTTAAGAAATTTTAGAATGAAATGTTTTCCATTCTTGGCACACAGAAGGGAGGTTGGGACAAAATCTTCAGTTTTTCTGGGGCACACTGAAAGCCCTAGCTACGCCTCTCTATTTTTTGATAAAATACGTAAGAAGATTGTAGATCAAATACTTTCTGTTGCCATGAGTAGTTTTAAAGCTCTCATAACATCTTGAACTAAAGTGCGGAGGCCTTCAGCATTAAAACAGAGATTTCGACCGGCAAAATCAAAATGTATCTTTGCCTTGCACCTGCCACTATAAATAGCGAGTGCTATTGGTGGAGACAGAGAGTGGAAAGCTTTCACGAAGATAAGGGAACCGTCATTGTCTATTGCAAACGAAAAACTAAGAATTTTTAAATAATTTTGTAATTATATGATCCTTATCCATTGCTTTAGAAAGCTTCATTTCTTCAAATTTCACTGAAGCTTCATAGTTACGCACATCCATAAAAATATTGTCAGTTGTTTCAAGACTTTAATAATGTCTTAGATAGATTTATTCTTAATGGAATAGGAAGAAATGCTAAATCTTTAAAAAGCTTTTGTTTGGAAGATTTGAACATTTATTTTCGATGAATCTTTAGATATATTTAGTGCCTCTGGTATATTTCAGTTTCATAATAAAAGCTAACTAAAATTTCTTACTAAAATTTCAGTTTAAATATATTTCTTATAAAATAGATTTTTAAAATTAGCCGAAATTCAAAATGAGGTGATTTTGTTCCAAAATTCAATTTCGTTGCCATCAGAGACTAAAATTTTTCGTGCAACATTTTCTTTACCAATTCTAAGAATGATATTGTAATTAGCTACTGAATATGTATCCTCACTTTTCCCGAGAGATGTGCGGAAAATCTTTAACATCTACGAAAGGATGTAGAAGTGCGGTATTTTCAGAAAGTGAAATATGTCTACGCCTGTACCCATCCCGTCTAGAAGGTTTCAAATTATCAGACGTCAAAGTAAAGGGGCAATTTTATCTGATAGTGATAAATATTACTAAATATATTTATTTTTCTTTTACCCTGGGTGTTAAATTATAATAAATTATTTTCTACTGCCCTTTCAGCTTTACTTATTAGTTCGTCTTCTTTTATTGCAATTTATAGTTCATTTATTTATCATTAAATCCGCCTATTTTTTAATATTTACTTTAATTTTAAGTGTTTATTGTTTATTTATTTACTTTGTTTTGGTTGACGGTTTCTAATCATAGGATTTCATAGGATCATAGGTTTCTTTCCATATGGTTCCGGCACATTAGAAATTAGCAGTGGAAAGTATACTTGAAAAGTAGCCTAATTAGATAGTCTTCCCTTTACGAATGAATATTTAATTTTGAACAGGTTACTATTAAACGAATATTAATAAAATCTATATTTGATTTATTTACAACATAGTCATCGTGATTCTCGAAATTTAATTGCGATTCTATAATGGGATTTCCGTCTCTCCGTTTGAGTGTTATTCCTTAGAAATAATAACAAAGTAAATCACTACTGAACATTTTTTGTTACGACATTGGCGATATTTATAACTCCCTAATGCACTTTATTATCATCATCGTTATACACCTGATGCAATACTAGTTTCGATCTATCACGAGATCCTCCACAGTAGGAAAGTCAAGAGAGAGACCATTCGATACAATAGCATGGCTCGCATATTCCGAGAAAGCATGTTTCTGGTTCAAGTTTTATTTTCTTTCTCGGTTATTTTCGCGGTAAAAGAAACAGTTTATTATTCGCTTTCTTGGTATTGTTTTAGTCTCTTAAGTATTCTCAGTAGTTTGCTTTGTTCATGTTATCATTTTGTTCCCCTTGAAATTTTTTAAATGTCATTTTTTTGGTTATTGCTTTTAAAATCAAGTAATAAAGCTGTAAATCAATCGATCGCATTGTAAACATTACGTGAACTGGCTGAGGAATAATTAGGGAAAAAAAAAACACCCGCATTCTGTTTAACGCAATATAATTAAAAGGCTGCATCATCTGTTTTCATTCTGCAAAGTTAGTCCACGTAAAATAAAACCGAATGACTTTTGCTGTGTGAAATAAATGAGCATGCAAACCCAGAAACCCAATATTAATTTATCAAAAGTAATAAGTGCTTTTTAAATTACATATTGTTATGAAAACAGCAAGTCAGTGACTACGAAAGTATTAAGATATACAGAGAAGAAAGAATACCTATTTATAGTTCATTCCAGAAAACTGACGAATGTGCATATGTCCGAAGAAAAAATCTGGTTTACCGCTGGAAGAAATTCCTAAACCACTCGTGACTATTTCAGCATAAGTTTGTACACAGCGTTACGTTTCTCTTAAGTATTATATTTCATTTTTTTATCAACTCTTACGTAACATTATTTCCCCCCTATTTATCTTTTAGCATACTACTGCTTCCGTTCAAATAGAACATTTTGGTCAATGAAACGTCATCTCCAACAACAGGAAATTTAATTTTAAAATTCTAGAAAACATAAAATGGTTGAATTCTCTTTTCACAAATTACA